>NC_141691.1:1068265430-1068865430 GCF_964263255.1 Lissotriton vulgaris
TGCATACAGAGACATGCATACAGAGTCATGCACCCACTCAGAATTCTACTCGTATTCCACAAGTACTTCCACATTCGTGGATGGCCCCTCTCCTTCCCGTGCCATGACTAATGATGCCCAGCCTTGTCCCACCTCTGGATTAACGGAAATCAACTGGGAGCTTCAAAAACTCAAAACTGGCATAAAAAAAGCTCATAAAATCACCTCAGAGCTGGCATATAACCATCGTCTAACAAGACTTTGCAGATGGTCATGCAAGTGACCAACCAATACCCTAAAAGACCAACTCTTCCCTCTGAGAAGAGAACTGACCCTAAGCAGGCATGTAAATGTAAATGTAGATTTATTTATATAGCGCTGTATCACCGAACGGTTTCTAAGCGCTTGCTTAGGGAACCCGTCCTGGTATTCCCCTGTTAGATAACCCATTACTGGGCATCACCAAGGTGAAAGCCAGGCATCCCGCTGCGAGGGGCCGTCGTGGAGATTAAGCAAGCTATTGCCCAGAGTTGCAGAGTGGGACTCCATGATTGGAATAGGCGCCGAGGCGAGAATTGTCAGGTCCGGGGAAATTTGAGCCCAAGACCCGCCGGGGCGGGGAATTGAACCCTGGTCCGGGCCAGACCTCTGCATCAGGGTCTGCCGCTCCAACCACTTGAGCCACACTTCTCCACGTCCGGAACTGGAAAACCACTCCCTACCCGAACACCCCCTCCAGACCCATTAGATCTTAGAGCCACCTATCTGACCCTGACATTTTCACCCTCCTCCTAGCATACAGCTCCACCCAATCTGAAAAGCCAGACATACCTGGGCCTATTCAAACTATTCCACTAAACCTGCATTGAGCTCCCAGACATAACTCTAATGCCTTAAATACTGCTAACCTTATGCAAGTTCACATAACACAGCCTATTCCCACGGACTCCAAAACACACCTGAAATGCATGCTTCTCAACTGTAGATCAGCTGTGAAACATACCATGGACATCAGACCTCATCCTAGGTCAGGAGCTCGACCTCCTAATCCTCACCAAAACTTGGCTTAATGACTCCTGAGGACCTGTTCTTGACATCCTTGTCCCTCCTAGCCACAATATTATCAGACTTGATAGAGTTAAGAGAACTGGTGGAGGAATCACCTGTATATACCATAACAGTCTCACAGCAAAACAGTCTCCTTCTACAATTCTCTCATCTTGTGAATATCTGTGCATAGACATACACATCTTTGACCATCCCCCAGGAGACAACCTACCTCTGGTGGACAAACTATGGAAACTATCTCATCCAACCTGATTCTCCATTGTACCCAAATCTTCCTCGGAGACTTCAATCTACATTGGAATGCGCCAATGATCAGGCTGTGAATAGTCTTAAAAACTTCCTAGCTGACCTCGACCTGCCTCAATTTTCTGATAGCCCAACGCACAACTTGGGTTCCACCCTTGATTCAATCATCTCCAATCCCAACTCCATTCAGCTGCAACTGATTGCCCCAGGTGACTGGTTGGATCACCACTATATCACCTACTTCATCCTAGAACGATGGAGCACCAAAAGATTCCAACCCAAGAAACAAGAGTTGTTGGAAAAGATTAGTACAAAATGTAAACGTGAATGAACTCCTATCCCGTAGCAATCTCTCCCTGCCTCTTCGTGCGTTCATGTCTGACGTCCATGAACTCAATGAGCACCACAACAACTCCATGTTGATAGTTCTGGATGTAATTTCCCCCTAAACCAAAGAGAAAGCCCAACAAAGACTCCAAACATGGTTCAATGATAGCTTAAATTTAGACAGACGCAACCTGAGACTAGCAGAATGTTCATGGAGATCTTCTCCATCTATTGAACTCCTTAATCTTTTGAGATTGAGAAGGAGCATGTACAACAAACACATCAGAACTGCGAAAGTGACGTTCTTCAGAAGCCAACTGGACAAAGCCAGAAATTGCCCCAAAATGCTGTTTGATCTGATTAAACTTCAATCTAATAACACTCCCATTCAATCGCCATTTATCTCCAGTCCACAACCAAACTGTGAGGACTTTGTCTCCTTCGTCCTTGGAAAGCCCAACAAGATCTACTCTGATCTAAGGTCTGCCCTGATCGATCTACCATTCTTACAAGACCCCCAGCAGGCCCTTCTTGCAGCATGTCACGCCCTTAAAACAATGCTCTTTGGAGTCAATTTTCAACCTTCAACGATACATCCATTCTCAATATTCTTTCTACCCTGAAACCCTGAAATCACTTCAAAGATCCCCCTCCCTCCAATTTCTTTAAAGCAATGATAAGGTCACTGGTTCCACTATGAACCAAGATTGTTAATGCCTCCTTACTTCAAAGTGAGATTCCTGACTGCTTAAAGTCCGGTCACGTTTTGCCCATTCTCAAAAAAGCTACGGCTGATCCAGAGAACCTCAATAACGTCCGACCAATGACAAACATCCCAACTCTGGCAAAGCTCCTTGAGAAATGTGTTCATTTCTTTTTAAAGACGTTGTTTGCTGGTTTTCTGTACAATACTCACATAAACACAAACAAATCAATGGTCACTTTAACATCCTAATTCCAGTAGGAAAGCCCCCACCCAATGTTTGTTACATGTTATGCCACACAATAAGCGCAGTGCAATCAATCAAGCAAAATAAACAGTGCCCGTTCAATTATATACCCTCAACTTCCTTCTTCTGTAACACTTCCCCCCCTCCCCCCTCCCCATCCCTCGTCACCGACGCGCACAACAGTATCAATCCTCTCAATCATGTGCGCTCAGGAGTCACTATATTATAGTCTTCTTGATGTGCTTGTCATGGCCCGGGCACCCTCTTTGTTATGGACAACTCCACTCACTCATTCATCCTGTACCTCGTAATCTCGCAATGCCTGCACCAAAGTCTCCCATGCCGTCGCTGCCTCCAACGCTCTATCATTGTTTCGCCATCGCACTTGTTGATATCTTAATGCGCTTTCGCTGTTTGCCCACTTTACAAACTCACCCCGCCTTCTCTTGCTGCTAGGTCCTACTGTCGCCTTCCAATGCTTCGTGATTTCACGTTTTGCCAGTATGAGTCCCATGTCTACAAATTTACTTGTTACTTTGTTTTTTGATGTACGAGGGAACCAGTGCAGAACGCTAGTGGCCATATCAAATGTCAGTTGTCTCTCCGTTATCGCGTTTAGGGTGTCTCCCACCTCCTCCCAATAGGATCCCATCCCTGGGCAGGACCATAACATGTGTTCTAATTCTACCCCAGAACGCGCACATCTGGGGCACGCCGCCTCTTCCACCTTAAAATATTTTCGGATTCTCCCTGGTGTTCAGTATGCTCTATGGAGTATGTAGAAATGCACTAGCTGGAACCTCGCGTTTCTTGTGCTTTTCCAAACTCTACGCACTATTTGCGTCCAGGCGGCATCAGGGATAGCTTTCCCTATGTCCGCTTCCCACTTTCCTTTCAGTGTCTCCAGGGGTGCTAACCCTTCGTTGAGCATTCTGGAGTAAAGACACGTGACTGCCTTAAAATGTCCCGTTCACCATCATGGTGTATTGGCAGGCCATCGTCCTCTTATGCTCCGTCAGCCCTTCACGCCAGTGTGCCTGTATCGCCCTTGTCAGCGCTGCATGCAATAAAAATCCCCCTCTCGGAAGGCCATACCTCTCTTGTAATGCCTGGTAGGGTAACATGACTCCATCCTCATACAGGTCTCCTAATATTTGGATTCCTGCATCTTCCCAATCTTGCAATTGCGACCAGTCACCACCGTGCGGCAACGTCGTCGTCACCTCCAGCGGGATTTCGGGTGCATATGGGTGCAAGACTCCCGCCCTGCGTTGGGAGCGATTCCTACAAAGTCTAAGCGTTTTCTCTTCCGTTAGGAGATCTCTAAGGTCTAATTTTTGCTGCAACGCTATAAATGACAGGATATGGCGCGGTACTCCCCTACCTCTCTGCTGTTACGCCCCTCTAAATTCCCTCGCTATTGTTTGTGTTAAAAACTGCAGTTGAACCGCTAAATAATATAGCTCGAAATCCGGGACCGCCCGTCCTCCTTCAGCTTTAGGTCGTATGAGCGTCGCCTGTGCAACCCTACGTCTACCCTTACCCCACAGGAAAGTCACTATGAGCGACTTCAACAATTTAAACGTTGAGCTCGGTATCCATATTGGCAACGTTCTAAAATAATATAAGAAACGAGGAAGCACTATCATTTTCAATAAAGCTATTCGGCCCGTCACCGACAACGGGAGGGTGGCCGAAAAGGCCATACTACTTTTCAAAGCCCGCACGCCACGTCCCGCGTTCCCTTCTAGCATGTCCGTGGCAGTGTGATAAATATGCACTCTCAGGTATTTCAAACAGGTGGGCTCTCACCTCACCTCTCTATCCGTGACGGGCTGGGTCGCCCCTTGCTTCACCGGAAACAGGCATGTCATTGACCAGTTTACTCTCAGGCCCGAGATGTCTCTAAATTCTGAAAGCAAGTTCCCCCTCTGCCTCAAGAAAGAGCAGTAGATCGTCCGCATACAGCGATATATATTGCTGACCCTCTCTGCTGCACAACCCCCCATAGTAGGTCCCCAATCAGTCCGTTGCCGCAAGCAGTCTAAAGTGGTTTTGACTTGATCTCATTTTGGGTGTTAACTATTTCCCCACCATCCGTCTCTAGTGCCAGTATAGGGGAGCCTCTCTTTGTGGGATTGGCTAACCAAGCCAGCAAGGTTCCTGCCTTGTCTCCCTCTGCATGGACCCTCGTCATATAAGCCTTATGGTCGAAGCTGCGTAACCTTTCCACTTCTGCCGCCACTGCTTCTTTCGCTGTGCTAACCTCTGCCTGTAGTTCAGGGTGACCAGGCCTTGTCAAGTCTACCATACATAACTTATCCTTAGCTCGGTTCAGGTCGCTTAATAACACCTTACGCACTCCTGCATGCTTCCCTAAGCAAATCCCCCTCATAACCACCTTGAAGGCATCCCATTCCGTTGCCCTCTTGGTGGTCGATCCAGCATTCTCCGCAAAATAATGCGTGATCCCTTCCCTCAGTACCTCGTGAAAAAGCGGGTCGTCCATCGTTTCAGGGCGTAGTCTCCAAGTGGGGATGCTGGAGATACCGGTCATCCAATGCATGGTAAATAGCAATGGATTACGTTCGGAAATTGTCCTAGTCAGGTATTCGGATTGTACAACTGCGGGCATCACCGTGGGGGAGCACAGCACCGTGTCCAACCTGACATGCAACTCATGCATCCCAGAGAAATAGGAATAGTCCCGGTCCAGCGGGTGTTGCGTACGCCAAGCGTCCACTAGACCCCATCTGGTCTGCCAGTCTAGTCTACCTTTGGTCAGCCTATGTATCGGGGAGTCGGCCAGTGGGGGATGCGACCTATCCAACGATATATCTGTAATGGAATTGAAGTCTCCACCCATCATCAAAGAACTCGCAAGATAGTGCGCCAAAGACCCAGACAACTTCGCCAGGAAACCCAACTGATCAACATTAGGTGCATAAACGCTACAAAAGGCAATATCTCTACCTTTAAGTTTACCTTCAATGGCCACAAACCTGCCTTCAGGGTCTATCGTCTGACTAGTTACTTGAAAAGGGACCCCCGCTCTAATCCAGATCAGAGCGCCTCTCGCAAACACTAAGTATGTGGTGTTATACACTTGTCACTTGGCCCTTCCATCTACTTTGCAGCGCTACGCCCTCGGCATTAGTTAAGTGAGTTTCTTGGAGTAGTGCGATGTGTACCCCCCTGCGAACTAAGTAGGCATGTATTTTATGTCGTCGTGTCATAGTATGAAGCCCCCTCACATTCCAGGTTATACATCGTAAATCAGCCGCATCACCCATTCTTCATTAGTGCCCTGTGCAGTTTAAATCGTGACTCTGCTTTTACATCGGTGACTATCCCTCCCCTCAAAACAACCCCAACTGCCCACCCCCCCACCCCCAAGAACAGGACCTAGTAAGAACCATCTAGTTCCCATCCAAACCATTGCAAATTCCAATACACTCCGAAGCCCAACAGCAGACACTGTGGGAATGCCTTAAGGGCGATGAGGGGGGACTGTGTGCCAACGGGCCTCCATCCCACTCCTGCATTTCTCACAGTCCAACTGAATCCCAGATAAGTAGACATCTCAGATGCCCCCCGTTCCCCCAACATCGCTCAACCAACCCCTCCTTAAAACCTGTGCCAGGGAGTCCGCCGTAGTTCCAAGTCAGCAACTCAGTCAGCTCTCTAGGCGTGTCTACCCTTCATCCAGCATCCCCTCTGCTGTCGCTGGTTTGACCTTCGGTAAGCGCTTACTGTCCGTCTCTGAGTGTTCAGTGTCAGACCGAGTGTTGTCCTCCGATTCCGTTCCACCCAGCGATGGAGGCTCCTGCGTACCCGACAATGTGGACACCGCTGCCAGTACATCTCGCTGCTCCACTTCCTTCTGTGACAAAGAGGGTCTTCTCAGTCCCCGCTGTCTATTGCAGAGCCGTCACGATTTCCGTGGAGGCAATCCTTCTGTGGCGGTTTGCGCCCTTTGCTCATTGTCGTCCTTTCCAGCTTTATACAATTCTAGCCAAGCACAGGCGTCATCCGGGGTGTAAAAAAAAACACGTTTTTCCACCAACAATGACCCTCAGCTTAGCCGGGAAGAGGAGGGAATATTGAAGTCCTTCGTTGTGCAATTCCCTCTTGATGGCCAGGAAGGAGGTTCGCCGGCGCTGGGTTTCATATGTGTAGTCTGGAAATATATTGACCTTGCTATTCTCCACTTGGAAGGGGCCATCCACTCGTGCTTTCTAGAGAAGCAAGTCTCGGTCCCGGAAATGCAACAGCCGGGCCACCACTGGCCGTGGAGGTCGCCCCTGCTGGGGTGGTTTAGCCAGCACCCTGTGAGCTCGCTCCAAAGTATAAAAGGTAGACAGGCCTTCTGGCGCCACCACCGTTTTGAGCCAATTTTCAAGATATTGTGCCATGTCCGGCCCTTCCTCTTTCTCCGGCAGACCCACTATGCGGATGTTGTTCCGGCGATTGCGTCCTTCGGCATCTTCTGCTCTCCTTTCTAAGGCATCTAAGCGCTCCAACACGTTAGTCATAGTAGCCTTGAGGTATTTCTGTGTTGGTTTGATGGTTTGGAGTGTTCCCTCCACTGATTTGACTCTGTCGACCAATTTACCATGATCGGCCCTTAACAAGCCCAATCCAGTGGCCACCTGTGCTATGTCCTGCTGAAGCGCTGTGCGGGAGTCTGCTATTGCAGTCAGGATTTTATCCAGCTGATGCTGTAGGTGGGGGTCCCGCAACTGCTCGGGATCTGCTTGCTCTCCTCGATCAGCCAGTTCACCATCCGCTGGTGGTTGGGTTCCGCTCTTGCACCCCTTCAGTTTCTCCATGGTCAGGTTTATCGGTGGCGATCAGAACTTGCTCTTCCCTTGTAGGTAGTGCTTTATGGTTGATCACAGGGGTTTGCCGCCTGTTATAACTCCCAAGGGTCGCGGTTCCCCACTCAGCTTGTTCCGCAATCAGGCAGGACCAGTCCCAGGCTCGAGATGGTATGAGTGGGTTGGGTAGCGCCTTAGGTAAAGCCTGTCCAGGTCGTGAGTGTTCAGGCACCAGTACCAGTAGCTACGAGAGGGTCCACCAGACACCCGCTTCATTCCCATCTAGGGTCTTCATGATTCCCCCAGCATGAAATTGCGCCGGCCGCCATCTTTCATTGCCTGCACGCAGGTTGGGCCTCTTCTGTACCTGGTCACCAGGATGGGGCCCCCGCCGGCCTCTGTGCGTATCGCCTGATATGTGGTGAAACCTCAACTGCCAGCAGGGCCGCCCGTTATATCCAGCCTGATATGCGCCAGAGCCGCTTCTTCAGAGTCCCAACAATTGCGCTCTCCTTGTGTCTAGCACCCGAGCACGGCCTGCGGTCCCGCGAGAGAAGGGACTACTCTATGCAGCCTAGCGGGTATTCACAGCCCCAGCGGCAGCCTCTCTCCGCCCTCCCCTGGCCGTCAAGAACATGAGTGTGGATCTTCCTGCTCCAGGATCAGCGGTCCCGCTCGTTCGCCCCTCCGGGACAGGGCACAGGTTAGTCCCGAAGTCCCCGCCACTCAGAGTGTCCAGCCGCACTCCGCGGCGCTCATCAGTGCCGGGGCAGATACCTCCACGGCTTTCCTTGCTTACCGGGGTAACCCAAAGGATCCCAGCGCGTCACCACTCAGGTCCCAGCCGCACTACTGCCGTCATCCGGTGCGGCCTTGTTTCTCACCCGTCTCTCATTTGGGATCCGAAGGCCCCCTGGCCGCTACCTCAGGAATCTGGAGCCGCATCTGCTAGCAGCCGTCCCTGCAACCGCGGCCTCTCGGAGTTTCAGTTTCTCTCCGCAGTTGCCATCTTGGGCTTCGCCCCTCGCGGCGTACCAGCCAGTCCGCAAACAAGCCCCAGCTGCTTCCCGGGCCAGATCCCTTCCCCAGCACTCGTTCCTAAGGGGGGCTACCCCTTCTTCTTCCGTCTAGCTGGAGGCGGGGGTCTCGAGCTCTGTTTTTTCAGGATCTTTGAGGGCTCAGTTGCGGAGCGCTCTGCTTAGGCGGCCACCATTATCGGCACCAAGCCACGCCCCCTCCTTGAGAAATGTGTTCATGTGTGACTGTGTAACCGCATTGAGGAATTCCAGCTAATTGATCAATTCCAATCGGGCTTCCGTCAGGGTCACAGTACTGAAACATCCATCACTCATATAGTCATATAGTCATTACATTGCTGGATCAGAACGAATCCTGCCTCTTAATCCTACTTGACCTCTCATCCGATTTTGACACTGTCAAACATAACAATCTCCTGAGCCTTCCGAAACGAAGGATGGGGCTCTCTCCATCTCAGTACTAAAATGGCCTGCCTCGTTTCTCCATAAAAGAACACAAAGATTTAAAATCAATCAAACCCTCTCCAATTCCAGTCCTTGCACTCTGGGGATTCCCCAGGGGTCCTATCTCTCACTCACACTTTTCAACCTATTCATTGAACCTCGTACTGAAATCCTCAAAGCATCTAACATCCAGTCTCACATGTATGAGGATGACACCCAGTTGTACATGACAATCTCTTCTCCTGATGATATCAATACACTCAACAGAACCCTGGACAAAACCCAAAACTGGTTAACCTCCACCCATCTCAAACTGAACACCCTCAAAATGTAATTCCTCCTTATCTTTCCACCCAAGCAAGACCCCCGCTTGGAGAAATATATGAACAATCTATCCACTCTCAACTGCACTAAGGAATTTTCCGATACCCTCCATTCCCTCAACTTCACATCCTATGTTCACTCCCCCACCCACATCAAAGGTCATACGCTTGACCAGATCTGGTCCCTGAACTGCCCTGTGGAATCTCTCTCCATCTCGCCCTGCTCATGGTCTGACCACCACCTGATTTCATTCTCCCTTCCTATCCACTCCCCAGCTAAGCCCCCCCGCCCCAAAAACACCTGGGTCCGATCATGGGGCCGAGTCAATCCAGAAAATCTCTCCTCCCTTCTTACCTCCTCCCTCCCCTGCAGGGCCTCTCCACTCTCTCCCAGGTTGAGGCCATAGACCAGTGGCTCTCCTTTGGCCGCGATTCCGTCGCCCCGCTCAAGCGCATCACCTCCAAGCATGAGAAGGATGCCAATCGGTGGTTCAACGAAGAGCTTAAGGCCACCAAACTAAAAGTACGCCGCGCGGAGCGGGCATGGAGGAGAAACTATTGCCCCACTCTAAAACATCCTTAACCAGTATAAAAAAGACATCTTGGAGGCCAAAACATCATATTTTTCCTCCAAAATCCTAGCCGCGGAAAACCAGTCCAAGGAGATATTCACGATCGTCCACAACCTGGCGTTCTCGGACAGAACAACCCTTAAGCCCGCCCCGTCCGAAGAACTCTGCCACTCCCTCAATAACTACTTTATTCATAAAATCGCTACCATTAAGGCCAACATCCCTCCCCCTTCTCCCTCCTTTGTTGACCCCCAATGTCCCCCTCCCAA
Organism: Lissotriton vulgaris; assembly: GCF_964263255.1. NCBI lineage: Eukaryota > Metazoa > Chordata > Amphibia > Caudata > Salamandridae > Lissotriton > Lissotriton vulgaris. The sequence continues at coordinate 1,068,275,466 of NC_141691.1, forward strand.
GGGTGAACTCACCACCCTCCCCCCCATCACTAGGGAATCTCTGACCTCCTTAGTTCCCCTGGTCAAATCTGGTTCTCCGCTTGACCCCTGTCCTGCCCACATTCTCCGCCATATCTTTGTTACCTGCCCAGACCCCCCCTTCATCTCCTCAACAGCTCTCTTGCTCAAGGCGTAGTTCCAAACCCCTTGAAGTCCGCGGTTATTGTGCCTATTCTGAAAAAACCCGGGGCAGACCCTTCTGTCCCTGCAAATTTCCGCCCCATCTCCCTCTTGCCATTTTTGGCTAAGGTGCTCGAGCGCCATGTCACCTGCGCTCTGAGCTCCTTTGTGGAGATGCATGGAGCTCTTGCCCCCCGCCAGGCCGGCTTCCGCCCCGCACACTCTACGGAGTCCGTTGTCATCTCGGTCCTGGACAACCTCAGGGAGGGTATGGATACCAATCAGCGCCAGGCCCTAGTGCTCCTCGATCTCTCAGCCGCCTTTGATACGGTGGATCACACCATCTTGCTATCCCGTGTCAAGGCGGCGGGGATCGGGGGGACCGCTCTGGTCTGGCTCTCCTCCTTCCTGAGGGACCGCACCCAGGCCGTCCGCCTGGGTGACTTCACAGCGGACGTCCGGAAAGTTCAGTGCGGGGTTCCCCAAGGCTCTTCCCTTTCCCCCCTTGTTCAATCTGTATGTCGCCCCTCTTATCTTTTCCCTCCAACAGATGGAGGTCGCCGTATTCAATTATGCGGATGACCTCCAGCTTGTTTTCAATCTATCCTCTTCCCCCTCTTCTGTTCTAAACTTTCAATCTGTCATGCTCCATATCAGGGACTGGATGAACCACAATCACCTCAAACTTAATCCCGACAAGACCGAGCTGGTATTGACGGGTGGTTCATCCAGCCCCTGGTCTCCTCTCTTCTGGCCCCCCTCCCTTGGCCCCTCTCCTGTACCCTCTTCCTCTGTCAAAACCCTAGGCATAAAACTCAATTCTCAACTCACCCTTCACTCCCAGGTTAGCTCTGTGGTATCTTCTTCTTTCCTTTCACTGCGCACTATACGCAGGGTGTCCCGTTTCTTCACTTTCTCCGCTCTCAAGCTCATCATCCTGGCCATGGTGGTGTCCCGCCTGGATTACGGCAACGCCCTATATGCCGGCATCCCCGCATATAGCCTGCGGCGCCTACAGCAGATACAAAACCAGGCGGCCCGCCTGGCCTTCAAACTCCCAAAATTTCACCACTCTACCCCTCTTCTGAAATCTTTACACTGGCTCCCTGTGCGAGCCAGGGTCCAATTCAAGCTCGCCTCCATCACCTTCTTGGCCCGACTTGGCCTGGCACCGGCGTTCATCTCTTCCGAGATCATTCCATACGTTCCCACCAGGGAACTACGCTCGTCCTCCCAGTCCCTCCTCACCATCCCACGCTACCGGAGAAAGAAGTGGGGAGGCTCAAAATTTGCCACCCTTGCCCCGACCCTCTGGAACTCCCTTCCCCTTGAACTTCGTTCTATCACTCTGTACCCACAATTCCGTAAACACCTCAAGGCCTTCTTGTTCACGAAGTCCTTTGAATAATACGTCAGCAGCTTCCCCAGCCTTCTAGCCCTGGACCTTGTTAGCTATAGCGCCAAGAAACCGCTGGTATACGTGCGCTCTATAAGTAATTTTAAACTCAAACTCAAACACACCACATATCATAGATTCTACGAGATCTCTGGGAATAGTGCTGGGTAAGAACTTGAACATGCAGAATCACATCTGCGCATCTGCCAAAAGAATGCAAACTTCCAATTGAGCATCGTAAGGAAACTAAAACCCTTCCTTCCTCCAAGACCGCTGTGGAAGCATTAGTCATCTCAAGGCTGGAATATGGCAATGCTACCCTCTGTAGACTACCGAGGTACAGACTGGCCCCTCTTAGTGTTTCTTCGAATGCTGCTGCCAGGTTCATCACAGGCTCCAAGAAAAGCAACCACATCTCTCCGTATTTGAAATCTCTAAATTGGTCACCTTTCAAGGCAAGAATACAACTAAAACTTGCCTGCATGACCCATAGAGCCCTTCATTTCAACACTCGCCTCTACCTCGCAAAACAGCTATAGTATTCGGGCGGTGCCTGATCCTCCGGGAGCTCTAGTCCCTTGTTGCTTAAACCCAAAGAAATTGAAAAAATGAAAACTTACAATGTGATGTAACAAAATATTAAGTAAGAAAGAACTACTGACTTTGTCAAAGGGTGAGAACACCAAAATAGAAGAAGCTGGCCTATCTGTTCTATCAAGGGGTCAGCGCATCAACGTATATAAAACAATGTCTTTGTCGAAATGTCACCAATAACTATAATCAAATGTATATTTTATAAATTCACACAGTACAATGTTTAATAAATGTGATTGTCATAACATATTTTCAATAAAGCCTTATAAAAAAAATCAGGATGTCTTGGAATTTCGATTAACATTTTCAAGCTACAAAAGGCCTAGGGCTCACCACAAAGGGTCCCCGTACTCCAGCTAACGAGCATACAGCTCCAACTCAATGTGCTTTAAAAAGAAAACATGGTAAACTCCCCTGGGGTTATGGATTTCAATGACCCAGGTGACTTACTGAGGTTTTTTTTAATACTGCTTGGGGGCTGCTACACTCCCTACAACTCCCACCCCCAATATTAAAAAAATGGTTGGTGATGCCCCTAGCCCTTTTAGGGAGACCACCAGGAAGAAACTTTTTTATTTACACTACCCCTATGGCATTATGGATCGCTCCTTGCACAGAGAAGTGAATAATAACTTAGCTCCTCCTTTAATATATATATTTTTTCTTTGTATTGGTGCAAACAGCAATTTGGATTTACAGATATGCTGCCAGGACCGCTGCAGTCGGATTCATGTGGCCCAAATATCGTTTATTCAAGAAAATACTGGAGATTATTTAAATCTGGGGGGTTAAAGTCATTGGTCCATACTCCTGCTGTGATGTGCCAGAGGATTTCCGTATGACCTCATCTGCAGCAGGAGGTGTAATTTGACGATTTTAATTACATTCGTGTGGAGTTAAAAGCTGTCCCTCATATACAGCCAAGAACTGTTCCCGGATTAATGAGCAGGAAGAAAGAGGACAGAATATTAGCCGTGTGTATGGGAGAAATGAATCAATATTTTGTGTTTGGACATCTTTATCGGAACAGCAATATGGTGTATGTTCATATATTGCTTTAACATCATTCACAAAACACCATTAATATCAATTAGGGTGTATTAAATATTAGACATGCTAACATGGTGGCCATGAATGATGTATCCAATTTAGAAGGCCAGTCCTTCTTCTGTGTTAACATACATTTCTCCAATGGGAAGTCAAGTTGTTCAGCAGCGCTATTTTTGCAAGTTTCTTGGCGCTGAGGAATGTTTCAGAATTTAGCTACTTAAAAAAATATCGCCACCAAGTTTTAAGGAAGAATAAGGCAGAACTATTGAAACATTTCTGGTCCTTTTAATCGCAGTGCGTTATTAAGACTGGTCCAACTTTGTCCAGATCTCAGCTGGTAAAACTCGGGCAGAAAGAAATCTAGAAGTTTGGGTGAACTGAGTTTGAAATTGATTCAAAAGAAAACTTGGAAATCTAAGATATCCTGACATTGCAGAAAAATAATGAGAAATACAATTATCCGCAGTTGGGTTCTTTGTTTTCAACTTGCAATATTATAAAGGCCAGGGTCTTCATCGCTAAAGCACTGTCTTATACATTATGGGTTTTCTGCTTCAGTACAGGTTTCAAAGCTTTAGTCCAATTAATTTGTGTCTTATGTAACAGAACCATTCTCAAACCGCCTGTATGCGGATGGCCTCGGCGGAGACTGAATCGCGTTGGGGTTGTGTGTTGGCAGCTTTGTGAAAAATAAACACCCCTGAATTACCAATGGATGAGTAATACTTCATTATTTCTTACAAACCAAACGGAGTGGCGAGTGCGGTGAGGCAATCCCGGTTCAAAGAGATAGTGTGGCGATATATATATATATATATATATATGTGTGTGTGTGTGTGTTACCTACTGAAGGTCGCCACTAGGTAGTGAGAGTTAGGACCATGTTTCCATAGGAAAATCATGTTTTGAATTGCCCATATCTATGGCGCCGGCTGACGAATCTTCACGAAATTGCCCAAAAAGTGCCCCAGTGAAGCTTGTTCTGCGCGATCTCCCACGCTTGTTTTAATGCTAGCCCTGGGTGGGCTATTTCCTGGGGGCATGCAGTCTTTAATGTAAAATGGAGGGGGACACACTGGGCCCCCCCTCCAAGGGCTTAAAATGGCCCTTGAGCCCCAATACCCTGGGGCAAATTTTAATAAAAGGCAGAGAACGCGTAGAACCCCTCCAGGCCACGGGGACCACCACCTCCCTGGTGTTACATATTAAAATGATACAAGAGTGGCTGTGCGGAGCACCCCGAGGACCACCATCTCCCTGTGGCTAAAATAAATATTAAAGAGGGGGATCGCATACCCCCTTACCAGGCCACATATGGCCCCGTGGACCACCACCTCACCGGAGCCGGCCCATGCACCGAGATGGAGGAACTATTAATGGCCCTAGGGGCTGCCACACCACAGGGCCATTTCCTGCTATGTCGTAGGGCGCCCACCCGGTACATAGCTATTTGCTTTTGCTTGGCAGGAGCTTACACCTCCCCTCTCCCCTTCAGCTAAGGCCGGGCCCTGGGGGATGGGGTCCCCAGGCCTGAAATCAGCCTGAAGAAGGGGACTGGATATCCTCCCTCCCCCATTCAAAAGTGGCCAGGCCCTGGGAGATGGAGTCCACGGGCCGCAATTAGACTGGAGGTGACCCAATCGGCCCTCCTTCCCCATTGAAATTATGGCGGCCCCCTTCCCCCATTTTAGGGGGAGAAAAAAAACAACAAAGGGAATACAAAAGGCAGAAAATGCAAAACAGAGGGCTGAAAAATGACCTGAAAAGGCAAAATAGAGGGCAGAAAAACTAGCAGAAAAGGCAAAACAGAAGGCAAAATATGATAAGGAAAGTCAAAACAGAGGGCAGAAAAACAAACAGGAAGGGAAAAAAGAGCAGAAGAGGGTAAAACAGAGGGCAGAAAAACGAGCAGGAAAGGCAAAACAGAGGGAAGAAAAATGAGTAAAAATAGAAAAACAGAGCAGGAGAGGCAAAACAGAGAGCACTCAGACACACACACACACATTGCCAGACCCACTCAGAGACTCAATGAGACACTCCTACACCCACTCACAACCCACACAGACTCATGCACCACTCACAGACCCACGCAGACACACCCACTCACAGACCCACTTAGAAACTCATGCACCCACTCACAGACCCACTCAAACATTCATGCACTCACTCACTGACCCTCTCAGCCTCATATACTCATTCACAAACCCACTGGGACACTCACACACCCACTGACAAACCCACTCAGACACTTTCACACTCACTCACAGACCTACTGAGACACTCATGCTCCTCTCACACACTCACTGTCAAAGGTTAGTGGTTACAGTTAGGAAATAACATTTTGAAAAACCCTAGAAATTTACTTAAAAAAACAAAGGTTGCAGGGAAATTATAGTTGGGAAACAGAATTAAAAAACCTTAGAAATTCACTGAAAAAAACAAAGGTTGCCGGAAAGCTATAGCTAGGAAACAGAATTTAAAAAAAACAAGGGTTACAGGAACTTTATAGTTAGGCCCAGAGTTCACTCACACAAAACCATTGAAATTCAGTATTTATAGTTACCTGAGCCAGTTATAACCTATACCCCCGTAATGCACTGCTTATGACCTCACAAGTAACATCACTCATGACAAGGTCTGTAGGATCACTGATGAAATCACTGATGGGCAGGTTTACCCTGCAGACAGATACAGTGAATGACTGCACTCACCTGCAGAGGGATGTCTTGGGGTGGTCTATAAGATGACTCTTCCCTCAAATGGTGCCTTGCAGGTGGTGAGGTTGGGGCAGAGATTGTGCACCACCTATATGTAGCCAACAGTCAGTGCGACTCCTGGTGGCCTATTTGTGTCTGTGTCTGAAATATGGCAAGATGGCAAAGGATTCCATAGTTTGCATGGGGCCACACCCACTTACAAATGAATGACTTTTCCCTTCATTCAATCAGGATTTGTAAAGTGCGGGAAATTACCTGTGAGAGTTGTTAGGGTCTTTGCTTGCTGGGCGCTTCATGGTGACCTGTTTATTTGAGCAGCCAGGTCTTGAGTCCTTTCCTGAATTGCTGGAGCGTTGGTGTGGTCCTAAGGTGAAGGTGAAGGTTGTTCCAAGTTTTGGCTGCCAGGTGTGGTGAGAAGGAGCACCCTCCGCTGTTTGTATTGACTATAGTTTCTTCAGGAGGTGTGCAGTGATTCACACGTAGAGTGTGTTCAGAAGTCCAGCCAGCTGGTGAGGAGGGCCTGCGTGACAGTCCTTCTGGTGTTAACTGGGAGCCAAAGCAAAACCAAAGGGGATGATGGACGAGTGTTGAACATTGCAAGCACTCACCCCCAGTCAACTGATCTGGGTTTAATCCAGGACCTGGCTTGGAAGTTCGGGCTGGACTGTTCCCATGAGGCACAGGGTCAAGACTGATTTGCATATGGCTGGGTTCAAATTGGAATGGCATGGTGAGCAAACAAACAATGGATTTAGGCCCAGATCTCTGTACTGGGGTGAATGTATGACATTGTTCTGCATCCTGTCCATCAACTGTTGTTTTTGCATTTGTCACCCCGAGTGGGATGGGTATGCTCAGACGTGGGTCCTGTGCTCTCCATGCCACTGAGATCAAGCTATCCTGGCTAAAGAGGGGTGAAACCTCGAAATCGGTCCTAGGATGCTTGTTTCCAGTCCAGGGAGGACCTGGCTTGGCAATTCGGGCTGGACTGTTCCCATGAGGCACATGGTCAAGACTGATTTGCATATGGCTGGGTTCAAACGAATGACAGGGTGAGCAAAAAAATGATGGATTTAGGCCCAGATCTGTGTACTGGGGTGAAAGTATGACATTGTTCTGCATTCTGTCTATCAACTGTTGTTTTTGCGTTAACTGGGAGCCACCTGAAGATCTTTTGGAGCCTGCGTAGGGAGTAGAAGCAGGGTGATGAGACTACGTTTACCTCTTTCTTCACAGATAGCCTTCTGCCCTTTAGATTACGCTATCCAGTGGCCTCAGACTTGACTGCAGAGATCTCTGCACACCTAAATATATGTTTTAGTAATACATGTGGGAGGGAAAGGGAAGAGTGGCTGAAAAATGAGGAAGACTTATCAATAAAGTGAAGGGGATGAAGGAAGAATAAGAGGAGAGTTTAAGGAGGGCTATGAAGGGGGTTAGGAAAGAACATGCATCCACCCACAAAAGAAAAGCCCCTTCCTATTCACAAACTGCTCTTCTATAGCTACTACAGATAACAAGCATTTTCAATGCAATAGGTCTCGCGTTTGCGAGAGTTTAAGCTACTGGCATGGTAAATGACAATGCCTTTTATTTATATGTTTTGATAAATAACACATACATAAAAGGCATTGTCATGTACATTGCCAATAGCTCAAACTATTGTAAATGCGAGACCTATTCAAAGAAGCAGCCGCCAATGTCCCCGACTGTTTATAAAGTGAAAGCGTGCATGGCGTGCTAAATGTTGCAGGGAAGTATGTTGTGCCTGCAGGAGGAGAAACACGTTAAAGAAAATAGTGCTTACAGACTAAAAAAGACTCACTGTGTAACAACCAAAGTAAAATGGTACCAGATGAAGACAAGGCGTTACTAATGAGGGACTAATAAGCCTATTAAAGAATCAGAAGCCAGCATTTACGAAGGACAATGACACAAACCAATGACAAATATGGGCGGAGAGTGGGCGAGGCTTATATTCCGTACTCCAATACAGCATGGCTCGTAGGGCAGCACATGCCCTGTCCAGGCTCGACCTAAAAAGGATCCAAAACAGTGGTAAATAAACTCCAGCTCAGAGTTGGAGTAAGCCCAGCACCACCCATGGCCACTCTCAGGTAATGCAACCAACTCTTATAGAAAATAATGGTGGTACGGACTTAAAAAAATGCCCCATAGAAATTGCTGTTAAACTAGATTGTATTTTTAAGTAGCTTAAATAATTCAATCACATTGTATCTAATGTTAAAATAAATGAATAAATCGAAGCTTAACACAATTATTTTACTATAAATTCCTAGCAATTAATTTTATACATCACTTTTAATAATTTCAAATACATGCCAAAAATATATTTTTTTACTTTAGTTGCGATTATTTTCAATTACAAATAATTTTTTTTTACATTTAATATATTCAATATATATATATATTTTTAAATGAAGTTAAAAATGCTGTAACTTTTAAAATACTATAAAAGCCTTATATGCAATTAATTAACATTAACATTTAACACAAAAATATTTTCAGATTTTACAAAAACTTTAATAAACGTTTAAACTTTTCGCTATTCTTTACCATAAGAAGATCTCTGATCTGGTAGTGCTGCAAGTAGTACCTTTACATTTGTAAATTAAGCCCCACGCCCTGAATTCAGGAGGGGGTGGTGGCATGTAATTCTACTCTGTTTGGGTAACTTTACACTCGTAAATGGTGAGCACTCTAAAGTTGAAAAGTTACTGAAAAATGTAAGAGTACATTTAAATGTGTGGAAATATTACTAGACCTACAGGTCTAGTGGCTTAAATATTCTACTTGACCTACTTATAATGCTTTTGACCCATAAACTTGTTTCAAATTATGTGATCGGGGCAAGTATTTTAATTTTGAGATGCCATTTTCTTCTTTATCACATATGAGAGCGCCTTTAAATACGCAAGTTCAGCACGTCGGCTGTACAGAACAAGCTTTTGTTTGATTTAATAAACTTAACATTAGCTCCATATAGAATTCAAATCTAGTCACATATAAGATACACTTGACTGCAAACTTGCCTCTTAGTTCATTAAATGTATTGTCATCAGGGCTTGGCCAGGAATGTCCCTCACATCATGTTTAAAAACTATAATTTTTAATAAATACACAACTAAAGCACAAAGAAACAGCCCACTATTTTTTGCAATCAGCAGATGTTTATGGCCACGGAATTTGTCACTGATGTCGTTTTAAAACTATATAGTGTATAATGTTTGGAAATAACATTTCTGCAAATATTTGTCATTTGCACATAACCAAGTAAAGTGTTCTGAATTGTTTTCCTCCAAATTAAATCTTTGTTTGCATCACACCTCTGAATTGCAAAACAAAGCTTTTTCATCATTTCAGATCTGTGTGTACTATTCATTTACAAGTTGTTCAAATGTTGTTTTAGAGAAAACAAACTGAAATTTTACTGCATTTTGTTTCACAAGTATTGTAAAATAGCACACTTGACAAAAAGCATTAACTGTAAAAATAGAAGAAAAGTAAACACCATTTTCCAGGAACACCTGAGCAGCAATTAGTAAAAAGACAAACTGACACTTGACCTCTGTCCTTGAGCAGTTGGCAAATGTGTCAAGATAAAACAAGATTTAAAGGCATTTTCATTGCTCACTCACTTTCTGAATGAACAGAGCCCCTTGGATTTTATTGACTTTAGCAGAAAAATACAATGGTTGGAGTACATTTTTAATCTCCTAATACACTGTATAGTCAATATTGATAGGAAGAACCTTATATAGGAGTATAGTAAAAGCGAATTGAGCTCAAGCCAGTTGCCAAATTTAGGCATCCATTTCGATAATGCTCCATCCATGCAGGACCAAGTGTGTATGTTATGTGGAAAAAGGTTTGCCACACTGAAACTATTCCAGACGCTTCCCTTGGATTCCGCGGAACTGCAAAAAAACTGTCACTCAAGCCCTTTTTCTGAGCAGACTGGACTATGGGAATGTACTTTATGTGGGCATGCCCGAGTGCCTCTTCTCTCATCTGCAGGTAGTCTAAAATGCAGCTGCTAGATTGATCTGTTATAAAAGCAGATACAGCTCAGCATTAGACAGCATGAAGTAGCTACACCGGTTGCCAGTGCACCAAAGAGCCAAGTTCAAGCTCCTCTGCCATGCTCACAGAGCTTTGCATAAGAAAGGCCCACACATCTTGCAAGACAAAAAGGATTTCCACGTTCTGTCACGTAACCTGAGGTCACGCCACCAGGCCCTGGCAAAGAATAAACGCACCACCAGAGTTAGAATAGGAGACCACTCCTTTTCTAAATTGTCAGCTGTTCAGTGGAATGACCTTCCGCTTGACTTCCGATTGACAGCCAATATCTGCTTTTTAGAAAGAAACTAAAAAACTTCCTATTTCCCAGATACTAAGTCAATTAGCCATTATTTAAGAATGCCCCACTCTGCAACTAAATACCCTTTCCTTTGCACCGCAAAGTATGCTCTCCTAGCACCGTGATGTTCTTTGGGATGAAGTATGCGCTCTACAAATACAAACTCCCTTGAGTGAGAGATTGAACTACTCCACCCTATCTCAGCAGTCAGCTTGAATTCCATCAGTTGATAATGAACTATTGATGTTTGAAAAGACTGAATATACATCAACATTTGCGCTGTTGGAAGGCGCATGAGACTGTTCCTGCGTCAGTTAGGTAGGCAAAGTGGCTTTGTGGGACATCTCTGCAAGGTACAAAATACCTAGACAAGTAAGTAGAAACAGAAATCCCAAACACATGCCAGGATGGAGAGGCAAATGACAATCTAAGACTAAGGAGGTATCCAGGTATTTCAGCTAACATAGTCCCTTCTTCGCGTTATGAACACACCCCTCTTTTGTGGTCAAGGTTGCCCAGATATTAACTGGCAATCCTGTTTCCCCTACTCTTGAAGATGTTCTTGAGATATTTGTTCATGAAGTTTTTATCATTGTCATGTGGGAACATTCTTTTGCATACTTTGGTTTAATCCACTGCTATCGCTGTGTGCATTTAATTGAACGTGATAATGCTTGCCAGCGCCAACCAGTTTAGGCTGTAAACCTAACATTATGCTAACTAAATGGTTTTTTACTGAACTGCTTTTTTTAAAGGATACATTGGAAATAAGGGGTTGTGTGTTGGTGCAAAGATACAAGTTTCAAATTACTTTCAACTCACATTCAACATCACATTGCACATCGTTGAGTGCTGCATAAAGTCCACATGCTCAGCAGAAATAGCATACACGCGGTTCCCTCTTGATCCTTCAAAGCTCGGTCCATCTCGAATTTCGATATTTTAAAATTAAAAGCACCTAATGGGGCAGTAATCCAAGGAAAAACAAATGTATTATTTGAGCTGCTCTTGAACAAAGGCGCGTGGGGCTCCTTCATGAAATCCCTCTACACATAAGCAGATGGTACATGTGAATTGTTGTTTACTGCAAAGTCCTAAAGTTTGACTGAGAGCAGTATTTATACCCTGCCGGGCCTAATGTAATGTTTGATGCATGGTTAGGCAATACAGATGTCCCTTTCCATAGGCAATTAACTGTTCCATGTATGTTGGAATGACCTTGAAATAACGGTTATTTCAGAAAATCTGCCTCACTACATAGAACGCAGTGTTTCTTTGCACACACACCAGATGCCCACCCCTATGCTTCTGGTATGTTTTATTCTTATCATTGTCAACTGATTTATTTCAGATGTTGCAATTGGAGCAGCAAAAAATTAAATTGTCTCTAATCTCATTATTATCAATTAGGCCACATATGCATATTATGGACTTATGTATTATTGAGATTTAATGTAACTTGTAAGATAAAATGTACTTAAAGCCACATAGGTAGTGCATTTGTACATATGAGTTGCTAATGCTTTGTCTTCGTAATAACGAGTTATACTTTATATGTATTCATAAGAAAATGTTTTGCTTTGCTATGTAATGGAATATGTCTACATGAGAAATGTATTTACTCTTATAACATGACTGTTTGTGTATTACCATTTATTCAGGTATAACGTGTATTGACGTTCATCATTAGCTAACTTGACCAAAGGCCTTGAGGACTTGGGTTTTGCAATGTTTAACCTTCAATGTGAATGTTCTCTTGGATGTAGTATTTTTTTCCCCCTCTACAGATGTCTGGTACGATGGCGTAATGATAGAAAGAAAGCTCCTGTGTGTGGAACTGATAAGGTAGCGAGAAGGGAGGCAAGATTGATAGAAATTACAACCAGAAGGGAGGCTTACTGTATGTGTGGAAGGAAGGCATAAATTCAAGGTCCTCTAAAGATATATGGATCAAACGAGAAAGAGTTATTGATAGGTTTTCGAAACATACACCTAAGAAGAAAGAATTATGACTGTCTCTTGTTAAAGAAAGTATTGTTTGAAGGTGGTCTCTAATTAAGTCCATGACAATAATTTAGCAGGGTCTTTGAGAGTATAACTAGGCAATGCTTGTGATTGCATGCTGCACACAACACTGAGACTTCTTAGGGGAGAGGTTTAGACCTCTGTGACATATGTGTCTAAGCTTTATTTTAGTTGTATGGCTTTATGCTATGTGACACTTTAGTTTGAAACTTCTACCGAAGTTTCAAGCTGACACCTTTTTCTTTTCATTATATGGATCTGATCAAAGCCTAGTGTGGCATCATATAGAGTAGCTCAATTGAAGATTCAGAATTCTTCATGTATCATAGAATGGAATATCGAACCTTTCAATCCTCTTATTTTGTTGTGGGATTGTTGTAATGTACCATCGTTACTGAGGTTCTTATTGGTCACTTACTATTGAGAAATAACTATGTTCGTAGTGCGGGAAGTCCATTGATAATTCTGTATTGTTATATGATGTTCTTGAGATTGATCTATATTATACCGACTTTAAATTTGTAATAAATACATGTTTAATCTGATTACCCGACTTGGAGCTTTACTGTGTAGCCAAATGGGTTGCACTGTATTTCGAATTTGAAATGAAAACTTATGAAACATCATGCAGTCATGTATAAATGTTTCGCTACCTGAGCGTTCACCTCTATACAATGATACATGAGTTAGGGATGGTGAACGTTTAATGTTTAATGGACATCAAGAGGTTGCTACTGTACTGATGAATACAAGCACTAATGCAGTCGGAGATACCTTTATGAACTGTAACCAGAATATGACACAAGCTAATTCAGGAACTTGTGTACTTAGTCACCCTGTAGCCCCGAATAAATCTACTGCCTCAAAATACTGGATGTCCTTATGGTTCCACTCACAATTGGACGTAGCTCCGAAATATAACCCTAGTACCGCTGAAGGTGCTATATGGGATGCTTTTATTGAAGTGAGATAAGACCCCCAGAAAGGGTTACAACTAGACCAATTGCACAGTTTGTCACCTTAGTTTCCAAACATAAGGATCATCCTGCTGTGTGTGCAGATCCATCTATGATTCAGGCAAGATTTGGACTTTTAAGGTCATTTGTGGGATTCCCAGAATTGGGTTCACTCATATGGGAAACCTCTTCAAATATACCCAAGAGCAAAAGGTTGAGGTAGTTCCCAAGCCACCAGAGACTATGTGTATTGACGGATGAGAACATAGAGGACCGGTTACAGGAACGCAACTTTCTTCAAAGGGAATGTAATGTTTTGTTGAATGAGACTCATAGTACAGAGATAAGTCAGAGAATGATTCAGTCAGTTGTGAAGGTGAGTTTTGTAGACATAGGCAAATTAAAACTTGAATTGGATGAAATGATAAGTGGAAGTTTGGAGTTAAACCAGATTGAGACTTATCAAGAGCCACGGTCCGTGCAGTTAACAGTGATGGGGCAGTGGGGCCATGTAAGGGGGGATTCCAAGGGACGATGAAGAGGGAAACTTAATTATTTATTTAATTTTCCCTCTTCATCGTCCCTCGAAATCCCCCCTTACCCGGTCCCACCACCCGGCCACTGTTACCTGCATGGACCGCGGTTGCTTATCAACCAGACAAGCTTTTGGTTATGAGCAAGAATGTAACCCGAAAGGCGAGACAGCCTCATGAGAAATTGGCTGAATTGATACAGAAGGACGTGGTAGATTTAGAAAGAACTAGAGCTCTACAGAAAAGTCATTGACTTGATTTTTCTGATCAGGACTCAGGAAACTTGAGGATTATAGGTTTAAAAATGTATATTAGGGATCTAATTCAAAGCATTCGAACTTGGGGAACATTGGAGAAACGGGAAGTTAGATGGTCAAAGAAGAAGAATCCAAGCAGACTGTTAGGAGAACAGCCTTCTTCGGCAGATAAATGACTACATATTAAGATTTTACCTTTACAAGAAGTGCCCAGTGAAGTGATCTTGAATCATTCACAAACAATTTTCCCAAATTGAGAGAGAAGCCTGTGGATTGGTATAAACAAGTTGAGCGGTTTGTGAACATTTTTAAAGTTTTGTGGGCCAACTCAAATACTCTGTTTGAAATTGTGGTTCCAGGTGATTTGTGGTCGGCATGCAAAATAGAGAATGAATGGCCTGAAAGTGAGCCGGAGAGAGATCCAGTGACTAATGGTGTGTCAGATATTGTGATGAGGAAGTATAAACAAGTGATGATATGGTTGAAATCTAAGGTGCCACCCAAAGATGTTGATTGGGATGAAATGTATTGTACGACTCACAAATCCAAGGAAACGATTCATGTTTACAATGAGAGATTGTTACAAGCATTCAAGCATTAGAACCCAAGGATATGGGACATTTTGTGTCCAGGTCTGTGACAGGATTGAGATTAGCTTGATGATACAGCAGCATTTGATATGCTTGGAAAAGAAATGTTGTGGTTTGCAAAATACTGCAGCAACAAGAATGAGATGAAGCAGAAAAATTTGAAGGAAAGGTTTATGGTAGCACAAACTAAAGCAGCACAGAGAGTAAATCAAGGACCACCTTTAGTTGCGAATGTACTTCCCATGCAGGGAGTGTATCAGTAGGGAGTCCTTCCCTTCCCCCCCCCCCCAGGGAGGAGATAGATTTCCATCTCAAGGTAGTGTAGAGGAGTTCCTAAAGACCCTAGTACTGGGATTGACATGGCTACGTTGAAGAAGTCCAATCCATGCCACATTTGTAATAGGTTGGGGCATTGGAAGCGTGAATGTCGTCTTAATACAGCAAATCAAAGGCAGAATACAGTGTTTGTATCTCAACGAGGTAATAATCCTATGCAGATGCAGAATGTGCCTGGGCCAAAAGCACAAAATCTTGATGTACCTCATGTCCCGATGATGCAGGTTTCACAACCCCCAATGCCACAGCAGTGCAGTTGGCCCAAGATGTATTTTTAATCAGGTTCCAAATGTAAACCAGAACCTAAGTCAGGGAACTGGTTTATATCAACAATATCACATATTTGAGACTGTTGACAATTTTTGTTCCGATCAGTCTGACTGGCAGTGCCTAAGCGGGAGGTGGATTGCGTGCATAGTGCAGTTCTAGAGGTAGACCAGAGTGACCCTTATGTAAATGGTGCGGTAAATGGCCACAATGTTTCATTTTTGGTTGATTCTGGTGCTACCCATTCTACTGTAAGATCAGTGGAAGTTCCGAACCTACCCTCTCGGGAAGAACAAACCAAGTTGTTGGAGTTGCTGATCGATAGATGATAAATCCCATTACAGAGGAAATCTCTGTTAGAATAGGAAATTTTGAGGATAATCACCAGTTCATCGTCTGTGATTCAAGTCCAGTAAACCTGTTAGGACATGATTTACTGTGCAAGCTGAATTGCACTATTTACTGTACACCAAGAGGCGTGGAGTTTCAAACATACGATGAGGAAGTGGCTTTTAAAATGTTGAATCATACTCCAGTTGGCACCATGCATGGAGATCTCCATAACTGGGTGCATGCTGCCCATAATCACCAAGTTCAGTGTCCCCTAAATGAGGTAACAGAGTTTGTCCCAGAAAAGTCAGTGGTAGTCGAAAGACCACAGGAACGGATTAGTCAACTATTGGGGGCCCGAAATATTTTTTAGCTGGCACTTGTTCAGCCTGAACAGGGTCTTGAAGGGTCGGTTACTGAGGTAGGAAACAAAGTTGGTTCTGTGACTGTAACAGAACATGAGTCAGACCCAGAAGAAGGGCATAGTGCTGTTCAGTCATGAGTGGCAGTTGGTGAATGTCAAAAGAAGGGAAGACTGATGCCACAAAGGGATAGGATGACCTGACTGAAATTCCAGGAGAAATAGAGGACTCTGATCGGAGTGGCGCTGGAGTAGGAGAAGAAAACCCACTCAGAAGGTCAATTAGAGCAAGAGTGCCTTGTTGGAGGGACTCTACTCCTAAGTAGACATATTTCTTCACAAATTGCCAAGAGTTTGAATTGATCCAGTACTGAAATTGTAGTGGAAATGCATCTGAATCTGAAAAGAACCGGAAATACTATTTGAACTCACAATTGAACTACTGTTACTAAGACTGAGTGCTTTGAGGTATTTTATTTTCAACGTAATCAAGCTTCATGGGTATTGTGTGTTAGCTATAAAAGTGAAACACTTTGTTTTGGAACTGATTATTAGTGAACTCGAGCCTTTCATCATGAGAGACATCGAATAAGGTGCAGAAAAGAAGGAAAGGCTCATAGGGACTTTGTAAAAAATCTGCTGCTTGTTGATCAAACTTAGTTTTCCTGTTTGTACAGGTGGTAAATGACAAGAAGAACCTGTAGCTGCTACGTCTCACCCAAAGGTTTAGATTTTAGCAAAGAAATGGAAGACAATACTAACAATAATTCTATAGCTGATGTTACACCTAGTATTAGTTCTAATAAATGTAGATGCATCACAGGCACACTAATAGTTGTAGTAGTAGTACTTATAACAACAGTTATAGGGTCGTCTCCAGCAACATATATGGCCAGAAGAAATTAATTCAACAGTTTCACCAACTACCTCACATTCTGTCGACTCGATAATAAAGAACCAATATGGAAGATTAAAATGTTACATACAGACATGTCAAGAGGAGATTATGATTCGAATGTGTATTTTCAGTTGCTATATGAGTATGTTGAAACAATGAGAGCAAAAGATTGTTATGTGTACACGCAGTTGCCTGCCTCAGTAGTTGACAGCACTACCTACCATCATATACCTTTGACATATGGGACTATGTGTAGTGTTTTGATGAGTTTATTCTATGGGAAAGGTAATTGCCAGTATTATTTTTCGAATTTTGATTCAGTATTGTCAGAAATTCAGATTCTTTAGCATTTGAATATGAATAATTATTTTAAAGGTCAAACATTTGCAGACAGATATTGTGTATATCTTAAGACACTGGCTACGGATTACACTCATGGACACAATCTGACCTGTTTAATGTCTGACGTAGAAAAGAACATTTTAAATTTAGTTGAGGGCAGATGGAGAGACCTGAAGAATGAAGCTGAAACTAGTGAGAATGTAGGAAATCATAAGTAAGGTCCGGAATAACTAAAACAGCAGGAAGAAGGAATTATACTTGCCCTTGCTTTAGATTGGAAGCAGCCAAGAAAATGGTGCATACATGTTGATCAGAGTTAAACTGATCCACTGTGTTTAGGGGAGAGGGACTGTGAACATGTGTTTAAAGTGAGAGCAAGATATCTCTGCTATTTGGAAGGAAAAGATCCTGTGATTCCTGGGTTATATTTCATTTGTGGACAAAAAGCATATTTCAAATCGCCTTATGGATGGTATGGCACATGCTATCTTGGTATAGTGTTCCCAAAAATGTACCATGTTTATAATTCGATGATCCGGCATTGGAAAAGAAACACAAGGTACTAATGATGTGAAATCTTTGCCCAGAAAGTATTACTTTGTGTAAAAACAATAAAATAATGAAGTCAAAAAATGTTCCACATTATACTGCATGGTTTGCCTTTTCTTGACACATAATTTGCTGCATAATTCTAGTGTCCCTGAGTATACCAAACAGTGAACACATTAGAAATGAGAATATCTCTTTTTTAAATATGGTCTCACAGATAACTAGTGTACAATTAGGAAGTTGTCTACAATAGTGGATAAGTTATCCACTAGTACTGCAAATTCTCTACTGCTTATAAATGGTATTAATCAGATTGATGGTTCTTCAGAAAAGACTTGCGTTTGACCTTCTACTCGCAAAAGAGGGCGGAGTCTTACAGATATTTAAGGTCCAGCAATGCTGTACTTATATACCTGACAAGAGTGAGGATCTGGTTAAGTATATTTGGAATATATTGGGGTTGATGAAGGATTTAGAAAGGTAGAAAGCAATGAGAGTTTGGGAAACTATCGGAAATTGATTGTTTGCTGTGGGAAAGTGGTTTGGAAATTTGGGAAGTGGAACATTGGGTGCAATATTGAAGCCCATTTTGATATTTGCTCTTTGTGTGACATCCCTGTTCTTGTTCTTTAAGGGATATAAATATGCTCAACTTAGACAGGGAGTGAATAGATAAAAGAGAGGAGAGTCAGGACAGATCCTATAATGATATAATACATCTGGAGTACACAAGACAAAAAATGAGAAAGACCACACAGTTTTAGATGGTTTGATTGATGAAATTAAATTGTTATCTGTGGTGGCTCGAAACACCTGGAGCAGCATAAAATTGTCTCTACCCTCATTATCATTGATAAGACCACATATGTATATTATGGCCTTATGTAGTAATTAGATTTAATGTAACCTGTAAGAGAAAAGTGCACGTAAAGCCATATATTGCAGTGCATGTGCTCTGTAATCAAGACATTTATACATGTGTGTTGCTAATGCTTTGTCTTAGTATTAACGAGTTATAGTTTATATGTATTCATAAGAACATGTTTTGCTTTGTTATTTAATGGAATATGTATACATGAAAAATGCATTTACTCTTATTACAGGACTGTTTGTGCATTAATTTTTTTCCAGTTATAACTTGTATTGACGGTCTTCATTTGTTAACTTGTACAAAGGCCTTAAGAAGTTGGGTTTTGCAATGTTTAACCTTCAATCTAAATGTTCTCTTGAATGTAGTATTTTTCTCCCACACCCAGATGCCTGATATGATGACCTAATGATGGAAAGAAGGCTCCTTTGTGTGAAACTAATAAGGTAGGGAGAAGGGAGTGAAGGTTGAAAGAAAATACGATCAGAAGGGAGGCTTACTGTCTGTGTGGAATGAAGGCATACATTCAAGGTTGTCTAGAGATATGTGGATTAAATGACAAAGAGTTATTGGTGTGTTTTCGAAACATACATCTAAGAAGAAGGAATTATGACTGTGTCTTGTTAAAGAAAGAATTTTTTGTAGGTGGCCTCTAGTTGGGTCCATGACAATAATTTATTAGTCTCTTTGAGACAATAACTAGGAAATGCTTGTGATTGCATGCTGCACACTACGCCAAGACTTCTTAGGAGCGGAGAGGTTTAGACATCTGTGCCTTACGGTTCTATGCTTTATTTTAGTTCTGAAGTTTCATGCTGACACCTTTTTCTTTTCATTATATGGATCTAATCATAGCTTGTATAGCAACTTATAGAGGAACTTAATTGAAGAGTCAGAAATCTTCATGCATCATAGACAGAAATATTGAACTTTTCAATACTCTTATTCTGTTGTGGTTTTTATGTTTTGTGCCTTTGTTACTGAGGTTCTCATAGGTTACTAATTATTGAGAATTAACTTTGTTCGTAGAGCTGGAAGTCCATTGATAATTCTGTATTGTTATATGATGTTCTTGAGATGGATCTATATTACCCTGACTTTAAATTGGTAATAAATACCTGTTTAATCTGATTTCCCGACTTGGAGCTTTACTGTGTAGCCAAATGGGTTGCACTATATTTCGAATTTGAAATGAAAACTTATGAAAAATCAGCTGACACGTGTTTTGCCCAAATGGCCAACTGGCTGAGGGCTTTTCCACGGCTGTCAATAACAATAACCAAAGTGTTTTATTGTAACAAAAATATTATACCAAAATACCCCATAATAATATTGAAGTGAGTGCAAATTATACACAAAGTGAATAAAAACAAAGGTTATATTCATTAATACATGAAATAATAAAACGAAAAGTAAAGATATAGGATTAGTAAATAAAGAGAAAGGTGAGGTGAACCAAAGTTTGCGAAAGAAACAGGGCAACATAAGAAAAAGAAAATAGGTGAAGTGAGGCATAAATATTAGCATTAAGTAACTTTAATAGTATAATAACAAACTTCACACAATGGTAAATTTAAAACATGAATGTTGAACTAGCCATTAGAGACATGAATATGTCTCCATACAATCCTAAAGGTCATATTGAAAGGAAAACATAAATGTATGATGTTTGTTTGTATAATGTATTGTTTCTGAGATGTAGGATGTTTGTTTATTTTTTTTCTAGAGAGTATTTGGAGTGTAAATATATGTTTGTAAATAGCATTGTATATTAATGGAAATGTATTGAATGTACAGTTTTTCCTTTTTGTGCTTAAATTTGAAAAATAGATCAAAAAGAATTACAAAGTAGACGGGTATAAATAAAAATACCGGGTCAAACCAAAGAAGTCTGTGTTTGATCCATACGTTAAGATTTTTTTAAAATAAGTTTGGTGTAGGCAAGTTTTTGTATTTCTTGATATAATAGGGTCCAGCCTACCCCATGCCCCATATGGGCCTAACTCCTTAGCTTTATAAAGTAGTTCTATGGGCATAGCATTCCATTTCTTAGCTACTGAGAAGGAAAAGTGGCGGCCACTTAGAAGCAATTTGTTTGAGCAGAGGTACAACTATCAAATGTGCAGCAGCAGCAGAACGACGGATGCGAGTCGGAGCGTACCAAGTAAAGAGTTGGTGTATAAAGGAAGGTTCTCCGTCATACAAAGCTTTAAAGTATGAGCCAAGGCTCATAACATTGATTACTTACGAATTGGTAACGAATGGAAATGCGCAATACGTCCAGAAATGGTGGAAGAAGGAAGTAACTTTGTAACAATCCACAGTTAAAGATGAAAATGCAAAGAATGTAGTCCAGGGTCTCCAAATAAGTTGGTGGCATTTTGTCAGAGAAAAGCAAATAAGGGATGCCTTTGTTCATTTCCCTTGAAATACATATAAAGATGAGTGATGCAACAGAGAAGCATTTTCACAACAATCAGATCCTCTCTAGAGTAAAAGGAACCTCCAAAAGAGCTTTGGCAATGGTTCGATGCTGTATGAGCACCACAACATACCAGATGATAGCTTTGGCCCCTGTGACCCAAAGGAACGGTTTTAGATCAAGAAGATTTAAAAAGGTGACCTTCTAGCACTCACTGCTCGATGCGCGTGCCACTGGCTGAGCACAAATACCAATGTTATAACTGGATTAGAAGTCAGTGCATCATATTGTAACATAAGGCTTCGGTGAAGTGTAGTTGAGAAGAGTTTTTTTACAGGTTATTTTATTAAGTGCGGCATAGAAGCAACTAGGCAAGCTTATGAACTCTATTTAAGAACGGAAACCAACCAATCAGACTATCTACAGCCTAGGAAGGCATCATGTTCAATAATAATGCTAATGCTTCATTTCCTTGAAATATCCCTTATTGTTTTGTATCAGGATCCTGCCCTGATTTAAGGATGGTTGGCAGTGCACAGGAGTTTTAAAGATTTCCTGGACTTTGCAGCTGCCTGGATAATTTATTAAGAAATCCATTAATGATTGACGTAATTTTAGTTCTGTAATATGTGTCCGCCATATTTGATAGTTCATAAGTGTTGCTCTGTATTCAATTTCTGCTCAAAATCTCTCTGTTGATGCATATATTTAATCTGTTGCATTTTTCATTTTTGTGATGTGCATAATGGTTTGTGACTGGAGGCAGCATGTTTTGATGAGAAGAAGGTATTACAGATGTATAGTGATGGGACTAGGTGGTTTGTTGGTTGACATCTATTAGAAAATTACGGATGAGATTGTACCAAATCCGGTTCAATTTTTCATTAATGATATGAGTAAGAAAGTAATACCACATTCCGCTATTGTAAGCATAATCCTTAAAAAATAAATCGAACTGCATGCAGGACATTTAGACCCAGGTTGCTCTTTACTGATATGCATAGTGAGATTCTAGCAAGAGGGCTGGTGAAACCTATTCCAGTTATAATTCATTGTGATCAGAACAGCTTTACACCTGGGGAGTATCTTGCAATCCTTATGATTACAGTGGACCACGTGTTACACATTTCAGATACCCAAAGCTACCCACTCGTTAGCACCTTGATAAATGTTGGAAAAGCATCTGAGCTGGCCACTGTTTACAGGAGGCTGTTAGTTCTAGTTATGACTTCATGGACAGGATGAAGACACCCTCTAATGACTTTTCCACAGAAAAAAAAGTCTAAACAGAGTTTCCCCCACTCTTCATTTTTAGGTCGAGCATAGCATAAGACTGCGCACATGCGCAGTCTCGCTGGCGAGATTTTATGATTTTAGGTAGCTTTTAGTTATGGGCTTTAAGTCCCGCCCCTCTTTCCGATTGGCCGTGTCACCATTTATGCTAAACGGTGGCAAGCCATTGGGAAAGAGGTCATGGTGACATACTCTTTTCTCTTTTTTGTCCGTCCCACTTGGACGGACTGCCCTGACTTTCTTCTGCCGTAAAAGGTTTCTTATCTTTAACCTTTTACTTAAGAAGGAAAGCAGGCCAGGCCGTGAGAAAAGTGTACGTCATGGCGAGCGCTTTTTTTAAAGTTGTCCTGCCCAGGCTGCCTGTATTTTCTCCTTCTGTAATTGGCCAGTGATGCTCAAAATTCAGTCAAAATATCCCTTACTAGGGGATTCCAGTGTTTGGAACAACAAAATCAACTTCCCTTTCATATCTAGAGCTCCTGCCCCTTGAAAAGCTAGCTGCCGCGAATTCAAAAAACCAGTGGAGGTCCTGCGTCCCCCCTGCGTGGCTACAACAGAATTCCCTTCAAATCAGGAAGGCTCCTGCCCCTTTAAATGCTTGCTGCCGGCCCTGTCTGCTCCCGGATCCCTGTTCCCTCGTTGCAGCGCTCTTTCAGCGCTCTCCGCAGGCTTCCTTCGCTGCCCCTGCGGGGGAGCGGGAGAGGGGGGGGGAGAATATGACTCCCATTTGCGTCTTCTGCCTGTCAGACGCTCAGAAGGCCGGGAAGGTGAGCTGGGCGATTCTGAGGTCCAAACAAGCAAAATCCCATTTAGTCCATAGGGCTCCTGCCCATTTAAGAGCTGACTGGCTGCCCGCCCCGCCTGGCCCCGGAGCCCTTGTGCCGTGTATGCACTCCTCCGGCTGCCACACACTGCTTCACTCTCCATGGGCTTCCTTCATTCCCCCAGAGGAGGGTAGGGGGGGGTCTCACCAGCACAACGCCTTCCAAGCCCAGGACGTCTGGAGGGAGCCGGGGTACACGGACGCTCCGCTGGTTTCCGCTGGAGAGGGGAAGTGCTCGCCTGCACAAAGCCCCCCACTCCCGCAGACGCTCTTCCCACCGAGCTGTCCCCCAAAGAGTGCTTCACTCCGCCGGGTCTTGGTGCTCCAAAAGGCTGCCGAAGTCACGGTGCTGTCTTGCCTAGTTCGGTCTTCCAGCCAGGTGAGCCTCTTCACTTCATCTCTGCTGTGGGGAGATGAGTGATTTTATTGGGCCATGTGCCCCCTATTTAATCCCCTCCCCCCTGGGCCACTAGCAAACGTACCCCTGATTGAGGGGGTCCCAGCTTGCCCTGGGGCGACCTAGCTTGCCCTGGGGTGACCAATCCTGGTCACCCCTTTTTCGTGGGCTTCGCTACGGTAGGGGGCGCATTTGCCACCCCAGGCGGGGTTTGTCCCGGGCCTCCATCCGGTACCGCTTCGCCTTCCCTGACCCAGGTTTCAACAAAAGGGGCAATAATTGAAAACTGTAATTATGTAGCATTTCCTACCCCTGAAGCGCTTTGCTGCGAGGAGCTACTTTGGAACCCACGGTTTGAGGTAAATAGGTAGTAAGTTAGTAAGTAATATGTGTTTTCTTTTTCTAGTAGGATGAGCTTGGGGGCGTTTGCTACAAGTCTAGTGAGAGAATTTAATTTAATGACTGCCCTGAGCAGTATTCCAAGTATACCAGCTGCTAACAAGGTGAACTATGCAGGATACCCAATGATAGCCTTCATCAGAATTTCCACGCCTAAGACTAGCAGCCCCATTGGGTCCATAACGCTGTCTGTCACTTTTCATGCATTTTATGTCTGGCTCTATGTCCAAGTTCCTTCTCTTATGTCCTAGGCTCACTCAAAAGTGTTTCTCCACCCCTGTGCTCCAGCATCTATCTTTGTTACTTGCTTTTACTGCCCCTCTGCCTCAACCATCTGTAATTGCCCTTGTCTCTATTGACATGGCTATCTTCTTTATTGTTGTTGCACCTCCATTCCATGCCTTTGCAACTCCACCTTGGCTACTGTACCCGTAAGTTACAAACCATTTTTCTCTCTCAGACAACTATTAAAATTGTAGGACTGCGTGTAAAAGTAAATCACAACTTGGTAACCCACTGAGATTAGTTAAAGCAATTGAAATACGTACCAACTTAAAATAATTAAAGAGACATCAATCTAAACTTTCATTTCAGTCTGTGATTGCAGGTACAGTCGGTTGACTTTTCATTTGCCCAAAATACATGATATTTTATAGTTTATTCTCCATTAAAACATTAGATTCCATACATTAAACTATTGGCATTTGGAAGTATTTTGTCGAACTATATATTCCTCTGCATGGGATCATGTATTTAAATTTAGTAAAACCTGGCCTTGAACGCCTGTTGAAGCTTCACCAGAACTGACTAGTGGTATTTTTAAAACTTTGGGGTATTTTACTTAGAACGTTATTGTCACCTAACTATGAGGATCATTAAAATGCCAAAGTCTTCAATGAAATAAGCATTCACAAAGCCCATAGCTTGTCATTTGTATATTGAAAGGTTTTGGTACACTTTACTGGTCCTGCACCAGGAGCACGGTGTTATTAAAGTATGAGAATCTCCAGAAGATAAAATGCTGACCCATCTCAAATTTTGACTCCAAAAGCATTGTCTTGGCTAGATGGACATTTAGTAAGAAAAAAGTGGTCAATGTTTAAGGGCAATTGTGCTCAAATAAGGTAAAAACCTAATTGATTGCGTGTTGAAAGAACAATCAGTCTGTCAGTAGTGTTTAGTTTCATTTTAAAATGGTGTATCCTGTAGAATACATTGGCAATATATGTATTTTGATTTGCCATGGCCCTTGGAAGCCCACTCAGGTTATGTCTCATGGTAACCAGCGCTCTGACTGGTAATACCTTTACTTAGGAGCCAGGCTTGGGCAAGGTCAGAATATGGAGCACATTCTAAATAAAATGATGTAGAAAGGGAAGCGATTAGCAGGTGATGTGAAAGAAGAGGGGCAAAGAGAACAAGCTTTTGCAGTGCAATAGGTCTCGCATTTATGTGAGTTTAAGATATTGGCATTGCAAATGACAATGCGTTCTATTTATATTTCAAAAACACAAACATAAATAAAAGGCATGGTCATTTACAATGCCAATTGCTCAAACTCGTGTAAGGCGAGACCTGTTGCATTGCAAATGCTTGTTTTATGCTGTGTTGGGTCCTTAGCACGCTCAGCAATTGTAAATGATTATCCAATGCTTTTGCTTGAGTTACTATTAAATCAAGCTCAGATCATACGCTAATAATTAATTATCTACACCTCGATTTGGACCAAGAATGTCGATGTCAATTCAAGGAAAATCACATGGACACCTCCCCTAATATTAAGTAAATTAATTAAAAAACAATGGTCCCGAGGAAGTACTCGAATGGAGGGCAAATCCTGCTCAAATAGAAACTTTGAGTTTATTATTTGGTCACTAAATAATGTAGCAACTTCACAGCTGTAATTTAGACTCATTTTATGAAAAAGCTACAGAAGACAAAGGAACATTTAAAGGTTTGGAATTCCTTCTCTCTGGAAATGGAGGGAAGATCGAACCCGGTTAAGATGTGAGATCTTTCCAACTATAATTTGCTTTTTATACCCTTTCCACTCATGATGCACAGTAACTTCAAAAAGTTACAATTGGATATGAATGCATTTGTTTGGGGATATGGCTAGACTACATCGCCATAAAAGAAGATGAGAGGGCTGAAGGGCAATTCAGAATTTTAAATTGCCAATAAAGAATGCAAATTATCTTTTGACGCCACTTGGTCTGATCTATTTGTCGGATGCCCAACTTTGTTTGTCCTCTGTTTTTCAATGGCTAGCACACGCACAATTAAAATGCAATGAAAGTAAATCCGAGGTTCTGCTGTACGGCTCTTTTCCTGAGGATTTTAGTGAGCGTCTCTGGCCTGCTGACCTCCCCCCTCCAAAAGCCACATCTGGCCCAGTGAAAAACTTAGGAGTCTGGTTTGGTAAGAACCTTAAGTTCGAGGACCATATAAAGAAACTTACGGGGGTTTGTTTTGCCACCCTAAAAACTTTACGTAAGTTTTTTCCCTTTCTACCAAAAGAAGCAAAAGAGACAGTCATTCGTGCCTTAGTTCTCTCTAGGTTAGACTACTCGAACGGACTGTTCTGTGGATTGCCGGCATACCTGATTCACCGCCTTCAGGTCATTCAGAACGCCGCCGCCAGACTTTTGTTTAACACACCTAGGCGCTCCAGTGCCCGTCCCCTGCTTTGTGCCCTCCACTGGCTTCCGGTCGCCCACAGGATTTTGTTTAAAATTCTAGTGTTGGCCTACCGAGCCATTTATCAAACTGGCCCTGTCTATCTGAGAAAAAGATTCTGTTTGTATGTCCCAAATCGCCCTCTGCGATCAGCCAACATGTGCCAGATGTCCGTCCCCAAATTTAAATATTGCAGACTTGGCGGCCAATCAATCTCAGTGAAAGCAGCAAAGTCCTGGAATGCCCTTCCCCTCCACTTAAAAACTGCATTGTCTCTCAGTGCTTTTAAGAAAGGACTAAAAACTCACCTTTTTAATATTAAAGTCTAATTTTTCTTGTTATGTTCCTTAATATTTGTCCTCTCCCAGTCTGCTCCGCCTTTACCGCGCCAGGATACTATTCTTTAGTAACAGAGCGCGTTATAAAAGCCTTTAATAATAATAATAATAATAATCTATTTAAATTACATTTGTGGCTTAGTATCTAGTTTGATTTGTGAGAGATTCATTCAATAAAAAAAATTAAAAAATGTTTTAATCAAAGCAATATTCCCTTGGGAAACAGTCATTACAATGCACTCATAAGCACATGTGGCCATTATCACGAACCCATTACCACGGATATAATTTTACCGCCCATGCATTTAGCACGCATGCCTTTACCACGATTACGCTTTTAACACGCAGTCAATCGCGCCCGGCCTGGGAAGGTAGCAAGGCGTCTAGCAATGACCAAGGGTGACCTGGGAGCAAAGGCAAAGGCTGCTGCGTCTATGGCGCCAGTTTTCCTGGGCCCCCGGCTTTGCTCCTGTCGCTGTTGGCCTATGAGCTGGCACCATGCACAGAGGTGCCTGTCAGGTTCACATCCCTGTTGATTTACTGGTAGGTAGGAGGTGGGGTGCAGCAGAGAGAGAGCACATGCTTAGTTAGGGAGGAAGCAAGAGGGGAGTTGCAAAGTCTGATGTGGGGGAGGTCAGCAATTTAAGCTATAGCGCTGCGGGAAAGGCAAAATCGTCCGTTCAATAAAAAGAAAGATGCATTGGAAGGAGGAGATTGTTTAATCCAATGTTCATAGGTCCGTAGTCCAGTACATAATAATCAACCACAGTTCTATAACGCCGCATCAGAATCCCCACCATTGAAAAACAACACGAGGGAGCACGAGAACCCATTCAATGTAAAACAAAACAAACATGGAGCGTGCCTTCCACCCGAATAAGAGTGCTTGTGAAAGCAACGCTCAACATCGTATACATACATTCTCCCCCTTTTTATTTTTCTTAAACCATGACCAGGGCTTTAAGTGGGACGAAAAAACTGTGGGGTCTCTCAAGGGGGCGTGGCCAGTGTGGTTAGGGGCGTGGCTTTAAATCGCTTAGGCTAAAAATCTGTGTTTAGCATAGTGTGCAGTCCCACTTGTATTTTGCTGTTTCTGTCATTACATCCATTCCAGATATGTGATACAACAAGTAACATCATAC
Organism: Lissotriton vulgaris; assembly: GCF_964263255.1. NCBI lineage: Eukaryota > Metazoa > Chordata > Amphibia > Caudata > Salamandridae > Lissotriton > Lissotriton vulgaris. The sequence goes on from NC_141691.1 coordinate 1,068,303,571, forward strand.
CTACAACAAGTCAGGACTATTGGCTTTGTCAACGGTTATTAGTTGCATAAGATAAATAAGCTGCAACTATGGCTTGTTGCATATAATATTGAAAAAGCTTCCAATTAAAGCCCTGGTGACCCTACCACAATGTTGCTGCTCTTGCGTTTCGGAAAGGGAAGGGAAATCCAGAGAGAAAATGACTCAGGATTTCCCTTCCCACACAACGCTCACCTGGCATGACGTCCACTATTGAGAAGTGAGTAGTGTGGGCAGCGCACATCGACGTGCCTGCAGTCTCGAAACGGTTCTCGATCGGGCTGTTTTGCGCCCTGGCACTTTTTTCCGGACTGCAGTGAAGAAAAGGACCCGCCTGTGCCAGGGCTCAAAACAGAGCCCGATAGAGACCCGTTTCGAGGCCCCTTAAAAAAAACTGCCGGTGCTCAGACCCCTTGAGACCCGGCCCACTTAAAGCCCTGGCCATGACAGTCTTTGAATTTCTCAGGAAGATGTCAGCCGCGGCCGGCAGTGGGAGTGCCTGCAGGGCGGTGACGTAGGGAGGGGGAGGGGCAGGGTGGGGGTAGTAATGTATGGATTACGGAGCTTCCCATGTAAGTAAACATTTAAATAAATAAAACTAATTTTGTTGAGTGCACTGCATCCCGAAATGCGATGCAGTGCGCGCAACGAAATTCGTTTTATTTATTTAAATGTTTACTTACCTGTAAAACTCTGTAATCCATAGATTACTACCCCCACCCCACCCCTCCCCACGTCACCACCCAGCAAGTACTCCCACTGCTGGCCGTGGCTGGATGATGTTCTCGTTTTTCTCTAGATGAATTGTTATTTTAATGTGAAATTGTTTAGGGAGCACGAGAATTCATTCAATATAAAACAAAACAAACATGGAGCGTGACTTCCACGAGCACCAGAATAAGAGTGCTCGTGAAAGCAACGCTCAATTGTACATCGTGACTTCCACGAGCACCAGAATAAGAGTGCTCGCGAAAGCAACGCTCAATTGTGCATCATGACTTCCACGAGCACCAGAATAAGAGTGCTCGTGAAAGCAACGCTCAATTGTGCATCGTGACTTCCACGAGCACCAGAATAAGAGTGCTCGCGAAAGCAACGCTCAATTGTGCATCGTGACTTCCACGAGCACCAGAATAAGAGTGCTCGTGAAAGCAACGCTCAATTGTACATCGTGACTTCCACGAGCACCAGAATAAGAGTGCTCGCGAAAGCAACGCTTAATTGTGCATTGTGACTTCCACGAGCACCAGAATAAGAGTGCTCGTGAAAGCAACGCTCAATTGTACATCGTGACTTCCACGAGCACCAGAATAAGAGTGCTCGCGAAAGCAACGCTCAATTGTACATCGTGACTTCCACGAGCACCAGAATAAGAGTGCTCGTGAAAGCAACGCTCAATTGTACATCGTGACTTCCACGAGCACCAGAATAAGAGTGCTCGTGAAAGCAACGCTCAATTGTACATCGTATACATAACAAGCGCTCTCTGGCTAAGGTCAGAAAGAAAGAAAGAAATGTCCGTCATACAATCTCTCGGGGGAAATCGGCATAACAACTTCGTCATAACCACGTGTCTATCGGAAAGAAAAGCCTTACGTGCTTTTCATTGCAGTTGCAGCTTCCAATGACTTGGCTAGCACCCACCGTGATTTCTCCGCTGCCCACATACATAATGAGTCAATTCCTAAAGCCAATTGTTGTCTCCTCAGCATGAGAAAACATTTCAGTACCTATGTTTCTGATGGCAGTTGCACCTTGCCAACATGGTATAGTGGAACTGAAGTGAGTGTTTTGTTTCCTATGGTAACTCTCAGCCATGCCAACAGGAGGTGGGGGTAACACCTGCCATCATGGTAGGGAACTTTAAATGCAACGGGCAGTCTTTCTTCCATCAGTGTTGTTGAGTTAGGTCCTCTGTCACATTCACAGCTGGGGGGTCTAGCTACATTACTCTAAACCACCACAAAGCCATAACCATATACTTTAAAAATGGATGCCAAATTATGACCACGTATTTGCCTTTACCAACCATGCCTTCACTGCGAAATGTTCGAGGTTAAGGCATATGTGCTGCAAAATGTTTTGTGGTGAATGCATGTATGGTAATAACGCATGTATTGTATTGACTACATTGTAAAGGCATGCGTGGTAATTGCATGTGTGGGTCCATCATACAACCTCTTCCATTCTCCCCACCTCCTGGCCTCCAACTTCGCACTGGACTCCTTGCACTCATTTACCACCCAATCAGAGCAGCCAGTACATTTGTGTTAACTCCAGATAAATAGGTAATTCCATTGAGACTTCTGTCTTGTAAATCTGCACCCACATAATTATTTCTTAACTGTTAATAGGAGAATATACAAGCAGAAATACCATTGTAACAGAAATGTGGTAACTGTAGAGTTTTGGAATCGTTTTAATAATTAGTTATCACCTTTTGATATTGTAGCGGGAAGTCTGTTGATTGTTTAAATTAACTCCCATTTTACATCTCGCCGAAGAAAGCTTATGAGCTGTCTTTTGCAAGATAGATCGTTGGCTTGCAGAGGGCTTAGACCCCGGTCTTTGCTCGCCATTGATTGGCTGCATTGTCACTCTCATTTGCTTGCTGTTAATTTGTTAGTATGATTGAGCTTCACTGCCTCTTCTTGGGTTTGTCCCTCCCCTGAAGATTAAACATCATTACTTGTGTCCTTCTACTGCTCATTTTCAGGTGCACATTTTTTTTTAACCCCTTCGCTGCGGCGGCAATTTCGCCGCAGCGCTAGGAGGGGGGGGCCAAGCGGCGCTCACATGCTCGTGACGGAACCGCTCCATCACGAGCCTCGGTTGAGCTGTGCTCATGACGGAGCGGTTCCGTCATGGCCCGCCCGCTCAATGGAACGTCCAGCGCAGGCGCAGAATTAGCGCCGCGCAGGCGCGCTGAGCGGGCCATGACGGAACCGCTCCGTCATGAGCACAGCGCAACCGATGCTCGTGACGGAGCGGTTCCGTCACGAGCATGGAAGGAGTTAAGGTCTCTTTTGTAGGAGGGTGCATGCTTGGTACTTGCACTTATAAAATGATGTGGCCAGGTGCCTAAGGCTTTTTTTTTTGTTAAAGACATGCTGAAAAGCTTCGGACATGTTAGAACCATTCAGAAAAGGAGGTGGTGATGATGCCAGAAACCGGTCCCCAGTAGCTTGTCTCCTTTCTGGTGAAGAATTGGCTTGGTAGTTTAGTCTGCCCTGTTCCCATGATGCACTGGGCCAGGGACAGACTGATTTGCATATAGCCAGGTTCTGAGCTGGGATGGTGCAGTGAGATAAATAACGGTGATTGATCAAGCCCTGATCTTTGGACTGGGTAAGAGTGGTCTGCTTAATTCAGACACTCTGTTCATCACCACCCCCTTTTCTGAATCGTTTTTGGCCACTATAGGTGTGGCAGGGTATACTCAGACATGAGTCCCTTTCTCACTACACCATCAGGATTCAAGCAAGCCGGGCCGAAGACGGCTGAAATGCCAGAAACCGGTCCCCGGTAGCTTGTCTCCTTTCTGGTGAAGAATTGGCTTGGTAGTTTAGTCTGCCCTGTTCCCATGATGCACTGGGCCAGGGACAGCCTGATTTGCATATAGCCAGGTTCTGAGCTGGAATGGTGCAGTGAGATAAATAACGGTGATGGATCAAGCCCTGATCTTTGGACTGGGTAAAAGTGGTCTGCTTAATTCAGACACTCTGTTCATCACCACCCCCTTTTCTGAATCGTTTTTGGCCACAATAGGTGTGGCAGGGTATACTCAGACATGAGTCCCTTTCTCACTGCACCATCAGGATTCAAGCAAGCCGGGCCGAAGACGGCTGAAATGCCAGAAACCGGTCCCCGGTAGCTTGTCTCCTTTCTGGTGAAGAATTGGCTTGGTAGTTTAGTCTGCCCTGTTCCCATGATGCACTGGGCCAGGGACAGCCCGATTTGCATATAGCCAGGTTCTGAGCTGGGATGGTGCAGTGAGATAAATAACGGTGATGGATCAAGCCCTGATCTTTGGACTGGGTAAGAGTGGTCTGCTTAATTCAGACACTCTGTTCATCACCACCCCCTTTTTCTGAATCGTTTTTGGCCACTATAGGTGTGGCAGGGTATACTCAGACATGAGTCCCTTTCTCACTGCACCATCAGGATTCAAGCAAGCCGGGCTGAAGACGGCTGAAATGCCAGAAACCGGTCCCCGGTAGCTTGTCTCCTTTCTGGTGAAGAATTGGCTTGGTAGTTTAGTCTGCCCTGTTCCCATGATGCACTGGGCCAGGGACAGACTGATTTGCATATAGCCAGGTTCTGAGCTGGGATGGTGCAGTGAGATAAATAACGGTGATGGATCAAGCCCTGATCTTTGGACTGGGTAAGAGTGGTCTGCTTAATTCAGACACTCTGTTCATCACCACCCCCTTTTCTGAATCATGTTAGAACCATTGGCATATCCAATAGGCCCCAAATGCGAAACCTATTGGCTTTGCCAATGGTAGTTTAAGCCTGCTGACACTTCTTTAACTTGTTTTGAGAGGTGGGCACGCTCAAATCCTCCAAATCACAAAATCTCAGTCAAAGGCAGTGAACTGAAGATGAACAAAGTGGGATCCTGCAATTTCATGCCATTGTGCCTACACAAAAAACGATCTATTTGCATGTAAATAATATGTTTGAGAGAACTAAGGCCCAAATTGATCAAGGGCCTGTGTTGCTTTTGTGTCATGCAAGGCAAAACAAATCAATGCAGCCCTTTAAGTCAGATTTACTATGCCACACAGAGCCACCTTGTGTGGCTCTGCGTGGCATAGTAAATCTGTAGTAACAAAAGGCAGCATAAGTCGCTGCCTTGCGTTACTCTGCATTGGGAAGGCCTTCCATTGGTCAAGACTACGTGTCCCCATGCATCCACCCATGGTTTTTGGTGCATTCCCAGATTTACTAAGACTAGTAACCCTGGTAATGCGTCCAATTGCCATGCATTGCTAGGTGAGGTGTAATAAGGACAAATATGTTTATTTCTCCTTGTTATTACCTCTTTCTATGCAGGTTTTATTCTGCAGCACACATAGAAAGAGGAAAATGCCTCTGAGGATTGTTTTTGTGCAAGAAAGTGTCCCTTCCTGCGCAACAACAATCCTGCCTATAACACAGATAACCTTGCACCATGCCACAAAGGTGCCTGTGTTGGCGCTTGGCAGCCACAAGTGCGCCAGTGCAAAAAGAGAGCAGAAATGCACAATATGTCAGTAATTATGGGGTCTGTCCTAGATGCAAGATGGAGGGGGCGGATCTAATACACATGCTTTGGACATGCCCTCACATATCAAGATATTGGAATAGGGTCAGGGAACTTACTGGGGAGGCAGCGCACCTCGACATACGGGACACCGTAGAAGAATGCCTGCTAGGCCTACACAAACATAGGTCAAAACACAAGGTGCAATACAGGTTCATAGACCTGACCATGGTACTGGCTATTAGGAATGTCACCATGCATTGGAAGTCATGTAAATCTCCAGAGGTGCTCAGCTGGCACGCGGAGATGTTGAGATGGGGCAGTGTAGAGGGTGCAGCGCTACGTAGGGAGGAGGCCAGGGGTCTACGCAAGACACCAATAGCTATGGAATGGGAAGTGATGCTGGGGGAGTTGAGGTCTGTGGATGCTAATGTCACTGTAAATACTTGAATATGCCATGTGTAAATACCTGCTCAATGCTGCCATGACCTTGTCATTCAATGTAAAGTAGATGCGTACTATGCTACAACTTGACCACAAGATATGCCATGGTGCACATGGTTAGACAGTGCTGTTGTGTTTCGAATAATGAAGGGATGACCACGGTAGCTAGGGAGGGGGGATGTCTTTTAGGGAACGTTGGAAGGTTTCTTGTTCTTGCAGACGAATTTGTACTTCTCCATGTGCATTTGGTATAGGTAACTAATATGTGTATATACCAGGCAACCATGTTACTGCTGGAACAATGAATATTGCTTTGATATTGCTTTGTCAAAAATTGTAATGGTACTGAGAGAATGTACGTGGAATTTACTTTTAAAACTCAATAAAATATATTTTTTAAAAATGTTAGTAATTATGGGGTGTTCCTGCTCTCACCATTTGATGTAGCGCAGCAAGTTGCCTTATTGCATTGCGTCAAATGTTAATAAATCAGGTCCTAAATGTGGACTGTAACTTGAAAATTTCTTTGTGAGCTAAATTTCTCATTCATGGTGCAAAGTCCCGAATTTTCAAGAGTATGTCATACTGCCAGCAGATACAGCACCTGGTCACATATTTGCTTAGGGGGTTTACATTAAGTTTTACATCTACTGAAACACCGAATTGCACTAGGAAAAGGTCAGTTGGACTTACCGGGTCTCTCGTAATGAGGGCCTGAGAGATAGGACTGTTCTGCCTGTTAACAATTGTGTGTTTGCACTGCAGTGGCCATATTACGGTATGGGCTCATACCCCCATGCAAATGAGGGAACGCCCTCTGATTATATCGCTGGTGCCTTATGTGTGCCACTGCCAGAGCTATCTGTAATACATGAGGGGTCACACAATCGTCTGCGGGCCCCTTCTGTAATACCAAGTTGGTGCAAACGTCGGTGGCGCCCCGGGGCACTCCGGTAATACAGCCCCAGTTAGACATTTATTTCACTCTCTCGGACCACCAAAGCATCGCAGACCGGCACTGTGTGCTCACTCTCTTTCAGCAGGCTCACCTTAGGCACCCAGTGGCGTTGCGCAGCACTTGTGACGAATGCAGTTGTATTTTACGGTCATCCTGAAGTGGCGAGTTTTCCCATCCAGAATGAGGAATGATCACTGCATTGGTTAGCACGGCCAGGGCGTCCTGAATAATTGGCATCTTGAGTGCATCGCACGACGATAGATTCCAAAGGACTCCTGTATCAAAAAGCAAGCAGAAGAAGAAGATCTGTAAGCACGGTGCTGCTTCAAGAGAATGCAGTATGATTGCTCTGTGGAACCCCAGACACAAACACTGTACCCAGAGAAAAATGCCTGCCCGCCCCTAGAATCAAGAAACAGATTCACTGCCAATGCTCATTTGATGCCACACTGAAAGCCAGTCTATACTCCAGTTCATTTCTCAGTTTGCCTCCAAGCACCAAGGGGGTCAGCAGTCCAACCCTTAAATTCATTCTACAAATAAGATTTCCATCAATTTTGGCAAGAGCATCCAAATAATTGAATATAATATCCCGTGATGAACTTACACGTAAAGGCGGCATGCTAATACTTTGTCTGCCCAGTTACCAGGCTGCTGCCTTAGCAACCATTAATCAAAATATGAAAAGGAAGATGGCACCCGCATTCAAGGTTACAGACAGGTATTATGAAGGTGAAAATGTACCTGAACCCTGCATTCCTTCAATACAGCTGTCGAGCGAGTGAAAATAGTTATCTGCGTTGTGGCTGCGTGTTGAGGAGACGGACGCAGCTGGGCGTGACGGCCTACACTAGTGCGCCATAAGAACACTTGTGCACTTGGTGACTGGGCAGAGAATAACACCCTCCAGATTCCGGAGGATTATGACTTAGCCTTTTTAGTAACAAACACTTTATCGGACACAACCGCTGTATTTCAAAATGCACTGCGATAGTTACTACACAACCAAGTCACTTTTGTCAGCACATATTTTTGACCAGGCCTCGTATAATACAATATTTATTTCCGGCTTCTGCCAAGGCATGCGGCTTTTGTTTTTGTATCGGTAATTTGATTGTTAAACATATCAAACATCGTCAATTGCTCTATGCATCTTTTCATAAAATCTGACTTTGGCGAATACAATCAGTAGTGTAATGGTCCAACTGAGGACGTACACAATATCCTGGTATAAATGGAAGAGAGGGGCTCGTAATAACCCGTAGGGAAATAGAGCACCAATATACTGTAAAGTAAAGCCAAAAGGTTTTCCCTATGGGAGATATTATTTCCTGCTCCTAAACCAGGACTCAAAAATGACAAACTCAATCCACAACATTCATTTGTCTTGCATCTTGTAGGATGGGAGAACACTTACCAGAAAGGAACACAAACAATCTATTTTTAAAAAAATGTATACAATTTATTATAAGTAAAAAACATATAAATTCCCAGTTAAAAACATGAAATACACAAATAAAACCACCTAATGTGGTGGTGGAGAATTTTTTTTTGAAAAAGACACTGCTATCTGTCTTAGTTATGTCATTTCGGGCCCTCGTTTGACAACAATGGGGGAATAATGTTCCTTTAAAAAAAAAATACGGCTATTAGCTCCTAATAGCCGTATTTTATTTGTGCACTAGGTATGATACAATTCTAAGAAGAAAACATATAAAGACTGTCCTGAAGAAGGAAGCCATTATCAACTTAAGCTTCCGAAACGCGTCGACGCATTTTCATCAAGTCATATTCGGTGTTGCCAACAAATAAACTTGGTTTAAAGGAACATTATTCCCCCATTGTTGTCAAACGAGGGCCCGAAACGACATAACTAAGACAGATAGCAGTGTTTTTTTCAAAAAAAAATTCTCCACGTCCACATTAGGTGGTTTTATTTGTGTATTTCATGTTTTTAACTGGAAATTTATATGTTTTTTACTTATAATAAATTGTATACATTTTAAAAAAAATAGATTGTTTGTGTTCCTTTCTGGTAAGTGTTCTCCCATCCTACAAGATGCAAGATAAATGAATGTTGTGGATTGAGTTTGTCGTTTTTGAGTCCTGGTTTAGGAGCAGGAAATAATATCTCCCATAGGGAAAACCTTTTGGCTTTACTTTACCGTACACAATATCCACCATAATTGCAGACTTCAGAGTATTCACATAAATCGTCCAACAATCATCATTTTTTTTACAATGCCACCAACGCAATCTTAATGAGAGAAGCATGCAGAAAACGAATCAACATTTAAGCACAACTAAACTATCTTTTCCGGCACTGAGCTACAACACTGTACTGTGTTGTCCACTCTGACACATTCCTAATTCATTCTTCTTACTCCAAGTGAGAGAGGAGCAATCTGGCGGTATATTGCTGGGATCCCAACCGGATGTATGCCATCACAACGCATGCTTTTACATCGCAACTTTTACAACGCATGCCTTTACAACGCATAGTGTTGAGGGGTGCTGGATAGTGAATAGTTTAATTTACTATTCCAACAGTCCCCATGGATAGTAGGGAAGGTGTTGGATAGTAAATTAAATCTATTCCCTATCCTAGAGCGCCCCCCCAGCGCAATGCGTTGTAATGGTTTGCGTTGTAAAAGTTGCGATGTAAAAGCACTGCGTGGTAAAAGTTGCGTTGTAAAGGATGTTTCCCATCCCAACCAAATTGAAGGTTCTTTTCAATAGAGTACATGAAACTATACTTACGGATGGGTCATGTATGGCTGAATTATGTGCACAAATCCCTCTCATTTCTAAAGTCAGATAGAATTGCATCCCATGGCTGAGCGACAGCCAGTTTTCTTAACCCTCTTCGTATCCCTGTATGTAGGAACGTGCTCTCATAGTCCACCCAGATCAATACTTCTTGCTGCCATTTGACGATGGGAGGTGCAGGTCTGCCCTTCCTACACATTGATACCCTTCTCTTAGCTATATTGAGCATCATATCAATCAATCGGCTAGTGGTCTTCATGCCTCAGGGGTGGGAAAACGCACCTAGTAAACATGCCTCTGCCAAGCAGTCAAAGTTTCTGCCTGTGACTCTATTAACTAACAGTATGATTTGATACCAATAATGTTAGATTTTTTGGATAATTCCAAGTGTTGGAACCGGTACTGTCTGATTGGTTGCAGGGATGCCCTAGCCAGGCAGACAGCAGAGCTCCCATCAAGAGCAGGTGCTTACACACACTGTACAACCCATGCTCACCCTTGGGTAGCTTGGCACTGAGAAGTTAGGCATAATCCTAATAATGCAATGTCACACAGCAATATCAATAATATGTACATACGCAGAATTATAACACTTTTAGCAGCACCGCAGGACGAGGCCACACGGGTAATCCCAATGTTGAGAGGTAAAGTGCTGTTGGCACAAAAACCATGTGTAAACCAACCAACACAGCCAACCAGTGTCATGAAGCACAGGCGGTTTACAGACGGTCACTCCCCCCACACTCACTACGCAATGCGACAGGTACCAGCCCGGTCCGTATGGGCACTTTCACTCACATACGCACCTGACACCCTAATGTGGTGCCACTGATACCAAGCACGTCAAGGTAACACTCTGCAGACGCCGTGGCTCCAAACCTCCGCCAACCTCCTATTCACTACCACTGTCTCAGACAACCCAGTGAGAAGTTTACCAGCCACCTCTGGACAAAAAGTCACCCATGACAGAGGTCATACTTCATTTGGGTCCCCAGAAAGCAGGTGGGGATACAAAGCGTAACCTGACTCTATGCTCTGGACCATTCGTACTCCTTAACCCCTTTGCTGCTATGCCTTTTCCCCCCTGTGCTAAGCCTTTTATTGGCTATTTGGGGTAGTGTGCGCTTAGGCCCCTGTAACTTTTTGACCACATAAGGTATCCATGCCAATTTTGCGTCCCTTTCTTCCAACATCATGGGGATTCTAAAGGTACCCAGGGTTTTTGGATCCCCTTGGAGGGGTCCCAGAAATTAGTCAAAATACATTAAATGTTTTAGTTTTTTTTCAGAAAAATGTGAAAAACGGGTTACAAATGAAAGCCTATGGGTTTTTCCCTACAAATGTTTGCAAAAAAGGATTTGTGGGGCTGAAATCACCATTTCCCCAACTTTTAGGGAATGACAGTCTTTTGTCAGAGAACCAACATTTTTTACACAGTTTTAGCATTTTTTGGGACTTAGCCTATTTTTCAATTTTTAGTGCTTTCAACCTCCTTCCAGTTAATGGTAAAAATGAGTATGAAAGCAATAATGGATCCTGGAAAGCCATACAATTTAAAAAAGTAGACACGATTCTGAATTCAGAAAGGGGTCATTTGTGTAGATCCATCAAGGTTTCTTTATAGAAACTAACAGTTAAATATTGGGAAAATGGAAAATTAGTTGAAAAAAACAGCCTTTCATGTCAACGTTTTTACCTGTAACTTCTTGTAATTATGACAGATCTTTGAAAGCAATATACCGTTACATCTGCTGGACCTTCCTAGTTGTGGGGATATATAGGACTTGTAGGTTCACCAAGAAGCAGACGAACCCAGAGTTAAAAACTGAGTAGCAATTTGCAATGGCTTTTTATTATGTACCGGGTATATAGCAATTATTGTGCGAAAATGTATACATGGAAAAATCGGTATGAAGTGGTGGAAAGTTCTGGAATCTGCCTGGATCCACAAATGTCCACCCACCCCGCGTTCCCCAATGTCTTCTGAGAAAAATGGCGCCTCACTTGTCTCGGTCGGCCTAGTACCCGCGACAGGATACGGCGCAAAACGCAACACGGACACACCTCAATTTCGCAGTGAAAAATGACCCTTTTTTGGCAAAGTGTCTAGCAGTAGTTTTTGAACCATAGCTCTGCCGGCACCTAGAGAAACCTAGCAAACCTATATATTTTTTAAAAACTAAACACCCAGGGGAATCCAGGATGGGGTGACTTGACTGCCTTCCACCACGTTCTGTTACCCAGAATCCCTTACAAAACTAAAAATTGTAAACAAAAAAAAATCACATTTTCCCCACATTTCTGTGGTGGAAAGTTTTGGAATCTGTGTGGATCCACAAATTTCCTCCTACCCAGTGTTCCCCCAGGTCTCCAGATAAAAATTGTACCTCATTTGCGTGGGTGGGTCAAGGACCCGTGACAGGCAAGGGCCCAAAACCTATTGAGGCGACATCAAAATTACCTATCACAAACCAACCTGGTTTTGCAAGGGGGAGTCCCATGAGTTTTTGGCCCGGGGGCTCGGCGGCCATCTAGGGAAACCTACCTAACCCACACATTTTTGGAAACTAGGGTGGCAGAAAGTCCACTAGACTCCAGGAAGTTTTTTGGGCAAATTTTAATTAGGGTGGGGGCTGCCCAAAACGGGCATGATAATGCCCCCACCCTAATTAAAATTTGCCCAAAAAATCCCTGGCCTCTACTGGGCTTTTTGCCCCCCTGGGGGGCAGAAAGGCTGTAATTTTTATGGGGGAGGGGTGGGGGCATTGGCATGCCCATTTTGGGCAGCCCCCACCCTAATTCAGATTTGCCGCAAAATATCCCTGGCGTCTAGTGGGCTTTTTGCCCCTCCGGGGTGCAGCTTGGGGGCTAATGCCTCCATCTGCCCCCCGGGAGGGCAGAAAGGTTGTAATGGTAGCGGGAGTGGGGGCATTGGTGTGCCCGTTTCAAATAGCCCCCACCCTAAAAAAAGTGCACACAAAAAAAATCCCTTGTGTCAAGTGGGCTTTCTGCCCCCGGGGGAGATTGGGGACTACTGCCCCCATCGGCCCACCAGGGGGTCAGAAAGGCTGTAATGCTGGTGGGGGGGTGGGGGCATTGGCGTACCCGTTTCGGGCAGTCCCCACCTTAAAAAAAAGTGCACACAAAAAATCCCTGGTGTATAGTGTGCTTTCTGCCCCCCGGGGGGCCAATTGGGTGTTACTGCCACCATCGGGCAGAAAGGCTGTAATGGTGCCGGGGGGGCGGGGGCATCGGCGCGCCCATTTCGGGCAGCCCCCACCCTAAACAAAGTACCCCAAAAAAATCCTAGTGTATAGTGGGCTTTCTGACCCCACCTGGGGGGCAGATTGGGGGCTACTGCCCCATCTGCCCCCCAGGGGGGGGGGGGGGGCAGAAAAATTGAATAATGTTAATTTCTTTATGGGGGGAGTGAAGGCCCTTGCCTAGGGTGCCACTCCCCCTCCCTGGTGTCTAGTGGGTGGGTCCCTGCTTGGGGATCACCCTCCTGGGGCGATCCCCAAGCAGGGAACCACTGGGGAGGGGTATCATTGGAAAGGGGAGATTCTCACCTCTCCAATGATACCTCTCACGTCTTTCTATGTAGAAAGTGAAACTGAAATGAGCCTACAGAAACCAGGGAGGAGACCTCGTGATCTGGGGAAGCTCTTCCCCAGCTCCCAAGGTCACAGGGGAGAAAAGGAAATCCCTCTGCTGTCTGCAGCAGAGGGATATCGTGCCCCTGGCCTCATGACGGAATGGTTCCGTCATGAGCACTGGGGCACCGGGGCAGCGGGGGAGTGTTATACTCCATTGTAGTCTCCCCTTTGTCCCGTTGTATGCCCACCTTTGCAATGACATAGTACAATCCATCATCCAGGGTTGCCAGTACTCCCTCTGTCTTCAGGAGTTTAAGCTTTTTGAGTGCTACTCATCATCCCATATGGCCTGATGTGGGATGAATCTACATTTTTTCCAATTCTCTCCAAATATGTCGGGATTTTGATTGGTAGGGTAATGAGGTAACACAGATATATTTGTAGCATAATCATTTTTGATATTGCTTTCTTTCAAGCTACTGAAAGGGACAGTGTATTCCAAAAGATGATTCCCACCCGCATTGATGCCATAACTCACCTAACATTACCATCTAGAAGGTCTGCATCAGATCCATAGATTTGTGCCCCTAAGTAATCAAATGTGGTGTCTACACACTTATCTCTATGGTTATCTGGTGATAAAGAACCAATATGAAATGAAATGAAATGAAATGAAATGAAAATAAATTTGTTAAGCGCGGTTGCTGCCCACGGGCGTCCAAGCGCTGAGTTGAAGCAGAGATGTGGCGGAGCAGAGAAGTTAGAACTCGGAGGATTTAGCAAACAGTAGTGTTTTCAGCTTTTTTCGGAATGAGAGCAGGTCTGGGTTGGACCGAAGTGAGCGGGGGAGAGCATTCCAAAGCTTGGCGGTGTTCAAAGAGAACAACCTACCCCCGGTCCTGGCTCTCTTTACTCTAGGAACAACTGCCAGGAAAGCCTCCGTGGACCGGAGGTTCCTGTTTGGGTGGTAGGGGATGACAAGGTTGTTGTTGATTGCTGGTCCCGTCTTCCAGAAGGCCCGATGCGCAATGCACAGCGCCTTAAATGCCACTCTCTGCCTCACTGGCAGCCAGTTCAGACTTTTCAGTCCAAGTCTGGCTGACTGGGTTCGCGAAATCTGCAGCAGGGTACGTGCTGCGCAGTTTTGTACCACCTGCAGCTTCCGGAGAGTCATCTCAGGGGCCCCTACGTATAGGGCATTGTTTGAGTCCAGGCGGGACTGGATGAGGCCTTGTACTGCCACCTTTTTGGCTTCCAGAGGTAAAAACGGGAGGACCTTCCTCAAGGTTCTGAGTAGGCCAAAGCATGTGGTGGACAGCTTGGTGGCCTGGGTGGAGAAGGAGAGCTTTTTGTCCAGCCACACTCCTAGGCTCTTGACACTTTCCTTGGGGTGGGGGGAGAGCCCAAACCGCGGGGCCACAAGGAAGTCTACCTTAAGTCTGGCTAACTTCCAAAAGTATCAAGTGCAGCAATTACATTTGTAACAATCGCTTGTTTTTATATCTGCGGTATAATACAATGGGGTAACCCAGTGTCCCACAGAGCCTGGTTGTGTATATAGTAAACTACAATGGCTCCGTCGGGGAGCGCCAATTGCTTTGCAGAGCCGCCGCAGAAGTTCACAGATTTATTGCGTGACTCCATTTCTGTATTCTTCTGGATTTAAAACATCACAATTCTGCCGCCGATCTCTCGGCCCTGAATCAATCGTTTGCCCTGAACTGGATTAATTCCAGTCTGTCTGCCAACTTGTAGGGATTACTGAGACTCAGATGGTGTCCCTACTTGTTTAATGCTGTAATTTTACATCTTTCCTGACCTTGGCAGATCTTTTTGGCTGCCCTCCTACTGTGCGAGGCGCATCCTTGGACTCAGGGCTGTACCCTGTCCTGATGAAGACCCGCAGCAACATACTAATAATGCACATTTAGGGTCAAAACCGTCGACGCGTAACCGTGGTTCAGCTCAAAGATATCTCTGGCTTTCAACCTTGAGCATTTCAGCCCTGACCAGACTGAGCCTTTCAATTATTGTCCTGACCCCCCTCCTTTTCTCCCCTTTTGAAACTGCACATATATTGTATATATCCTCATACTTGTATATATGCACTTTGTCACGAGCACCGAGAACTTTTTGCACCTTGAAACATGTGTCACCAATTTATTGTGCTTATTTTGGACAGCCTGTTTATTGATATTGTTTGATGAAAAGCTAAAAAATCAAATACTAAAATATCTTGCAAGTATTTCTGGGTTTTTCTGTTTGTTTGAGCGCTCTAACTGAATTTGTTTACTGGACTCTAAGTAAATATTAATTGTTAATTCTAAAGATTTGTTTCACTCATCAAAGTGATTGGCGCTCCCCGACGGAGCCACTGTAGTTTACTTTATGTTTTTATATCTGCAGCATACAGAAGCATGCCATTTGTGTATCGTGAGACCGAATGTATTGTGTTACAATCTGTGATTAAAGGGTACTGGTAAATAGTTCTAGGGCTATACCTAAAAGGAGCAGAAAAAGTGGACTTTCTTGGCACTCCCCCTCACCACTTGGTACACTGCTGATACCATTCCCCTGGTTTACACTCCAGCTGTGGAGTTAGAGTATAAAGCTGATGCCAAATGGTGAAATTCAGTTTCCAGATCCAATGTTTCCATAACCATATATATAAAGTGGCAATTTAGAGTATCAAATGCCTTTTCAAAATCAATTGAGATAATAGCACTAGAGGGAAGTTTGGCAGAGGCAGCCACATTTCCAAATAAGTGCCTGATTTTCAGAGTTGTGCTTCGTCTGGGATAAACCCACATTGATCCAGGTGAAGTATATGTCATGATAGGGAGCTATCTGTTGGTCAAGGCGTGGCTTAGTATTTTATCATCCATGTGTAGCATTGAGAGCAGCCAGTAAGTGGATAATTCCAGGGATCTCTCCCCTCTTTATGGCTGGTCACCACTGTCGCTTTCTACCGTGAAGTGGGAAGGCCGTGCCATTGCCTTGCTTCCTTATACATCTCTGCTGAAGTCGGGATAACACTGTCTGTGTAAAAGAGGTAGAGGTAGTCCATCCAAAACAGTGGTTTTCTCCTGAGTCATTTCCTCCAGGATCTTTCTAAATTCAGTCACAACAATCTCACAACCCTAAGAAGTAGCCACATTGACGGTGACTCTCCTTAATTGAGCTTCCAATAAATAGGTTTGAAGGTCTCTGCCCTGTATAACAAAATGCAATAGTCTTTGAAGGGATTTTAATTTCAAACTGGGAATGGATTACAACTCTTCCTCAAGTGAAAATACGAAGGATCCTAATTTTTAAGAATTGATTATCAATGCAAGGAGACGTCAAGACTTTTGACACTTAATATGCATTTTTCTCCTGGAGGTGCTATAATCATAGCTGTGCAACTGTGGTGCCAGCTTCTCCTTCTCTCCTCTCAGCACAACCTTGATAGAGGGATCAGATTCCCTGTCTCTCTCAGCGTTTTGTAATTTATTTTCCTGATGATTAATTTCCCTATTAATGGTTAGACCTGGCATCTTTGTGTGGTTTACCCCCTGGATTTTTGCCTTCAATGCTCCCGTTTGTTGACTTAGTTTTGGCTGGGTTTAGGATTCTGCTCAATTTACCAGTGCTAACCAGCATTAAAGTGTTTGTGCTCTCTCATTAGAACATGGTAGAATTTGTTTTAATCCAATTGGCATATTTAATGTATTTGTAAGTCACTAGTAAAGTGGTACTATCTGTGCCCAGGACCTGTAAATTAAAGTCTACTAGTGGGCCTATAGCAGTGGTTGCGCCACTCATTTAAGTCACACTTTAAACATGGCTCAGGCCTGCCATTGCAGTCTGTGTGTGTAGTTTTAAACTGCCACTTCGACCTGCAAAATAAAACCTTTTGCCAGGCCCAAACCTTCCTTTTTAGTACACATTTACGTCACCCCTAGGCTGGGCCCTGTACAGCCAGAGGACAAGGTGCAATGTATTCAAAAGGAAGGACATGTTCTTTTAAGTTTTATACGTCCGGTAGTGAAAAACAGCAAGGTCTACCTCTCCAGTAGGATAAATTTGGATCGACCCTGTTACATTTAACCCCCTTCCAACGTCACCGGTGGCGTGTGCGTCGGACGGCTGGGAGCCGCACGATTTGCGCACGCGTGAAATTTCCCCGCACTGCAGGTAAATTTCGTCCGCATTTAAAGAATTAATAAACTGTAATAGGAGTAATTTCCAAATGGGAGCAGTTACCAGTTCATATTTGGTGTCTTTGGAATTGTAAAGAAAGAGACTATCTTACAGTGAAGCCAGATTTTCCATTACAATTAAAAATGGCACTTTTAGAAAGTTGCCGCTTTCCTGCCTTAGCTGTTTAGTGCCGGCAGCTTGGCTCTGGTTCCCATGACTGACATAGGCGAGGTGTAACAAGGAGAACATTTTTTATTTCTCCTTGGTGTTTCCTCTTTGTATGTGTGCTGCATTCTGCGGCACATGCAGAAAGAGTAAAAAGCCTCAGAGGATTGTTTTTGTACAAGAAGGTATCCCTTTGTGTACAAAACAACCCTGCATGCAACGAAGGTACCTTTGCACCATGGTACAAGGGTGCCTGCTTTGGCGCTTGGCAGCCACTAGTGTGCCAGCACAGACAAAGAGCAGGAATGTGCAATATCTTAGTATATATGGCAAATTCCTACCCTCTACATTTGATGCAGAGCAGCACAGTGCTGAAAGTTGCCTTGCTACATTGCGTTGCACTGTATAAATTTTAGTAGATCTGGCCCCTCAATATCTCCAGTTGTTGTGATTTAATTTTTTGTCATTCCGGTATCATTTTATTTATTAAAATGTACACTATTTTTCTTAATCAGTTTGTGATTTTTCTTGTATTTTGTTGTCCCATTGTTAGTCTATGAGTGCTGCATAAATATTTTACACTTTGCCACTAGGTTAAGCCTGATTGCTTTTGTGCTAAGCTACCAAAGGGTTAAGCATGCATTAATTTAGTGACTTTTGTGGTTCACCCTGACAAAGACTGTGGTTGTTGTCTGAGTGGGGCTTAGAACCAAAAACCCAGTTTCTTACAAATAAGTAACCACATTTTCAATGTAGCTCTTTTTTCAGGCCAACATCACCTTACATCATATACTTTCAATGACATTGCTATAAAATTGAAATTATAATATTTGATGGACAAATATTTCTATGTTAGTTCAAATATGGAGACAATATTCCATAACTGCTCACAATGGCTGCGGACAAGCAATCCACTTTTTTCTGTTGTTTTAACAAAGAATTGAAATTTGATGAAGCCAGAATCCACTATCTTATAGAAAGGCTAGTCTTCTATGAGGTTTCATCACCATTGAATTTGCAATCCTGGTGTTTAAGATAGCATAGAGAGGTCTCTACACATGTCCCGCGTCCGTGATCGGCTAGCCATGATGGAATGTTCTCACTTGCAAATGAGCAATCTTCCACTCATGTCACAAGAAAAACATATTACATTAAGATCATCTATAATGTCTGCAAATTTAAAACCAATATATAATATATGACTTTAGTTCAACTTCTTGCCTGGTGATCGAGTGGCTTTTGCCAATGCAACTGACCATAAAATAAGCCCTTTGCTGTGAAATGTCGAATGTAATAGGGAATATAAAACAAAAATATATATTTGTTGTGCTACGTTGGATCTGGCACCCCAGCTTGTGTGAAAAAAACATGTCTTTGTGAAAATGAAAAAAATACATGAATTCATTACTTCATATTGTCTTTTATAATAAACTGTTTTCATGCAGTGGCAGTTTTTGCTACCTCTAAGTGATGTATCTAATAGATTTCACTACTGCCGAATTTAACTATAGTCATTTTACTAACTATGGAAGGAAGGAAGGCTTGCCAGTAATCCAACTCCATATATCAAATGGAGTCAGCAGCTCGCACTTAACTCGTTAAGCGATTTTGCCTGCTGCCATGACAGAGATGCAGCCACTGTGTAAAGAATGCCGGGTACTTTACCAGCAACTTTGAAGAGATGCTTCTCTTCTGTGCATGTGTTTTGGTATGTATTTGAAATCAATGAAAGCACTTGGACCAAGTGAATAAAGGAAAAATGTGCATAGTTGAAGAAATGTAAAACAACCTCATTCTGTGTCTTCGGAAGAGAAAATAGACATACAGCTGTCTTGCCATCATCAAAGAAATGAGTATCACATCTGCATGCAAAGCAGGAGAGTCATCCGTGCTCGGTCTCTCCGTCCCGAGGCTCCTCCACACAGCCTGCCACCGTGGTGGCTGCAAGTGTCTCCAAATGAACCAGACCAGAGCATCCTCTAAAAAGGCGATGCTGCGTGGTGGCTTTCTTTCTCTGGCACAATAACGCCCAGGGCAGAAGGCCAAGCAGCTGGTAGGACCAGCTTACATGATTTGTGAAATGAAATAGGAAATCCGTTTATGTGAACAAGTGGAGGTTTATTTAGGTACGATAACTTCACTACAGCCACC
Source organism: Lissotriton vulgaris (assembly GCF_964263255.1). Lineage (NCBI taxonomy): Eukaryota > Metazoa > Chordata > Amphibia > Caudata > Salamandridae > Lissotriton > Lissotriton vulgaris. The sequence goes on from NC_141691.1 coordinate 1,068,323,102, forward strand.
ACACGTCTGTGCTCCCCAGTCCTGGTTCACCAGAATCATCACAAACTTCGGGCTCACCATGGAAACCCTTGCATAGCGTCCCAGTACTCACGTTCTATATACAAAAGACTATCTTACATGACTGTAATCAATATAGCAAGATACTACACACCTCCCTCCTTCACACACAATGCAAACAAAGAAATATGAAAGATAAGTAACATTTCCAAAGCCAAACTTGTATGCAATGACATTAGACATATTCTTTGAGAAATTACGGTTTTCTAGAGACCCTCAAACTTCTTCTTAACTTGTCTTTGAAAATGGAATCACCACATATTACATTTTCTCTGATAGTTTCCTTCTTTCCCTCCTTTACCTTTACCACATGTACCAGATTCCAAATCCTATGATCATCAGTTCTCACAGCATTGTCAGAAACCTTGATAATGTTCATAGGAGGTAAGTATTTAGACTATGTTTTTGAGATACCTAACTAGGGATTCTTAATTCTCACAAATTCTACTGTTTCAACCACAGTTTTCTTCACAGCTTTGCGATAATCAAACCACAACTTCCTTTCAGACATCTTCTTGCATTCTCTCAGATTTTTTATCTCTTCCTTTTGATCCATACTCAAATTTTACCTATCTTATTGTTGACCCATGATCATTTTGCATTGCAATTCACTCTTCCAACATGCATTCCCAGCTATAACTCTGTATTGTCTCTTTAATTACTCCATTCAGCCTCTCCACCATACCATTGGTTTCAAGATGATATACAGCTGGCATTTTGTGCTTAATACCCGTCTCACACAAAAATTCTTCCATGTCACAAGAAACCAATTGTACACCATTGTCAGTGAGTATCGATGCAGGAAAACCTTTTCTCTTTTGAAAACTTGTTCCAAAAATCCTATCACATCATGAGTCTCAATGGAATTGGTTTTCAGCAACCTCTGGCCAGCTGGAATACATGTCAATAAGCACTAACACATACTTATCCGTGTTGGAATGTCGAATGGAACCTAAAAAGTCCAGGGCCACCTCTTGCCAAGATTCTTTTGGCAATTCCCCGATTACCATGGGTTGAACTCTACTTTTTAATGTTGTATCTGCATTAGTACACTCCAAACATTCTCTCACATCACGCTCCACTTGAATATCCATTCCAGGCCACCAATACATTTGTCTGAGTCTCTTCTTCGCTTTTGAGATCCCCAGATGACTGTGATGAGATAGGGATATTAACACCTGCCTTAATGAAACTGGAGGAACCAATCTGGTCCGTCTGAACACTAACCCCACCCCCTTGTACAGACAATTCATCTTTGACCCGTCAGACAGATTGCATTTGTGACTGGTTCTTGTCAATATGGTGCACCCACATCTAAGTCTCGCAGCAACAGCTTTGTTAGTGTCATCTTTGTCAAGCGCAGTCTGCCACACAGTTTTTTGCACCAAGAACATATTCAACATTAAAATGTAATGCCATAACCCACCATCTAATCCTAGCAGAGACAGCACCTAGGACTTTTGTTCTAAAATAATTCCTTAAGATGTTTGGGATTAGTCTTCACTTAAAACCCATTCCCCGACACAAACGTTTTACATTTTTGCACAGCCCAAAACACCACCAACACTCCTTTTTCAATGACTGAGTAATTTAGTTCTGCACCCTTTAATCTTCCGGAACTAAATACAATGGATCTTTCTAAACCATTGTGATTCTGTAGAAGAACTGCTCCTAGACCCGTAGAGCTGGCATCAGACATTATGATATATTCTTGCCTAGACTCAAAACTTAGTAGACACAAATCATTTTTTACTGAACACTTCAATGACTCGAACTCACACTCACATGCGTAATTCCATAGGTACTGAACACCATTCTTCAACAGCAACTTCAAATGTTTAGGTTTCTCTGCAAAACGTTTCAATAAACTTGTTATAATGTTCAGTCATTTCCAAGAACTCGACTAATTCTTTCTTCAAAGTAGGAGTGACTAAATTATCAATGGTCTCAACAAGCTCTTGTTTCAGCTCAATACCATCTGGGTTATTTTGTGCCTCAGATAATCAATCTGATCTAGATTGAACTTACATTTTCCTGCTTTCAACGTCACCCAGCTGTCTTTTACATTTTCCAGCACCTCACGCACCCGTTTATCATGTTGATCTTCATTGTCGCCATACACCAACCCATCATTTTGATACCAGATATCCCTTGTAAAATCCTCTCCATTACCCATTGAAAAACAGCAGCTGCTGAGATCAAGCAAAAAGGCATACGCAAAAATGTATAAGTTCCAAACGGGGTAACAAAAGCACTCACATTTTGTGAGTCCTGATGTAGCTTAACCTGGTGATACACTGATGGAAGATCAACAGACGTAAAATACCTTGCACCTTTTAACATTGACAACATTTCGATGATATTTGGTAATGGATAGTGATCCATGATAACATTCCTGTTAAATTCAGGCAAGTCCACACTAAGGCGAACTTCACCCTTAGCATTCTTTGCCATACCACAGGAGCAAGACACTCTGTGGCCTCCATTTCTGCAATTATACAACTCTCCTTCAACTTGTTCAATTCCATCTTCATCTTGTCCTTAACCAGTAATGAAAACCCTCGCAGTTTGCGTCTAACTGTGATGACGAAACCAGGAAGAGGGATCTCTGAAAGAAGCGCGCAATCGCGGAGGTCAAACGCGGCTACCCAAGTCGATAGAAGCCGCTCGGTTACAAACGTTGGACGGCGCCGAAGGACGCTGCGGGCATACATTTTGCCGTCAGTCGATGACAACTACTAGAGAGCAATTCAGAAACCTCCGAATTCACTACTCACCAGCTAACTAGTGGAATTGTTCGATCTTTGGGCGTATTTACTTTAGTGAGGTTGGTCCTGACGAGAACCCAAGAATAAGGGGAGTTTGAAACGCGTAGACCATGGAATTACCAAACATTTGCGCTTAGTGATTAAATTCAAATTTGGTATTTGCCGTATCCAATTAACGAGAATGTTATATCAAATGTAAAAATATTTGTAAATATTGTATAGGATACGTTTAAAAAAAATTGTGATCAATAGCAATGATGTTTGGTATTTGATTTATAAGTGAGATTGTTCAAGACATCATTGGAGTGGTGTGGCTCACTGAGAAGAGGCGGCATACCCGTAAGCAAATAAAGGACCGGGACCAGGGTTCAATTCCCGACGCGGCAGGGTCGTGGACCAGGGTCAAAAACGGACTTGATAATTCTCGCCTCGGTGCCTACTCTAACCAGGGATCACACTCGGCAACTCTGGGCATTAAGCTTGCCTCATCTCTACAACGGCCCCCCACAGACGCCGGGGATGCCTGGTTTCACCTTGGAGATACCCAGAAAGGGACCATCTCACAGGGAAAACCAGGACGGGTTCCCCAGTGGTCTTCAGCGCCAGGATGCTCCATGGAGTCGCAGTGCGCTTTACAAGTACACACACATTTACATTTTACAAAGTGTGGATGTTGTGTATGTAGAGTGAGTGGGTTTTTGAGAGTTGTTGAATGAAAGTGCAATTTATTTTTTGCTTTTTCCTTCGTTTAGTGTATGTATTTTTCACATGAAGTGTTCATCACATGTATTAAAGTGTTTCTTCTGGAGATAAATTAAGTTGTTTTATTCAAATAAAAGCTACTAATGAGCTTAAGGATGCTTTGATGGTTGGTCCGCGCATCTTTTGATTTAAATGATTTAAAGTGAATACCAGTATTGGCATTTCCTTTGGTTGTTGGTTCAAGAGTGCTCAGCCTTACTGTTTGTGAGCCGTACCCTTCTTTGTTAAATTGTTCTTCAGAGAAGGCATTTAACATTATCATCAGCAGCTGTTTCATATATGCATGATCCTCACCATTATTGCAGTTAATATTCGTATGAATATTATATACTTATGTGATAATACCATTCCTGTACTATTGTTTCCTTTTTATAGATTGGCCCCTGAAGAAGGGGCAAAGTCCCGAAATGCATTGAGTGTTAACACCTTCATTAAGATCTATGTTCATGTATAATTTGTATCTCTTGGAACTCAAATACTGTTGTCTGAACAATTAAGGAATAAAACATGTATTAGCATCAGGCTAATATTGGCAATTGTTTTATTATATAACATAAAAAGGATTTATGTAAAGTAGTCTCAGTTTGATGACAAATATTTAATGTTGCTGATATATTCATTGGCTGTGCACACTGAGTCCGAGTAACCAGGTATACTTGACTGATTATTGTTGAATCACTCATTGGACATTACATCTCAAAGAAGGGTTACATCTGTGGCTACTATTGTTTCACCGGTTGTTTTGCTGTCCTTCCAGCTTTAGGAATCTTATGGTGTGCATCGCTTAAAAAAAATAAAATTTAAATAAAATAAATAATCCGACTTTATCCTGGGGTTAAATCTTTGATGATCCCGGAGTACAAAGTGCAAGCTTCTTGACATCTATGGGTTTAGGCACTATATAAACAAAACTGGATTTGGAGCTGCCCATTGCATTGCATTGCGAGTGGGCTTTTCAAATGTCCCACAACAGTGTTCTATGCAGTGGTAACAAAAGAGGTAATCTAGACCCTTATAAAATATATTTCCACATATATTCACCTTCGCGTAAATTACAGAGAACATTCACTGTTTTGAACATTGCAGCTTTTTAAGAAATACAGAATTGCTTACATTGCAAATGGCAATATTGATGTATAAATACATAAATGGATGACTTTATGAGGACAGACTGCACATAAGGCATAAGATGATCTTCTTTACCCATGTAATGTTGGCCTATGAGCCATGTGCTCACTTTATTTTTAGAATTGTGAAGTTATTGTATTTACTTTTTGTTTTAAATCCACCATCTTGTGAGCCTGGCTTTGTGAATGACTTCACAAATGTGGATTCTTCTATTCTATCAATGCTGGTAAAGAGCCACTGCTCATGACTATTTAACATTTTGGTGAGAGGAAAAGGGTGTACAATTGTTAGACAGTTAGGGAAACCGGGCATGGAAAATGGCCGTGCACCACAGACATTTAAGCGCTTATAAAGGATCAAGAATTTTCAAAATACGTGTTATGATGCACTTGAATTAAAGTGTAACTTGCTGAAATGCATCATCATCTGTTGCTGTTCTATTTATCAACTTCAAATAAAAAAAGAACTATCTTAAGAAATCTGGAATGGCAAAGAAATAGCATGTTTCATTCACATTGCCCTTCTCGCAAATATGTTGAAGCTATGCAGAAATTCTGCTCAGTAATGAGGGAGAGTGGGTGAGTAGGTAATGTTTCACTGATCCTGGCAGTGTTATCAGTGCAACAAGCATGTTGAGTGTTGGATCATCTCCATCTGGCATGGACTGATGAGTTGAAGCCGATCATTCATTAGCTCTCTTCCCATAGCTAAGTGAGGAGCTTCTTCTATCAACACATTCCTTAAATTAACTTTCGTGTGAAAATACTTGGCATATGAATAACTGATCATGGCCAATACCACCATGTGGTCACTTTTACTACCAAACAGCCAGTGCTTATCAGAAAGGAGCATCAATGTAACATTACAATCTTTTTCACCAAAGAAAAATTAGCATACACCAATACTGTAATACTTTGGATTTTCATCAACACTTTTACCAACACTGATTAAACTACTGACTGGGACTGACAAATAAAGCCAAACTCCATCGAATAAATAATATCGTGATTTCAAACGAGAAAGTTAGTAAATTGTTTAAAGTACAGGGGCAGATATTTCCCAAAAGCATTAAAAATGATTCAAATTTCAACATTTCCTTAGTATTGCTTTACCGTACCGTATGTCTCCGAGCTCTTAGTCACTCGGGGTCTGTCCTCGCATCAGTCATGTAAAAATGTGTTTTGTTTTTCAGATGCATGACTTTAGCAAATGACCAATACGGCGTCTTCGGGACCTATTCAAACACCTTCCGACATTAATGTCTGATTCCACCTTAACCAGTAAGTGTTTTTTCAGTTTTCATTTCAAGGTTTCAAGCACACTGCAGATAATTACTGCGGAGTCTGCTAATCAAGGCATATTCCCATAGCTCGTTTAGCTCTACAGGGATTTTGCTGGCATTTCCAAAGTGCTATATTTGGAAATAAGGCATCGAGTTAGGAGTTGCGTCATATATTAATCTTCAAAAACGACTCGTTCTTGCAGTTGTAGAATTTACCAAATGGGATATTATTGCAAATGAATCAACTACAATGCTGTTCCCAAGGCAGACCTCAATAAGTGAGACACAGACTGCTGTGATTTGAAGCAGTTAGTTTGTCTTCTTTAAACAGCTTTGTCTTCTTCTAATATCTTCACAGCAAATGATTCTAGCAGGGAAGACCAAATCCTGAATATCGAAGGGACAGAACATCGCTACAACAACATAGAGGGACAAAATATTGCACGGTAAGTGCCCATAGGGAGGTAATCCATTTCTGTGTAAAATTGTAAACAGAGGAAAGATAACATCTCTGCTCCATCAGAATTTACTATTATTAATCCCCATCTACGAACCTTGAAGATAGTTATATAACTAAAATTCGTATATGTGCAGTTAGGTAGAGAAAATGAATAGAAAAGTATCTTTCGATAACTTGCCTCTCAATATTGCTACTGTTGATATTCGGGATTCAATATTCCCATCCTAAACCACAGCAAATTGTGCCTCTGGCCATGATATCAAACGTGTACACCGTTGTTGCACTTCCCAAAAAGAGCTGGAATGTTAGAGTAGAGAAGAATGCAAACAAATGGCCAACTGTTTCCATTGCATTGGGTTTTTTGTACATTTTATATAGCTTCCTATCACAAAGTTTATCTATACAGTGGCAGTGGCATTACTGGTAAGTCTGAAGCCTGACCTTTTTAACTGTCTTGCAGTTTAACATTAGAAATGGTGGTTGGTCGAAGCATCGGTGTTTAGGTAGGGTATGGGTCACTGGTCTTCAATTGAGTGCAAAAGTATTACAACCAACCTGCTTGAATGTTTGCATACATACCATATGTATGTATTTGTGGATCTAAAAAGGACAAACCAAACCCACATGGGTAATGAGGAGTAGGTATTTCCTTTTTTTTGTTTAATGTGCAATACGCAAAAGTGTTACAGTTCCAACTGACACAGCGGCCTCCACCCCCCACGTAGATCAAACAGTGAAAATATTTACCATTAATAAAGAAAAGAAGAAAGAAACCCACTCGTCCCACGGCGGAAGCATGTGAGCATATCTCGGACAAACAAATAGATGTAAACATAAAGTGCCAGTGCATCAGTTGTAAAACAAAAATCGTAGTACTCATAATCACTGAAGCAAGAATAAAGCAATAATAGTGACTTGTGCGAATCTATGAAGATGTGCAAATTGAGCAGTATTGCTAGTCATCCCAATTAGCAATAGGGAAAAGAGAGACAAAAACGAGCAGAGATGTACTAGATAGATTGCTAGATGGATTAAACGACCAACGAAAGCAATGTAACCTACTTTCCGCCTAGCAGAAAATAATTACCCATCAGCTGAAATACATTATTCTTCATCACAAAACAATATGGCACAACATTGCAGTGTTAAAATTGACCAGGAGGAAAGCTACAGCTTATCAATGCACATTGTGGGTCATAAAATACAATTAAAAAATCATTCAACTAGCCAAAAAGACATTAAACTTTGATTCACGAGGGCCACAGTTCTGTATACTGCAAGGGGCTTGATCAGATCTCAGGCTAACATTCATAAATAATTCCTATTCAGTCGAGAGGTTCATTATTCGTTGCTATGGCTGAGCCACCTGGACAAGGGCTCCCATATAATTAGACCCTTCTTTTTAGCTTGGATACCTTCTTTAGAATAGATGGCTTTCTCAATGTACAGGTAGCTATAAGTCGGGCTAGCCATTGATAGAATTAAGGAGGGTTAAGGTCTATCCAAGCTGAAGTAATACATAACCTATAGATTGTCATGGCAACAAAAATAAAAGCCCCGCCATTCTTTGTATCCACAGTATCCTGAATGCCCAGCAGGATGGTCACAGGAGAAAGCAGGACATCTCGTTTTCATACCTTTTAAAACAAAATACTGAATTTGATTAAACAAAGTTATAAGCAATGCGCAAGAAGCGAACATATGGATGAAGTTTGCTCCAACTTCCGCACATCTGGGTCATAACGTTCCCTGGCCTGTCTCCCATTTCGCAATTCTGCTAGGCGTAATATAAAGAAAGAATCCAGTTTTAAAAAACTGTGCCTGGAGTTTGGCTGAGAGCAGGTCGCTCTGGGCAGAACATAATGCACGGCTAAAAACATTATCCGTAGTATCTAATTTCTGCTGCCACTTCCAGGAGACTCTATCCAAATCATCGGGCATAAGGTTGTTCAGAGTTGAATAAATGTGCCCAATACGAGGCATAAGGGACCCACTTAGTTTGTCAATTAGATCATTTAGGGCAAACCCGAAGGGCCCACCAGCCTTATGAGCCAAAAAGTCCCTAACTGCTAGATATTTAAAAGCCTCATTTTGGCTTAAGTTATAGCGGGTCTTTAGGGCTTCAAAGGTCAAAATACCTTCAGTTGACAACAAGGTTCACAACATAAGGATACCCAAATCGAACCAATTTTAAAGATAAGAACTCCCAATTAACGCAGGCAAGTTAGGGTTATGATTAGTAGGGAGTGTAATGGTTCAGCCTACCTAGACCTAAAAGTTTCTGAGCGACAGTAAATACTTTGAAGGTACCCATCAGGGACTTAAATCTGACCCTTTTATAGTAGTCGAATTCCACCTGACGCCATAGGCAACCCCAAGCCTTCGGCCCAAGTAGCAATTCCAACGGGGACGGGAGTGAAGTTGTTATAGTCAAGTCAAAGGTTGTTGTTGTAACAATATGGTGCAGTTTTGTAAGGCAGTAGCACAGTAATATAGGCTTATATTAGGGAGTGCCCAACCTCCTCTTTCTTGAGGGAGGGATAAAAACTTAAATGCTCTCCTAGGTTGGGTAAATGCCGAAACGAATTGAGAATAAAGGCGTTCAAATTCCTGCAATAATGCACTTGGAAATTCCAAAGGAATGACTCTAAAAAAAGAAACTAATTTGGGAAAAAAAATATTTTTAACAGGTTACATAGACCCACTATGGTCAGATGTAAATTGTTCAATCTATTCAATGCTCTTTTTGTCTCAGCTGCCAGAGGTGCCACATTTTCTGAAACAACTGATTCAGTGTCAGCAACTATATTTACACCCAGATAGTTTGCCCTAGGGACGACTCTAGTATCAATCCATTTGACATTCTCGTTGACAACAATCTGAGTTTTATCTCTGTTTAGGGCATAACCAGAGATCTTTCCAAAGGCTTGAGCTTCTAATTCAACAGCGACAATGGCTTTTTCCGGGTCACACCTCACCAGGGCTAAGTCCTCGGCATAAGCCATAATTTTTGTCTCTAAGCCGAATCGATTATTAGCCTTGATGTCAAGATTGCCTTGGAGCCTTTTTATTAAGGGATCTATATATAAGGCGGGGAGCAGGGACAACACTGCCGCATCCCGCATGAGATTTCAACCGGCTCTGTGGGCTGCCCGTTTATCAATACACTCGCTACAAGGGTACGATATAGAGTTTTTATGACTTGAATAGCCATGGGCCCAAAGCACATCTTCTCTATGACCCTCCACAAAAACTGCCGGGTCCCCTGTAGTTTGAGCCGCATCGAACAGAGTATTAGTTCGGCAGATGTGGTCGATAGTACCTTTCTCTGGGATAAACCTGTACTGCCATTTGAAACCAAGTGTTTAATAATTGACGATAACCGGGTCGAAAAGATCTTTGCGTAGATTTTCGAATCCCCATTTATAAGCGTAATAGGGCGATAGGAGCCCATTTGTGGGGGTGACTTATCTTTTTGGGGAAAAATGACACTCTTCGCGGTTGCCCAAGACGCAGGTGGAAAAGCACCATTGAAAATTAGCTGGATTAGAGTCACAAAGAAATCTTTTAGTTGTGGAAAAAAGATTTTATAGAATTCTAAAGAAATACAGTAAGACCTGGTTGCTTTGCCGTCAGGCAGACTAAGCAAAGCTGTGGTAACTTTTTCCGAAGAAGGAGGATTTTCCAATATGTCATGATCCTCAGGAGTAAGCTGTGCTAAAGAGACCGAATCTAAATAATTGGCTGTCTCCTCACATCGCAGTACCTGAGGACCACCTACTCCCTCAGAATAAACTATCTGATAAAATTAATGAAAAGCTAACATAATTTATTGGGGTCACTCGTAATTTCACCTGAGGAGATCTTTATTACCCGAATTTCATTCAGGGTTACCTTTTGTATTGTTCTGACAGCAAGTTGGTGGCCAATAAGTTAGCTAAATTCATAATTTTTTTCTCTTGAGGCTGCCCATTTAGCCGCAGCTTTCTTGGACAATATTGTGCCAATTTTTGCTTTTATGGCCAGACCACCTAGCTGTGTGACTTCCACATCAGCACCCTTTCGAACTGCTTCATTTAGAATTTCCTCATCCTTTGCGAGTTCAGCCTGAAGCTCTAAGATTTGTGTTTTTTCCTGTTTATTTTTCCTTAAGGAATACTGCAAAGATTCCCCTCTGACACAAGCTTTCAGTGTGTCCCAGACGACCATTGTGGGGACAGACTCAATATTTTTAACAAAAACTCCTCAATCAATTTCCTCATGTAGGTTTGATACCCATTATCATAAAGGAGCGCTCACTCAAAGCTCCAAGCTCCAAGATGGGGCCTCCCTACGAGAACCTAACCCTGCTATGTTTAAAATGAGTGGGTTGTGATCTAATAAAAAACGAGGAGCGATATCTATATCACAATTCCTGATTAAAGAGGATGAGACAAAAAAGTAATCAAGCCTAGCTAAAGAAAGATGCGGAGCAGAATAGAAAGTGTATCCTGGCTGGCTCAGTTTCAAGTAAGCCCATACGTCAATGAGCCCGTGTGTGTCCATTAAATTCCTATTGGCTTGAAACACCTACGTTTTTCGGCATGTGTACCTCCACCTGCTACTCCCCCCCCCAATTACTGGGTAAGTTAATGTTAAGATCGCAACTTAAGACCACTGCAAGGCGCCAATGAGCTAATTCCCCATTGATCCAATTGATTACCTCAGGATTGTCAACTGCGCACCCATAGATAGAGCATAAGGTAAATAAAAAGCCAGATGGTAGCCGACATTCAGTCAAAATCCATCTTCCACGAGGGTCGGCCTTGACACGAATGGGCTGCAATGGAGATCGAGTCTGTGCTAAAATCCCCACACCTCTCGCTCGTGCTCCTTGAGATGTCCCCCCAATTGGCTTAAATCCAAGTGTGTCTAGAAGGTGTACCTGCGAGCCCTCGATGTGTGTCTCTTGGTGGAAGACAATTTCAGCCCCCTGTAGCCGCAACCCCTGGGCCACCCTCTGCTTTTTCCAGGGATGGTTTAAACCACAAATAATGACACTAACAAACCCGAAATTAGTTGCCATAGTATGAAAAAAAATCAAATAAAAGAGGAGGACAGGAAAAGATCGTCACAGTCTGATGCCTGAATTTCTATACAAGAGTACATTGACCAACCATGGATAAAAGCTGATCATATCAATGTCTATATAACAGACATTCAGACAAACGGAGTACATATTTTTTTTTAAGATTGCCTTGCTCATTATTTGCTTTATTTTTGTTATTTCCTTCTCTCTTTTTTTCTCATCCCAGTACGCACTTGAAACAAAAAAGAAAAAGTGGCAATAAATGTACCCCCCACTCCCTCAGCAACCCCACCCAACATGGCATTCCCCCCCCCCCCAATTTTAGAGCAATCAGGAAAAGCCTGAATGATGGCTGCCCGTGACAAATTTGAGCCACCAAGCCCCGCCGTAATTAATACATATACAAATCTTGAAGTCTAAGAGGCCTACATACAGCCCAAAAACAGGACAAAACAACAGCGAAAAAAGAAAAAAAACTGCAACACAACATATTTTAAATCTAAAAAAAATCAATACCCTCCACCCCAAATAGGAGTTGTCTCAAGAAGAAACATTTCTGACAAGACCTCCAGCAGAACCTATTAACCTTTTCTAGGTTTTATTTAATCGAGATACACTTGGGCTTTAATTTCAGATGTAAAAGTATGGGTTGACCCATTTGCAATGACTTTTAGTCTAGCTGGATTCATTAAAAACACTTGGGCCCCCAGCTGCTGTAGGGGACAAAAAGCTGACACACCAGGAAGACCCTGAGTTTTTCCCGCTGCTTTTGCTGCCTTCATAAAGTTTTTTCAGATTGAGAGGAAAGTGGTGGGCACACTGTATTTCATGATCCCAGTTCCATTCGGGATGGTCTGGAAAAGCACCCCGAAGGAGTTTCAAAATAAAGCGCTATGGGTCATCCCCTTCAACTTCTTCGGGAATTCCTAGGAGGCGGAGATTGTTCCGGCGCTGACGATTCTCCTGGTCCTCCAACTTCAACATCACACCCGACATGAGGGTGCTTTGAGATGATCCAAGATCTTTTAGGGCAGTAACCTCTGTTTCCAAGCTTTCTGTGCGACTTTCGACCAGAGTAACCTGGTCACCTTTATCAGAACAGACTTTATTCAGCTTCCTCAAGCTCCCCTGTAGCTTCTTGGCGGCACCTTTAGCAAAACGACTGTCAGATCTAACCTCCTCCTGAAATTCTTTGATTGAGGCCAATATAGCCAACAGAGAGGGCTCTTCTGTAGTTTCAACTGTGTGGGCCGCGGAGGTTTCTAGCTGTTCCAAGTTTTTAGAGATCCCTTCGCTGAATAATAACGAGGCTTGGGAGTCCGAATAATCCCACTTAAGTTGACTGCGCTGTTTAGCTTTACTACGCTCACTTTTCTGCCGCTGTACAGTACCGGTTTTTGCCCTTAATATTCAAAAGAGTGTCGTCAGTAGAACTGGTGGAGCATCCTTCCTCTGCCGAGACGGACCATCCGAAACAGAGAAGAAGGGTTCCCCAATAATTTCAGGAGAGAGGGGGGGTGGAATCCCTGGAGTACCACTAAAGCTCACAGCAGAGATTATTGGACCAATAGCGCCACCCTCCAGATTCTCCAGGGCTAGATCTCCGATTGATGTAGACATGGTAGGTATTAATCTATGTTATTGCCCTCTGTGTTGAATTGTAGGGGGGCATCGGGTTGCCTGAGGTTGATCGGACCCACTGGTCCCTCAATTCCTAGTGGCTGCTCAGTAGATACAGTTCCTTGAACTACTATTTGAGCCAGGCTGTCAACGCCTATAGTGCTAGTTAAACAAAAAGATTCTATCAAAGTGTGTTGGTGATAATTTTTAATTCTTAGTTTTTTTCAAATTTTTAAGTGTGGTGCTAGGCTCTTCCTCAGATTGGTGAGACGAAGGCACTATGTGCTTTTAAAATACCCCTCACACACTAAGAATCCCTTAGTGTCATGCTTCATCATTGGGGTCTTCCCGTCCCTCTACGGGGCGGGGCGTGCTACGACCTATGGATTACGTGGGAGCACTGTTTTCGTGACAAAAGGCTATGTGTTGGTGCAGTGTTGGTGATGGCGGAGCGGCACGAGGGTAGGATTAAGGCAGTGCACACATGCGGTAACTTGACCGCGTTGAAAACCCTCGGTTTCGCCGGCTCATGAGGCACGCAACCTAGACCTGGAAAAGACCACTGTGTCAGTATTTTCAAACAATTGTTTTGGAAATTTTACTACGCTTCACCTGGGGCCAACTCATGCCCTGAAGCTCAAACTGACAGCTTATTTTTGCTATCAGTTTGTAGTACTCTAGGCAAACTTTAGAACTGAGTATCAATTAGTAGGGACCATTAGAGGTCCTGATGAGCAGGCAGTAGGGGACTGCCTGTGAAACATGTCGACCTGGTAGCTAGCTAATAACTCTACCACACAACCCCTTTTTAACATTCCCAGCTAGGGAAGCGAATAAAAATATTTTTTCTACTAGCCAGGGAATTTTTAATCTTTTTACTCACATAAATAGGTCCCTACACTTCACTGACATCACCAACACTGCACCAACACATAGCCTTTTGTCACGAAAACAGTCACGAAAACCGCCAAGAAAGCCGCTTTCAAAGACCGACTTGATAACAACGCCCACAACAGCAAGGAATTATTCAACATCGTCAAAGAGTTTACCAACCCCACTGCCAACTCCAACGACATCACTCCCTCTCAAGCCCTTTGCGACTCCCTAGCTTCGTTCTTCCACGACAAAATAGCAGACATCCACAACAGCTTTGACAACCATCCTGGAGACCAACCCACCCTACCTTCTGCCGTACCCCCACCCCCTTGAACATCCTTAATGACTGGAACCCAATCTCCACTGAGGACACCATCCGCCTGATGAACTCCATCCACTCAGGATCCCCCACAGACCCCTGCCCTCACCACATCTTCAACAAAGCTGACTCTGTCATCGCACCCCACCTCCGTGATGTCATCAACTGCTCCCTTAAGTCCGCCACCTTCCCGGAAAGCTGGAAACACGCCGAACTCAGCGCCCTTCTGAAAAAACCCACAGCTGACCCCACCGAACTCAAAAACTACCGCCCCATCTCGCTCCTTCCATTCCCGGCCAAAGTCATCGAGAAAGCTGTCAACAACCAGCTCGCCGCCTTCCTCGAAACCAACAAATCCCTAGACTCCTCACAGTCTGGCTTCCGAGCCAAACACAGCACTGAGACCGCACTCATCGCAGCAACAGACGACATTCGAACTCTACTGGACAATGGAGACACAGTCGCCCTCATCCTCCTCGACCTCTCCGCAGCCTTCGACACAGTCTGTCATAGCACCCTGTTACAACGCCCAGAGAGTCCGCCTCCCACCATTCAAGTCAGAGGCCACTGAAGTCATCTGCGGCGTGCCATAAGGATCTTCACTCAGCCCCACCCTCTTCAACATATACATGAGCCCCCTCGCGGCCATCGCACGCCAACACAACCTCAACATCATCTCCTACGCTGATGACACTCAACTGATCCTCTCACTCACCAAAGACCCTAACACCGCCAAAACAAACTTACATAAAGGAATGAGAGAAGTAGCCGAGTGGATGAAGCTCAGCCGTCTGAAACTGAATTCCGACAAAACAGAAGTCCTTATCCTAGGTACCTCCCCCTCCGCCTGGGACGACTCGTGGTGGCCAGATTCCCTTGGAAAAGCACCCATCCCGACGGACCACGCACGGAACCTGGGCGTCATTCTGGACTCCTCACTCTCGATGACCAGACAGGTCAATGCCGTTTCATCATCTTGCTTCAACATCCTTCGCATGCTCAAAAAAACATTTAGCTGGATCCCCACCGAAACTAGAAAAACGGTCACCCACGCACTGGTTACAAGCCGCTTGGACTACGGAAACACCCTATACGCCGGTACCACCGCAAAACTTCAGAAAAAACTCCAACGCATCCAGAACGCATCAGCCAGACTCATACTAGACATTCCGCGTAAAGACCACATTTCTGGTCACCTGAAAAACCTCCACTGGCTCCCCGTCAATAAGAGGATAACATTCCGCCTCCTAACCCACGCACACAAAGCACTTTACGAACTTGGGCCCGAATGCCTCAACACACGACTTTCCTTCTACACCCCCTCCCGCCAGCTACGCTCCTCCCAGCAAGCCCTTGCTGCTGTACCTCGCATCAACAAAACCACCATGGGAGGAAGATCCTTCTCCTACCTGGCAGCCAAAACCTGGAACTCACTTCCCACTCACCTTCGCCTCACTCAGAACCACCTAGCATTCAGAAAGCAACTTAAAACCTGGAAATTCGACAAGTAATTCCCCACCCTTCTCCAAGCGCCTTGAGACCCTCTGGGTATGTAGCGCGCTATATAAATCATTTGAATTTGAATTTTGAATTTGCTCCCACGTAATCCGTAGGTCGTAGCACGCCCCGCCCCGTAGAGGGACGGGAAGACCCCGATGATGAAGCATGACACTAAGGGATTCTTAGTGTGTGAGGGGTATTTTAAAAGCACATAGTGCCTTCGTCTCACCAATCTGAGGAAGAGCTTAACACCACACTTAAAAATATGAAAAAACCCTAAGAATTATAAATTCCACTTTAAAGTTTGTCTCAGGCCTACCATTGCAGCCCTTGTACAGTTTTAAACTGCCAGTTCGACTTGGCAAAATAAAACTTTTGCCACACCTAAACCTTTAAAATATATTTATATATATGTATATATATATGAGCCGCCCCTCAAGTAGTCCCTAAACAATCCATAGAGAAGGTTACACTGTATTTAAAAAGTAGGACATGTATGCTTCCGTTTTGTGTGTACTGGTAGAGAAAAATTCCTAAATTAATTTTTCACTACTGGAAGGCCTACTTCTAACATTGAGTTATCTTATTACAAATAATAAGTGCTAGCTTTTGCTTGGGAGTAGGTAGACATGCATACTGCGGACTCAAATTAACTGTATTTAAAATCCTTTTGAATGATTTCAGATTTTAGATTGCAGTTTTGAAACCGCCATGTTTAGAAAGTTTGCATTTTCCTGCCCTAAACTTTCTGAGGCCTTCTTGGGGATTGTAGCTGCCGGAGGCGGGTAATTTCTCCCCCATGAGGAATGCGTATTGGGCCAAACAGTGCATAATAAGACCTGGGTGTAGCTGGGAGAAAGCCATCATGTCAGAATGGGTGGGGTGGAGCTGTTCCCTGTCCCATATTCATTTCAAAGGAGCTGCCTGAGTATACTCACAAAGAACTTGACACCAGGCTTTTGTCTTGTCACCCCAGACATCTTGGGATATAGTCAGGGAGGAAGGAAATTCTACAACCATCTGTAGGGGGACCAGGTATAAATAGTGGATCCTAAGACCCACTCTTGAGTACACTCCTGGACCAGCCGAAGACTACAGATGGAGTGCCTTGTACTCCAAAAACCTGTCCTGCTGTTTGAGGTCTGACTAGTTTCTCAGAGGACTGCCCTGCTGCTTGAGACCTGCCTTGATGCTTGAAGGAGAGAGGAGCACCTCCTTGAACCTAGGTCTACTAGATTGACTTCAAGGGTCAGTTGGTTGACATCCTGTTCTAAGCTACAGGGCCACAACAAGCTCCAAGGCCTCCCTGTAACTGCCCAGTTGAACTGCTGAAATTGGCCCTGCCTGAGCCTTGCTGAGCTCTACTTGTGTGAGTTCCTGATCTACAATAGGTGCCTCTCTAGGTCCTGGACCCTTGGCTGGCTTCAGTTGATCTCCTCCTGTGATATCCTGAAGTTTTGAAATCAGGGCATATGACTTTGAGAAGTTAATTTTTACCGGGGGACTTATATAGTCCCTGTATCCTGCCCGCACTCCATTGCGCCCGCTCTGAACTTGTGACTTTCTCTTGGTCTTGTGCGATACCCACAGTTAAGACTTTCAGCTTCTTCAGACTAGTTTTACTTTGACTTTTAAAGTTGCATATCTCTAGTTCCACAAATTGGATTTATGTTATTTTTTCTCATTTAATTTATTAGAATCTATACTATATTTCTAAATTAGTTTAGGATTTTTATTGTGTTGTGTTCTCACGTTGTTACTGATTGTGTGCTGCATAAATACTTAACATAGTGCCTCTAAGTTAAGCCTGACTGCTTTAGTACCAGGCTACCAGAGGGTTGGGCACAGGCTGATTTACTGACGTATGTGGTTCACCTTGACAATGATCATGGCTGTTGCCTGAGAAAGGTTCACAACCACCTCAACCAACAACCACATTTCTCCCTTGGAGTAGTATTGCTGCACTAAAGAACATTTTGAGTAGTACTGAGTTGACTCTGAACTGCGATAAAACTGAGCTGATGATCCCTGGCTAAATCAGAGTGTTAAACAAGTTTGACACGGACTATGGTTCATGCAGGACAGAAGAATGCAATATCTTGACACTTAAAAATATTCACCCACCAATGGTCACACTAGACCAGAGGTCTTCAAACTTTTTGATGCCGAGACCCCCTTGTAAAACCTTTTTAGGCGTAAGGACCCCCTTACGACAAAAGATTCTAGAAACTGGTACTCCTCATCATCAACAACTATCGACAACCATAAATGCGCCTATTAGACCTCATCACATCCATCCATCCATCATTCATCCACCCACACTTTCACACATCCATCCACCCTTTCATCCTTCCATCCATACGTCCATCCTTTACCTATCCACCCATCTATTCATCCACCCACCTTTTCACACATCCATCCATCCATCATTCATCCACCCACCTTTTCACACATCCATCTATTCATCCTTACATCCACCCATCCATCCTTCATCCTTCCATCCATCCATCCATCCATCCACCCACCCTTCATCCTTCCATCCACACATACATTCATCCTTCATCCACCCACCTTTTCTGTGCCTCTCTCATGGGGGTGGGGTCAGTATCTCTCTGTGTCTTCTTCCTTCTTCCTCTCTCATGGGAGGGCATCTCTGTGCTTCCCTGCTTGGGGGGGGGGGGGGGGGGGGGGGGGGGGGGGGCAGACAGGCTGTATAAACACCTCCCGGTGAAGAACAGTTTCAGGCACATTTCTCCTGCACAGGCGCCAGGTATGTGGGACTTGAACCAATGACTGTAATGTCCTTCTGCTGTTTGCTATGTGTGTTTGTAAAGCGCTCTGATACCTACGGGTTAAGCTAGCGCCATATAAAACGTTAAAAATAAAAATAAACCCCACAGCTAAGTCCATTGATTGAACTCAAAGGGCTACAGCCTCCTCCCCCAGACACCCCCCTCCCCCCCACTCCCCAGCACGTGTAAGTGAGCCCGGCTGAAACAGCTTCGGGACACACAGAAAGGCACACCCGAGTACTTCACAGGTCTTCAGAAGACCTTTACTTGTTAATGAGGCGTGAATTAGGCCTCCACCGTGATCACCCGGCCTCAATCAGCCTGACGCCAGGAACTGCTGCACGCTCCAACAGAATCTGCGACCCCCTTCCCAGGACTCCACGACCCCCCTGGGGGTCGCGCCCCACAGATTGAAGACCTCTGCACTAGACACATAATTATCCAGGAAGTAATGTAGGAACATGGTTTCAAAGAGCTGCTATTATCTATCTGAGATGCTCCCTAGATAGCAGTCAGTGCTCCCTGCATACAATATAGCCATGGCAATAAGAGTGATTGTTGAATCCAGGATGTACTGCTGCATTGCCTATTTGTGGATCATTAAAAGAAAATCTTGTACAAACAACAACTGAAGATGGAGAGCAGTCCTGCTAGAATTGTAGGAAATGTATCTATACGCAAGCATTTTATTCTGAGCTTGTGGAGATTTAATTATTTACTTCCTGGTCAAAGAATTAAAATCAAAAAGGCAACCATTATTCAAAAATTACTGTTCTTGAGTCACAGGGTACTTAAAAAAATGCTTTTGTGAGGCTTATATCTCCAAACAAGTGAGAATTTCCTCACAGCTCCAGCAAATCAAAGGGTCATAAAAGGTGGTAATCTATGTGTCTGAATGGAGTTGAATTATATAATGGTATGCTGATGGAAACGGCAGAAGCAAAGCTACCTGACTTTTTTATATTTTAAACAGGTATGTCACATATAGCAACTGAATAGTGATAAGATTATAGTCATTTTACATCAGTGTATACCCATGGTTTTAGTGTGTAAATAAACACATAAGCATTTGCAAAACCAAGAGGTCGGCTGGTTGCTGGTTTACATTTTAAAAACCTGCAGCAGTGAAACAAATGTAAAAAAGAAACCCCTATTAGCAAGGGCCACCCTTAATAAGCCCCTTCCTAATACCGAATCGATATCCTGATTCACAATTCGGTAATAGGTTTCCGAATTGCAAAATAGGGTTTTGCACATTGGAAAATGCTTTTATTGGTCACAAAAGCCCCAACTCACAGAATCGGGCCATTCCTGACCGAAAAAAAGCTACATGCATGTAGCCCTTAGACCCAAATGTACTAAGATTTTGTGCCCGTGTTGGTGAAGCCCTGAAACAAAAGTCTATTTTGGGATTTACAAAGCCATAAAAATCCCAATTTGCATAGCTTTCTGTGCTTTAAAAAAAAAGGGGACACTTTGCGGCACATAATGCTGCCTTGCATCAGGTAGTCATTGCAAGAGTGGTGCATGAGTATTCCACTGCTCCCTCTCAAGAATTTTGAAGCAAACCCATATTTGCAAAGAATTGTAAAATGGGTTTATACCAAAATGGCCCGCCTACCTGACACTGGCGTAACAAGGAGAAATATCTTTATTTCTTGTAGTTTTTTTTCCCTCTATGCATTCTGGAGCACACATGTGAAGAGGAAATAGCCTCAAAGAATGCCCAGCCACCACCACAAATAGGGGAAGGGGCACCATTAGTTGTGTCAAAGGCAGGAGCTTGAGTGAGGAGTCTGTCATCGGTGTTGCAGTGGAAGGTTGTGAAATCATCAAGAGAGGCCCGCCACATTGGGGCATTTTAGGTGATGGGAGTCGAAGGATCAGCTTCTTTTCTCCCCATCGTGCACCAGCACACCAGAGGATTAAATCACAAGTTTCGGAGCCGGCCCTTGAAGTTTGCCTGCATGCGTCAGGATGCTCCCCAAGGACCAATTCACATAAGGGGACTCCAGTAGTTGGAAGGGTGCTTGGGGGGATTGCCATTCACAGATGGCTATCTAGTCACAAGGCGGCACCGGACGGTCTTCCTTTCTTCGGGAGACTAATACGGGACCAACAGCTGATCTCAGCAGTCCCCGTACATGTCTCATTCACCGTCGCCGCAACATGCAGGGGCTCATCATTGTAGATCACAGGGCAGTCTCCGCCAGTGCCCAACATATGGAACTCACCGTAACTCCTAAACATTCAGGCCCATCCATCGGTTCTGACACACGCCTCATCCCGGGGATCAATGTTTGGTTTTCTTTTCCCCTTGCTCCCACTCATCACTGGGTAACCTGGATGGGCCCCATATGCAAGTATTTAACTCCTTGTCTCACAGGGTTTTACGAGCACCCGACCTCACCAGTTCTCAGGTATCCCTATTCTTAAAGTCCTGATGGGACACCCCATCAAAAGTGGGGTCAAAACGACATCGACCAACAAAATTAACAAACCATGTGCAGTCTGTAAACATATAACAGAGCTGTGTAATTAGTATTGTGTCCCAGCGCGGGAGTCCCTTCTTACATGGCAGAAAGCTTTTCCTTTTTAACTTGCTGACTTTTGTTGTCTCTTGCCGCCCACCGCCACACAAGTCATTTGGACAGCCTGATTTGACGTCCCGGGCGGAGGCGGACATCGCCGGGCAGGACTACAGTACCCAGCATTCAACGCGGCAGAGGCAGGAATCGCCGCTTACGCCGTCAACACCACGTCAAGCGAGCCGGGAGGCACTTAAAAGCATTGCAGGGCTCCCGCAGCATGGGACGAAAACGGGGGCATGCCCGGACGCTGCCCGGGTGATGGGCGGGCCAGTCCAAACCCATCGTAGCCAGGAGGAGGCTGGGCTGGCCACCCCCCTTTATCGACCTTCATCTGCCTCGGAGGACTGGAGGACTTGGTTAGTGATGATCTAATTGTCAGTGAACTTTGAACTATAAAATCAAGTTTCAGATATCCTCATTTGTTAATTGAAGTTTGTGTACTGGGGGGGGTGGGGAGGGGGGGGGGCTGGCTTAGTATTGTCCTAAAACTAAGACATAGAGAAAAACAATGGGCACAAAGTGCAAGCATGCAGGGCAGAGGGGAGGGGGGGGGGGGGTTGGTAGGCACGCTGGACGCTTTCTTATCCATAGGTGAATCTGTGCTCCAGCGCGAAATCCAGATCACTGAAAAAAGATTGTATTTGGGGTCATATGTAGGACAAAAATGATCGTCCTTGGGGGAAATAAGAATGGCCAAATCACCCGTGGCAGTTACACATTGGATAAGCCATCTAAGCATAGAGTCCATAGAAGCACTGGGAGATAGTATGGTTGATCAGGACCACTTTGTTGGCCAGGGGTTGGATGAGGTGGCTGACTCTATTGCTACCGAATGCACTAATTCTTTAAGACTCAGTGCTCACAGTGCTACATTGAGTCCTCGCCATTTGAAGAACCTTGATCTCTCTGTCACCCAATTGCTACCGCGAGACCGACCTCACTCCCCCACTATACCTTGGGCAGGTCATGGCGACCGCTTTGTTAGGCTCAAGAGACTAACAAAGGATAGTGAAGGGGTGGTTAGTGTACTCTCACCTGGGCGGGACTCTAATGGAGAGGGAGGATCTGGGGAACCACCGGCAAAGCGTACTAGGGGTGGTTTAGCAAGGAGGGGTAAACCCAAAGATAAAAGAAAAACTAAACATCTGAAAGGGAAGTTGCCCCCAAGCTCTGACACTGGTTTGCCCTTATCCATTAACCCTAATGTGAGCGAGCCGGGGGACCCCGGAGATAACCCAGATTATTGGAAACGCATGGAGACCCTAATTACTACTATCCTCGCACCCTTTTGGAATAAATTAGGGGCAATCAAGGAAAAAATTGCTCTTCTTTCAAAAAGTGTTGAAGTGAGGGCAAATGTTGATGCAGCGAGGGTCGTAGGGGGTGGTTTGAATCACGGGGGCCGGCAGGGCATAGGAGCAGCGGCCCTGCTGGGGCACAAAATATGATTTTGACTAACGGGGTTGCTAATAATTATAGCAGAGAAATGTGTATACTAAGCTCGCAACCACAGGAAGTAAGCTTAAACCCAGGAGGGCCGTCTCTGCTGTCGAGTGTAGCACCACAACGAGCGGACAGACAGACAACTTTGCCCTGTCTGTATTTATCTAGGGAACCAACTACTGCTCCTGACTTCCCTAGTGTTGGACACAGTACCACTAATCATGTGTCTGTCAAGCCAGCACAAGACACCTTATACTTGCCGCTAGTGCCTGTCCACTCGTCGTGGTTTTGGCTGGTGTTCCAACATTGAGACCTGATCAATCAGAATCCTGGGCTCAGCTAAGAAATAAAACTGTGGACTGGCTATCTAGATTTAAAGATTTCAGGGTGGCCATGATCAGTAATATTTTGATGGTGCGCAGAGTTGCTAGGGTGGGGCGGTCGCAAAAGAACATAGGGGAGA
Organism: Lissotriton vulgaris; assembly: GCF_964263255.1. Lineage (NCBI taxonomy): Eukaryota > Metazoa > Chordata > Amphibia > Caudata > Salamandridae > Lissotriton > Lissotriton vulgaris. The sequence goes on from NC_141691.1 coordinate 1,068,346,231, forward strand.
TTGTGTCATTGTTAATTTCCGACCCCCCCGCAGTCGCCCAAACGATCCTAAAAGCCCATGATCATCATCCACTCTCTGACACTTCTATCGTGGCCCTTCCATTGGGTTATTTTTATAGGCTCCCACTGAGACATCAGAAGGAGTTTGCCCCTTACATCGCAGTATCAAATAGATTTGAAGCTCTATCCAGCTTAGACGAGCAAGGCTGACTACCAGTAATTCAATAGGCTACAGTGGATTCCTCAACTAGGGGGACACAGCACAGGTAGCAATCCGCCTTTTATGTCTGACCCTTTACCATTTAGACCACCTTTTAATGATAAGTCCGGTCCCATTATTCATGGAGCCGCTGAATCCAACTCTGTTTCGCAATCAGCTAGTGTGCCTAAATTAAAAATTCTATCATGGAACATAGCTGGACTTCGGGCTAAAAGGGGGGACATTAACTGGGAATCCTTCCTTGCTTGTCATCACATTATTGCCTTGCAGAAAACATGAAATCCTAAAGAACCCTATTATATGTATGGGTTTTTGTCCTTTAGTAAATATGCTGTTTCGTCTGGCATGGAGAGACCCAGTGAGGGGCTTTTGTTGTTAATTAGTCCTAAATTATTATATAAAGCAAAACTAATTGACACGTGCTCACCTTATACTCTAGCAGTTGAACTAACTGGGTAAAACCTATCAAGTTTTTTAGTGGTCAATATTTACAATTCTTTTATGAGAAGTGACGACCTGGAGCATTTAAGGCATCATGTCGCATTTTTAAACGACTATGAGGCCAAGGTAGACATGCCCTACCACTTATTAATCCTTGGTGATTTTAACATTCACGTTTGCCCCACCAATTGTCTGTCAGATCTTGAAGAGGAGTATGGCCCGCAGGGGCTAACACATTTTGAACACACAAATTCTGGGATCTTTCTAGAGAGTTTTTTATCGGCTCATAATTTGTTCTGCCCTGTTCAGACGGATACCATATCCCCTATTCCCACATATACTGGCCAAGGCCACCTAAGTACCATTGACTTTATGCTAGTCTCAGGTTTACTGATGGACTTTTTAGGTACTTTTTGTGTAACCCATAGTTGCCTGAGTGACCATAACCCATTGACCCTGGTCATTAATATTCCCGTTACTGAAAAAGATAAATCCGTGGTTCATATATCTAATTCCAATATTGCCCCAAAAGATCAAGCACGCAGGTTAAAATGGGAGGTGATTACTCCGGATAGTTTCTTTGAAAAACTATATAATGATTGTGCAGATGATTTTGGAATTTGTAAGGCCCAGGACTCGGATCCATTAATAATCTTAGGTGCATTTGACAGCATCACGAGATAGGTAGCGGCCAACTTGACGGTCCCTTGCAAATTAAGGCCCAAGAAACATAAAAAATGGTTTGACCAAGCCTGTGTTAGCACGCACAGGGCGCTCTTGGAGGAGCTTAATTAGACTCCAAGGGACGCTAACAGGGTTAAGCAAATTAGGAGGGCGTATAAAACTGCAGTACTAAATAGAAAGAAGCAGTTAAGAGAGATGGCATGGGACGAACTTAGTCAAGTGAGTGTTTTGACTGACAGCACTAGATTTTGGAGCGTAGTAAATAGTCCCATTTTTGATTAATCCACCAACTCTACTAAAGATTGTCTTATTTCTTCCCAGAGGTGGGTTCATCATTTTAGGGGTGTAAATAGTGAGGGGAGCCAGGGTTTCACGAGCTGGCCAGGGGCCATGGGTTGTGTCCCGAATGCCCCGTTGTTTTCACTGGATGAAGTTAGTGAGGCAATTATGTCAACATCAGGGGGAAGGCATCAGGCCCGACGGTGTGCCGGTCGATCTCTACAGGGCAGATCCAATTTCTTTTGGGCAAAAATGTTACCTTCTGTTTTTAATGCTCCGACCCAGGCCGTCTTTTCCCCATCTTGGGCTAAGGCGGTAATTATACTGATATTTAAAAAGGGCTCAAGAGATGATCCGGCCTGTTATAGACCAATTTCACTCTTGGACTCTGCTGCCTAAATAACGGGGAAAGTCATTCTCACCCACTTAACAGACTGGCTAGATAAAAATAGCATCATTTCTGATTTCCAGTATGGATTCAGACAGGGAAAAGTCACATTGGGACAATGTCTAAACCTTCATTTAGTAATAGGAAAGTACACGGTAGTAAAGCGGGGGGATCTCCATTTGGCATTTATGGACCTAACCACTGCTTTTGATCTTGTAAATAGATCCAAACTCTGAGCGTCCCTCCATAGTATCGGTCTAGAGGCAGACCTGATTTCCTTTTTGACGGGTATTCACGAAAACACTACAGCTGCTGTACGATATAATGGAGATGGAAGCTTAACTGATGCATGGGCTGTCAAAAAAGGGGTTCAACAGGGGTGCATTTTAGCGCCCCTGTTGTTTACACTTTATATTAACAAACTAGGGGACTCCCTGACTTCCTCTTGCAAAGATGTCCGAAAAGCCAGTTCAAAAATGATCCCGGCACTGCTTTATGCTGATGATGCGGTTTTGGTGGCAAGGACGTCGCAAGGGTTGCAATCTCCTTTAGACTGTTTTATTGTTTTTATGGACTCTCTAGATTTAATTACAAACCTTAAAAAGTCACACTCAATGTCTATTGGCACAGTTAGAGCAAGGAAGGCTAAATTTTATTGCAAAGGGATGGAAGTTTCTAAAGTCCCCGCCTTCCCATATTTAGGTGTTCTTTTGATGATAGACGCTCGTGGATCACGCAGCGCGTACACAAAAAGAACACGCTCGCCAGAGCTTCTGGGGCCATTTTAGGTTTTGCTAGAAGAATTGGCTCTAAACCACTCCCGGCACTCATGAAGATTTATAATGCTAAATGCCTCCTCATGGCGATCTATGGGAGTGACGTATGGGGTTATACAGAAACTGGTGAAATCGAGGCAGTCGGAAATCATTTTTTCCGCAGGTTGCTGTAGGTCCCGGACTCTACCCCAATTTTTTATATTCATGACGATCTTGGTGCTGGTTTTATTTCAGATCAGATTGCGGTTGCCCCTTTAATATGCTGGTTGAGAATCTGGGCACAACAGTCCCCAATTTGAATCAATTGATCATCCAAGACTGCTTGTCCCTGGATAAAGGCTTAGACATACCTTGGCTCCGTTATATTAAGACCCAAATGGAGTTTCTTGGTTGCCCTGACTTATTCTTAATCCCTAGAGCTCTTGGTAAGTCAGCCATTAAAGGCCTAAAGGAGCAGTTCTTGAATAGATCTATGTTATTAAAGAAGGAAAGGGAATTGGCTAAACCTACTGTGAGGAGTTTTGTCATGTTGAGTGTTGGTAGGCAGTTGCAACCATATCTAACATATATAAATAAACCATATCATGTATTTGCTTTAACTAGATTTAAGCATAATATGGTGCCCTGGCTGCTAGCTTTCCCAAAAGGTTTTTTTAAAGAAGGGTTGTTGGGTCCTTTTCCTTGTGACAACTTCATCGGAACAGAATACCCTACATACGATATTTTTCGGCGATTTTTACGTTCGGTTACGCATGAAATTTATCATTCCACTCTTAGGAGGACGTAACTTCGAGCAAGTTAGGCCAGCACTGGCATATTTGCAAATGTTGGCATCCCCAGTAGTTTGTTTTGGGGTCGCAAGTTACATTATAGGTGCAGGGCAAACTTTTTATATATTTATTCAAATATCGAGGAATTTTTTGATTGGTAGGAATGTTTAATACATGGTGGCTTATGGCGAATCTGTCAAAAGGCATGAGAATTGGAATGATTTTTTGCATTATTTTAATGTGTTTAAATATTATATTCTGTGATGCGCACTTTGATGATTTTAAATTTTAACCGAATAAAGTAATCTTTGACTTGACTTGAGTATTGTGTAACTTGAAATGGTCATTACATGTACTGAGAATCTACGTTTGTATGTCACATTATTTCCACATAAACAGTGTGGGCTCCACTTTTCCACTTTTTCACTTGGTACACTTCTGCACCTGTTTATGAATATTTGTCTTTATACATATATAAATATATATGTGCTAAGTAGTATTGGGGTTACTGATTAAATCTTGGACAGGCACTTCTTTTTCTGGCACTCCTCACCGGATTTATCAGCGACTGCGCGCGATTAATACCAAGCATAATTGGGGGTTTTTCCACAAGAACCATTGTTTTTGTAGTAATTGTCATATGCCCTAGTTCTAAGTGAGTATGGCTGTTCCTATTTTGTGAAATGAATCAGCATAGCCATGGCACTGTGCACAATCTTACCTGTTCGTGGGATTACGAGCAAGAGGGTAGGCACATTGTCAGGGATTGTAGCTCACCAGTGCGGGGGCTGGCCCCCGGTCACAGGATTTCAAGGGTTATGCACGTTTGTTAGCTTAGTTAATTCTGAGGTACTTTGGATATCTGTGGCATATCCCCAAAACATTTGCGGTAGCACTTGGGCTATTGCGTCGTCATGTTCCTAGGTGATAGCGATTTTCTGACCTTCTTCTAATCACAGGCAAATCACTTATAATCCCTGTGCATGTGTAGTCAGATTAAAACAAGCATTTGCAATGCAATCGGTTTCGGCTTTTGGACCTTATAAGCATTTAGCCGTGTCCCTTGTTACAGGGCTCCCTACTGCTCCACACCTGGGCTGCCTACTACTTTTATTCTAGAGTCCAAATCACAATTTCTGCCATTGATCACACTGAAACACCTAAAAATACGGTTTTTATCTACACACACTCAAGCACATACATATATAAATATATGGGAATGGTCTAATTAATTACACCACAACACCTGACAAACGTAGCTCAGTATATACTACATGCCTCGCAAAGCGAGCAGCGCATGCGCAGCAATGCTAGGTGAGACTTAAAAATGAGGAGTTACCATCAAAGTTCCCATAGGTCATGACACTTTCCTAACAAGGCATCTTATATCAAGGGATTTAATTATTACTGTGGGGACCTTGTTTTTCGCACATACAGCGGCAGCATACTTTGTAGCATCAGAGCAGCCTTCATGACCAGGCAAGTTGTTCCGCATATGTCCACTAGAGGGAGACGGGAGATCATTTACAAGCTCGGCCAGCACGCTTACCAGCATGCTCTTAAGCATAGATTGTTGCACCACTGTTTCTGATTCTATTCATCTAATTGATATAGTGCTTACTTGATTTAGGTGAGTCTGTGACGGAATGATCAGAATATTGTGGGGTGGGATTTATATGGTATCTGAGTTTGGGTGTGAATCCATTGCTATTGACTTCTACACCCATACTCTTTCCTTTTGGACCAGTCTGGTTAACCTCTTCCTCAGCCAAGGCTACCTTTGTGTTGCCCTTAAAACTGGACAGGTTACCCCAATTCTTAAAAAACACTCTGCTGATATGAACAACTTCAATAGCTTCCGCCTCATTTCCAACCTCCCTTTTTTTGCTAAAATCACAGAAAGATGTGTAGCGAAACAACTTTCCCTACATATTAGGGATAATAATCTTCTTGATGAATTACAGTCTGGTTTCATTCAAGACCGCAGCACTGAAACAGCCCTGCTGCAAGTGATTGACGATGTGCTGTGTGTACTTGATTTGGGGGAGTCTTATCTTCTGATTCTTCTAAACCTTTCTGTAGCCTTTGGCACTGTTAATCACAACACTCTCCTAAACACTTTACAACAGGGAATGGGCTTGAAAGAAACAGTGCTCAAATGGTTTGCCTCATTCTTCTCGGACAGATCCCAAGTGATTAAAATAGCGAACAGCCTTTGGTCTTTAATGGTGGTAGGTCAAGGCGTCCCTCAAGTTTCTAACCTCGCACCCACTTTGTTCAATCTTTATCTGGAACCATTGGGGAATCTCCTAAGTAAATCTGGGATGATTTACCTTCTCTATGCCGGTGACACCCAAATCTACCTTAAGGTGTCTTCTGCACACATCTCAATCCTCAACACTACTCTCAACTCTATTTAAAACTGGATGTTAGCTCATCAACTCATTCTGAATCCTTCCAAAACTGTATTCCTCCTCCTCTCTACCTCACTCTCCCCTCCTCCTGTTCAATCTTGGATGGATAAGCTGAGTTTATTCAACAATAAACCTATTGTTGTCGACAGTGCTAAATTCCTTGGTGTCATACTTGACAAAAAGGGTCAATCTACTCTCCCACATCAATTCCATTGCAAAGATGCACGTTACCAACTGTGCCTTCTCTGGGGGATTTAAAGTTTCTTTCCGAAGCAAGACCTAAAAACCTTAGTCCAATCTCTGGTTCTTTCTAGATTGGACTATTACAATTCTCTTCTTGCTGGCCTCCCCAAATCCCACCTTTTCCCTCTTAAATCTGTTCTCCATTCAGCCGCTCGTTTTGTCTTTGGGGCCAAAAGAAGTGACCACATCACACCCATTTTGTCTTCTCTTCGATGGCTTCCCATCAAAGCCGTGTCAATCTACAAGGCTGCCTGTATCACCCACAAAGGCTTGCACACTTACTCCCCTCGATACCTGGCGAATAAACTTAAAATATCTGGAGGCTCTAGACCTTCTTGTGATGCGGAAAATGTATTGCTTGAGCCCCCTCCTTCGAAAGGGAAAGATCGAAGGCTCAATCCTTCTCAGACAATGCGGTTAGAATCTGTAACTCGCTTCCTCCACTACTCTGTACCACCACCTCCACTCGGACCTTCAAAACAGACCTCAAATCTCTCTTCTCCCAAAGACACTTCCAGAATTAATACATCCCTTTTCATGTCCGTGAAGGAAGTTCTTACAATGTTGTAAATATTTAATCTATGCCTATACGATCCTCATCCTAATGTGTTTTTATTTTTTGTGAGACTGCAACCTATTTTTTTTATTTTACTTGTTCTTATATCTCATTTGAATCTGTAACGTGTAAATATGTTAAATTCTCCTCATGTAACGTACTTGGTTCTATTGTGAAGCGCTCTGACACCTTTGGGTAAGGTACGATCTATACAATTTTTTTAAAATTAAAATAATATAAAATATATCCTTGGTGGATGGTGCTGCTTGCACATGCATTAATCTTCGCAGAGCCCTTTATTTCAGCAATATTTGCCTATTTCTTTGCCTCATCTCATACCAGAGCCGTCTCAATCATGAGTGCTAGGGAGGGTAACCTGCCAGTTGGGCTAGCCACCTCCCCTGTGTAGGCAGCTATGGTATCTCCCCTCTCGCAAGGAAGAGCTTCAACTAAAATGTCTGTGTCGTGAACACCCATGGCGACAACTGTACCAATAGCGGATGCAAGCTGAACACCCGTAGCTGGCAGGGTAATTGTGAGTGGGGGCCTAGCAGCTCAGCCGGGCAAGTTTGGGCTCCACCAGTGGTACCTACACCTACCATTAGCGGTGCCATAAGGTATATTGGATTCACCTCTAGCCCCATGATCTTCAGCACAGCCTTACCCATGCTTGCCCACCCTTCAGCAATGGCATGGCACGTTCCAGCAGAGACTAGGAAAAGATTCACAAAGGCAAGATTTGTGACATGTTCGACCTACATACAAGAGTGGTCCCTCGGAAATGTCAGGCAAGAAAGGAGGGTGAACAAAAACTGAAGGTCTGGGTGGAGTAGTCCTTGAAGAACTGGGTAACAGGATTCTCTATATACTCAGCAATCCTGACAGAAAAGTTCCCTGCTTTAGTGCCTCAGTTATTCGCATATATGTCATTGATACACAGGGCTGCTTCTGAGTTCCAAGGGACAGCTTGGCTACAGTACGAGACTACATTCAGGCAGACGAAGGTGATCAGGCCTAAGGTAGCATGGGACCAGAGGGAGATTCATATTTGGCACTGTGAATTCAACATGGTTCCCCTCATGGGAGATACAACCAGTCCTTTCAGGCAGAAAAGGGGTCAGTGGATAGAAAGTCAGCATGCTGGCAGTGCAATAAGAAAGAATGTCTTGAAGGATCTGCATGCAAATTTAAGCACCTGTGCTCATTCTGCGAAACTCAAGGGTGCCTGAAAATCAAGTGCTTCTGAAAGCACCTGAGGCTAAAAGAGCAGTCTACCCACAAATGTCATTCATAATTTCCTTCCTTTAGCCAAGTCCTCTTCTCCATTTTGTTTGCACATATTGGCACACCTGCTTGAAAAGTACAACCAGCCATGATTCACAACTAATGCACAATAATTTTAGGAATGGTTTCTGCATCCAATCAAAGGCCTTTCCAAACTAAGCCCAACCTAAGAAGCAACAGTCAGTGGCACAGCATCCAAAGATGGTCAGGGAAAAGTTACAGAAGGAGGTGCAGGCCGGGAGGGTAGCAGGTCCTTACAATATCCGCCTTGTGAAGCTGTTGTCTGCTCCCCATTAGGTCTGGTCCAGAAGAAGGTGCAGTGCAAGTTTTGCCTCACACACAACTTTTCCTTTCCACCCAGGTTATCTGTTGATGACTAAACTATTGGCAAGCTGCAGAAGCTGGGATGGGAAGCTTTGATGGCCAAATCCGAAATTGTGACCTCCTTTCACCTTTTGCCAGCACACCCGGAGGACACCCGCCTCCTGGGATTCACTTTTGAAGGAAAATACTATGTAGAAGACTTGTGCATTGAGGAGGAGGGTGTAGGTGCAACTCTCTCTGGCCTGGTACCGCCTACTGCCCGGTGGTCCTCATGCAGTAATATCTCTATTGCCGCCTCAGAAGCAGACCCTCCAATATGTTAGTACATGCAGATGGTGCCCTTCTGAGGAGCTTCCAGTTTACATGGGTATGCAAATGTGTGCTGCCCTTTTTGGGGGAAGAGAGAGAGAACTTAAACTCTCAATCATTCCATATTGGTGCAGCCACTACAGCAGCAACACTGGATTTCTTACTGAAGCAATAAAAGGGGTGGGCAGATGGAGGTCAGCCTGCTTTGAGCAGTATATCAGGCTGTATTAGGCCTAAAGGGGGCCCGCACATACATTCAAGCGTTAAATAAATGAGCCATCTGTACATTATAGCACCGGAGTGGCTGAAAGGTGAGTCATTCAGCATGCCTCATGAATAAATGTCTGCCCTAAAAAAACGAATACCTTTCTGAGCGAAAAGGGTGCAACACGGTGGAAGGTCGGGGGTATGGGAGAAAAAACAATCTTGATGAGGAATGGTTTGTGGAAGAGAACGAGAATATTGTTTCCGAGAAGTTAAAGAAACAGGATCCATTTCCTGATCTTCCGTTCCATAATGGGCCAGATCACCTCTGCGGCTGAGCCTCCTTTTACATGTTCTCACCCACCAAAGGCATCGCGATGGCCGCTTCATTTATCTTCAGCAAGAGCAGGACCAAAGTCAAAAGAGCCATTTAACTCTTTCTCCAAAAGGTGATTCGAAGATGCTGCTTAAGGACAGGCTGGAGGATTATTATCAGTGCTCTTGATCCTTGGAGGCGATGTGCAGGGCTCGCGCTGTGTATTTCGAAAACGAGGCTCAGGCAGTGTTCGAACACCTTTTGATAACGAGGTTGTTCACAATGAATGTTATCTTTCCTCTCTGCAGCAGCTTCCAACAGTGTCCCCGCGGAAGCAAGCGATAAACACCCTTGGAGGCATGTCTGGCTGCATCGACCACCAATCAGCAATCGTGGAAGGGAATCACATAATTGCCCTTTCACTGTAACAATTTATTTCTACTTCCTGCAGCGGAGAAGACAAGGCGTTCGTTCAGTAAACATGTTCTCAAGTTTGCAATTTAATAGTGAGAACACTAAACACATTTCTAAATAGGAAGGTTTGCATAAATGCACGGAAGATACTCAAACAAACTGTAAAACATGATCCCAGAGGAATTAAAAGACGCCGCAACCCATTAAAAAGGCAAATACCAAACCACAACTGCCCATATACAGTGATGCCAATATCGGAACCAGTGCAACGCTTGTGCCTTGACCTGATCATCTGAAGAACAGATCCATGGGTGGTTTCATTGCACAGGGGGAATAAGGTAATCCAGTGTTAGGTAATGGGAGAGATAGCCTGATAGTGAAAAATGTTTTTTTAGCTGTTTTTCACCACTAGGACATGTAAAACTTAAATACACATGACCTACATTTTAAATGCCAGGCACCCTGCCCTAGGAGTGGTTCGGGCTTACCTTAGGAGTGACTTTTATGTAATAAATGACTTCAGCCTGGTAAAAGTTAATTTTGCTAGGAAGAAATGGCAGTTTAGAACTGCACTGCAGTGACAGGCCTGTGTTTTACAGGGCTGCTTTAGTGGGTGACACAATGAGTATTGCAGCCAGCTAGTAGCATTTAATATACAGGTCCTGGATACATGTAGTACCATTTACTAGGGACATATAAGTAAATTAAATGTGTCAATCAGGTTCAGGCCAATTCTAACATGTTTTCGAGGAAGAGCACAAGCACTTTACCGCTGATTGGCCGGAGTAATGTGCACAGATTTCTAAAAGCCAACCAAAAACGTGTTTGGCAAAGGAAGGAAAAAATCTGGTGTTCTCTTGCAGAAAGGTCCTGGTGTAACAGCAACTATTGGCGAAGTAGAAGAGGCCTATGGCAGGGTGCTGCCAATATTTATGCATGCATGTTGCATTATTATAGCATGAACCTAGCCGAACTTCAGAGGAGAGCTGTACACGGTCTTTCAATATCTCAAGAAGCAGTCTGGTTTATGAAATGGGGGTGTGGCCACAAATATTTGGACACTGTAGGAGATGAGTGGAATTTGCAATTTTATCTTGCTTTGTTAACAAGACTAGTCCTAGCAGAATCTTAATACCAAAATAGTTGAATATCTCTGACACGCTGACATTTGCAGTTTTTTTTCATTTCGTTAAATTTGTAAAGCATTTCGGAGCGCTCAAAAATATGTACAGGGAGGGACATGTTCCCCAATAAGCGGCACCTTTCTGGGTCTAAGGACACATGTATCCTTGGAGTACCAGTGTGTACCTCTTGTGCTCCTTGGAGTACCAGCAGAAGCACTTGTGCTACTACTCTTGTCGGTCGGGCATTCAGATATTATCAAAACGCCAGTGGGCACAAGGAGTAAATTCAGAAAGCCACTTGAGAAGGGGAGAAAGACTGAAGTGGCGTAGACTGTTTTTATCCTTAAGGGTAAATCTAAAAAAGGTGGAAAGTAACGTGTTAGTAGGAGTGTGTGCGGGTTTTGTAACAATGTGAATAAACACTCTTCCGACCCTATTCTAAATTTCTACTAATTTATAAGACTTCTCTTTTGTGAAAATGAAAATGATGCCTCAGTGTTAAGGTTCTTATTTGGAGTTAAATGGATACTGCTCCAGCCAACTACAAGTGGCCTGCTGCTTGAAAGCCCACATCAGAAACACAAGATCAGTTGTCATCAGCTGCAGAACCACACCCAGTGAAGCCAGGTATAACTCAAGGGAGCGCATAGCCCAGACCCTGCATGACCATCCCTCTCCTGTGCCACAGAGGGAACAAGTATGACGCCCTCTGCAGCACTTCCCTAGTGTGACCTCCCTTTACCCCTGATCTCCCCCTACCCCACCTGGCCCTCAGCAATCCCCATACTGTCCTTTATCACCATCTTAAAGCAGGGGTAAATGCAGAGGTGAAGAGCCCATTATTGACAGAAGTGTAGCATTTGGGGGGTGTTTGGGTTACACACACCCCCAATAATTGTATTGTCTGATAAATAGTTTGGTACAGGTGCTTTCAGTGGTGTATGGTTAGATGTCTCTCGGGTTTCAGCAGGAATTTTTACATACACACAGTCAAAATCACACACAAACACACAATCACTTTCCGTTTTGAAAGTGCACAAAAATGTTGGTTATTTAAAATATATATATATATATATATTTCTCTTAGTACTCCTACCAATCCACTTTCTACTCCCTCTCCCTTTCCACTGCCCCTTAGGTCCGTCTCATGCACCCCCTCCCCTTTTTTGTTTCTGAACCAATGTTTTTGCCTTTAAAGGTACAGTATACACTATTTGTTCAGCACAGCATAATGATAAAGTCAATCAATGAGCAATATCCAATGGGTCACTGTATCAAATACAGCAGAACAGATGTCAACGGGAGACATTGGTTCCTTCTTTTGTACATCATTCAAATAACAGGTTGAACTAGCAGAGCACTAATAGTTCCAACTGTCAAGATCCATGCTTTCTAAATGGGGGATATGTGTGGCACAGGGTAGATATCTAGTACGGCAGCTCTACATTGATATACAGCAGGCATGGTCACAACATTCCAACTCCAGTCCAGACCATGCTTAGAAGGGGTATGAGCAGGATGGAGGAGTAGGGAGAGTGCTCAGAGTATGACTCAGGGAGAGAGAGGGGACGCAAGTATGCTTTCCTTCCAGACCCCCCTCCCAGGTCCACTCAGTGAGGATCTGAAACTCATGCACATGGGCATCCCATTGCTGTGCAATGGCAACTTTATGTAGGCTTCTCGCCTCCTCCCTACGTAATGCTGCCGACTCTGCTCTACACCACTTCAACGTTGCTGCAAGTAAATATGGCATACTAGAGAGGTAAGCATCCTTCCATTTCAAGGCAGTGGCTCTCTTGGTTATAATTAGGGCTAAGTCTATAAAATGATTTGTGACACCTCCCCGCCTCCTACGCCAGTATAACCCCAAGAACCTAGCCTCCATAGTCCACAAATCTACTCTTCCAGTACCCAGCGTCAAGGCATCCAAAAGCTTCTCCTCTGAGCAATTCCAAAACTTGTGTGCCCTGTCTGCAGTTCTAAAACCACATCTAGGGCACGCAGGCTCACTCCCATATATTCTTTGCAATCGCTCGGGGTGAGGTAGACTGTGCAAAATGTTGTGTTGGATATATTGGGATTTCACATTATGGGAAACTTTACGTGAATAGATGAGTGCCCTATCCCATTGTTTAGGGGTTAACTCTCAGCCAATGTCCCACTCCCAGTGTAGTCTTTTGGGCAACATCAAGTCCTGTGGGGTGGATGCCATTACACGTGTGAACCACGTGATAAGGTGCTGACCCATGTCCATCACATGGATTGCAATTAGCAGTTTCCATGTCAGTGATGTGCCAATGCCACTGTAATTCAGTCAGCAGCGTACGATGCGCCAGGAAATAACCCAGAGGGACACAATGATGTTCACATAAGTGTTCAAGGGGCACGTGGGGACCGTCCTCGAACAGGGTGCCCAGTGTGTACATCCCATCCGTCTCCCAAAGCTGCCCCCACTTCCTCCCAAGCAGGTCCATAAAAGTTTGTATAGAACCTACACGAATTTCAGGCGTATGAGTCAGAGTTAAAATAAGGTTTCTGGTATAGCTAGCATATGTTTTAGTTACCGGCTAATTAGAGTGTGGGACGAGTTTACCGGTCAGTAACAACAACTCATGCATCACTTGAATGGCTCGGTCCGGATTAGGTTAACCCAGGTCGGCTAAATGTCGGCCTGCCAACCAACGCGATGGCCACTGTAGCTGTGCCGCCAGGTAATAGTGTTCGGAGTTTGGGACTCCTAAGCCTCCATGGCAATGGGCTGTTGAAGCTTCCTCAGCGCGGCCCGTCTACGCCCCTTGTTCCAAATAAAGGACCACAGCATTCTGTGTAACTCATGGAATGTATAGTTTAGTACCTGAAGCTGTAAATTTTGGCAGTAGTGTGAGACGGGGAGCATCACTATCTTGGAGAGCAAAACTCACCACTGCACCATGAGAGGTAGCATGCTCCAGAAGGCCATAAGCGACCTCAGGGAGGCGATTGCCCTAGTGAGATTGCGTCTATTAAGTCTTGGGTGTCAATGTATATGCGAATACCAAGGTAATGAAACATAGATGGTTCTCATCTCACCTGGTGGGGTCCCACTGTTAGGAGCTGTGGAAGACAGGCCATAATCACTGGAAATAGGCATGTCTTGGCCCAATTTACTCCCAGACCCGAGGTGTTCTTGAAATGATCGAGCACCAGTTTGTGTTTCCAAGGCCTGGCTGATGTCCCATATGAAGAGACAGACATCATCCATACATAGGGAGACTGCATAAAGTTCAGTTCCCAGATAGATTCCCCACTCCTCCCCAGTGTGCCACAGCTGTTGGGCTAACTGTTCCACTGCCAGTGCGAATAAAAGAGGGGACAGTGGGTATTCCTGAAGTGTACCATGACTGATCCTAAAGAGGGCCAAAATAAGGTTCCCCATCTTAACCCTGTCAGTGGGGGCTGTGTAGAGTAAGCAAATGAGGAAGAGAAATCTAATCAGAAGCCCAAACTGTGAGAGTGCCACCAATCATGTATTCCAAAACCACTGCAGAATGTGCATTCTAGATCTATCCCTAGAAAGGCTTTGAAAGGCTAGTGGAGTGGGGCCTGTTCCAGTACTCTGTGCAGTCTACATATGTTCAGGGTGGTCAAGCAACTAGGAATAAAGTTGGGAGGCGCTAGGGGGCATTGAGCGGGATGGCTGCCTAATACGACAGCTCCGCCGGGCAGACCTCAGCAAGCCTAAACTTTCCCGTTTTGGAGACCGCAAGATGCGGTAAACGAACGGACATGGCAGTCGGAAGGTAGCTGGCGGCCATAGCGAGAAGAAGGAAAGCGGAGGAGGTCGGAAAACAGACGAACTGGCAAGAATGCTTCCCAAGGGTGCAACGGACGGCTAAACCTAAAATGGCGCCCATGAGAAAAGTCTGGACCGGCCCATCTCCCCAGGTACGGAAGCGCGAATGAAGGTTATGCGCAACTCCCTGACATAGGGCCAACGAAGGACTGTGCTTGAGGGCTGTGTTCCGCTAACAAGACAATTTCAATATACGGGGAGCGACCATTAGCGCATAACGGTAGTGCGCTGTTGATAATTCAAAATGGCGACCTCCACAGCGCATTATGGCATGAAACATTAACATGTTTAAAACTACTCCTGGCTTATTGTTGACATCGCTGGTGCTGTGCGTCCTGGGGGCATGAGATGACACTTGTGTGAAAGGGCCAGCTGAATGCAATATAAGAGTGCCAACCTGTGAACATAGCTCCGTTATCAACTAACGAGACGCCTGACAGATGCTGGGTGAGATGGGCAAGTGGTAAGCGATAAGGGAGAACGCAGCGAGGGACAAATGCGACATCAACGAGAGGCATGCACCCAGAACGCAACCTCCTAGCCTGGTGCAGATGATGTACATTGTCTGTCTGTAGTGGGACGGCTCTTCCAGCAACTGCTGCTCAGATTGTTCGCAGTGACTTGGCGGACTGTCAGAAACCGCGCTTCTGAGGTGAGATAAATGCATGGGTGAACCGAGTGCACCATAGTTGTATTGCCCTTCAATTGTCCACTAATTCAGGGACTGCTACAGTGCTGGTGCCGTTAAAATTAACGTGCAATACATCTGCACCCCAGATGTGATCAGTCTTCCCCACTGGACGCCGGAGTACCAGCACATTGAGGAGTGTAGGCGAGGGTGAAAACCCGAAGCTAGCCACGATCACTTGCCTGGGTAGATTGCACTTGCGGATATAAAGACAGAGAGCGGTGCCCAGAACTGAATCGCACAACGCGCTGCCGCTAACTAATGATGGGAAAACCTGACAAACAACAGCCGAAGCGGACATTTGAATCGCGCAGGACCAACCGCGGTAACATAACGTACTCGGATACGGAAACGGAGGGAGATGCAACGGCGGCGAACAACATGGAAGGCATTCTGAAGGACATAAAGACCAGCCTGCAGGACATCAATGGCAAACTTGATCATCTAACATGCAGAGTGGACAATATGGTGGCAAAACTGGACAAGCAAGGAGAACAGATAGATGCTGCCGAAATGCGTATCTCAGCGGTCGAGGATGAAGCACACACCACTGCTGACAAATGTAAAGTTATGGACAAAGTCTTAGAGGTGATCAGAGCCAAAGCAGAGGATATGGAAGCCAGATCACGTTGAAACAACGTACGTATAGCAGGTGTGCCAGAAACGACCAACACAGGCCGTATGGAGACTTATGTGGAGGAACTATGTCGAGTGACATTCGGTGAGGACCAACTGTTATCGATTTTCATAGTCGAACGTGCGCATAGATCACTGGCACCACAATCTCCACCAGGGGCAACTCCTAGACCAATAGTGGCTCATATTTTAAACTACTGTGACTGAGATAATATACTGAGGATGGCACGGGGAAAGAAACAAGTCACGTACCAGAAAAATCAACTGGAATTTCACCCAGACTATACTATGGCAGTACAACAGGCCCGCAAGGAGTTTATCAATGTCAAGGCAAAATTAAGAACCATGCAGATAGAATAAGCCATGTTGTATCCAGCGCGGCTAAAGGTAGTCTAGGAGGGTAAACCGAACATTTTCTCCATGCCTAATGCAGCTCATCACACACGTGGCAGAAAAATGGCCTAGGTCTGGCTTACTGCCCCTTCAAACTTATCACTATGTCTTTTGTACCCTAGGGACTTTATAGATACCAAGTGCCAGGCACCTTTCAGACTTTGATAAATTGCATAAGCCACAGATGACGATCATGGTGGTATTGTGTGAGGCAAATTTAAAAAATTGTTTTTTTATATATACTGCCTACGAACTCCAAGTAATGTGTAACTGGTATTATCGTTTAGAGACAAAGTTCTTAAACCACATACAAATTGATACGTGTTAAGTAACTGTTGAATATCGTATGGATTGCCTGGTGAACCCTCCTGCTGTGGATGGTGCTACCTATATTACACGAAATGTCCAAAATGATACGTTCCACATATGTTATTATGGTCTGTCCACATCCATTAGGTTGAATGGTGAGATGTGCCCTAGGCGGACCTCCATGTGGGTGATCCCCAAACTATTCTTGAGTTTGATGACTGTTATTACTTGGGTATGGCTTTGGCAAAATTGGGTTGCTAAAGTGGGTGGGGGGAGTTTGACCTGGGGGTTATTTTAGTTCATAGGACCTGATCACTTCAGATGCATTGCTGAAACCCAACTGACTTACAATGGTGAAGTTGAAACTCTTGCACTGCGGTGCTTTGTATTAGTGTTGAGGAGGACAGGTATCAATATAAGTCTGCAGAGTGCGTACTTCTTTAAGACTGATGGCTGGATCACATAGCGTAACTAGAAGGGTGCATTTGAATCTGATAACATGGAACATACGGGGATTTGCGAATCCAAAGAAAGTTAGGCAGATATTTGCATGTTTCGACAGATGGCAGATAGACATCGCACTATTGCAGGAAACTCATATAAGTTCATCCATACAGTGTAGCATAGGCAAACGATGGGCGAGTCTGTATACCACTCCATATACTCTTCCTATTCGCGAGGGGTCACGATTTTGATAAAAAAAGGCACCAATTTCACCAAAGAATGTTTGACAATAGATGATCAGGGCAGATATCTCATTTTAACGGGGAAGCTTAGAGGGCAGAGAGTAACAATCATAAACACATATGGGCTTAACATAGATGCACCGGTCTTCTATCATGAGATATGGCAGCATCTGCATGATGTGCGAGATAGTGCATTGATATGGGGGGGGGGGCGATCTAAATTTAACACTGAATGATAAATTAGACAGGTCAGGACCGACGACAGAACCACACAAAAGAGCAAGAACTAAAATGCTGGACGTCATCTCTGACATGAACTTACATGACATATCGAGGATGATATACCCAGCTGCTAAAGAGGCAACTCACTCCTCGGCTGCATTTAACAGCTGGTCCCGTATCGATTATTGGCTTGGCTCGGACAACATACTACTTTGGACCGAGGCGATCACACATATGCCTAAGACCCTATCAGATCACAATCCCATAATATTGGCCCTCCAGATACCACACTACAACCCACCCCCGTACAGTTGGCGATTCAACGCTAAAGCCCTAACTGACCCGATTTATACGGACACTATAGCGAAGGCTATCACAGACTATTTCCAACTAAGTGCACCAACTACACTTGATCCGTGTCTACTTTGGGAGGCATTCAAAGCCACCATAAGGGGAGTGTGCATCAGCACACACGCTGGGATACTCAAGGATATCCGAGCACAATTGACACGGTACGAATCACAACTGAAAGCACTTGAGACACGGTATGCACATACATTGGAGCAGTCTGTAATGGGGGAGATCAGACAGATTTTGACTGAAAACCAATTTTTTGCCGCTGACAAGCTTAAATATATTAATAAGAGGACTATAGCTAGGGCATTTGGGGAAGGTGGGAGAGTATTGGCATCTAAAATCTGCAAAAATCGCAGCTCCCAAGCAGTATTACAAATACGAAAGGAGGATGGCAATAGATGCTCAGATGCACAAGGAATATTAGATGGTTTTGTAAGCACATATGGCGTGTTGTATAAATCGCAGCCTACAGCGACATCAGTGGAGGTAATGGAATATCTAGAGGACGTTGCCATTGCATGGCTCTCTGACGGACAATGAGCATATCTTGCACGACATATAACGATAGAAGAAGGAGTTGAAATTATAACAACTTTACCTAATGGCAAGGCCCCAGGCCAGGACGGGTTTACGGGTGAGTTTTATAAAACATTTGTTGACCTTCTTGCCCCACAGTTAGTCCAGATGTACGGCGAAGCCTTTGAGAAATAAGAATTACCGCAGACGGTACGGGAGGCAGTAGTGATAGCTCTATTGAAACCTGATGAGGACCCAGAACTCTGCGATTCATACAGACCCTTGTCATTAATAAACGTTGATTCTTAAATGTTTACGAAATTATTAGCATGTAGGCTACAACCACTCATGACCATGCTGGTCCTGCCTGACTAGTCAGGTTTCATACCAACCAGAGCCACTACGCACAATACAAGGACATGGTTTGCACTTTCCCACTATCTGATGCCTGAAACTAAGGCGGTTGCGGTCATGTTAGATGCCGCTAAGGCGTTTGATTCCATTGCATGGCCGTATCTGTTGACGGTGCTTAGGAGGATGGGTTTCCCTTCATTGTTCCTCCAGTGGGTACAACTGCTGTACACACGACCTACAGCTAAAATTAGAGTAAACGGTTATGTTTCGGATCAGATTAATATAGAGCGTGGTACACAACAGGGGTGTCCTTTGTCCCCCTTACTGTTCGCCATTGCCCTCGAACCCCTAGCCTGCAAGGTCACACAAAAGCACAAACACTCAGTCTTACACTTCCCGAACAGACCATTGCATATCTTATTATATGCGGACGATATGCTGCTTTATGTGTGAGACCCTGAACAAAATTTGAACCCCCTACTTCGTGAGTACATCAAATTTGGTAGGCACTCTGGACTCCATATAAACTGGTCGAAATCATCTATCCTCCCCCTGACAGACACCACTTTACCACATGCGACAGAGTTTCCTCTAGAATGGCAAGACGACCCCATTAAATATTTAGGGATATGGTATCACATAGATCCTGAACTTGTCATACGAACAAATTATGGAAGAGTACTGTCTGCCCTGGATGACAAAATAAAACGCTGGATCCAATTACCACTGTCACTTGCAGACAGAATTGCTATTGTTAAAATGGTGGTACTTCCTAAACTGCTCTACCTTTTTAACAATATACCGATACCACCCCCAAGAGAAGTGTTCAAACGAATAACGGCAGCGGTGCTGAAGTTGATTTGGGCGGGGAAAGCAAGCTTGTGTGGAAGTACGCACATTGACTTTACCTTACGCCAAGGGGGGGATGTGTGTACCGGACCTTCTCGTTGATTATCTTTGTGCACAGGCCCAATACGCTGCATTCTGGTATCATCCCGTCCAATACCTGACACACACGGCAGTGGAGGAGGGAGACGCCTTGCCTATCCTCTTGCCATCTATAATAACACATATCCGCCCTCCTTTACATGCCAAAGACATTAACACGATAGACACGACCAATAGGGCATGGTAAAAACTGGGATATCTAGCAGATAAATTACCCCAGTATGCACCGGCTTTGCCGCTAAGTTATCATCCTGAGATATCAGTTGCCAATGAAAAGGTGGGGTTGAACTTGTTACGCCAGGTTGGGATAGACACTGTAGGGGACCTCTATAGCAACGGGATGTTTAAGACAGCGCAGGAGCTGACTGACATGTGTCACAAACCAAACACTGCTGTTTCAATTCATCTACCACAGGCTGCAGGGTCAGCCCCGCCCTGTACTTGTGATAATTTTTCAGTACAAGATACCATGCACTTTATTATGTTTTGTGGTTTCTTTTCTGATCAGAGGAAAAAATACTTGTTACCTGTTTTAAGGGAAGCTGGCTTCTCCCAGGTGAGACCAGCTATGTTTTATCTTCAATCATTGTGTAACACCCGTATCACATTCGGTATGGCAAATTTTTTAGTGGCGGCGGCTAGATCAAGATCACGCAAGATATTGTAAGACTTCCACGTATGAATTGTTTTTATACTCCTTTTTTAATCCTGTTTTTAGCTGATATACTTCGCCACATGAATTCGATTGATATGAAATTGTTTAATTGTGTTTTACTTGTACATAAATGTTTTTATGCTCTTTGTATGATTTTTAACTAAATCGAATAAAGATTCTTTGACTGACTTGACACAGGCTGCAGGGGACAATTAAGAACATCTACCCGTGTTTCCCTGCCGAACCACCCCAACTAGACACTCTGCAACTAATTGTGACCTCACCAAACACTACACATTTGGTATCACGACTCTACACTATGGTGCAGAGTGAGATGAAATGCAGGACTGATAAAGCACGTGAGAGATGGGATAAATCCTTGATGAGCCACTCACAGAGGACGAATGGCGAACAGCATGTGCTCTGACTCCAATGTTAACCCCCAACGGCAATCTAAGAATCCTGCACTTTAAATATCTACACCAAACATATTATATGCCTGTGAATCTGTATAAATTTGGACTTCGTACTGAGACGTGTTGTAAACGGTGTGGTGCCGATATGGCAGACTTCATACATCTTGCATGGGGGTGTTTGAAAATAAAGGCTTATTGGGTAGAGAGATTTATATCAGTGAGCGACCCAAAATACCCTTGAAGGCTTGGGTAAATATATGGAAAGGTATGAAGTGCCTTCAAGGGAATTTATTTACACAAATAACTTTTGAAAGTGATTTAAAGTAACTTATAAGGACAATTCAATGGTCCTCTAGTGAAATCAATCCTACATAAAACTTTCTGATAATCTAAATAAGGAATACACACTGTTATACAACATGAAACAAACATAAAAGAACAAACACTAGGCGGGTGTATAGAAAAATACTGAATTTATCTTTCAATTAAAAAGGTAATCAATTTGAAATACAAATATATATAAACAGGACTACGGGTATATTGATCATAAACAAATATATGACTCTGTAGGTCCAGATGACACCTTTCCTAATTCTCAATTAGATGGATGGAAAAGGCGCTGGTCGACGTTTCGGTCTCCTAAATGTTAATCTGTGAGACCATCTTCAGGACTGTAGACAATTATACTTGTAAAAACCTATAATTACATGGGACCGTTGTACCCACATAGATGATCAATTTAGTTGATGCGGTACGATCTTCACAATGACTGTAGTTGCAGTGTATATCAACAAAATGCGGCGTTTGATTTAGTTAAACACAACCGGACATGACCGTGTCTTTATATGCAGCAGAAGGCTCAATGACCTTGTTTGATTTGTGGCTCTTAGTATCAACAGGAGTGTTGATCACCCCCAAAGTCGTAATCTGGCCCTAAGTGTGATTCCGGCTGTGATCTGCTTAGAATCAGGGTGGGGAGGTTTTCTTTATCGCCAGCCTGTGGGTTTAGGGTAGTCAGGGTTAGCTGAAGGGTGCAGGAGGGCTTGGGTCTTAGGGGCTGCATGTACATTATTAACTGACCTGCTGGATATCAGTTGCACTGCACTACAGTGCTGTGTGTGTGTGTGTGCGAGTGTGCCCAATACAGACCTGCCTTATAACCGTGGCAGCGTGTATCAGTGCTAAGTAAGTCTGTGACAGTGACTGCTTGCTATTAATTACACCGGACATGGTGCTGCTTTACACATGGCTTTCTTGGCAAAAGAATACTAAGTTTTACAATTGTTTTACCCAGGCAACCTTGAACCACAGTGCTGTGTAAAAGTGTTGTAATTATCTGTGTGTACACATTTCTGATATTGTTGTAATCTGGGGTGCACCATATAACTGTGTGGTATTGAATTATAATAATTGACGATGCGGGACTTGTGACAATGCTTTGCACAACATAAGGGTGCTGGGGGATAAAATAGGATCTTTCCCAAGTGTACATATTACTGATATCCTTTAAACACGGTTAGGCCTAGTACTGTTAGTAATATTTCCAAATGTGATTTATGCCCAGAAATACATGATGTTCATGTTAATATGTGTGTTGAAAACACACTTTATTTACATACACCACGTGTGAAGTCTCTTTTGTGATGCTCAGTGTATTTATTGTGTGAGAGTGCTGTGTCATACATAGCCTGACTGCTCAGTACCAAGCTACCCAAGGGTGAGGGCAGGTTACAAAATGAGTGTAATCACCCACCCCTGATGGGAGCGGTAGATTCTGCCAGACTACGTCCTCGTCTCGAGACCAGAACGTGCCAGTTCCAACACCCTTGCACCATGGTGCAAGGGTGCCTGCATTGGCGCTGGCAGCACATTGTAGGCCAGTGCAGGGTTAAGGATAGGAATGCACTGTATTTCATAAATACAGTGCATTCCTGCCCTTTCACATTAGCGTAGGGCAGCGCAGCAAGAAGACTTACGGTGCTGCTCTACGCCAATTCCTATAAATGAGGCCCTAAATGTATATGTATGTCAGAATTACATCTTTGTTGCGCTTCTACAAGTTCATGAAGGACAGATATATAATATTTATTTAGCCACAACCTATCCATAGATATTAATGATTTTAAACATTTGCAGCCGTACATCTACTCAACATATTATAGCACATACAATACCTTTGCAAACATTGCTATAAGGAGTTACGTTTGGCAACTTTCTTTCTTTCGTTGGCTAAAAAAACATGGAAATTTCACTGCTCTGGTCCACTCAGACCAGGATGGGTTTATGCCCCAGAGGGCGACTAGACATAATATCAGGCAGGCTCACATGGCGTTGGCGGCTATCCTGCACTTGGGGGAACCGGTGGCAGTGTTATTGGCGGACATGGACAGAGGATTTGACTCCCTGAGCTGGGTGTATTTGTTCACATTGCTGAGACGACTCAATATTGGACCGCGCTTCCTTTCCTATTTGATGCTCTTGTATACTGATTTGGCAGCGTCGGTGCGAGCGGCTGGCGCAACCTCGTCCACCTTTTTTATTAGGAGGGGCACACAGCAGGGATGTCCCCTGTCCAACTATTTATTTGCTCTGGAGCCATTGGCTGCATGGGTGCGCATTGATGCACAGGTGCGAAGATTCGAATGGGCAGAAGGACTTTCCAGTAGAATTGCTTTATATGCGGACAATGTCCTTTTTTTCTCACGGCCGTGGACAGAACGGGGTTGCGGTTATTATGTATTATGCAAATCTTCAGGGAGACCTCTGGATTATATATGAATCCCCGTAAGTCCAGGCTATGGATCCTCAGGGATCAGACGTCTGCAGGTGAGTAGATCTCTTCTGTCCAGCTAGCGGCGGGAAGTCTGAAATACCTTGGCGTGTTCTTGTCGGAAGTGCAGGCGGTCTCCTGGTAGAACAACGCTGACCCAGGAGACTCCCCTTTGGAATAATGGGCGCCTACCACAGCTGGCGGCCCTACAAGGGTTCCGGGGCTGGGATAATATCAGCATTTCAGTCCTGAGGGATGTAATGAGGGGACTGATGCTCAAATCCTTCCAGGACCTTCAGAAAGAATTCCACATGCCACGGTTCCAGTTCTATCGATATCTTCAGTTTAGACGTGCCTTATCTCCCAGCCTAGAGGTGTTGAAGTCCCTGCCAGAATTCAGCCCCCTGGAAGCAAAAGTGTTTATGGGGGACCTCATGGACCATAAAATCACCCGGATATATCAGTCCCTGGTTACACATTGCTCTTCTTCACTCCAGAAACTCTGGGGGGATTGGGAGGGAGACGTGGGTTCACTGGATGAGGAGGACAGAACTGAGGCATTGGCCGCACCACAAGGGGTAGCTATAGCCATGCGACTCCACCTCATTCAGTTCAAATACCTAAATAGGGTTTACTTTACACAAGTGCGTCTGTGTAGAGCGAGGCTGATAGCCTCCCCTATGTGTCTTAGATGCGGCCATGCGGAGGGTACATTTATCTACACAGTATGGCACTGCCCTTCTCTAGACTGGTTCTGGAGGAGAGTATTTACCTGCCTCTCTGAGGTTCTGGGGTGGGAGCTCCCCCGCACACCTTGGTTGGCCCTGCTCCATGTCATGGAGGGCATAGGGGGCAATATATACGAACAACACCTGTTGCAGTTGGGCTTCACTTTTGCGAAAAGGGACCTCGCAAGGGCATGGAAGGCGGCGCAGGCCCCTCTGGTGACCATGTAGAAGAATGGTATGGATTTCTGTATGGGGCTGGAACAACCCATTTTTGTTGCCAGGGGGTGCCCCCACAAACATTACAAGATCTGGAAACGATGGGCAGATTATTGGGGCCTGTTGTTCGATCCACCGTCAAAAATTGGGGCACACCCATTGGGCTGACTTACAAGCACATGTTTGGAGAATGGAGGTGCAGGGTGGGGGGAGACCAAGGGGTTAGGTCCGCCTGCTATAATTATAAGATATGCTCAGGAGTGTAGCGATTCAGTGTGACCAGGGGGGAGGGTGTTGGGGTAACCTGTTATGTTATTTCCTATGTTTTGTTGTATCTATGAGAAAATTGTCAAAGTAAGTGCGGTTTGATTATCCAGTCGTCTCTGGAGTGCAGAGCCCTGCAATATATGTGAACCTGGACAAATAAAATTTGTTTAAAAAAAAAAAACATGGAAATTATTTTAATGTGATTGAATAAACTCCCCATTGTGATGCCTGTTTCTAATGTGGCACAACCTTACAGTATGTTGCTGCCTCGTCAAATTATGTTCCTTATTTTAATACACTGTTATAACTAATAAATTATGAATATGGTCGTTTTTATACTATATGGATTTCCATTTAATCTGCCATTGTGTACATTTGCATATATATTATTCAAACTAAATATACTTGTAAAATAAATGCTCTTTAATTTGTGGAGGTTCTAAAGGAAGTGATAGCAACAGTCCTGTGCACACGTACAGAATAAGATTACACAGTGTATGCGTAATTCGAACACATTTAGGACAACATTCATAGTAGGTATTCTGGTTTCTTTAATAAGACACAGCACAAAACAGCCAGCCGACAGGTGTTTTGTCAGAGAAACAGTGGTCTCCGACTCTTCAGGGCTAAAAAGGTAGAGTCGACGGTGTGTCCCTAAAGAGGTGATAATTCCAACCCGGTCCGGTTCAAAAAGTGGTACTCGTCAAGTGTACTGTCTCTAAAGAGTAACAGAAGCTGTAAGTTGATGCCACAGATTGCGTAGACAGGATGGCAGTGATAATTCCAAACCGGCACCGACGCCGGAGTAGTAGGGTTGAATAGTATGTGCAAGAATTCTTTTGTTTATGTATCGAAGCTCTAACGCCAATAAGAGCTCAAAATGGGACCAATCCTACCAACAGCATAAATTACGTTTGAAACAGCAAGCCTTAAGCCAATGGCAATTGGATAAGCCTCCCAAAAAGACCTAGCAGCCTAGGACAATATGCGATTTAGCCCTAAAATGAGGCCAATTGACACTCTGATGTTTGTTTTCTCTTCTGTTTCTTACTTTGATCTTGATTTCGGGATTGCTCTACCTCTCTTCTCTAGGGGCACCTTGTTGGTGGGTGATGGGTGGACGGAGGGCTGCTCTGGGTGTGCTGCAGGCTGATAGCTGCCAATTCAAATGGCAGCCTATAAGGAGGATGATTCCTTCTTCACGATACTAGGGGGACAGGGGAGAAGGGGCGCAAGAAAGTAAGGGGGTTTGGGTGGGGTTACAGATGAAAAGGTCAAAAAGGGCACACATAAGTGAGGAAGGAGGGTGGCAGGGTGCAGTACTAGGGAACATAAAGATGGCTTGAGGATAGATAATGGGTCCACTCTTAGAATACACGGTAGCGGTACAGCTCATCAAGTCCTCTGGCACTGATCAGATGTATGGCCTGGAATGTGTCAGGACTAAACAGTGGAGTTAAGCACCAATTAGTTCAGGAGGAGCTGAAAGTGTATAGACCTCATATTGTTCTACTTACAGAGACATATTTATCTTATAAAGATCGAGGCTTGCTCAAGCACCTTGGGTACCAAATAATTAGTTGTGCATCCCAGATTGCATCTATAAGGGCTACTGCTATACCGGTGAGCAAGGCATTAGACCGCAAAGTTTTTTAAACTTCGGCTGACCAACATGAACAAGGGTACGAAGTATGTGTTCTGTGCAGTATATGGCCCCAATGCCTATGACCCTGCTGTCTTTGACTTTATTAGCTTGGAATTACTAGACTGGCAAGGGGAGCGACTAATTATAGGTGATTTTAACTGTGTAGTGAAATAGGTCATTGACTCCACAAACCATGCAGCCACTCCTAGAATGGGGAAGGTGACTGCTTCAATCATTCAACTGGGGCGGCTGTACTCCTTAAAGGACGCTTGGCGCTCACTCTATCCAGTTGCTCCGGGGTATGCTTTCTACCTTGCTCCACAGAGACAGTATTCTAGAATAGATATGGCTTGGGTTTCTGACAATATATTGTTAACAGCTGACATGGAAGTATGCCCTAGGAACGCTTCTGATCACAACCCCATACTATTATCTTTTCATGTTGAGGCTGGGCTTAAAACACTTCTGCCTTTTTCATTCCTGTGTTACTTACTTACTGGTGGCGACTACTTAGCCTTTATTCATGAAACATTTGCAGATTTCCTTGAGGATAATGTAGGGGCGGCTTCCCATTGTATAGTGTGGGATGCAATGAAGGCGTATATTAGGGGCGTCACCCAGCAGTATATCTGGCAGCAAAATAGGGAGTGGGAGACTGCGGATAGAACTGCTCTTCAAAAACTACTAGCCAGTGAACTTTGCCATGCAGATGCAATCTGGCGAGGTGCCCTAGATCAAGATTTACTGTACACCTCCCTAATAGATGAATGGCTGGCTAAAAGCAGGTTTTTATGGGAGAAAGTCGCTGTGAGCTACAACAAGCATAGGTCATTACAATACGAGTATGTGGACCAAATTGGGAAGGTGCTTTCCCATCAGTTGGAAGACAATCAAGCTAAAACACTGATAAAGGTAATTAAAGGGGAGAACGGTATACTACACAAGCATCCGCAAGCAATAGTCAAGCAATTCCATCTAGCACCAAAAGGTGGTGCAAGATGAGAAAGGACTTCAGGAATACTTAATGGGGAGTAAGCTGCCACTCTTGAGTGAGGAGGATTCAGCCTTGTTGGAACAAGAAATCACGTATGAGGAAATCGGGGAAGCAATACTTGGGTTACCATCAGGGAAAGCGACCGGGGAAATATCAATCCCAGATGAGTTTGACAAAGCCTGCAAGAGGTAGAGGCTTTGTACCTCTACTGGGAGAGTTTATTCAACTTATAGGATCAAGGGGCCTGGCTCAGGAGTCTTGGAATCTGCCAAACATAGTCTTTCTCTTGAAAAAGGACAAACCACCTGAGGAGTGCTGCTCTTACTGGCCGCTATCCCTCATAAAAGCAGATGCCAAGATCTTCGCTAAAATCCTGGCCACCCGTTGGCTCCTATGATGCCAGGCTAAGTTTCTGGCCAGCAGCATGGCTTTATACAGGGGAGAGATACTACCTTTCACATCAACACAGTGGTGGGGGCCTTTGACCTAGCTGGTAAGTTAGCGCTGAGCTTGGGCATGATCTTGTTAGATGCCTAAAAAGGCTTTCTACTGGGTGGCTTAGGATTATTTATGGGCAAAACTTTCATCATTTGGACTAAGAGGAAGATGCTGCAAATGGATATAACTGCAGGACGTTACAAACAAGCAACTGAAAGGCGGGCATAAGCTTCCAATTAACATATTGGGGTGGTGCAACATTATAAAAATTAAGGTGCTATGAATATTTTTAAATCTATTCTGGTCCGTACCATTGCGTGTCCCTAACTCCTTCTTCAGTAAATTAGACGGCGTCTTGAGCAGTTTTATTTGGGGGTACAAAACATCACGACGGGCAATAGGGCTAATGAAACTGCAGTATAACCAGGGTGGGCTAGAACTCCTGGATTTTAAAATGTACTACTGGGCAGCTTTTTGTGGGGTGCCTCAGAACCTTTTTAAGTCCAGAAAACAAGATTTTTGGCATCGGCTGGTCTTGAGGCCTGACAGCCTAATGTTTTTATATAGTCAGTGACCCTATTTTAAACGCATCCACTTTCAGACCATCAGGGACAGCGTACACATATGGCAGGGAAATGTCGCCAGGTGTTCATCTCTCTTTGCCATGATAATCTCCCCTTATGGGGTAACCCATTGTTTCCGGTGGTATTTCAAGACCCTGATCGTAGGCTGTGGTCAAGGTATGGCATTGATCATCTGGGCCAATTTTATGACCATAATGGCTTTCGTCAGATGTTCTTTAAATACCTTCAGCTCAGAGATTATTTTATGAGACACCACACACAACTAACTGTAACGAGGTCTGCGGTATGGGAATGTCTGCAAGGGCAGAATCGGAGATCGCCAATTAGCATGATGTACCAGTGCTTGCGCCAGTTTTGAGTTAACGGCTGCTAAAAGCTGGCAGCAAGATGGAATGAGACTCTGGGGATAAATGTCACCTCTGAAGAATTCTAGTCCGCGTTTGGTGCTATAGACCAATCAATACACTCTTTTAGACTAAGGCTGCAGCAGTTCCGCATGATTTGCACATTATATCATACCCCAGAGAGGATTGCTAGATGGGCTCGCGGGGAGGGTGGGGACAAGGCGGCAGACAAGGAGGGGACAACAGCAAATGCTCCAAATGTGGATTGCATGCAGCCAACATTGCGCACATATTTATTACTTGTCCTTATTTAGAAACATTCTGGCAGGAGATAACCCATGCCATGAAGCTTAGATTACGGGTTGAATATCCTCCAAAGGTGGCTGAAATCATGCTGGGCTACAAAGAGGACAGTCATGGTCATAAATTAATTATTCCAATAATGCTGGTGGCAGCTCGACTTGCTATAGCCAGGGCCAGGATTTTTTCTAAACCTCCCTCAGTAGCTGACAGGTGGGCAATTGTGAGAGAAACTTTTGAAAGGGAGAAGGCCATGGCTAGAGCAAGAGGAATTCGCTCCCTGAAGAAATTTGACTCCATATGGGGCTGCCTCAACTTAGAGTATCAAACTAACTGGGCCTACTCATTAGAACAGGACCCATTGGTAGCAAGGCAACATATTTTAAACCTGTTTATGTTAGGACTTGGAATGATTTGGAATATATGTATGTATTATTGTTATTATTACTGCTTCCTGTTATGCCATGTTTTGACCAAGAGTGTCTTGGTGTTCTCTGTTTGACCCTAAAATAAAAATATTTTTTTAAATAAAGAGCTTATGCTTACTCTATTTAGTTATCATGGTATTCATTCACTAGGTTTTTGTGCACATTGGTTAAACGTAGCTCTTCAAAAACAGGAACTGACTCAGAAGAGCATATGCCAATAGATAAAAGGTTGTGCTGTTGCTTGCCCATAGTGTCTGTTATATTAGGTTTACTTGCCATTTTGTAGCAAAAGTGCCATGGACTCTGTTGCAAGCAAGGGAAATGCCCCCTTTGACCTCTGCTGGGGTAGTAAAATCCAACACTGCGGGGCTTCAGTGGCCACCTCAGGGTTCTGGGCCCCAGTGCCACTGTACCTGCTACACCAATGGTTGGTACGCCCCTGTTTAAACATGGGAGCTTAGAAGATGATGTTACAAAAGATGTGGCCCTGTAAAATGAAGTGGACACACACCAATGTGCACATTTATGGGACAGCATAACGATTTTGCCGGGTGTTTCTCTCTTGTAAGTGAGATTTAGATGTCCTCATCTAAGTGGCTGGTGTAATTGCTTTCACATGGTAGGAAATAGAATAGAGCATCCCAAACTTCAAAGGTGGTAAAGGGGAATGCAATTCTGCATGAAGAAAAATATTTTCCCTATGGAGAAAAAATTGAAGAAAAATATGCAAATGCAATCTCTGCTAGATGCAGTTGGGCAGACTACTAAGCATGCTATAAAGGATCTTTGTGAATCCCACAATTGTTGAAAATGCAATTCATATGTGAGAATTCAGGATGCGCACATTTACTTTTATCTACAAAACTTCAGCAAATGTTGTCATATATGCCTAGTAATATTAGTGTGCAGGTGCCAATTTATCTTTTCAAACCGAATTAGTCCACTGATCATTTAAACATTGAAAACAGATGCACAAAAAGAAGAAAAAGAGGAACTAACCTGTGACCAATTCTCGGATTTCCAAATCAGTAGCCTTCCGAAGGAGTCGCACTAACGCTGGGATACCACCACAATTCTTCAAGGTGATCTTGTTGTCATCATTAGCCTTCCCATATACTAAGTTTCTCAGTGCCCCACAGGCACTGCGATGGACTTCTGTCATTCGATGGTCCAACAGGTCCACGAGTAACTGGATTCCACCTTGTCTCCGTATCTGAAATAGTCAAACACAAAATCAATCTTATGAGAAGGATCAAAAGGTCATGTTTTGCAAGTCCGATGAATAAGCAAAAAACACAAACCTCACTCAATCCCCTAATAATGACTGTACTGGCTGCACGGATTGACCAACCACCAATGAACTCATTTTGTTTTCTACCAGGTGACTCAGTAACCATTATCAAGTTAAGGTGCCCAATGACAACAAACTATTTCCAGGACTGTAAACTCATTGTCAACAATTCTCAAAAGACAGAATGGAAAAAGTTGAGCAAGAGGGGGCCGATTCACAGAACTAATCTGAGACAAAATCCTAAACTTACTACTTTTGGTGTTCACAGAAGGCATTTAGTAGTAGTAAAGTTAGGATTCCTAACTTTACTACTACTAAACTGAGACAAAATCCTAACTTTCTGACTTTCGGTATTCACAAAAGGCATTTCGTAGTAGTTTTGGTATTCACAAAAGGGATTTAGTAGTAGTAAAGTTAGGATTCCTAACTTTACTTCTACTAAATGCCTTTTGTGAAAACTGAAAGTTGAAAAGTTAGGATTTTGTCTCAGATTAGTTCTATGAATAGGGCCCTAGGAATTTCTAGGACAAGTAAGGCACAGATTATTCATCATTAACTTCCATTAATAGGTTTTCATACACACACAGTATTACGGTTTCAATAGTACTACGTTACAACAGTGTGGGGAGAGTATAAGCATGTTAACCTATGCTACTAAACCAGGACATTTGTTACCATACATTTTTTATGCTACAAATAAAATGTATTTATTGGCCTGAGCATGTCGCCTAAGCAAATAGTAGAATACAGCCAGACTTTGAGAGTGAAAAAGTATCCTATTTTTCTCCATTTAAATACAGTCTGTAAATTCACATTTTCCGAGATCCTGAAAACCTGGCTGGATTTAGTATTCAGTGGGTTAATGAGCCCATCCATTTATGCTTCACAGATAATGTACCTGCAACTCCACTCCATCAACCCCTAAACCTACCTGTGTGAAGAAGAAACTGTAAAGAGGTATTGGGGCATCAAGGTTTTCCTCTACTGACTTCACTCTTATTTTCTTTCCCATATAACTGATTAACCTTCCCTACATAGGCCTATTGATGACATTTCCTCACTGTGTATCTCTCACTCCCATACTGTGTCTATCTAAAATGGCTGTATGAGATATAACAGAAAATCTAATTCAGAGAACACCAGTTCTTGAAAACCATCTCGAATTCAAGATGAATGGAATTTACCAGCATGTAGAAACCAATTTATAAAATGCTTTTTGTCTGGGATTGGAAAGACTTCTGGATGACATTTCTTCTCTTTATGCTGGTTGCTAATATACGTTTGAAGTGTATAGATTCTTCAAATACATCCAAACACTTTTTCAGTTGTAGCGTGTTATATTATAGCCTTATAGCCCGCCTTAGTGGGCTATGCTGAACAATAAGGGCCTGCTCCAGCTCACCTTCAACAAGGATGTGGACCTTCTAGGCTGGTATAGCCTGCTGTGGAGGGCTATAAGGCTATTAGAGCATTCCGCCCCTAGAGGGCAGAATGTTCTCATTTGTAAAACAAAGGCCTCAAGGAGCCCAAATGAGTTGAAGTCACCCCTGGCTCAGTGAGGCCTTTGTTCACAGCAACAAATGTGAAGGAAAACATCGGAATGTTGATGCTCTGGGATTTTACCAGCCATTAGACGCCCGGAGCACTCCGTTGTCTTCAATGGAGCGCTCACATACAAATGTTCTAGAAGATAGATAGCTGACCCATTTAATTTATACAAGACATTTTTCAAGGCTATGTATGTTCCAGCTTCTTATTGATTACATCATTACTACTACCACCATGCTAGATAATCAGATTTCTAACAAGAAAATGGCATCACATACATGTTGCTATTTCCAGCACAATTGAGTCACAAAAGATGGTATGTCGCTTTTTTGCAGCATGTGAAGTAGCCTAGGATGGGATAAATATATAGGAGAAGCTGCACCATGCTCAGAGATCTGAGTCAGCTGGAAGTGATGGTAATCTGGCTGCCCAGAGCTGTTTCTGTGTTACACCCAGGAGATAAATAGCAACAGTAGCATCCATTCTATACATGAGGTGACTGTCTTGAAAGACGGTACATCGGCTGAGAGACCTATAATTCAAGTGGGCACTTATTCCGTGTCTATCCTGTTATGAGATGCCTAGGTGGGGCAAAGACATGTATGGTCATATCATTCTAAACATTACTGGCAGACAGTCTAAACCATCATCTGGTTCCAAATAAACGTTTGCTGGAAATAGCACCAGAGCTTTGGTGGCCCCTCTTACGCAAGCAATGTGGCTGGGGTTCAATGATGACACTGTCTTTCGATTGGCTGTTTTTCTGGTTTGCTCTGTTTTTGTTGTTTTGTCTGATGGAAGGGATAAAGGGATACTGGGACAGGGAAAGCGAGAAGTGTTGCAGTAACACCATTACATTATTATGCATGTGTAAAGTGGTCCTCACTTCCGAGATGGAAGGCTGCTTGTGAAGGTTTTTTTTCCAGTGGGACCACTACTTTTTAGTTCTCGGCTAGCGTAGGCTGCACACATGCGCAGTCTCGCTGGCGAGATTTAATGACTCTGAGTAGCGAGGGTAAAACCCGCCCATCTTCTCCAAACGGCGGCCAGCCATTGGAGAAGAGGTCTCAGTGATGTCATTCTTTCCATCTAAGCCCCGTCCTTTTCGGATTGGGGGCGTGTTTTTTAGTTTTGTTTTACCCTCTTCTCCATTGGCTGGAATGTAAAAACAATAGTCAAAAACACGCCCGTTGTTTACATTCCAGCCAATGGAGAAGAGGGGAGAAAGAAAAACATGCCCCCAGTCTGAAAAGGACGGGGCTTCGATAGAAAGAAATATGTCCTCGCAGTGCAGGCATCCACCGCTCAGCGCCGTACGGAGGGAATCTGAGGTAGGCGCTGATCCCCGCTCGGGTGACAGATCTTAGGATGTAGAGTGAAGTGGTGTTGCGCCATGTCTCGCCGGCGTAGGTGGAGCTCTCACCTTTGTCCGTCCAGAAGGATGTCAACGCAGTGAAGTGGCCCTCAAATCGGGATGCAGTCCGAGGGTTGCGGGCGTTGTTGACTGGTTAAACACGGAGGCCGGAGGCCTCCCGGTGCACTTCTTGCGGCACTAGCACGTCTTCTCAGCTCTCCAGCCGCCATCATAAAAGGGGGCAGTATGGCCACCGCCATTCCGGCTCCCGAGCTCCGCTACATTTCCGGACCTGAAAATACAGCATTGTAAAGCAGTACCTGCACAAAAGGCACTCCTGTGGGGTGCGAATGACTGGCGCAGAGAATGACCCATAAGCGATTATCGGACCGCTCTGGAGCGCTGCTGGACGAGCTTGTGTGGAGGCCTGAGGAAAAGCATTATGGCAGCCGATCCCGCGACCTGAGAGAAACACCCCGATTGAGGCCACTTGCGGTCCTGCGCCAATATATCCAGACCCCTGCTGCTCCGGGAGTTACGGTGAGCAGGTCGCCTTGGCGCTTAGCAGAGGGGGAGAGGGGGCAATGTGCTAAACCCCGATCCCAGAGATATGGGGTCAACAGGATAGTGCGAGCACTTATGGCCTCCCAGAGAGAAGCGGGCCAATGCGGGGGAGATAATTCTCGGACCGCTTTCCTGAGGAGAGGGGGCGAACGGCTGGTGGACACTAACGACCTTGAGCCATGCCGCGCCGGACTTTAAAATGGCAGCCATCCGCTAACACAGGCGCCGTTTCTTATCGCTGATCACACAGAGATGGAGCTGCTATAACCCTACACACATCGGCTCCATTGCCCTTCAGCTCCAGACAGAAACACTTGCGACGGCTGGCTATCAGGGGCTACATAGACTTATCCCCAGGGTGGACCCTAACCGCAGGCATGCTTGCTGCCCCCCCCTGCGAGGAGGTTCCCAGTTGAGGCATAGAGATATCGCCAGCACAGTAGCCATATTGGAGACCACCTTGCTCTTGCTCCTCCCTGACATTGAGTGCGCAGCTGGCTATCTGCAACGGAACTAGTGTGGAATTATGTGGGTTGGCTACGGGCTCAGAAAATGTAAGACTGTACGTCCGTCCTCTCGACCCACCCCACCCCCTCCATGGGAACTATCTCACTGCACCTTATAGTCCGTCACTAAGCAAAAGGCGCATTGACCTTCCCTGTGGTAGCCCATTCCGAGTTTTGACCTGAGACGCACAAGGCCTGTTTATTTTTCAGCCGTTTTATTTTACATTTTATTCTCCCCTCTTCCTCTCTACTCTACCTGTTTCTAGCTCAGTTATTTTTCTTCCTCTTTTCGATTTTTCCTGCCAGTGCTTGTACTTTCACTTGAATCCCGTTGATTTCTTGTTGCACCATATTCTTTTCGCCTTTCCTTCCTCATTTTCGATTCGCCCGGCGCGGTTTACAAGTCAATGATTTACAGCTAAACCTGCGTCACACCGTGGATGGTCGGGTAAGAGGTGCTGCAGGGCACGGGGGCTCTGTGCAGGAGCGATGGATGCACAGTGCAGCCCCCCGGGGGCTCTGTGCAGGAATGATGGCTGCACCATATCAACCTCCAGGGGCCTTAACGCAGGGCCCATAGATGCACAGTAACCCCTCTCCCCATGGCTATATGCAGGACCGAGGGATGCACAGCAGCAAACCCCGGTGGTTCTACGCAGAACCCGTTGATGCAGTTGCCCCCCACGACCCCGACGGCTCTATGCAGGGCCTGTGGATACAGAGTAGCAAGTTGCCACCTAACCCCTCCTCCCACATATCAACCTCCTGGGAGCTTAGAGGTCACAGGGCCGGCTGGGTACACAGTTATAAACAATCACTGGAGCCGGTGCATTATCCTCCTTTACTATCTCACTACATTTAGAACACGTAACTTTTCAGACTAATAGTTCTACTGTCGGCAGACTGACCATGGGAACTATCTCACTGCACCTTATATTCCGTCACTAAGCAAAAGGCGCATTAACCTTCCCTGTGGTAGCCCATTCAGAGTTTTGACCTGAGACGCACAAGGCCTGTTTATTTTTCTGTCATTTTCTTTACATTTTATTCTCCCCTCTTCCTCCCTACTCTGCCTATTCCTAGATCAGTCATTTTTCTTATTCTTTTCAATTTTTCCTGCCAGTGCTTGTACTTTCGCTTGAATCCTGTTGATTTAAACATTTAAGGCACTAGTAGTGTTGCTAAATGTCCATTGTAAACCCATTTGTATACTATTTTGGGTAAGAGTGTGTGTGTGGCTCTGTGTGTGTGTGTGGCTCTGGGTGTGTGTGTGTGTGGCTCTGTACCTACACAATTACTCTAAAAAACGTATTACTCAATAATACTCACTATTAATGCCTATTACTCTATAGTACTCACTACTACACACACTATACTCCTCTAAAATAAAACTATCTATTAGTCACTATTAATCACTCTACAACTCACGCTCTACTACTAACTCTCTTCTACTCAGTTTTTATAATACCCTACTTACACTATACTAATAACTATATCTACAATATACTACTCACATGCCACACCTCAAATACTCTATGCTACTCAATCAAATACTCTATAATACCCTAATCCTAATACTCTCTACTACTCTACTCACTAATATTAATTCTCTACTACACTCTCTACTACTCAAAATAATTATACTACTAACTTTCTAGAATAGTAATAATTATTACTCTATAGTACTCACTACTACTCTACTACACACTATATAAAACTGTCTACTACTCACTATTACTCACTCTACAACTCACTCTCTACTACTAAATATTTAATACTCAGTTTATAATGTCCTACTCAAACTATTCTAATAATTATATCTACAAAATACTACTCACTCATTACTACTCACTATAATCCTCTGTAGTATAACTATCTAATACTCTACTACACTTTACTAACTACTCACTCTACTACTACTGTAAGCTACTCATACTTTACTCAATCTTTACTACTATCTAATACTCTCAATTCACACTCTACTACTGACTCAACTAATCACACTCTAAAACACCCTCTAACTAGTCTCTACTACATACAAGTCACACTCCTCACAACTCACTAAATTATACTATCCACAATTTTATACTCACTCTCTACTACTCTCTACTACACTCGAATACTAAAAAGTACTAACTACTGCTCTCTAATATATACTCTATTTTAAAAGTCATTCGCTACTCACTCTACTAAACAGATATACTACTCCATATACTATCTATAACTCACTACACTACATCTATTTATATCTACTACTTTTCATTACTCACTACTACTCTGTCTCTACTACTCGCTAACTCCTACACACTCTCTACACACTATCTAATACTCACTCTATACTACTCGCCACTAATCTACACTACTCACTAACTACTGTTGCCTACAAATCACTCCTACTCTACCCTATACAAGAATACTCTCTATTAATCAACTGGTCACTCTCTACTAACTAATAATCACTGCTAATACTCTCTACTACTCTCTAATGCTTACCTATTGCCATTGTAAATGACAATACCATATATTTATTGGTTTAAAAAAATGAAAAAAATGACATTTGCAATGCCAATAGCTCTAACTTTAACAAAGACAAGACCATTGCATTGTAAATGCTTGTTTCTGGTACTAGACAAGGGAGTAAGGTCTACCATGCTGGGAAACAGCATTCTTTGATGTCTGCCTTTGGTTACTGTAATTTTCCAACGGCGGCAAGAGGGAGATGTATGAATTGGATTTTCTGGACTCCTAATAATAATTTTTAAAAAAACAGGCTGCTGTCTTAAAGAAAGGCAGTTCTGAGGACAGAAAAAGTGTATTAAGGCATAAGCTAGGAATCCAGGAACGTAGTTATACTTATCAGTTTATTCATAAAAATAGGAGAACATACATTCTTGGGGCCGATGAAATAATTAATGTTTCAATCAAACTGAAAAATCCAACAAAATAACTGGCAACACGTTTAGTGGCACTTAAATTCATTTATCACTTCTTCAGTAAGTACATACGTGATTCTAATTTGGCTCCTCCAGCCGAATGTTGCTTTTTTAGTAACTAATAGTTTAATCTATAGCTCAACTGGATAGTTCCACAGTACTGTTAATCGAGGTACATTTATCCAGCTGTAGTAGCTCACTGTGTAGAAGTGCTTGATAATAATCCTTCCGAATTCGATACCTTCTCTGGGGCATGTAGGCTGAGTGCTTCTTCCCCTTGGGAAACAAGGGAACAAAATTGTCTTTCTGTAAGAAACCCACTTTAACACCTAAGGACACTGTAAAGTATCCAAACAATGGAGTGGCAGTTCATAGTTTACTTCTTATTCCTCTTTTTTCAGAGGCGTTGCATTATGGATTGATAGTTGATAATTGGTTACCCTAATGGCATTTGGTAAAGTGTTGAATGATCCCGAAGGGCATTATGTCCTTCATGGAACGCTAGAAAGATGAAACCTCTGTTAGGTAAATATTTATGCTCCAACTGCTGCACCTCTTTTTTCTGTAATTGATTGAAGTGCTGACCCCATGGATGAAAGCCCAGATGACTCGAATTGTGTGCTCTGAGGTCTGCTAGACAGATTACCACCTAGGTTGGGTGTGGTGCATAGACTCACTAAATAGCTGGTTGACTTGTCAGGGCAAGGGAGGTTGCTGGATGTCTGGTGGGAGCACCACGCCTGGGATCTAGTACACCCCTTCGACTCTACCTCCAATGGCACCACAGTAGGTACCTTGATTGGGAAATTGAGATGAGTGAGCCAGCCTCTGAGACTGAATATCGAGATCTAAAGAATGATCACTCACTGGTAAACTGAAATATGAGCATCTCGGTGAATTTATGCCATGCTAACATCAATAGAGCAAACTGTATGTAATCCTAAATACGTTTTTATTTGTGAGTTACAGAAATAAATCACATAAGGAAGGGAATAAACGGTTTAGGATGCTGGCTTAACTTCTGTAGAGGGAGAATCAGGAGACACCGATTTTACAGACTGTAGATAAAAATAAAGACATGCAGTACGCTCAGAGGGTAATTATGTTTTGCAACAATATTTACAAATCCTATACATGCTATTGAATTTGATAGACCTCAACTATTGGTGTAAATTGTTGTCCTTGCTTGCCAATAGGAAGAAAGGGTAAATACCGGTCATTGATGGACTGCCAATTGAATTCTATATTTATTACTCAGACTTGCTTCTGGGTAAACTGTTGAAGGAAACGTTGTACTGGGTCCAGCTACCTGAATCAATGAGTGAAGCCGTCAGGTGAGTGGTGCCCGATCCTGGGAGTGACTAGGCAAACTGAGAGATAACCCTATTGCCACCTCTCAATAACAAATGTAGGCACAAAAATACTTAGGGCCTGATTATGATGTCGGTTGGAAAGGCCCTGAACGACAGTTGGATTCCCTTAAACTGTGTCGGAACCTATGTTTCCGACTCAGTCAGACACATTTCCGACTGACCAATTACGATGTTCGCGATCGGAAAGCAAACCACTCAGTCAGTCAGAAACAGTTCCGACCGGCATTCGGAAACTCTGAGTCGGTCGGAGCCGAATCGTACTGACTGATGGATTAGGATGTCAGTTTCGGACAGCCTTTCCGACTCGGTCTGTCCGACACACAAAGGCTGTCGGAAACCAACTTAGCAGGGCCCCCTTTATCCTGAAGCCTCCGGTTTGGGCCCAAGGGGGTACCCCTGGGACCCCACGGTTTTCCGCAACCACCCCTTTTTCAATGAGACCCTGTGTTGTCGGTCGGAACACAGGGTCCTATTAAAGTCAATGGGAGACTCTCCGAGCAGTGTTCAAAAACATAGTAATTGGTCGGTCAGACTTGCCGATAGCGCTTCGGTCGTAACAAATTCCGACAAAGAATCTGTTGGTTTGATTTCTGGACAACATCGTAATCAAGCCCTTTGTGTCACCATTTCAAAGAAATGATGCAGGTAATCAGCAAACAAGTTCACCAAGATCAGTTAGGTTCATTCCGAATCGTAATACACCAATGAATTAGTGAAGACACACCCACACCAAGTACTTTTTAGACATGTCAGATGGACACTATGTGGTGGTTTCCCTGGCTATTGAAAAGATGTTTGATACCATGGGGTGGAAGTTCCAATTTCATGTGCTAGAACAGTTGAATTATAGTCCTAACATAATAAGGTGAACCAAACATATATATTCACAAATATGAGTGAGGATGAACAATTGAAAGTGAATATCTAGAAGCTGGCACTGGAGAAGCTCATCCAATAGGGCTGCCATTTATCTACTCTGCTGTTAGTTCTGGTTATGGAGCACATGTCCACCACACTATGAGTTCATTTGAATGGGTTGTGAATACGGATGGTGATATGTAACACTGAGTATCCATTTATGCAGATGACAATGCTTTATTTGAAAGACCCTGGACGAGTTGTTCCAGATATATTGAATATACTCAATGAGTAAACTGACATGTCTTGGTTATCCACAAATTTGGCCAAATTCTGTTTATTCCCGAAAGGATCAATGCTCCCTGAATGAACAAATGCTTTTTGCCCTAGGCCTACAATGGCAGACCAGTGACCTGAAATACCTGTAAATCAGGGTGGGCCACGATGCATTAGGCTACATTTACTTTAATGTGGGTGAGTGCTGATGGGTGTAAAAGGCTCTTTACACTCAAGGATGACTCTTCTAATGTCCAATATAGAGTAGAGTAAAATTTTAATATTTTCCAGTGCTGCAATGTTTTGTAGGATGCTTTGCATCTTGCTGAAACAAATATTTCATTTTTTTAGCTTGCTTTTTCCTGTGGTCAGAGCGGGAGCTTAACCGATCATCAATCTGAGTATGTCAAAGGTGTCTTATGCTCGGGTAGATTCGGAGCCCCTGATAAGGAGGAAGTTTATTGCTGGCATCTCACCTGCAACTCCTCACAGGCTGGCATGATCACACCCTTAAATTTGAGATAATAAGGGTTTGATTACAATGTGGTCGGATACGGCTTCGACTGTCGGTCGGAGTCTTTCCGACCGCATCGTAATATGCAGGTCCGATTTCCTCAGAGAGCCCGGTCACCAGTCGGAATGTGGTCAGTAATCCCAAGGGAGGCTCTTTCTGCCCCTGGGATTACGATTTTGGGTTTCGGCAGCCTTTCTGTGCCGGCCTTTCCGACACAGAAAGGTTGCCGGAACTCGACTTTGGGGGCCCCCGGCAGGACCCTCTTACGTGCACGCCTCCAATTGGAGGCCGGGGGGGGCATCTATGGTACCCCCGGTTGATCCCTGAACCCCATAGAAGGCACCTTGTGGTGCCTGCCACGGGGTGCAGGGATGAACTGCACCTCCTATTTTACAATGGGAGATGGCATTCCGGAGATGATATCGGGCGAAGGAAACTCCGGCCGACATCATAATCAGCCCCATAGCTGTAGGGATGACACACTATTATGGTGTTGTGATATCAATGACAGGCACAGGTGGTGGTGAGCACAGGAGTTCTGTATTTTATATTACTGATGACCAAAAGTTAGTAATGGGTGATTAGATCAATACTGGACTTAGAACCATTTGTGGTGAGGTGCCATTTTGGGTGTTTAAAACATTTTCATAAACTATATTCAGAGACAGATGTGTCTGGCGGGGTATTGAAGGATGATTTGCATACTGAGGAGATATCCCTCACACATGAAGAGTTCACTTCCCAATTTGTAGTGAGGTGTGTCAGTTTCTATTCTATACTATATCGACTAAGGCTTCTCAAGACACATGAAAAGGATTTCCTGGATGCCTCCTGTAGGGGAGGGAGGCAGGTTTATATGTCCTGGCTCCCTAACTCTTTATATTTTATATCAAGAACTTAGACGTAGTCCTGAGGGGATTCACTGAAATTTTCGATGGGAGAGGAAGCAAAGGTTGAATACCTCAAGGAAGTTTACAATAGGGATGTTTTAATTACTCAAGGTCCGCATTGTTACGCACCGCGCCTCTCAGTTTGAGCTGACGGAAGAACATACAGCAACAGGTTTTCTCCCATTGCCAACCTTAAATATAAGAGAATAAGACCCCAGGGGGCACAGAACCCCATTACAAGTAGCGCTTGCTAAATCTGACGGGTCCGTGTTAGACGGTGGTCTCACAAAGAGATGAGTTTCCCAGCGTCGGGTTGTGTTATTGGAACAGCTTAATTAAGAGAAGCTACTTGGTCCTGAGGAGAACTCTACATTCGTCAAGAGTTCGAAACGCGTAGACCAGTTGTTTTTCAGCCATAAGAATGCGCAACAAAGCCTTTTTTTGAACTAAGGACAAAAAAGAGATCAAACAAAAAGAAATTGTAAATAGAGGGTGAAGGCTGTGAATGTGGTGAATGAATGTTAGAGCGTCTGAAGAGGCTGAGTGCGTGATCAAATGGGAGAATTAATATGAGTATGGGAATTTTTTATGTAATAATTGTGTTCAGTTGTGATGTTAAAAATTTAAAAATTGTGAAAATGTTGAAAGTTTGATACGAAAAATATTAATAAAAAAAAAAAGATTCATTCAAGACAGAACTAGAAGTCCATGGCACATGTTGTTGGATTTTCAATATGTTCGCTCAAATAAGAGTATAAATAAAGTAGCAGTAGTGTAAAAAAGAAATCGTGATTAGTGAATTAAATTGGGCAAGATTAGTCAGAAGGATTCTCAAACTCTGTGAGAAATTAACACTAGAATGTGAGATCGATCAAATATGTGTGATTGAAGTCAAACTTAGAAGGGTAACAAAACAGATGGTCAGGGAGGAAGATCTAAGATATCTAAGGAATAAGAAATCAGTATCTTTCCTGATGAACTCATGGATGGAAGAGGAGATATGTCATTATTTGAAGGATTTACCCAACACACATTTAAGATGATGTCTACTAAAATTTAGATGTGGGGTAAACCATAGTTTAACTTCTGATGCTCAAGGTTCTTTGATAAAGATTATATTTGTAAATGTGGCCTTAATGTTGAAGGAGACTTAAAGCACATCCTAGTGGATTGCCTTTGGTTTTTAACTCAACTGAAGTTTTTATTAAAACCCATTTTACAAAAATACGGTATTAGGGAAAGGGGGAAAACAGGTAATCTACTTTTGAACATGTGGTTCTTGGATGCAACAAGGGCCTTGGGAAGATTTTTTTGTCTGTGAATGAAGTTTTAGAAAGAAATTGAACATTTTATTTTACTGCTGGTTAGGAGTAATGCTATGTTTTAACTGTGGGCAGCACTGATTTTAGCGGCAATGGTTTTATAATGTATAGATGATGTGTTTTATCACGTAAATGTTTTTAAAGGCCAAGCTCTAAAATAAACTTATGATTGACTGACTGACTTAAACATAGTTCTGAGGCGATAAGCTCAGAACAGTGCTATGATTGACAAAAGTTGATCAAGATATTACTGCACATGGATGATTCTGTCTGTCTATCTTGGAAGGCAATGGGGCTACAACATTGGCTTGATTGCTTTGACATCAAGACTTGGGCTTGAATTAATATATTTGAAAAATCAAGCTTAACAGGCTCCTCTGCGACTGTGGAAATCAGTTTGGAGTCCTCCAGCAACAACATTAAATCACAACATATTGGCAGATGTCTCCCTCTTCAAAACTATTTGAAAGTGCCGTGGCAGAGACAAGTAAAATGTGTGAAGTCTGAGGAATTGGGCTTTGCTGAACTATTTACATCACCTATCTTGCTTTTTAAAGTGATAAAGTGTAGCTCTTTAAGTACTTTAGTCAGTACCAGTTAGATCAGATGGTACTTTAATATTAGGGTTTCGTATGGAGTACTAGTTGACATCAGTTAGGAACCAGTAAGAAAGGCATTGGTTGATTAGATTTGACCTCACTAAACATAGGCTCACCTTCCTGATATGCTGGACCTCACTGGATTTAAGTGTATTGTGTCGTAGTGATTTTCTTTTTTTTTTTTTTTTTTTAATTTTTGGAAGACCTTTATTGATAGAAAAAGGCAAATACAAGTCAACAAGGAGCCCAGGGGCTCACACATACGGTACATTACAACTTACTGAAAGCACAGAGGATACATTACAGAAGGACTGAGGTCTAGTTTTAAAAGTTTTCCTTGTAGGATAGACATAAGCAGGATATCGTAGCACAACAAGTCAATACTGGTGTTGGACAATCAGGATAGATAATCTTTTAGCAGAAGAAAACACCAGAGTTGCTGCGTGGCACCCAGAAAGGAACGTCTAAACCCCAGGGAAGGAAAAAGGACAAAGAATAGAAGGCCCATAGAACAAAAAAGAAAAACAAAAAAGAAAGCAACCCCACCCCCCAAGTACCCCCCACCCTGCACCCCTGCAGCTGGCTACGGCCTGTCCCCCCCTAGCAGTGTGCCTGTCGCCCAAGAAAAGGAGTCCCGAAATATAGAGAGTAAGAAAAGGATAGAATCCTAAAACTCTCATAAAAATAAAGAAAGGTGGGGAGGAG
Source organism: Lissotriton vulgaris (assembly GCF_964263255.1). NCBI lineage: Eukaryota > Metazoa > Chordata > Amphibia > Caudata > Salamandridae > Lissotriton > Lissotriton vulgaris. Next base: position 1,068,390,435 of record NC_141691.1, read on the forward strand.
CCCACTATTCGTCCCCCAGCTCCGCCATCTCGCACCAATAGTAGCAACAGTAGTCTGACACCCAATAATAGTAACATGCCCAATATGATGAGAAAACTGGGGTCACAGCAGCAGCGCGCAGTGTCGTAGTGATTTTCTTGTGTGATTTTTGTACCCTGGTAAGGAGACAAACCATTTCATCCCATTCCATTGCAGAAGACTATTACGTTTAAGGCCTTCAACCAGCATTTCACCATCATTTACTACTTTCAAATCTTTGTCTGTTGTGCTGTGGGTGAATTTTAGGGGCCTGCTTTGAAATAAAGAGATTGTATTATTGACAATCTGGTGCTGTAATAGGAAGGATACACTGTGAACTCTTAGTTGTTTAGCAAACTGTTCATCTCAATTCTTTTCTCTGACTGTTGGCTCTCCTTATTCAGGCATTTATAGTATAGACCGAGTATTAGTTTAATATGTTACTATTGTATTCATATTCATGGTTACAAGAAAGATTGTTTTTATTATTATATGTTTTAAACGAAATTAACTTTTTCTGATTGATTGATATTGCTGAGACTGAATTGTCTCAAGAAACTCTAAATTGGAAAAAGTTTATTAGGCAAACACAGTAATTGCTGTGACTGCCACTGCTGCAAGGAAAGAAGGGACTGGAATCAGAAGTGGCATAAGGGGTGGAGTATCAACATACGGACTGGCACCAGAATATCGCAGTCAGAATAATGCTTGACATAAATATTGTGTACTAAGTACCATTACAAATATGTTGCTTCAGTGGGGCTTATATTAGAAAATATGCCCAAAAGGGATAATATGTTTGAGACATGAGTTAAAGTATGCAATATTTATGTCAGATGTTATTTCTGTAGATCATATATTTAGACAAACAACCCATGAGGATACTGACAGGAAGGAGGAAGACATCCGCAATAGGAGTGGGTGCACTGGGGTACCGAAGAGGATGATATGTGCTTCGGTTGTAATGTCATCACCCTCATCTGGTTTGGAAGAGCAATAAGACCATAAGGGGGAGATTTACAAATAAGTAATGCCACGCAGCGCAGCTCCCTGCAAGGCTGCGCTGCATTGCGCGACAGGGAGGGAGCAGGAGAGCCCCATTTCTTTTGAGATATGGCTCTCTCCTCCCCTTTCCCTTGCGCCGGCGCTGATTTCAGCAGCAGTGCGCCAGGCACACGTCTCAGCTCTATAGCGCTAGGGTGTGTGCATTAGTCTAGCATAGGTTTTGTATAGGAAGGGTACCCATCCTGTACAAAATACGATGCCCAGACACAATGCCAAGCTTTTCCCAATTTGTAAGCGTGCTGCACAGTGCAGCACGCATGCAAAGTCAAAAAAGTAAGGAGAAATGAAAGCATTTGAAGGGGCATAAACTTTGGGCGCGAACAGAAGAAATTAAAAGAAATGGGTGGCTGCATGGGAACGCCCGTGTACCACCCATGTAATCCTCCCCTCGGCGCTAAGTAACGCAATGCAGTGCTTCAAGCTGCTTTGCGCTACTTTGAGGGTGTTTTCCAGCGCAAAACAAGCTTTGCGCTGGAAAGTAAATAGCAAAAAAAACATTTTGCACTGGTTAGCGTCACTTTTGTGACACTAACCCAGTGCAAAATGGTTGTAAATCTCCCCCTTAGTGTGGTGCAGGGTGTGTGCTAGGGTGTCAGAATCCTGAAGGGAGAAGGGGTTTCGTATGCAGGAAGGAAGGCAGAAGGGACTCTAAGTGCTGAAGGGAACCAGAAGCATTGTAAGTAGCATCAGAAAGGGGAGCGTGGCCAAGAGCCGATCATGGTGGACGTGTAGCTCCGGAGCTCCGTCCTTAGCCCGAAATACCAGCGAATCATCCTGCAATCCTGACCTGCAACCCACCTACACACGGTGCTCAGAAACCCCGGGAGCGAACGGCGTGCGGCGGAGAGGTGCTGCTCCCCCCCGGACCTCGCCGGTGAAGCGCCGTGACCGTGGTGCCTGCTGTGGCCTGCAGTACAGAGTGAGGCCTCGGCCTCGATTTGGGGCCTGCCCGACCCACCCCGGGTCGCTGACTCGCTCCGGGTGGGACCCCGGACCGGAGGTGCGGCGAGATTTCTACCGCGACACCGGGGCACACAGAAGGGTTTCCCCGCTCCACCGGTGGCCTCGCTACTTCTCCCGCCGGGCTGCTGGACACCCGCTGGCATACCCCGCTGCGGGACCCGCTTGGCCGCGGGGGACTCGGGACCTGCCGCCGCCCGACTGACTCCTGCTAAGGCGTCCACGCCCTCGACCCCGCCGGTGAGGAGGACGGGTCTGGAGAGGTGCGGGACCCGCCGTCAACACTGTGGACCCCACAGTCAATTCACTGCACAGCGCGCCGAGGGGCGCGGGGCGGCCCGGCATCAAGACAGACCTACAGGCGCCATTTTGTCTACACCACGGAGCCGTGACCAGGGCCCCGGGATATCGACCACGGCAACCTGCTCACTCCGGGCTCCGGCTACAGCGGGCATTGCGCAGCGGGAGAACACGAGGCAGCGCACACCCACGGCCAGTATACGTTTATATTGCGGTGGGGCCTGAGACCCCATGTACCTGAGCTGGGAAAAACAGGCACGAGGGGGAGGAAGAAGTCGCGCACTGCGGAGCCCTGATGCCACGCTGAAAGCCCGGCGCCTATTGCGATCCCGGTCACTGCAGTGATTCCTCCTCGCCTTCACCTGCAGCCTATGGACTCCTCCCTACACCTTTCAAGGCCAGGTCACTAACAACTATCAGGCACACCAGTGGAACGCCACTCCACCCTACGACAACGCCGCAACGAGCCGGCCAACGCCATCCCTGCACAAGCTGACCAACATAGTTCCTGGCTGACCTGGGGCCTACACCGCAATTGCCTATATCCAGCGGAACCCGGATACGCCGCTATTACAGCCCAGCACCCCTGAGTGGACACGTGTGGAGGGGGAGGCCGGCGACTGCAGCTACTCCGGCATCGCCCTGCTTACCAGGTCAATGGGTAGGCACAGGGGCAGGAACCAGGACCTAGGCGCTCCAACAGACATGCAGTCCACGGGCTCCGAGGACCCACTGGCCTCTTCAAACGCGGACATCATCCCGCCGACCGGAAAGGGATCCCAGGACGCCAAGTTGGACCTCATCCTCAACTAAATACGCGCCACACGCGAGGTGTTAGAATAACGCATAGACAGCATGGCGACTGGCCTATCCCTACTGCGGGCTGACCATAACAAATTAGCGGAGCGGGTCTCGGAACAGAAGATAGCGCTGAGTGACCTCATACCCCAGCAGACAGAGCATTCCACGAAACTGGAGACCGTAGAGAAACAGTTTAGACAGCTATGGGACAGGGTGGAAGATGCGGAAGGACGTGCCCGCCGCAACAACGTCCGCATCCTGGGTATTCCGGAGAGAAGCGAGGGGAGGAATCCCACCCAATTCGTGGAAGACTGGCTACGGAAACTGGTGTGCCAGGAAGACCTTACAGCCCTGTACAGTGTGGAACGAGCGCACAGGATGCCATTGCGTCCCCCACAACCGGGGGCGCCCCCTCGACCCCTGATTGCGCGCCTACTCCACTACAAAGATCGGGACACTGTTCTTAGAGCGGCAAGGGAGAAGGCACCAATACGCTTCGAAGATAAAAACATTTCGGTGTACCCCGATTTCACGCCCACGGTACAAAGAGCCAGATCCACTTTCATGGAGGTGAAGCGCAAACTCAGAGACAGAGATAAGAAATATGCGCTTTTATTCCCTGCAAGACTCAAGATATTGCATGGCAACAAATCTCACTTCTTCGACTCGCCGGAAGAGGCGGAGGAATGGATGGAAGTCACACTCACCCCTCCGGCCTCCCAAGACCCTTTCGCAGACGGCCGCAGCGAGAGTCGCAGGAACCCGCCGGATCAACGAGACAATCCTTCCACCTCCAAACTACACTCCTCACAAGGCGCGCCGATGAACACTCAACCGCCGGGGGACCAGACAGCAGGTCACTCATCACCATGGATGCGACTAACGGAGGAGGCGCTGGCCGCTCACGACGCGGGAGCAACCGGGGACAGGATCACCGTCACCACCGACACCCACACTGAGGTATCCGGGTCAGTGGACAGTCTACAACTGTTCCCGAAGATCACAGCCCAGATGGCGGCGGAGTTCTGATTGGGGACACGCTTGATCCTCTCCGGGTGGTAACGTATAACCGACCCCCTTCCTCATAAATGGTGGGTTGCATAAGGGCTCACCCTGTTAAGGGCTACCATGCCAAAGCGGGCCATCAAGTGACAGTCACCGGTGGTCTACTCCCCCCGTTATGAACATGGAACACACTGACTTGTGCCCACGTTGGGCACCCTTGTTTGGCTCCCGAGCCCGTTGGCCTGGGGACCTTATAGTTAAGGGGATATATGTTCACAAGGCACTCTCACCTAGTACCAAGACAAATCTGACATGGTCGCCCATATGCTCCGCTCTATCACCACACACAGAAGGTTATGGGACCTCTTAATGTCTATCATTTGTGCACCTGGAATGTACGGGGCCTGGGCTCGGTACACAAACGCCACAGAATTCTAGCTCAACTCAACCGTAGAGGGACACAGATAGCTTGTCTGCAAGAGACACATTTGAACAATGCTGAAAACGTGAAGATACGCAAAAAATGGAGAGGGCAGCTCTTTGCTACCTCCTATTCTGCGTTCTCCAGGGGGGCGGCGATCTGGCTTCGCAACTCTGTCCCCTTCAAGATGTTGGAACAAAAGATTGATAAGGAGGGACGATATGTATTTGTGCGGGGTTTACTGGATGGGGATGCCATTGTACTAGGTTGTGTGTACTCACCAAACACAGGTCAATCGGAGTTTTTGCTAACCTTGAATGGGATACTTGCTGATTGGGCTGACCACCATTGGATCATTGGGGGGGATTTCAACGCTGTACTCGATCTCACACTGGATAGGTCACACCTCCCCTGTTGGCCACTGAGAGCAGGAAACAGGCAGACGCTCTAGCACGTTGGGCAGAGGGCTGGGATTTGGCAGACGCATGGCGCAGCACACACTCACAGGAGAGGGAATATACCTTTTTCTCCCTGCCCCACCAGCTCCACACCAGAATCGACCATGTCTTCTGCTCCCGCTCCCTGACAACTTCAATTGTCCGCACCCAACACATGGGGAAAACCCTGTCCGACCACAACCCCGTTGAGCTCACTTGGCAGTGGGGCAAGCTGTTGCCCCCCATCCCGGCTTGGCGACTACCCCCCGACCTCCTTGAAGACACAGTCTTCCGTTCACCCCTATCCGACACTATAGAAACCTACTTCACCACGAATGCGAACACAGCCAGCACCCGTCAGATAGAATGGGACGCATTTAAAGTCTGTCTCAGGGGAGAGGCGATGGCCGCTCGAGTGGGCAGAAAGAAAGAGGTCATCAGTCAATTGAAGGAAGTGGAGGGTTCCCTAGAGACTGGTACAATATATACCTCAGTTGATACATCCAGACCAATGTGGTTTTGTACCGGGCCGGAGCACGGCCATGAATCTCAGACGCTTGGCCCAGCTGATGCTGGGAAACATGGTGGGCGCGGGCTCGGAGGGCTGCATATCCCTGGACCTGAAGCAGGCGTTTGACTCCCTTAGATGGGACTACATGTTTGCCACACTTTTGAAATTCGGGATACCGCCCGAATTCATCGCCTGGGTCAGGCTCCTGTACACTCTCCCTACAGCGAGAGTACGCACTTCCAGGCATATTTCGGGACCTATAGCTATAGCGAGGGGCACTCGACAGGGCTGCCCGCTCTCCCCTCTCCTGTTTATCCTTGCCCTCAAACCATTGCTCTGCAGACTCAGGGCGATGGCCCCCCACTATGGTATTCAGAGGCATGGGACGGCGCACATTGTGTCCGCTTATGCCGACGACATCATATTGTACCTCCGGGACTTACGGGGCGACATGGGCCCTATACCCCACATATTTGAGAACTTTAGGGCGATCTCAGGCCTTACCATTAGTGAACCCAAGTCTTATGGATTCACCTTTAGGAATGCAGACTCTTCCACTCCCCTACCCTTCGCTCCACACGAATTCCAGATAGCGGGAACCACTTTCCGATATCTTGGGATGCACATCTACAGGGAAGCTGACATGATGATTGACGGCAACCTTGGGAGGACCATGAGAGCACTGAAATCACAAATTCAGTTCTGGCTGACGCTGCCCCTCTCTGTTGCTGGCAGAGTGGCCATTTCTAAGATGGTAATGCTCCCTCGCCTCGTTTACCACTTCACCAACCTGCCATTCCTGATCTCAGCTGCGACATTTAAACATCTCGTCACACTACTCACGGAACTTGTGTGGGGACACGGGCGCAGACGCATAGGCCTCGCTAAACTGCAGCTCCCCTCAGGCTCTGGTGGTATGGGCCTACCGGACTTTAGGGCATACAACTATGCGTGCCAGCTACAATGGCTGGCCTACTGGGTGGCAGGCCGCAACCTTCACGAGATCAACATATCAGAGAGGGAACATGAAAGAGGGGACATACACAAGTTGCTTCTACCCCGATGGGACTTGCCGAGAGATGCCCCACCACTCCTCCGGCTGGCGGTGACATATTGGCAGAAGGCAGTGAAATACACTTCCCCCGCGACATCTTATGCCCCCACGATCCCGCTTCTGGGCATCCCGCTGGGCTCGGGAACACTCACGACGAACAAGCTAATGCCTTGGCAGGACGCAGGTGTGACACATGTGGGCGACCTGTTCGCGGAGGGGCGCCTACTGTCCTTTACAGACTTCAGGGCGGCGCATAGCGTTCCTAGAGGCTCGTTCCTCTTACACGCAGGCCTCCGTCACTATATAACACACAACTGGGCACCTGAAGGACAAGAGCCAGCTATAAACCCCCTGATAACAATGCACTACCTCATGGGCACGGGCGGCCATCTGACCAAATGGCTCACTGCTAGCATCAAAACGGGGAGGGCGGTCCCCCTATCTTCACTCAGGACAACATGGGAAGGAGACGTTGGTAGGCCACTGAGGGACAAAGAATGGGAACGCATCCTCCAGTTTCCCAAGAAGGTAGCTAGAAACCCCAAATTCAAGTTTATTCAGCTGATGTTACTACATAGGGCCTACCTGACCCCACATCGCATACACATGATGTTCCCCGACGCGAGTAGCAACTGCCCCAGGTGCGATACTGACGATGCATCACTAATACATATGCTATGGCAATGTCCCAAGTTGGGTCATTACTGGGCCACCATCGCTGACTCGCTTGAGAGTGCTGGCACCCTGTCCCAATCGCTCACCATAGAACATGCACTATTAGGGCTGGGACCGTCAACACGCACGAGGACCGTGGCGACACGTTTCACAGACTTGGCCCTGTTACTAGCGAAGCGAGCAATCACGTTGAGGTGGAAATCCCCCAGACCCCCTGACCCGGATTTATGGAAAGCAGAGGTAATACGATGGGGCAAGGCAGAAGGCGAAGCACTGCAGCAAGAGGAACACAGAGGGCTCAGGAAAACACTGATTTCCATGGACTGGTTCACTGTACTGGGGACCTTCGAGGCTGGGGATGAGGAGGATGATGGGGATACAGATAACTCAATACATACGGGATGAATGGGTCCAGCCCTTCGGGACATGCACGATGTAAGGTGCACTGTGTTGGGGTACGGAGAACCCCGTACCATTGACAATTCTATCCCAGCCTGCCTGTGTGTATAGGGAAAACTGCAATTTACGGAGCAGCAAGTGGCCAAGATGTACATATCACACTTATACGCATGTGGGAAGAGTGTCAGGAGGGTTTCCAGAGGGTGGGGGAGGGTATGGGTATGTTAAGGGATTGTTAAGTTGCAATGGTTCCGGACGAAAATGAAAACTCAATGATACTAAGTACCTGTAAATACTGAGCATACATATAAATGTGACATTCTGATTATAGCTATGCCCAAATATGTATGTATCTGCTCCAATTACTATGCTAATAAACAGATTTTCAAAAATAAAAAAGTAGCATCAGAAAGCAGTGGAGAGACTTCAAATCCTGAAGGTAATGGGGGCATCACGATGCTTCTGATCGCATGCACATTTCTGTTTTTAGAGAAAGCCATTGCTATGCTGTGCTTAAGCTGGAAGGCTATTGGGTGCTGACATTTCTTTTTTTTTTTTAAACTTTATTGTGCAAAACAAAAGAATTACAGAGATGGGCCTACAACCACAGGGGCTGGCAGCTAGTGTTTGTCGAGTAAATATGCAGTGAATAAGGCAGCAGCTGACCTCGGTAGGTCCAGCAGAAGTACAGGATACACTTTCGGCAACACAGAATGTATGCAGGATACAACATTTTTAAAGTTTTGTAAAGGAACAAAGAAAAAACAAGAGAATAAACAACTCAAGGCGAAAAACATTATATAAGAAGTCGAGCTCAGACACTGGGGACTACCATAACAAATAGGGAATCAGAAGGACGTTGGAGAGAACCAATGGGGGGAGGCAGTGGGGAAGTCAGGACAATCGGATAAGGAATATGGTAATCAAGGAACCTCAGAGGTCAGGGGGACAGAGAAACGTCTGGGATATCTATGAGTGGGGGTGTACAAATGTTTCCTCAGTACGCGTTCCACTGGCCCCAAATTGTACTCAACGCCCTAGGCTTGCCCCTAGCCCTGAAATTTCTTTTATTTATGTATGAATGTTTGTATGGTGTGTTTCTGACAACTGACGCTCCTGAATCTCACGGTTGAATTATGAAGGAGTCGACCTCCACAGTGAAAGCCTAGATCGAAAATGACATTGCTAGGCATATGCCCCAAGCCTCATATCTGATATATGTATATGCTGGCAAATGCTGATATCAAGGCCTGTGAAATATGCGTCAAACATGTTGTTTTATAAGATTATATTTAGCATTTCTGCTTTTAGGAAACTTTCAGCAGCCATCATCAAATCAAATGCTAAATGTGAGATTTGAACAAAAGGGTTTCATGATATGGGTCCAAGAATTCAAACTACTTCTAAATGACATATAAGCATAGATAATTCATCATTTTGAAAATTTCAACACTTCCTGAAATAAAATGTAATGTAGTAAAAAAGTCCTACATGGGAGTAAACACAGGCTACTTGCTGAGTTTGGCAGATCTCTGGTCAGCGTTTTTCCATCAAGCAATAATCAACAGACTGTCTAAAATGATAGATTGCAGGCTGCCAATAAGATCGCTGACCCAGTAATACACATGTAGAGCGAGACAAAGTGAAGGAGAAAGCGAGATAAATCGATATACATATATATATATATATATATATATATATATATATATATATATACACACTTTAGATCGCCTTTATTTAAGTGGGCAGCGATTTTGTGGCTATTACCACGTTTTCAAAGGTTTCACAGAAAAAAGCTGAGACCAAGTCACACAACGTGATTTCTTTAGGAGGTACAATTTCCGGATAAATCATTGTTGACATTTATTGAGAGATTCTGCAATTCCCAGGAAATATTCAATTTGAGCACAATTATCCGGCTGACAGAGCTTAAATAGTAGATGAAAAGTGTTTTACAGTAGGATTGACAGTGATAACTTAACTGCCAGACTTAACTTGTTTTGTTTTGCATCAAATAACTGGAGAAAACGATCTCTGTGGTCCTGATTTCCTGAAAACACTATACGTTTGTTACTTATTGAACTTTATTTTTTAAATAACAAAATTACAAGCATACACTTTATTTTCTGCAATACACTTCAAGAAACAATTTGTGTGCACAAATACATGAAATATCTACACTTCAAGACCATTCTTCAACATATGAGACTAATAGAGCGCCATGTTATTCTGAAAAATGTACAGCTGCATTATATAGTTTAGTTTAGTTTATTTGATTCAGTTCTCTTGCGAGAACAACAAATTTTTAGCAATAAAAATTACAATTTCATCTGTCTAATACAATTTTAAAAATGATTTTGAAAAGTTATACACGTTAATACACACAAATTCATTGGGTGGAGCATTGCAAAGGGTAATCAAATTCTGAACAGAATTTATATTACATTTAATTTTGATCGGTGTTATGTATCTGTTCCTGGCAGCAACAATAGACGGATTTGGACAGGCAAAGAGGACGTGTTCCAGATCTTGCACCCCACCTTTACATAAGTCACAGAGGTTAGAGCCGCCTCCTTTTGCCAACCATTTAATTGTGTATGATTTCAGGGGTAGTATCCCAAGTCGTAGTTGAATAATACTTCGCCTAACTCCATGATTTAAATTTAAAAAATATATTGTTGCGTTTTTTTAAAAACTATTGTATTTGCGTACTGTTTGTACGTTGCGAGATCGGATGTATGTCGTTACAACGCATACTTTTACAACGCATACCTTTACAACGCATTTTTTACACCGCAACATCCATTACAACGCATACCATTACAACGAATTCTTTAAAACTATCTTTACAACGCATTCCACTACAACGCATACTACATTTACAACGCATACCATTACAACGCATACCATTACATTGCATGTATGGTAAGTATTGGATAGTGCAGGGGTAAAAATTACTATTCTAACTCCAGGGGGTGCAGCAGTAGGGTAAGTGTTGGATAGTGTAGGGGTAAAAATTACTATTCTAACTCCAGGGGTGCAACAGTAGGGTAAGTATTGGATAGTGCAGGGGTAAAAATTACTATTCTAACTCCAGGGGGCGCAACAGTAGGATAAGTGTTGGATAGTGTAGGTATGCGTTGTAATGGTATGCGTTGTAATGACATGCGTTGTAATGACATGCGTTGTAGTGGTATGCGTTGTAGTGACATGCGTTTTAATGGTTGCGTTGTAATGGTATGCGTTGTAATGGATGTTGTGTTGTAAAAGTTTCATTGTAAAGGTAGTGCGTTGTAAAAGTTGCGTTGTAAGTGTTGTTTCCCTGAGAGATCACAGCAATGTTGCTTGTCGAGGGTCACGCTTAACCTGGGGGTAAGATGCTTTAGGCATAGTTTCAGTTGGGCGTGACCAAGATTTTAACATATCCAAAGTCACAGATGATAATTTGAAAGCTCTACATAAGTTTTTAAAAAACACATACTTCAGAGAGTCTGGGTCAAGTGTTTCGATTTTTAACAGAGCTCGTAAAGTTCCTTGATCAGCATGGACCAGGTTATATGCCCATCTAATTATATTTGTGATCTCTCTGGCAAAAGAGCTGACTAACGATAGTTCTAGCCTGAGAGCTTGAACCGGCACAGCTTGCGGCATCCTGGTAAGTTTCCGTAGGATTTTCCCTTCTTTGATATCAATTTGTTTCCATTCGTTAATTGGAATATGTTCTATTGCATATGATAGGACGGCAGGGATTTTAGAGCTATACACCTGTAACAAAGAAGAGAGGTATCTTTGACCGGTGAAGGAATATAATCTTTGGAGGCCCCTAGGTGGACGTCTGCTTTTCAACCCATTTTTTGCAAGTGAGGCAGGTTGTGCAGGGACTGAGTGAAAATTATCCCGAGATATATATATTCTTTTACAATTTCCAATGGTTTTCCCACTAGTGTCCAGTTATATTTGACATGATTCTTCTTTCCTGTAAATGGTACTATTTTTGTTTTGGTGACATTTGGGATTAAATGATTTTCTTTAGTATATTTAGTAAGTGCCAGCAGATTTCTTTGGAGCCCAAATGGGGTCAGGTCTAGAATTACTACATCATATGTGTACATCAAACAATGGATATTAAAATTTGCAATCTTAGGTGGAAAATTATTTACCTGATTAAGGTTTTCCGGTAGGTCGCTCAGATATAAAGAAAACAACAAGGGAGCTAAAAGGCATCCTTGACGCAGACCGTTTAGAGTTGGTATTGGACAAGTAAGGCCCTTCTCTCTCTCCATTTGGACTTGGCACCATGTCCCAGAGTACAGTGAGGTTATTAGGTGAAGAAGATTTTGAGGGATTCCCAATTGCTGCAGTTTTTTCCAAAGTTTGTCTAGGTCAACCCTATCGAAAGCGGTCGTAAAATCTACGAAGAATGCGTACACTGCCTGCGACTTTCTGATCACACATTTTTCTAGTAGTGTTTGGAGTACTGTGATGTTATCTGTCACCGAGTGTTTGGATCTAAACCCGGCTTGGTTAAGTGGAATGGAGCCGGTAGAGAAAGCCCTCTCTTTTAGATGGTCTAGAACAGCAGCGGCAAAAATCTTCCAGATTGCGTCCAGAAGAGCAATCTGGCGATAATTACTTGGGAGCAGCCTGGAGCCTTTCTTGTGTAATGGAATTACAATGCTTCATTTCCAGGACCTTGGCGTTTTTCCTGTTCTGTATATGTGTTCAAAGAGGCATGCTAAAAGCTGACTCCATTCCTTTGGGTTGTTTTTTAGGACCGTAATTGGAATTTGGTCTGGACCCATTGCAGCCGATGGTCTTGCCTTTTTTATGTAGTATTCTATTTGAGATGATAATGGAGCCACAATGTGTAAGCTTTTTTCCTGTCCTCTATTAGTTTGCAATAGTAAGTCGCAATTGGAGATTTGATTTGTTTTGTATAGGTTGGTTATGTATATTTCCCATTATAAGGGTGGTACAGGGTTTGCTTTTAGCTGTTTTTTGTTCCCGTTTCTAGCGCTATTATGGTCCAATAGGAACGTTTGTCCTTTTGTGTAGCTGCTATTTGTAAATTTACCCATTTTTTGTCTTGGATCTTTTGTTTTTTTTCTTCTACGAAAGTTTTTTAGCTTGTTAATTTCCAGTTTTCTTGTCTCAGAGAAATGAAGGAATTGTTCCCTGATTAATTTATTTAGGTCCTTTTTCCTGAGTTCAGTATTCCATCTTTTAATACTTTGTTTTTTTGTTGATCGTTGTTTTACGCTTTCCTGTAGCATATGGACCAGTTTCTTGAGCACTGCCTCATACTTTATTATTGGGTCTGTAGAGTGGATTGTTGTTAGTAGATTTAACTTCTCGGTTAGTTGAATGGTTTTATCAAAGGATCTAGGGCCCGATGTAGGTAGCCCTTTACCGATCGGTAACGCCCGAAAATACCGATTTTCGGCCCTTACCGATCGGTATCCAGCCATCGAGATGTAGGGCGCAGAAAACCGTCCGAATCGGTATTTATACGGATTCGGGTATAGTTACCGAATCGGAAATAATCCGAATTGGAAATACACCGAATCGTTAAAAGAACGAATCGGAAACATACCGAATCGATAAAAATACCGAATCGGTCCATGTACCGAATCGGTAGAGACACCGAATCGGTAAATAATCCGATTCGGACTATCTACCGATTCGGTAGAGTTACCGAATCGGTAAATTACCGATTCGGACAGGGCAAAAGTCTGATTGAGATGTAGGGAAGCACAGAAATACCGATTTTGCCTCAAAATCGGTATTTCCAAATCGGTATTTACCATGGATTACAATCAGGTGGTAACCAACTGCAACCTATAAAAATAGACCCAAAATGCATTGCAACTTGCAGGATGGCGGCATTTTATGTCATTGCAAGGCGGCTACGGCTACAGCAGGAAGGAGAGAGGGAATGGCAAAGAGAGGAACAGGTCTACAGTCAGAGGATCACCCTGTTCATGCTCACAGAGGCAGAGATCCTACAGAGGTACAGGCTGTACTCAGACACCATTCTGGAGCTCATCAGGGACCTCAAACCACTGTTGGACCACCCCACCCCAAGGGCACACGCCATCCCAACGCACGTGCAGGTGCTATGCAGCCTACACCTGCTTGCGTCTGGCAGCTATCAAAGTGGAGTCGCTGCGGTAGGAGGGGTGACCCAGAGCAGCCTGTCAAGGTTTTTCCACAAATTCCTTGACGCCATGATACAGAGGATGGACCAATACATATCTTTCCCTGCAACCCATGCGGAACTGGTACAAACAAAAATATACTTTTATCAGATGGCACAATTCCCCCAAATCATCGGCTGCATAGATGGCACGCACATTCCGATTTGCCCCCCTGCTGACACAGAATACATATACCGCAATAGGAAGTCTACGCACACCATCAATGTGCAGGTGATCTGCAATGCGAAGTGCACCATCACAGACCTGGTAGCAAAATTCCCAGGGAGTACCCACGACTACTACATTTTTCAACTCAGCGGCATCTATGCACGGCTGACGGCTGGGGAATTTGGTGAAGGATACCTCCTAGGTGAGACACATCATCAGACCCCCATAACAGAAAGCAGCAATGTAAAATACATGTATGCGTGTGATTAATGTTACCCCTTTTCCTTCTAGGCGACAGTGCATATGCCCTCCGCTCATTCATACTCACCCCCTACCTCAACCCCTCTACACCCAGCCAAAGGAGGTATAACCGGGCCCACAAAAGCACAAGGAATGTAGTAGAACGGACCTTTGGCATCTGGAAAAGCAGATTCAGATGCTTGCACAAGAGTGGAGGTGCAAGGCAGTATACCCCCATCACCTGCTGCAAGATCATAGCTGTCTGTGCAATGTTGCACAACCTTGCGGTGAAGAAGGGCACTGAGGTGGAGTTGTCAGACTACGAGGACCATGACGATGACGTTGCTGTGCCACAAACACAACCTGCTGGGGTGTCTACGCCAAGTGATGGCAGATACAGACGTGAGGAGATAACAGAAAACTATTTCTGAGTGAGTACAGATGCACAGACAGGTCAATGGATGTTTGAAAAAAAAAGATTTAATAATGTTGCAACAACGTTACTGCACTGATGTGCAACAAATGAAATAGGTAAACAATATGTGGGAAATGTAAATTGTCCGGGTTGCCTCACCCGCCCTGGCAGTCTTACTTCTTGCTGCGCTTAGCAGACCCACTAGGATGTGGCTCACCCGCTTCTGTGTGTCCGGCAGCCTCAGCGGAGCGCCTGGTGCTCCGGCGCGGCTCAGACACAGCGCTGGCCGGGCTGCTGCAGCTGCTGCTGTCCCCAGCCTCGCCCACGTCCAGGGCAGGATTCACCACTGTGTTAGATATTATCAGTGCCTCCATGGCAGTGGTGATGCGGGCCATGCCCCATGTCACCTCTGCCGTGTTCTGGGTGAGGCAGTCCTCCATGTTAGCCCCACGGCGGCATAGCTGGGCGGTTGCTGCAGCAAGGCGGTTGATAGCCCTATTCTGCACGCGGGCATCCCTGTGCCTACAGTGCTCGTGCTCCTCCATTTTACTGCACAGCTGGGTGATGGCAGTAGTCATTCGCCCCAGACCAGTTGCTATGTCCTTGTTGCTATCAACAAAAGTCTTGAATCCCTGTGTCATCTCCCCCATCTGCAGGTTGTGCACCCGCAATTGGCGCTGGCAAGCCAGGATTGATTTTGCCTGCATCCTTTGGATCCTGACCATACTCCCCTCCAGCCCTTGGAACACGCTGCCCTCCCGTGCTGGAAGAGCACTGCTGGATGTGCGAGGCCTGCACGGATTGCTGCTGCCCTGCTGTGTGGGCTGGGGTGCCACAGGTGTTACAGGGTTGGTTGCTGGAGCCTGACCCGCTGCTCCCTCCATGATGTTTAATGGAGCAACAATGATCCTCCTGGCAGGAGATGTGGCCGGTGCAGGGTGGGTCTGTGGGGGTGAGTTCTCCGGGGAGAACTGCAATGGGGGCGTTAGAGACAGTCGGGGGGAGTGGGGAAATGTGAGGGTATGTCCAGTGTCTTCCTCATTGCCCAGGGCACTGCTGTTCTCCTCCTCCTCCACCTCCTGTGATGGTACACTGGTGCTTGGCCCTGCCACCGCACTGGCTGATGGTGCTGGAGCTGGAGCTTGTGTAGCTGCTGCTCCCCCGCCTGATGGTGCCCCTAGGTATAAAGAAGCATTTGTGAACTGAGTGCTAATGTCTTACAGTCACTACAATAAAAGCATTGCACATCTCATTTCCAATCATTTGATTCAGTTTTACAGTTCTTTTTATTATGCTTCTGCACTGGCATTTTTTACTACTTTTGCTGACTACATTTACCATGATGCATTGCTCATGTCTGTTGCTAGCAGTACTGGGCTGGGGTTTGGCTGTGCATTGGGGCTAACGGGGAGGTGTCTGGTAGGGTGTGTCAAGATGCGCATGCTTCTTACCTTTAGCTGTAGCTCTGGATGAGCTGTCCAGGTCCCCAACTCCCACCACACTCTCGCTCTCAATGGTCGTGGACACAAGTTCCTCCAGGTCAGTGAGGGGTGGCGCCGGGTTCCTGCCTCCACCAGTTAGTCCTGCCTGTTTGTGCAGCTCGGCCAGTTTCCTCTTGGTGAGGCTGTGAATGTCGTAAAACCTCTTCTTGAGGTCGTCCAGGCTCCTGGGGGTGACACCAACTGCGTTCACTCTCTCCCCGATTGCACTCCACAGCTTCCTCTTGGTGCTCTCTGGGACAGTGAGGGACATCCTCCCAAACAGCTGCCTGTGTACCCTCACCACCTCCTCCACCAAAACTTGCAGCTCCATGCTGCTGAACTTGGCCTTCCGCTTGCGCTCAGCCTTCTGGCTCTCAGAGCTGCTTGCCATTTTCACACAGATCTGGATAGTGCTACCACTGCTGCTCACTCTGAATGCTCAGCTCAGGCTGCCTCTCCAGAAAGTTCTAATGAGTTGCACCTGCCTGGGTAGTTACTCCCTGCTAGGGTGGGGGAGGGTGGTTCCACCTCATTGGCTGTTGTTATTAGTTTCAGTTTTACTTGCTCGCCGAATCGGCATTTACCGATTCGGCTAATACCGATTCGGCTACTACCGAATCGGTAAATACCGAATCGGTATTTACAATGCGTTCCTATGGGCCTTTTGGCCCATGGGGGTGTATTGCTATTACCGAATCGGTATTTGCCGAATCGGTATTCGCCGAGTCGGTAAATACCGATTCGGTAATTGCCGAGTCGGTACGTATCGAAACACAATACCGATTGCTCCGAATCGGTATTTTACCGATTTTTTTATCTACATATCATTTTCCGATTTCAAAATACCGATTCGGTATAAATCGGTATTTTAAAATCGGTAAATGCATTTTACCTACATCAGGCCCTTAGAGTTCCACGTTACCCGACCTTGAGCAGGATTTACCAGTGCCGTACTCTGCAATTCCATTATGTGCACTTGAGAAGTTTGTTTCAATATTAAACCAGTTGTTATTTGTAGAATTGCATGATCACTTCCTTTCTCTAACTTTATGTTAAGTTGGTGGGCAGATCCAAAGAGGCCTAAGCTACAGATCATGTAGTCAAGAATTAATGCTTTCAGGCCGCCTTTTCTTGTGTAGGAAGCCGGGATATCTCCTTCGACGTTACAGTTTAGTATTACTCCATTCAAGTTTGCGAGTATTGATAGAATGATTTTCCCTCTCTTATTTGCTTTGCTTCGTGAGGGAAATTGTGGTATAGGTATTGCCAGTGCTTTTTCCTATTCTCCAGATTCCCGTTTTTCAAAAAAATCGTTAGAGATTTGCCCGTTTAAGTCACCTGTTAGGAATATTAACGGGTAATCCTGTTCTTCTACCACCTTTTCTATGGCCTCTAGAATGTTCAACCCTAGTACGTCCATTTTTGCTCCCGGGGGTATATAGACGTTAAAAATGAGCATTTTGTTTGAGCTTTTGGTCTTATCTGCCCCAATTTTGATCTTTAAACATTGGAAGTTCTTAGAGTATGTGGGTATGATTTCCTGGGCCCAATAGTATTCTTCGGATAGAAGAATTGCTATCCCTCCTTTTGCGTGCCCGTAGGTAACTGGTTCAGCTGGAATATCATAAACAAAATAATCAGGAGGATCGAAATTTGTAGTAGCCCATGTTTCTTGTAATGCCACTATCCCTGGACGTTCTTGCATGATTGTTGCTAATTTCTCTTGGGTTTTCCCTGCGATGTTCCGGGAATAGATGGATAGACCATTGCTAAAAGGGGCGCTTAATTAGATGACCCTGTTTTTTGCAGTTGAGATTCTCTGCAATCCATGCCCATGTGTTATCGTTGGGTAATTTATCCTGCTCCGGAGGACTCTTGGTCCAGCTTCGCCTAATTCCGTTGGTTATTGATACTGAGATGGCTTCTTTATGCGGATTTGTCAAGTTGTTATTGCCTTGTTGGAATGCTACTACTTGGTGGTATATAGTTGATAGACTTTCCGTTGTTTCCCGTTTGTTTCCTTTTTCTGCAGCCACATCGAATCCGCATTTGTGGAGAGTCTCTATTTCTTTGAGTATGATTGCAGGGATGATTGATGACCAGAATTCGACTATCGCTGTTGTTGCTTGGGTCTTATCTGGGAAACGTACTAGTTTGATGTTATTGCTTACGAGTGCTTGTAATGGTTGTATCCTTTGCAGCAGGTTTATTATTCTGACTTGGTTTAGGGGGTCTTCGCCTGAAGGAAATAGATCAGAGAATTCCAGTTTTTCCCTTTTTGTTTGCAGTGACCAGTTTGAGTGGCCATGTCGACCTTTGTCGGGAGATCTACTGTTGGTGGTGGTAGTTGCGTTGCTGCAAATTTGCCTGTTTACTCCTTTTTTTCTCGACCATATGTTTTAACATTCCTATTTGTGTGTCCAGCATCTGGTCAGAGTTTTCCAAGATGTTCCCTAATTGAGAAAGAACAGATTCCCAACATTTTTCCAATGTAACTAGGGATTTGGACACCAGCGTTTTTTACATGGGAAGGATCAATGGATTTTAAGAATAGGAAATCTGGGGTTTGTGAGGAAGAATCTTGTGGGTCAAATTGTTTTAGCGGAGTGCTGTTCTGGATTTTGGAATGCTCCTTTTGTTGAGGTATATTAAAAACCAGATCTTTCAGGTTTATGTCGTGGCAAGTGATATTGTATTCCGAGTTTTCCTTCCTCTGTTGGTCTTCTTCTTTTTCAGATGCTGTTGTTACGATTTTAATATTTGGGTACTCCGAGCTTTTGTTGTTTAATAATTCTTCTTGCCCTGTTCTGTTGGTGACCTCCGATATTTCTTTGTTTTTTTCTTCTTTTGTTTGATTTTGTTGAGATTGCTCCGGGGCCTTGGTTTTTTGTTTTAAAAAGTATTTTGTTATTCCAGTCGGTGATTCAGAATTTTGAGGGCGAATCTTTCCAGCACTCCTTCTTATCGCTTGCTAGGTCCCTAGTCTTTTCACATATATTATGCGTGTTCTCAATTTTTTGTATGCCATACTGCGAGAGATGGACTTATTATGACTCTCTCGCACAATGCTGGAGATAGATGGCGTTTAGTGTGCGAGCGGATCTTGGTCTGCTTTCAAAGCTCTCACTCCTTTACTTGACCTCTCACAGCCTTAGGCTAACAATCTCTGGATTTACAATATTTTCTGATCAGTTGGGATAGAATCGCACCGTGCAAGAATAGAAGGCTGTAGTGACCAGCATGCACCTTGAGTTGGGGCAAGTTGGCTGTTTGTACTGTTATGCAGCTTTGAAAAGCTGTCCTGGTGGCTCCAGCCGCAGCGTACTTCTCCGCGGCACCAGCCTCACCAGGCGGAGAGATAGAAGACGACTCTGGCCTCACAATAGGCTCCCCCAGAGACTCCAGTCGCAGCAGGGTGCTCCGTGGCACAAGCCCCGCCGGTCCGAAAGAGAGAGTGCGGCTCCGGTTGCACCAGAGGCTCCCCAACAGCTCTAACCATTGCAGTCTTCTTCGCATTACCCGCCCTGCAGGGCGGAGAGGCAGAGGCGGCTCTGTCCGCAACGGAGGCTCCTCAGCGGCTCTAGCCAGCCAGTGTGCTCCGCGGCACCAGCCCTACCGGGTGTCAAGGTAGAGGCGGCTCTGGCTGCACCACCGGGTGGAAAGGAGGGGGCGGCTCCGGCCGCTGCGAAGGCTCTCCAGTGGTTCTAGCCGCGGCAGGCTGTTCCACGGTACCCGCCCCACCGGGCGGTAAAGAAGAGTCGGCTGCGGCTGCACCACAGGCTCCCCAGCAGCTCCAGCCGTGTCAAGGTGCTCGGCCGTGCGAGAGGGTAGAGGCGGCTCTGGTCGCACCTCCGGGTGGAGAAGTAGAAGTGGCGGTGGCCGCACCGCAAGCTCCCCGGCGGCTCCTGCAGCAGCAAGGTGCTCCACCGAGCGAAAGGTTAGAGGCAGCTCTGGCCGCACCTCCGGGTGGAAAGGTAGGGGGCGGCTCCGGCCGCAACGAAGGCTCCCTGGCGGCTCCAGCCGCAGCAGGCTGCTCCACAAATAGATAGCTCTGGCTGCGCCGAAGGCTCCCGAGGCTCCAGCTGCAAAGCAGAGCTCAGCAGCTCCGGCCTCGGTAGCGTGTGCGGTGGAGAGCGGCACACAGAGAGCGGCGGAATGCACACTCTCGGCGTTCTCGACTTGCTCGCGTCTGCTCTCTCGTGGTCAACAAAACCTTGGTTTCACACCTACCCTTGGTTTCACACCAAGGGTAGGTGTGGGAACATTATATAAGCAGATAGACAGCACCCGCATACTTAGAGGACTATACTAATGTGTGATTATTAGAAATGTAGTAATTAATCGATTTTGTTATGGTTAGGAATATTCATGTCGTTTGAAAACTAATGTAGAGTTAACACGAGAAAATGCCTTAAGCAATGTAGAAATTATTGCTCCACGTATAAAATGTTGCATTAGGTTTAAACTTGTAAAATGCTAGAAAGCTGCATGTGTAGGTTGCTTATTAATAAAAGAAATGTAATGCATTAACATGATTTTGAATATAACGTTATAATGTACTTTAGAAATATATTTAAGTCATGTAAAGGCCTAACTGTATGAAGGCATTAGCAAGAGGCCTAACTGTAGTTCTTAGCCTGTCGAGAAACTGTAGGCCTGGAAATGTATTTTCTTCTTTGGGATGGCTCCTTCGTAGATGGATTTCACATTGCAGATGTGTGCATGTACAAGGCCAATTTGTTCGCAAGCTTTCTGCTGCAGGTGCAAGGACACATGTCTAGTTAGGTAGAATAACTCTTTGTTTTAGGAGTTAGGATGGTAGAAGCAAGCTACGTGGGAAGACGATGGAATGCTAAGAAGATACATTTGGCGGAGAAGGTGCCTGGGAACCAAGGGCACACCAACGGTTGCTGGCCAAGGAAGGGTTTTGATGGAAAAGCACAGCTTGAAGACCTGCCGAAGGGGTGTGTTTTAGGGCGTGCTTAATGTTTTGGGATTTTGTATTAGGGAAAGTGCCCCGAGGGAGGAGGGCAGTTCTCAGTTCTTAGTTAGCCAGGTCAGATGGAGTAGGGCCTTGGGTTTTAGAGGGAACTAGACAGGAGAATAGAAGGAGCATCTTAGAACTCAGTGGCTTAGGCTACTTACCTATGGAAGGTGAAAGTATTTCTTAGGAAGTCTTCACTGCTGACACCTTATTCTCTTGCCTTGGTTGATGAAGCTAAGTAGGGATGTCATGTAGTGTTAGTGTAGGGACAGACTAACTTTTCTTTCCTTCCCTTGAATGAATGCAGTCAAGGCTTCAAGCAGGGACTGTTATTATCTGCTTAATGCTTTTAGAAATAACTTTGCTCATTATTCTGAGCCGTATGAGACTTTTGCGTAGGATTAGGTTTGTATTAGTGCCCGTTTATTTTCTAAACCTCCTGCTGAGGTGCCTGTATGTTCAGTTATTTTTGGCTTTGTAATAAACTTCTTAAACTTTATTCAGGAGTCAGTGGTTCTTGAGTTGGATTGAATTTTATTAATTCTAAAGTCATTATGACCCTGTTTTTCTTCCCTTCACATTTCTTAGCAGACCAGACGGTCCAGTCGACAAAGGATTCTTAGGATTGGTAAGAGGAAAAATCTAGCTAAGAATCCCGACTCGGTCAAACTCATTGCAAAAGATCACTCTAATGTTCATGGACAAACAGTTATCCCCGAATGTTTTCCTGGTAAACCATGAATGATCCCGGTTTAGTTTATAACCATACATCTGACGGGGATAGCAATCGTGGAAAATACTGGGGCTCCTGCATTTGCAAGTGTGTAAAGTAGTACTCTTTTAATACTCTGTTAAAGACTCTTACATTCCCTTGTGAAAAGAGATTGTAAAAAGGGAATATATACATTAACCAATTGTGCTAAATCTAATAGAGCACATTAGGTCACGTGCAGCCCCTACTAACTTGGAATCATGTGGTAATACTGACTGGGAAAAATGTTCCACCCTGGGGTATTGGTATTTCTATGGGCGGCATTAGTGAGGTAAAATGACTGTCCACTCATAATGAGGCTTCTAGGGAACTTTGCCAAAGATGTCAATCTGTTTGACACAATATAACCTCAGCTGTGTCACCTATTCTACTGTGCTAATACCATAAAACCAGTGAGCGATCCGAGAGGCCCCAAGGGAGAATGTCGGCTGCAAGCAATCTATGGGTATGTGCGCCTCAGAGAAAGAGGTAGTCCAGCCGTGAGAAGGACTCCTAGGCGCAGGAGAAAAATGTGTATGCACATGCAATGGGGTGCAGTGTTCTCTACAAGTCAATCCATCCCAATCCCTGAACCAAGGGAAGGTATTTAGAAACCTGGGTCCCTGTCATACATGCCGCGTCACACCACCTATCTAGTTTGGAGACAGAATATTGTTCCAATCTCCGCCAACCAGGGTTAGCCCCGACGGGAGTTCAGCCCAGAGTGTTGTTAACTTTTCAACAAAGGACCATGAAAGAGGGGGGCATAAACACTGCCTAGAACAATGGGCTCCCCTAAATAGAGTCCCACAGAGCACCACAAACCAACCCTGGGGATCCGACCATGTCCTGTTGTGAACAAAGGGGACACAACGCTGAATAAGAATTGCAACTCCCTGGGAGCCTCTAATGAACCCTGAGTGATAAGCCTGTGTAAAACCAAACCTCTCCAAACAAGGTGTTTGGGTTCCTGCTAGAGGGGTCTCCTGTAGGAAGAGAATGCCTGCCCTGTGGCGCTTAGCTTGGTGCAGCACCTCTCCCAGCTTGATCTTATCCAGCAGGCCATTCATGTTCCATCTAAGGACTCGGAGCCAGCTCTCTACTACCAATCCCATCTATCTCTGGTGGCATGACTGGCATTGGTGTTAGAGCACAAAAAGACCGAGTTGAGTGGAAATTTCAACTCCAGAGTCGCATATGGCAGAAAGCGCAGTGGCATTAAATGAAAACAACAACCCATCCCGCATGAAACCCCAACCACCCCCCCCCACCCCAATTCCTCATAAACACAGAAGTATCTGTCGGGGCGTGGTCCAAACCAGAACCCCAATAGGGGGTAACGGCGAGGAGCAGCCAATGGATCCCCATATGAGTCTCATTCCCATGAAGAAACAAAACAACGGAGGGTCAGAGACTCGTGAGACAATGGAAACCTGCAAAAAAATACATAAGTGACATATGAAGTATATATAGTTACAGCTCTCGGAGCCACATCATTCAGGACACAGAGTTCTGGTTGATCTTGAGGGAATCTATTAGACTTGCTGCAGGTTTTGGATCTCTTCTTAGAGCGCGATCGACGCCGCAGTCCGCCATTTTCTCCCAGAGGACCACATCCAGGTCCGCTAGAGGATGAGTCGGAGTCAAACCTGGGTGGAGTGTGAGGCTTAAGCCGGACCTTCGCCTCCAGCCATTGAAACACCTCCTCCGGAGACTCAAAGAAGTGGTTGCGTGAGTTGTAGATTGCACGTAGGCGAGCCATATATAGTAGGGAGTACGGAAGCTTAAGACCCCGAAGACGAGCCTTAGCCTCAAGAAAGGACTGCCGGTGCTGCTGTAAGAGTCTGGTTTAGTCCAGGAAGTGAGAATGCACTGCAAGTCATAGAGAAGAGAGTATCGTGCTCCCGCCTGCTGAAGGATGACATCTCTGTCCCTGTAGTTAAGGAGACGGGCGAGGATAGGGCGAGGTGGGGGCCTGGGGGGCGGTTTTTGCAACAGCGCACGGTGAACAAAGCACAGGGAGAGTGATTTGGGTGCTAGCCAACTCCTGAGCCACGTGGTGAGGAACTCCTCTGTATCCTTTCTTTCGCAGCCCTCCAGAAACCCAATAAAATGAAGATTATTGCGACAAGCATTCCCTCCGCCTTAAAGTTGATGGTAACCATGTGGAAAATATGAAAAAGGAACAAAAATGCATTTTTCAAAGTGCCATGTAGCGCACACATGCCCCTAGGTCATATGTGCACTTTACATCTGCACATTCTTTTTTTTTAGGTGCTTCAGGGGGGCATTAGTCTCCCGGGCACCTATGGCTTTGCATTAGCTAATTTGCGATTACCAATTAGGTAATCGCAAATTAGCTGATGCAAAACCATTGGCCCATAAAAACGAAAGGAGAAGTATTAAGTAATAGCGATTACGTATTTAGAGAAACGCTATTTAGTAATATTAAGGAATCGTGAAATCTTTGGCGATTCCTTACATACATTGCATTTTGCGATTATCAAACAGCATGTCTGTAAAAATCGCTATTTGGTAATTGCAAAATGCTTTTTTGATACGTGTTGCCCTCATTAAGAGGACTAGGATTGAAAACAAACTATTCCTCTGAAAGCCTTTGAGTAATATATGAGGCGACCTCCGAGTAAAAAAACACTTAATCCACAAATCTCTAATCATCTAATTCCAAACTACCAGTCAGGATGTAGCTTCTCCTTGAATATTTAAAGGAGCGAAATATGTTTTAAGGTGCCGTCTTACAATATTTTTGTGTGAATTTAATTCTTTTTTTCTTTGAAGCACTTTGTTTTAGCGAATTATGCATAAATTCGGCAGCATCAGCAACATATGTTAACGTACTCCTTCAAATTGTTTCAATTAAAAATGCTAAACTGAGTGCTGCTACAGATCCTAAGTGATACTTACTCAGGCAGCTTCTTTCCATTAAATGTTTTCTATTTTCTGTTTTTTACGTAATGAGCAGCTGTTCATTATATAGATGTTATCTCAGAAAGCGAGATTCTGTGCAATAAAACATTCAGTAGTGACAAGATTATGGTTAGGATAAAATATATGTGAGAAGCACAGTGAAGTAGACAGCTGTGATAACTGGCTTCAAGGTGGAAATACATTGCTTATTGTAGCAATTTCATATCACGGTTACTTGTGTTTTATTATGTCATCACTAGCAAAAGTTGCCAGTTGTTCCTAATAAGATTGGGCGGGTTAGTTATGTGCGTCTATTCCAGATTAAATTCATGCTTCTGCTCTATCCACAAACCACAGGTAAACTTTTAAAATATAGTACAATGTCATGTGATGTGTGTGGGGAGATGGGGTTTAAAATTCCGAACAATACTCTAAAAATATTAAAGCCAACATTTGTGCAAGCACAGGTGGTCGCAAATTCGATAATACTCTACTTAGCCTCCATTTAGTTCTTTATTCAATCAGCTTAATATTACAATGCAATTGCATAATAAAATCATATATTGTGGCTATTGAGATGTGTAAAACTATTATTGTTAATTAATAACATTCATGTCACCGTTGGGGCATGCTTAAAAACCTTATATAAATTCATGAGCTTTAAAGTTATTCACTGTTATGTGCATACATCATTGTGACAAAGGGGCTTACTTCTGGTGTCTCCTTTTACAGTGCAGTATTATTAAATGCATACAGTTCCTATTTTGCATATGTCACGAAGGTGTGAATGGATAATGTATACTATCCCTGATTTTATTGCAAGCTTTAAAGAGCGAGTGTGTTGAAGACGCATATGCCGTTAATAAATATGCTATTTTAACCAAAGCTCAAACTTGGTTTAATTTTTAAAGTTCTTTGATAGGACAGGCTCAACGTTTCTTAATAATTTAACAACGTTACAGCATTAAAAACCGTGTGCCTCCAAAATCCTCTTTAGCTATATGTCTACCATACCTCATTAAGCTGCAGATGCAGTCTTGTGTCTGATAGACCCTGCTTTGTCATTTAGGGTTAGTTGCCAGCCACGTGCAACAGATAATTTTATATTAATGTAAACTTCTAATTGGTAAGGCCTTGAGGGCCATACCTGGGACTCTATTACAATAAGTCCCCCAGGGATGCAACGGGTATTTGTGCCCGTTTTGCACACCCCAATGGCACTTTGGTATTACAGAGGGAGCGGAGCGCAGACACTGGTGGGTCCCCTTCAATAATACCGATCGCTCCAACACTACCTTCCGGGGGCGTTCCCACATTTGCATAGCGGCATGCTCTATGCAACTGAGGGAAATCCTTTGCCTTTGAGCCCGTACCGTATTACCGACGTGGGCGCAGAGACAAAGATTCTCTCAGGGATCGCCCTCACAGTACGCCACCTTCTATTTTATGCACTGTGAGTGCGCCCCCTGAGAACGGCCCGTTGGAGGGGAGACAAGGGGTCCTAATGCCCCCCCAGACATCCCTATGCAGGTGGGTGCAGTCACTGACTACATCCGCCTGCAGAGGGATTCTCTAATTCCCTTGAAAAGTGCAGGTGGGTTGCCGCCTGCACTGTGAAAACAGAGAGCGGCTGCCAGCTGCCACTCTGTGTTATCACATGAATGTGCTGCCCCCAGGGTAGCACAAGTTCATGGCTGCCCTCAGGGCAGTGCATACATCGTAATAAGGTGCAGTCATTGTTTGCGGCTGGTGCACCTATTAAAAGGTGCTCCCGGTGCAAGCAATAACAATGCCCCTGGAGTGATGGGATCAATAAACTGCCTTATCATCTCAAATTGTCAGACACCTATGACAGCATGTGACAATTGTGTACCACTGCTTGAATAAACTATGCAGCAACTAGTATTTAGAAGATAATCTTTTCAGAAATCATACTCATGTCCCCGTCATAGTCATTGTGATTCATGCTAGGCCGGTGGAACACATCTTCTGCATTCTTTAACAGCAGAAGGGTGATGAATGGAATGCTTGTGAAAGTCATATTCAGTAGTAATCTATCAGGCCGAGTCCAATGCTTCCTTTTTAGGTCTCGCCTGGCGTTAGCAGCGCATGCGCTGCCCTCGCCATGCGAGAGCTTCATGGAATCAATACGGTTCCAGAAGTTCTGTCTCAGCTCCGCCTGCAAATGTTATGGGTATGCGTCGTTTGCCATCACTTATTATTCAGAACGGCCTTTGTTGATTGTACCAGAGGGTTTTTAGTCCCTCCTGGTTGCCACCCTGTCCTCTTTAGGCCACACCCAGCGGGATTGGATCTTTTACTGGCGGCGTGAGACAGTGGTCTTGATATTGACTTGCTGCGCTTTTTTATTAAACTACTGTATGGGTTTGCGTGTGGAATGCATTGCATGGTATTTTGTTACTATATCTTGCATGTAGAATGCTTTTTGTTTTATTTTACAATAACAGACCCCCCTCCCCACCGCCCCACTCCCCCTCGCCCCGTTAACACTGCGACCCCTTGGCTGCAGAAACCGGTTCCCCTACCTGCGCGCTCCCACACACACGTAGGGCATTGAATCTCACGTGCTAAGTATTTGGGGCATGACATAGATCACGGTTTCTAAGGTTTGTGAATTGCAATTACAGAGATACGTAAAGTGCCTCGAGGCAAGCGCCAGATTTCTGGGATGTGTATCACAGGAAAACAAAATCGAATATCGCGTGCATCACTCCCGGACTTGTTTTTCATGCTTTCTCGCGCTGGCTCTGTGAACAACCCTCCCAGCCCGAGGTAGCACAGCTGTGTGCGGACAACTCCAGCAGAGACTTGGCGCCCACTGCGGGACCTGCAGGGAGCACAGACCCGCAGCACGGGTCAAGAGACTAGGTGGGTCTGTCAAAACGAGACCTCCAGGCTGAAAGAATTGCAGCACCAGGCTGAGAGAATTGCAGCTCCTTGGGCTGCACGTAGAGACTCAAGGCACCTTCGTCAGTCAGCGGGAAGAGAACCCCGTCTGCGATACACCGCCGAGTACACCTACAATGGGGCTGGAAGTTAAAAATCCCAATGGAGGGGGGTCTGCTGAACCCACAAGAAGGGCCTGCTGTCGCAGGTAGGGGGCTGTACTAGAACAGTAGGGGTGCTGGGTCGGTTAGAGTACACTCGTGCTCCGGTGGCAATGGCTACCAGATGACTCCAGGTCACCCGGGACCGTGCTCCAGTCCAGGACTTTCCTTTTAGTAATCAATGTTTTCAGGTGTGTTATCAAAGTTGTTTGAGAGTAAAAGATTTCCCAAAATGCATTAAGGTGTTTAAGAACATCCTAGGAGTAGGAAACGGTGTTAATAATGGCATGGACTCACCTGGTAACCGAAGTGAAGGTGTCTACGACAGCGTGCATGTGTGTGCTGGCGCATGTACTTGGAACTCTACTGCTTCTACAGGGGGCGGTGGTGGACTTGAGGGGTCTGTGTTGGATACATGATGTACATTTATTTATTTATTGAGTTTTATATTAAGAGGGTGCTTGAGTTTTAGACTCTGGGGGCTATCGTGGCTGAAGGGGTCTGTGCGGCTTCAGGAACATAGGTCAGCTGTGAAGACCAAGAAAATCACTGCACCAATTGTTGCCCATTTCCTAGAAAAGGGACACAAAGAATCTGAATTTGGCTGGTTCATTTTGGAAAAGATCAGGATAGGCAAAAGAGGTGGTAATATTGTCTCCAGAAGGAAGGAGAGGGAGCAGTGGTACATCTCCTACCTCGACACAGTTAAACGGGGACTTAATTCAAGGGAAGAATGGGAGCGTATTATTGGAGCAGTATAATTCATCTGTGCTCTTAATAGCCCTTCCAGAATCCTGTTGGTCAGAATCTTCTTTGGTAAAATTCTGTTTGCTATATTCCTTTACTAACATAGTTTCCCCATTAGAAGAGCCATTCAATATGGGAAATGTAGGTTATAGTTCTTTAGATATCACTCTATATACACAAGCCTATTAGCTATACTCCGTATATTTATTATGAATATGCATCTAATATAAATATGCACCTTCTATAATATTAAGTATTTTTGCTTATAAAATCTTTTTCCTTTTGGACTGCATCACCCTCTCTACCACTGTAGATGTAGTGAGCTTTTTGACATTTACTAATATCATTTTTAGGAGGTTATGTGGCATTTATGTCAATCCACATTTTTATGCAATAGAGGTATAGACGAATAGAAGAGCCTTACTATTATGATAAGAAGTTAATCCAATTTCGTATTTTGCTAACTTCTTTTTGGTCGGAATAGCGTGATCCAACACCACCCATTCAAATATGTTGGAACAAGTATTCAGCATAATTGCTCCTAATTCGCAATATGCTAAAATATCTTTTCGTTATGGGAATATATTTATTTACTCATGGCCCTCGTAACACTAATCCGCTCCTTTAAGGACTTGTAGTGTCCTGTGGGTGCTTCGAAGATTCGCTTTTTGGATCTGTTCCTCGCTCGGTGGTGCGAGTCGTTGCGGACAGCAATGGAGTCCGTCTTCTTTGTTCATTGAATATTTTGGCAGGTACTTTAAAAGTCCGCTTTCTATACCCACTCCGTGTCTAACTATACGGACCAATACAGGCACCTATGAAAGTCCTTTTTTTATATTTATCACTTCCGCGTTCGTCACTTACATCGCGGCGAACGCTGATTTCCCTTAGCAGTATATAAGGGACAGCAAACAACTTGGATGCTGTTGGATGCCATAAAGACCGGATTGTGTATGTGGGTCGTTTGATTATTCATTAAAGGAGGTAAGGACTGGCCCCCGTTGCTAGTTATGGAAACGTGTAGCCTAAGTGCTTTACACGCCCTTGATACGTTTCTGATCCTGTTTGTTTAACTTACAGGACAGGCAAGGAGAAAAGAAAATAAATCTCTGGTTCTTGGTTCTTACTCATTTACCAGAACTACATAAGGAGTTACGGCTTGTACCTACCCTGAATTAAATTTTGAGCGCATTACTGCCGCACCGCGTACCGGGTCCATACTATTCAAAAATTTTATGTAAGTATACCCTGGTACTGGAAATTTCGTAGTAGCTGCTTATAATCGCTTTTTCATGTAGGAACTAATGATATTTCCGCTTATTTACAGCCTTCAGCTATAGTGCTGGACGTGCTACTGAATGTGAAATTTGGACTATGCTTCAGCCATTCTTTTAAATTAGTAAGTTGAACGCCGAATATATTCATTATCATTAGTAGTCCGTGGTATAATATCATAAAAGGGATTATGGTCCCAATAGTTAAAAGACTCTGTTGTGAATGAATATATAGCCATATATGTGAGCAGGTCTAGTTTTACTTACAGAGGTGATTACTCCCTGTTCCACGTATATCTATGTGGGCTTTATTGGGTACATAATGAACCCACTTTTTCCATATCATGGCTTATTCTATGATTAAATATGCTAGCTACGTTGTGGGTATTTGCCCGAGGAGCTGCTAAGGGCAATTTGTTACATCTGTGAAGTGGAGTACTCGTTTGAAAATGAATGTTGGCAGATGAGGATTATGGCAATCAGGTGTCCAGACATCTTTATAATAGGCTGGCCTTTCTTTTGGCTTGCGCCATTAACATGTATAGCCATATTGTGGCCAACCTCATCTATAATCTTTTTTTGCATATATGCTACCTGCCAGAAAGTCTTATGGAGTAGAATAACTGGTTTGTGCAACTATTAAACTAGATATCTATTCATGTTATATTTAGGAATACTATACACACTTAGAGGATAATTCGCTGGACGAATATTTCATGCAAAGGATAAGGAGGAAGTATACCTCTTATGACGCACTGAAAATTTATTTTATGCCCGAGGTAGGTGATGTATCATGTTCCTTATTATTGCCACCTCAGCTTTAAGGATTAGTCTTCTGTGTACATCTCCTTATGATAACTCTTTGCCCCTGGCTATATGTTCCTAGCTTGTGTGGGTAGATCTTTTAAGAAGGATTACATAATTGATGAATTGAAAGGTACTGCCTATTATGTAGACCTGTTTGTTATTTAAATCATATGTAATTGTTTAATGTTTTGTTATTAATGTATTGTGTTTTTGTAATGTTGGAAGCAATGTTATTATGTGTGTAGAGTAGGATACCTACATTATGTTTTTTTAAATATGCTTTGTTGAATATGATGTGTTGTGTCTATCAATTATAACTTAGACCAATCTTATTTAAATTCACAGAAATATTGGGAAACAGGTATACATATACCCTGATGAAGGCGGTCATATTTTGTTCACACCGCCGAAACGCGTCGATGCTCAAGGAGTGATTGTGGATTAAGAAATTAAGGAAAATTCAAAATAATTGTGTTATTTGAGTTTAGTCCTTTTTCCTGTAGCTCCTTTTTTATTGGAATGTTTTTTATTTATTATTGTTCCGTCCTGTGTATGTTTCCCAATTTTTAATCAATATAATGTATGTTGATAAACTGTACTGAGTTTTAATTTTACTATCGTGTTTTCACGTGTTTTGAATTTCTCATTTGTATCATTGCTTCCTTGTTACGCTTCTGTATTAGTGAGTCTATTGTCTGTAAGTACCCTTGTATTGATGTTAATTCGCCCAAAGGGAATTGATTTCTTGACTTGTGTCAACTGTGCAGGATATGTACTCTGATGCTTATGGTGGGCTGAAGGGGTTTGTGATGGCATACATCTGTGCATGTACACATGTGCCATGTGACAGACAGACGTGCCCTTAGGGCATGTCTGTGTGCCACATTGCACACATGCCCGTTTTGGGGGTGCTAGAGGGTGTCAAAGAGACACCCCCTGCACCCTTGTGAATTCTTTAATTACCGATTCGGTAAATACCGAATCGGTAATGCCTAATCATTCCTATGGGCTTCAAAGCCCATAGGAATGAATGGGCATTACCGATTCGGTATTTACCGAATCGGTAATTAAAGAATTGTTAAGGATTCGGTAACAAATCCAGATGTTGTGACCTACATCCCATTTACCGATTTTGAAATACCGAATGGTAAGATTCGGTATTTCTAAATCGGTAAATGGGATTTACCTACATCGGGCCCTATATCCCTTCCAGTATTCTTCAGGATAATATGGTAGAGTCGGAGCAAAGTGCATCTTCCCATCCCGTAGGTATTGCGTCAACTAACTCTCCCTGTCATACTTCTAAGCCCGTGCCTAAGTTACCCTCCTCTTCAGTACTTTCATCAGGTAAACATGTTAAAAAGGATCCACCTTCTCCTGCTATAACTCCAATACCAATATCTATGGATATGTGCACTCAAACCATACATGGAGGAAACTTTTGCCCTCAAAACTTTGATGACAAATGGTCCAATATGGGACACAAAATTAACCAAGTAGACTCTGTTCAAACTGTTTTGAACCAAGTACCTTCTATCCATATGGAGATCTCACAACTTAAACAGCGAGTGGAAAACATTGAGAAACGTAAGAGACATAACAACTTGAGTGTTTATGGTCTAGCGGAAAGTCTTGAAGGCTCTAATCCTCTCTCCTTCTTTCAATCATTTCTTTAAAAAATTCTTGGTTTTCTTGAAATTTCAGCATTGAACATTCAAAGAGCTCATCATCTGGGTCATATCCCACCAACAACAAAGGCTGTGACTTTGGTGCGGACTGCCTTTCTCCCCCCGGACTTGCTGGCTTTGGCAGCCCTCCTCCTGGACTTTCGGACTTGGACCTTTGCGCTCCCCGCCATTTTCTTTTTATGACTCGCTTCTTCTTCTACCTCTCTACTCCGCCTTTTTAGCATTCTCTGACATCCCCCTCTGTCCTAGCGACCTTTCTATTCTCTCTCCTGTTGCCTCTGAGACACTCCTTGCTGTCTTACTCGTTACTATCTGCTTCCCTCTCTCGTTTGTCTCACTTTCCTGCCCTTCTCTGTGCCTCCCTTGGTGCTGTGACTGCATCTCCCCTCCGACTGCATCCCCCCTCCGACCCCACTTAATGGAACTCTGCTTTTCTGTATATAGAGATAACTCTAATCATTAGTATTTGCAGTAGACCTTTGTACGCTCTACCATTCCTATGTGACTCTTAGAGTATATCCATTTGTATCCCTTCCCTATGGATATAGAGATAACTCTAATCACTAGAATATGCAGTATACCTTTGTACTCTCTACCATTCCTATGTGACTCTTAGAGTATATCCGTATATCCATCCATAGCCCTTCCCTATGTATATATACGTAACTCTAATCACCAGTCTCTTCTTTGTATGACTTTACATCTTTTACATTTGCAATTTTTTCTGTTTGTATCTTTTATGTAACGCATGTCATTTTGTTTTGCAACTGGTTCTTATGTAAAGTGCTCTGACACCTTCGGGTAAAGTTCGCACTATATAAAATCGCATTAAATAAAAAAAATAACCAGAAATCTGATGGGTCTTTTCAAGAGGCTTTAATATGTCTTCTCCCTAAAGAAAATAAGGATCAAACCGTGTGCAAAAACTATAGGAACATTTCTTAAATCAACTTGGACTATAAAATATTTGTGAAAATACGTGCCCTTCATTTGGATTCTTTATTACCTTACTTGATTGGGAAGGAGCAACGTGGTTTCATTAAGGCTAAACATTTTTCTGATAATACTAGATTATTTTTCAATGTCCTAAGTAAATCTAAGACATATAAGTATTTGTTGGCAGCATTTTCGTTACATGCTGAGAAAGCTTTATATATAGTTAGTTGGCCATTTAGTTTCACCACTCTTCCTTGGTTTGGTTTCGGTTCAAAATGTATCAATTATTTTTTTTACTTTATTTGGGTTTTGTAAGAACATATAACCAGTACAGCATTTATAATGCATAGGTAGAGACATGATTACAAATGGAAAAAGAGATTGCGATAATACATAAGTACATTACATTGTCCAAATCAACATTCAAAGCAGTAATCACTGTAGCAATGTTCATATATAACAGACCCACTACTGTAACCGGGGAACATATCTGTGCAAGCGGAATCTACAATCTCTGCTTATAATGTGTAGGCAACTTGTAAGGGCGGTCAGAGGTCCGTCAGCACGCTCCAGCGTCCGAGGCACGTGTAATGCTTGTGGTATCAATGGGATGTGCGAGTAAATATGTCTTTAAGGGGTTCCAAATATCTTGAGGGCCCGATGTGGGGTGGAGAAGTTCGGCAAATGTGAATGTTTGTTCCTGCCAAAATAACATGTCACTGATCCATTCCTTAAAGTTGGGTGCCCTACCCCGACCCCATCTACATACTATTCTTCTTTTAGCCAAAAGGAGGCCAAATGGTACAAATGTCAGATGTGCCACAGTCAAATTCTACAAGTATCCCAAGAAGACCAGCAAAGGGGGAAAACAGGAGTTGCAGTGAAGTGATCTGCTCCAATGCTGTGAGCACTGGCCGCCAGTAGGCATGCACATCGCTGCGATCCCAGGCAAATTGCAGGAAATCTGCCATCGCCATACCGCACCGATTGCATTTGCCACTATCATGCAATTTGTATCTACGCATTTTGACCGGGGTGTTGTAAGTGCGGTGTAAAAATTTATAATGAATGATGCGTAGTCGGCTACTAGATGAGATTTGTTCTGTCTGACTGAAGCAGTATGTCCATTGCTTGTCAGTGATTTCATGTCCCATCTCAGCAGTCCATCTGCATCTGGCAGCGCAATGGGTTGAATCTGGATTGGTATATAGACTATGATACAATGTAGAAAGTAAATTCGAAACAGCGTCAGTGCGTAATATCGTGCACAGTGGGGTGACCTCTGGGGGCTCCAGAGGGTATGCAGGTGTGTGCTCTTTAATGCCTTGTCACACACGAACATGTAGAAAAATGTCCATTGGAGAGGGTGGTTGTGTTAAAAACAGCTGTTGTATTGTGCGGCATTTACCATTGAGGTAGAGATACCCCAGCAAGTGATATTGTATTTAGCTTTCGTTTTTTTGAAAATAGCTTCCAGTAAGACCGGCATCTTAGGGGGATAACCAGAGGAAGTAAAGGGGAGTACAGCATGGGGACCTGTAGACGACTGGCAATACATTGACATGCCTTCACCATGCAGACGATCGACGTCGGGTCAGCCTCTCGTGGCGCGGTGGCAGTCAAAATGTCACTCTCTCTAGCGGTATGGGATCAGACAACCAATGCTCCGTTGCCACCCGCGTCATGTATTTTGGGGGTGAAACCAAAAATGGGCGTAATGAGCCTGTGCGCAAAGATAGTAGAGTGCAAAGTCAGGGATATCGAACCCTCCTTGGGAATAAGGTATAGTGAGTGGGTCCCACTGCAGCCAATGCTGTTTGCCACCCCAAGTTAGCCGTATCAGTTCTGAACAGAGAGCAGAGATGAAATGTCTGCCTGGGTCATACGGAATATTTGAAAAGAAAGGTAGAGTAATTTGGGGAGGACAATCATTTTTATGAGGGAAGTTCGTCCTGCCAGACAGAGAGGGAGAACAATCCACCTCGTGACACTGCTTTTGATGCCCTCCAATGTCCTACTATAATTAAGACGCATCAGCTCCTACCGGTCAGTTGTGATGCGTACCGCTAGGTATTTCACTTCATCAGTGCACCACTCTATTGGAAAATCAGAGACAAATGCCGTCACTGAGGAAGTAAGGGGGGAAAATCTGAGACTTCGGCCAGCTGATATGAATTCCAGAGAGCCCCCCGAAACGAACAAACTCCCGAAGCATTGGATTCAGATTGTGGTGTGGCATTCTAACACATAGGGCGACGTCATCCACATAGAGGGAAATGAGTATAAGCCGGAGAAAGCAGCGGAATGTCTTATCGTGATCGTGTTGCCAAATTTCGGCAGCAGGGGGCTAAATAGCCAGCGCAAAAAGTAGGTGAGAGAGGGGGGATCCCTGTCGGGTGCCCCGGGTAATGGAAAAGGGGGGAGAGGAATGACCATTAATTAAAATCCTTGCTTCCGGACCAGTATATAGGAGGCGTATCCATGACAGGAACGCTTTAGGTAGCCCCATGCATTGAAGGATAACAAATAGATAATCCCATTCAACGGAATCGAAGGCTTTCGTGTCATCTAAAAAGACTGCCACCGGGGGCGTGGCCAAGATGGCGGCTCGGTAGGACGTGTTCCGCGGTGGCTCCCTGAACCCGATCCCCCGATCGGGATTTCTAGCGGACCTACCACCCTGCCGAGCCAGCCACCGACGGCAGACAGTGTCCGATACACCTACAGTGCAGCTGGGGCCAGGGGCAAGGCTCCGACACGGAGTGCGGTGCCGCGGAGCAGAGGCAGAGCTCGCTACGGCCTAAGGGCGCGAAAACAGAGGCCCGGGCTCCGGCGCTAAACTGTCCAGGGAGGCCCGCCACGGCGACTCCAGGACCGGCGCTGCGGCGTCGGAGGTTCCGGCGGCGATCTCGCGGGCCCAGGTGCAGTGCCTGACCGCGGAGGACGGTGAGCCCACCACCAGGGAGGCGGATAGAGGGGCGCCGGGTCCGCAGGCGCCCAGTCCTAAGCGAGGCCCCGGCTTGGGCCTAGTCGCAGGAGGTGCGGCTGCATCCACCCGGGCGGCCTGGCCTGCAGGCACGCAGCACATGGCGGGGTGCGGACGGAGGCAGCAGCGGTCCGGAGGCATGCATCTGCAGGGGGTCAGGAGTGTGGAGACCCCTCGCTGCACACAGGAGCTGCGGCGGCCCCCAGGAGGAGGGCTGAGGCCCCGGGACACCGGTAGAGACGTGGCGGTTAGTGCCGTGGAGGTGCAGGGGGGGCGGCGAGCAGCCAGGGAGGCACTGGGAGCGCGTCCACGAGCCCCCCAGTCCCAACGGGCGAGAAGTGACCTCACGGGCCCCATTGAGAGTGACATCACCCGCAGCGGCGCCCAGTGACCCAATGTGGACTGACCACCGGTGTGTGTGGGGGATGGGGGCCCCCTCAGTGGAGGACAGGGAGTAAGGACCGCCGGAAGAGTGGAGAGAGGTCGGGGCCCCGGTCCACAGCGGAGTAGGCGGCCCGGTCCACGACATCTGGGCACCTGGAGCCGGGGAAGTGTGGAGCAGTGGACCCTACGGCGTCTGAGAGGAGCCCTGAGGCGCACGGAGCAATCGGCCAGGCCGCAGCACAGTCTACAGAAGGGCCCAGCAGGAGGCGACGTACTGCAGTGGTGACCGGCCCAAGGGAGTGGCAGCTCGGGGAGCTCAGCAGAGGCCTGGGGAGTCGACCTCGGACGCCATAGCCCACAGAGCCCACAGGCAAGGGCTGCAACGTGAGGGCCCACAGCAACGTCTCGTGGGACACGGAGACCGGAAGAGAGCGGAACCGAGACACCGTGCGAACGCAGGCCGACCCCTTCTCCCCCGGCCCGCACGCACCGAGGACTGGGGCCTCCGGCCGGAGACTAGGTGCGATATGGCGTCCCACAATCGCAAAGGAAACTGCACCATCTCTGATATGCTGGCCAAGGGGTCTTCTAAGGTCGACAAAAGCCCGGACAAGCCGGCTCAGGTGCCCCCCCCCCCCCCCCCCCCCAAGGGGAGAGACCACACGGAAGGCGAGACCCCGGCGACCAAGGCATTCATGGAGGCCCTCTTCACCTCCCTTAAAGAGGACATCCAAACCTTCCGGCAAGAAATGACAGGGGAATACAAAGAACTCCGACGAGATGTCGACGATCTGGGTGAAAGAGTGGCCGCAAATGAGGTCTCAGGTCAAGCCAGAAGTGAGGAAATAGAACTCCTCCGGCAGGAGATCGTTCGCCTCCACGACCAACAAACAGACCTCCAATCTCATACGGAGGACCTGGAAAACCGCTCCAGACGCAACAACATCCGCGTCCGGAATGTGCCACTCAAGGCGGAGGGAGAAGACGTGGCAGGATACCTACAAGCATTATTCCGGATGGTGCTGGAGGAGGATGATGACTTTGTGATCCGTGTCGACAGAGCTCATCGGGTGGGCCTGGCTCGCCGGACCAAGGCCCCCCCCGGACATCTTGGCCTTCCTGCCGGATTATCCCCTAAAGGAGCGCATACTGAAGGCGGCGCGTCTCAAACAGCCCCTTCGCTTTCAAGACCACGCAGTGGAACTATTCCAGGATCTGTCGGCAATCACCCTACAGAAACGGAGGTCATTCAAGGTTGCCACTGCTTTCCTGCGCAAGGAGGGGGTCCCCTACTCCTGGGGACACCCTTTTCGCCTCATCTTCAAGTGGAATGGCGCCCTACATCAGCTGCGCTCCTTACGAGACACCTGCGCCATACTGGGCATCCCACATGAGGAGACTCCACAGGACGATATAGACGAGGGGCGGTCGTCTGGGACTGCATCTGGATCCCCTCGAACGACTGGTGACGGCTGGCAGAAAGTACGAAGGGGCAGACCGCAAAAGAAAAACCTCAAGCCTAACCCCGAAACAGTGGCACAGGAACAGGCTGCAGCGATCCAAGAAGTCTCCAAGGACACTGGTGCCGACTCATGAGATGGCTTCAGCGACGGTCGACATCAGCTAAGTTTTGACACCTGGTCGGGGAGAGGGTAGGGGGGCTATGAGCCGCCACTGCCACACACCTATACATTGACTCATTTACCACAGGCCTGGACAGACACGTGAGTGGCCTGGGACTATGTTCCCCCTTTTGGGTTTCGGGGTTGAAGGGGGAGAAGTGGGGGGAGGGGAGGGGGTAAGGGTTGAGGGGGAAGTTGGGGTTAGGGTGGGAAAGGGGGACTGGGGAGGGAGGCTCCGGGGTGTTCGTTCCAGAGAGGTGGGACAAGCGGGGACACGAGAGGGTTCTATACAAAGGTTAGTGGAGATGGTCACAGCAGCTCGAGGGCACATCTGGTACAGGCAAAGTGGTAGCAGGGCAGGGCCTACTTCCCCGAATGGCGTCTGACACTTTGCAGGTCCTAACTCTCAACGTTAAGGGCCTCAATAACCCCATTAAGAGGCGGGCGGTGCTCTCGTACTTAGAGAACTCCGGCGCGGCAATTTGCCTCCTACAGGAGACACATTTGTTAGCAAAGGACTGGCATTGGATGCGGTCCAGGGCCTTCCCGACACAACTTTACTCCTCCACTATGGAGAAAAAGGCGGGGTGGCCATTTTGTTTGCTAAGCACTTCAAGGGCCAAGTAAGGGACAAGGGGGCAGAAATAAAGGGCAGACTGCTAGCGCACACTGTTAGCATTGATAATGTGGAATTCACAGTGGGAACCATATACGCACCCAACACTAAACAGGAACCATTCCTCACGGGGGCATTGTCAGAGGTTCTGGGGGCTGCATCCAAGTATACCCTGGTGGGAGGGGACCTGAATCTGGTGATGGATAATGCGTTAGACAGGTCGGGGCACAGATTTGGTGACTCCGGTGCCCTATCTACGGAAGGGAAGCACTGGCTCGCCAGCAGGGGCTTCAAGGATGTATGGAGGGAGATACACCACACAGCACCGGGGTACACCTTTTACTCACACGTTCATAGGACATATGCCAGGATAGATCACTTCCTTCAATCGGCGGATATAGCTCCTATGGTAAAGGACGTAGAGGTCGCCCCAGCGGCCCTGTCCGACCACGACGCAATCCTTCTACACTTGCGAGTCCCCCGCATTCGCTCTGGTAAGGGTAGGTGGCGGCTCAGGGAGTCCCTGCTCACGCGTAAAGAGGTCACGCAGCAACTAACCCAGACTTTATCTGATTACCTTGGCAGGAATGACACGGGTGAGGTAGCCATGCCCGCGGTATGGGGGGCGCTAAAGGCGGTGGTCAGGGGGGAGCTGATGGCGATTT
Organism: Lissotriton vulgaris; assembly: GCF_964263255.1. Lineage (NCBI taxonomy): Eukaryota > Metazoa > Chordata > Amphibia > Caudata > Salamandridae > Lissotriton > Lissotriton vulgaris. The sequence goes on from NC_141691.1 coordinate 1,068,430,038, forward strand.
CGGCCGCTGATAACAGGATAAGTAAAGAAAGGCGCCAGGAATTGACCGCACAGGTACTGGAACTCGAGCTGGTGCACTGTCGGACTGGGGCCCCCAGGATTTGGCGCCAACTGAAGGCTGCCAGAGCGCAACTTGCAAGTCTTGACTTGGACAGGGTAGAATATGCGGCACTACCCCTCAAGCATACTTATTATTATGTGGGGGGAGACAGGACTGGTCGTCTGCTGGCCAGCGAACTTAAAGCGCAAACAGTCAAGGCCAGGGTGCAAGTCATACGCGAGGACGACGGACACGAGCACAACGATAACGAGCAAATAGCCGAGGCTTTCAGGGCATTTTACGCCAAGCTGTACGAGGCCGAGCCGGCAGCGGAGGAAGGGGTCGGGTCAGAGTACTTGCATGAGGCCAACGTGACCGCACTGAATGGCGCGAACTCCGAGGCGCTGGACGCTCCCATCCGCCTGGAGGAGGTGGTGTCTGCCATCGCGCGCCTGAAACCACTCAAAGCGCCGGGCCCAGATGGGTTCTCCGCGGGCTTTTACAAAACCTTTTTCCACCTCCTGGCCCCAGTGTTGACAAAACTCTTGAACTCGTTCCAAGGCCCGGGCTCGATCCCGCAAAAGATGCTCGAGGCAACATAATCGTCCTACCAAAACCTGGAAAGGACGCTTCTAAATGTGCGGCCTATCGGCCAATATCGCTTCTTAATGTTGATCTGAAGCTCTTTACCGGAATCTTAGCCGCAAGACTAGGGCCTTGTCTCCCAGGCATAATTGAACTGGACCAGGCGGGCTTTATACCCTCCCGTCAATGCGCGGACAACACCAAACGCCTGTTGCACGTCATCGATAAAGCCCACTATAACGATTCGGACGCTGCCTTGCTGTCGGTGGACGCTGAAAAAGCGTTTGACAGAGTGGACTGGACCCACCTTGATAGGACCTTGTCGAGATTCGGGCTTGGGGAGAGGTTCAGAGCCTGGGTGGCAAGCTGCTACGCGGCCCCTCGCACAACTATTAGGGTGAACGGGACGGGCTCCAAGCCACTGGACATCCGGCGAGGCACGAGGCAGAGATGCCCTCTCTCGCCGATGTTGTTCGCCTTGTATATGGAGCCGTTTGCCCAAAAAGTGCGAGATAACCGGAACATAAAGGGCATCACCTTCGGAGGCGAGGAGCAGACCATCAGCTTGTACGCAGATGACATTCTGGTCGCGGTTGAGAACCCGGGGGTATCGATCCCTGCATTTCTGCAGGAAATAGAGCGGTTTGGGAAGGTCTCGGGCTTTAAGATGAACATCCAGAAGTCTGTTATCCTACCACTGGGGTCCAATGCGCGTCAGCCTAATAGAGGGTCGCTTAGGATCGGAGGGCTACAAGAACAGCTGGAATTACCATATTTAGGAATAGACCTGTCCCCCTCGACGGCCCAAACGGTGGAAAATAACTATACCAAACTCTTTCACCGTGTCCAAGGGGATTTCTTCCGCTGGCGACATCATCCGCTGTCATGGCTAGGCCGGGTGGCAGCCGTCAAGATGTCTGTGCTGCCAAGGGTGTTATACCTGTTCCAGACCATCCCGGTCACTCCTCCACTGGGCATGCTTAAAAAGCTGCAAGACGCCATACAGCAGTACGTCTGGGCCGGGAAGCGCCCTAGAATGCGGCGCGACCTCATCTCACGGTCACAAGCCAAGGGGGGCTAGGGGTCCCTGACCTACATCGTTACTTCCAAGCTACCCAGCTGCGCTACCTCCTGGAGTGGTCCAGACCGACCTCAGAGAAAAGGTGGCTCTTTCAAGATAGGGCAATGGCGGGCATGCCGCTTTGGCAAGTCCCATTCCTGGCAAGACGCGACAGGCCGGCATATATCAAGAAATCTCCCATTACCAGGATTCTCTTACAAGTTTGAGACGCAGTAGCAACAACTAAAGATCTCACCTCCTTCCCGTCGCCGATGACACCCCTTTTTGACAACCCGGCGTGCACCCCCGGGGCGGCCCCTGGCGCCTTTTCTCAGTGGCGATCCACAGAAAGTAGTTCGGCGGGACATCTGTTTGACAGGCAGGGCTTTATGACACTGGAGGCTCTCAAGGAGAGCTACGGGATAGACCAGCCACATAACTTCCAATATTTTCAATTAAGACACTGGCTCACTCACAAAGACATCGCCCCGCAGGTGAGCCGTTTCCTCACACCCTTTGAGAAGTGGCTTTTGGCCAAGTCGGACGATAAGAGGGCGATCACGGAACTCTACAAATTTCTGGCCCCGCCAGCGCAGGCAACTAAGTCAGCGGGGCAGAAAAGGTGGGAGAAAGAGCTTGGGCGGGCGCTCTCGGACAGGGAATGGCATGATATATTTTTCAGGGCACATCACACGGCTAGGAATATGGCGAGTAGGGAGGCCGCGGTCAAAGTGGCCTGTTACTGGCACCTGACTCCGGAACGCCTCCACCAGAGCAACCCTAGGCACGATCCAAAGTGCTGGCGGGGCTGCGGTCAGACTGGGACCATGCTTCATTTGCTGTGGGAATGCCCGGAGGTACTGAGGGATATAGATTTACACTTCGACACGGAGATCCCACGTTTCCCGGCATACACGATCTTAGGCCTACCTAACAAATTGACTTTCCCACTCAAATCAATCCGGGGGAAGCAAATGGGGCTAGCAATGGGCGCAGCGACACACCACATCCTCTCACTGTGGGGCAGCTCGCGCAAACCCTCTCACACGGGATGGCTCCACAAAATCTGGTTCATAATGGGTATGGAGCGCATACAGGCCTCTCTCATGCAAACCACGGACTCGTTCCGAGAGATATGGGCGCCCCTGATTGCACTACTCACCACTGAATTTCACGAACTGACTTGCCCCAAATACCTTCGAGTTCTCAGACTAGTTGATGAATTTCACAAACCTACCGATGCTCCAGGGCGGATGAAGAAAAAGCGGAAAGCCCAGGTGATTCCCTAATTAGGCCTTGGCAGAACACACCGGGGGGTGGGATAGGGGGGGGGAAGGGCACCACGGTTGTTGAGCTGGGAGGGGATACGGGTGGGGGGGGTGGGGAGTGGGTTCAGTTGGGGTATCCTGTTACTTAAAAATGTCTTTCACTGCACACATGGACACACAGCCCGAGGCCGGCCGATCTTGGTGCTCCTTCCCGGGAGCCCTGAGTGGAGCTCGCAAGAGATGGTGAATTGCTTATGTCCTATCACTGTAATGTACTATGCTGATGCCAATAAAAACAAATTTGATCCAAAAAAAAAGACTGCCACCAAAGCCAATTGAGGGTCTACCGATTGTAAAATAGAGAAGAGTGTACGCAGATTATGTGATGTCGCCCGGCCGGATTGAACCCAGCCTGGTCCGGAAGAACTAGTTTCTCCATTAGCAAGCTGAGTCTGTTAGCCATTATTTTGCCAATGATTTTCGCATCATTATTGATCAGGGAAAGAGATAGGTATGAGTCGCTAATGTTTGCAGGCTTACCAGGCTTCACTTATCGAGCACGGAAGACTCTCTAGCTCCTGGGCTTCCTCGTATACTCGTTTAAGTATGGGGAGTAATTGATCAATGTATGTTTTTATAAAAAATCAATGGGGAGGCCGTCTGAACCCGGGGACTTTCCTGACTTCATCTGCATATTTGCAGCACGTATCTCATCATTTTCGAGAGGTGCGGCAAGAAACTCTCTTTCAGTCCTGTCATGTATTACGCATCAGGCATGACACAAATGCATTTCAGTGTGGTAATCTGCATTACCGCACTAAAATGCATTGTCACGCATATCTACAGTGACTCTGAAAGCACAGAGTGTCGTGGATGCGTGCGCTGTGAGGTCAGGACTAACGGCAGCCTCACCTCACTCAGCTTCACTAGTGCTTCAGATGTATCACAACTTATTATTGTGAACATTCACCCGCAGCACGGCTCTGACGCCTGACGTCATGATCCAATGACTAGAATGCCGGGCCCAGTCAGGTTGTGCTAGTACCTTGCAGCGCCGCGGAGGACGTCACATCCTGCTGCTGGAGCGCGGAGTTTTGAGGAAGGTGCCCCTCAGTGCTGGCCGTTTTGCTGGTGGCGCCGCAAATTGAATCATGGCGCCGTTCACAACGCTGCTGCAGTCACCTAGCACTGACCCAGGCTGTCGCCTTGCCTGTTGCTCAGCTGTTCATTTACCCACCGCCGAATTATTGCAGCCACCCTTACTATTTCTAAATAATAAACTAAATACGACCTCTTTCAGACTTAAGCTAGTGAGTTGCCAAGCTACTGGAGCGTCGAGGACCTGCTACCGCTAGCCCTGCAGCTACGTGCAGCCAACTTTGACTTCACCTCTCAAACTACGTGAGTACTTCATTGACATTTTTCAGTGTTCCCCAACCTTCTGTGCCACCCGGTTGCAGTGGAGATTCAGATGGGTTTTTCACGAGACACCCTAGTGCGAAGGAGGTTTCAGGCAGGGCCTTATTTAGTCCGCTATTCAGCCAGGGTTCCAAACATACTGGAAAGTTTGTCCCAGGGCGTGCTTTCTTTTGCAGTTTTATTTTTATATGGCGTGAAGGTGACCCAATGGTATATTTGAAGGGTTATACTTACGCCACAGTTTCATTACAAGGTCACGTTCATTTGTTGTTTGGCACATGGAAATTAAATGATTTTCCCAGAATCACAAGATTGTGAGCCGGTTAGTGGAGACTTGAACCTGGTTCCCAGTGCCAAAGTCAGCAGCCATTGATATTTTTCCATGACCAGCACCACCATGTTCTGCATCGTAAATGTAGAAAAAAACAACCGATTTGGTTTGCCTTCTTATGTAATGCCATACCAAATTTTAGTAGCTGATGCCCCACACCACGCCTGCAAGGCTTCAGTGGCGATGGAGCTACTGTACAATTCAACATCATGATCGAACACACCGATGTACCCAACCTCTGAATGAGGAGGGGCGGGACTGGGGGTGCTGAAAGGTAAGACGGATTTAGTAGCCATCAGTTTTCGGTAAATGTTCCATTACCTGCCTCTCTACATGACGGCTTTCGGCTGTTTGGAGTCTTCCTCTAATTGCATCATAGGCAAGCAATCACCAGTCAGTTCCATGGAGCTCAAAGGCCACTTCAGATTGTAAGGGCACTAGGTTAGTGCCTTTCCATTTCTGTTACTTTGCAGCAGTTAACATCTTAGAGTTTCTCGTTGCTCAGACGGGTGTATTTTCTGATATGTATATGTTTTATCTTATCTTCATTGCTTGATTTGGCTCGCAAGAAAGTGTCACTCAAAGTCTTTCAAATGTCACTCATAATTACACTGAAATTATGAAAATGTCTCACACAGTACTCTGAAACCTTGGCAGCTATGCTCTCTGAGCAGCTCCCAACCAGTCCAGAGTTATATCTCTTAAGTATATTGAAAAGTCTGGAGGTTCAGTTATACAGGTAATAGATAAATCAGCATTCAATGAGGTGAAAACCTTAAGGATATCAAGAATGTCTCTATGACGCGTGTCAATATTATCCTGAATTACAAAGACGTAATTAGAGAACGTGGGCAGTCGAACTTCTAAGGCTCTCCCTGGGCGTTTGCCCTCCCCGTATTTGAGTGCTATGAAATACTTTCCCCAAAATTGAGCCTTCCGATCAGCAGTGTCTTTGTATTCCGAGACCTTATATCTAAATGTTGCTTGCCAAGGCCTGGATGCATCCCTCCATAGATCCCTTTCCAATTGTTTCAGCTCCTCCTCAAGTGTCTGCAAACTGCGGCGGATGTCGCATAAGACACCGAAGCTCTTGGCAATACATGACCCCCTTATCTTGACTTCAAAGGCCTCCCAAACTGTGCCCACCTGCGCGACAGAGCCTAAGTTCCTTTGAAACAATTTGGTGATTTAAGTTCCCAACTCAGCCCTGAAGGCAGTGTTTAACAGAGCTTCTGGCATTAGTCTCCAACATCTTGGAGTAGCGATCGAATTGGGAGGTGCAACTATCATACGAATTCGGCCATGATCGGAATAAGTCCTGGCAAGGTGCTCAACTTTATTGATCCACAAGACAACACCTCGGGAAACTACCCAGTAATCCAAGCGAGCCCAAGATGAATGTGCCGCTGTGTAATGGGTGCCTTCCCTCCCGCCCGGATGCACATATCCGCCACGCGTCTGTAAGTCCATGAGCAGAGAACATGTCCGCCAGAGCGCTTTGTGCTTTGGTGTAATGGGAAGGGAGAGGGTTAGATTGTCTACAACGGGGTGAAATCCTGTGTGAAGTCCCCCCAGATAATGTGAGAGGAGCCTATCTGAAGTATACGTCCCCAAAGCTCTGTGAAGTAGTCCGGGTCATCTATATTCAGTCCGTAACAGCACACTAGTGTGACAGATTGCTTTCCCAGTGTACCCCAGAGCATGCAGCTACTCCCCAGTGAATCATGATACGTCCCACCTAGCACAAAAGGAGCTTTCTTTTTTCATAAGAATGACTGTGCCTCTGAAGTAAGTGGAGTACGAGGAGAAGATGTGGTCTGGAGACCACCTGCTGGCAAAAGTAGGAGTAAGATTTGGATCAAGGGGAGTCTCCTGCAGCATGGCAACGTGAATTTGATGCCTATTGAGATATGTAAGTATTTGCCTACATTTACGGGGGTCCCCATCTCCCCTGAAGTTCCATGTGAGGAGATGTTCTTGTAGCACCTCAGTATGCGGGAGCATAGTCAAACGATATGAACATGACATGGTGAGCTCTGAAGAGAGTGTGTGAGTATATCTCTTAATGTGCGATCTCAATTCTACCTGCCAGACAATAACAATACTGAAGTCATGAGTAAACAAGTCACAACCCACCCCCTCCCACAACAGCACCCCAATTGTGCTGGTAGTCTGCTGCCCACCCAGAATCCAACCAAATGTTGTCATTACAAAGTAAAACAAATACACCTAATTGACAGGGGGACACCCGTGGGGGGTGGACGCTAGTGGGCAACGAAAGCCTCCCTTGTCCTATAGCCATGTGGCCAGCTTTTCAATGGCAGGGGTAAGGAGGGGAAGAGGGGTGCTTGGCATAGACCTGCCCGCTGCCCAAAACCACCTGTATGTTTAGATCACATAACACTTATCTGTCTCTGATTAGTGACCCAACAAACCAGTCATCTGTGAAGTGAGGAGCCTTGCATCTCGATAATAACAGTTCCCAGTATCATGGCTCCCTCCGGACAAACAGTGACCCACGTGAAATACAGTCCGAGAAAGCCCACGATAAATCACACCAAATGAAGAGTCGAGACATCGTGATTCAATCTGATACAAGCGAAAGTGATCTTGAGAGGCGCTCTTAGGACTCTCGTTGCGGAGAGTGCTTCCTGATGGTCCTGAGAAAGTCGTTCAACTGCTTTCCACTGATAAAGAAATGTTGCTTGCCCTGATTTGTAACTCGCAAATGTGCCGGGTACAGTAGAGCATATTCAATTTGCACCTTCAGAAGTTGTTGCTTGGCCAGTAGAAATTTACGTCTTGCTTCTTGAACTGCGGCCCTAAAGTCTGGGTAGATAGTGAATTAGTTGCCATCATAATGTAGGGTCTTTTTGTCCCTGGTCAGTTTCAATGCGATGTCCCAATAATAGAGCAGACGGGATACAATCGGGCGAGGATTGCTTCCTGGGGGAGGTCTGGGGCCTAAAGTGTGGTGCACACGTTCCAAGATCAATTGGGAGGAAAAGGCCTCAGCGCCAAAGGTGTCACTCAACAGGCTTTCGATTAATTCTTCCATGCGCCCAGTGTTTGTGCTCTCCGGGATCCCAATGACGCGGATGTTATTGTGCCTGCTGCGCGCCACCAAATCCTCATTTTCGGCCGCAATTACTTTAAGGAATTTGTCCATTTGCACTACTCATTGTTTCACTTGAATCGAGGTGTCTTCATTAGCGGAGATCCGCTTCTCCCCCTCCTTGAGTTGCCCGTCATGCTTGTCAACCTTCAGAACTATAAAATCCATGTGACTATTCATGGAATCCATTTTACTGGAGATGTCTGTAAGGCTATGCTGCACAGCCAGTAGGAGACTTTTTACTTTGTCTGCTTGAGGTGCCTGTGGCATCTGTGCTTGCTCTTTGATGGGCTGCTCTGGATCGTCTGAGCTGGAGCGTGTGGTAACCCTTTTGTTGTCAAAGAGAAGCTTAGACTGACAACCGTCCATCTTCCCCATGATAGAGGGATTGTGTAGCGCTGGAGGCAAAACAACTGGGGGGGCAGGCTGAGGTAGTAGAGCGCCTTCTGCAGGAAGGATGAACAATATCAGGGCAGTTCCACCGTCAATGTTCGAGCTGAAACAGAGTCTGGGGGTTCCGCTCTGTCCAAGCGCCAGGCAATGGTATAGTACAGCACCCTTACCTCAGCGAAAGCAACAGGTTTCTTGTAGCCAGGGTACTGAGGAGTCATGGCTGCACTTCTAGGACAGCAGTACCAGGGATGGGGCTCCGTGTACCCAATTGACAGGCAATGCAAATCTACACAACTGTGTTCCACCAGAGAGCTGTAGCGCTAGGTGAGCTGATGGCAAGGGCAAACATTAAGCCCTTGTGTTGGCTGGCAGGAGCGGTCTGTCTGCAGCAGCGGGCGTCGTACTGTATGTTGGCCTCCGGTGGACAGAGCTCCAACTCACATGTCTCTTCCTGTAGGAGTCAGGGTTGGCTCGCAGGAACATAGCCGGCACTTCCAAGAAAGAAGATCATATGGGGGTATAAATGCCGGCCAGCCCAGGAGCATAGAATCACTTGCCCCTTGCTATGAAAGTCCGCACAATATGGTGAGCAGCAGGGCAGTGCGGGAGGAAGCGACGCAGTATTTTACCAATGGCAGAGCCCGCTGCTTACCGCAATCGTGGCACTGCCAGGAGGGAGAGCGGATGGTTTGATGATGCAGCAGCCTCGCAAATATGGCCAAGCAGTTCCGGCAGACAGCCCGCCAGTCAGCGCAAGTCCAACAAGGCCCATACACCACGTGTAATCCCCGGGGCTTGCCTATCCGCTCCGGCAGGGAACGTCTCCAGCCAGACACCTCGCACAGTCCATTGCCAGTGTGCAGCGCCGTTCAGAATCGTCCCGCAGCATCTGCCATGGCATATCTTTGAACCAGAGTCAGGCAGCAAATAGAGACACACACGACAGGCACTTTCAGCAATATCAGTGTGTGTGTTAGTAGGATAAATGAAGAATTGTGCCGCCAAGCAGCAAGAGCCTCACAGGCGTGCGGCCATCTTTGTTCATGCACCACCTAGCGCCCCCAAAATGTATTAATTCTGTTACTCTATTATATTCTTCTCCCTAATCCTCTATTTAAGCTAATGGACTTGTGTGTCCATCCTTTTCCCTTCATAGAGGTGTCAGAACAGTTTGCCCCTATCTCTTCTATTGTTTATTCTTGCCATAGAACCCTTTTTAACAAAAATTAGTCTGAACACAGATATTATAGGTTTTCTCAATGGTGACAAACATTTAAATCTTTCAGTCTATGCGGACAACATCTTACTTTTTATCTCACAACCGCAAACTTCCTTACCAGCATTTTTTATCATTTTGCTTTCATCTCAGGTTATAAACTAAATGCTGCTAAGCGTGAAATCATTCCTTTAAATAAATTATGTTGTCATGCAGATTTAACTTTTATACTGGAACATGACTCAATGCTTCTATTAAAGAAACTGTCACTTTAAATCTGAAAGCGTTACAATAAATACTAATTTTGTCTAAATCTCAATGGCATCCCTTATATTTATCATGGTGGGGTCATTTAGATACTATGAAAATGATGTTAGTGTAGTGTTTGGTGGAGACCCTCAGATACCCTTAGGGTGAGGGGTTGCCTAGTGGACCATGACACAGGGGGAAACCAAGCCAGAGCTGGTCCTTCCTTATATGGCCACTTAGGTAATAGAGGCTTACCTGGACAAGGATAGCCTTATCTCCTTTCGTTTGGGGGGGGGGTTGTGTAGGAAGGTACCTCCTGACTATGGTTGCCCCCAACTTTTTGCCCTGTGTTATAGCTGGTTTTGGACATAGTCGACCTGGGACCCTGCCAATCAGGACCCCAGGCCTACTGCTCTCTCTTTAAAATGGATTCCATGTACCCTAGGTACATTTCCAATTGGTACTGGGCCACCTTATCAGACCCGTAACGCAGGGCATAGGTGTACCCAGGGCCGCCAGGGGCTGCAGCATGTATTATGCCACCCCTGGCTGGCCTCCTAAATTTGACACAACTGGCTGCATGACAGCTGGGGCAAAGTCGTGTAATCACCCTTTGCTTTAGGTATAGTAGCTCTATATCTAACCATACAATGGACACCCGAGTTCCTATCAGTCACTCCTATGGCAGGCCTTGACAATCCTGAAGGCAGAGTGCGTGGGCTCGTGTGAACTAGGTTCTGGCCCGAGCCGAGCCCGGTTGCAGCTTGCGGAATCAAGACCCAATGGCTGGTCCATGATAACGCGTACCACATCGGTAACTTCGGTGTCGCGTTATCAAGGCATGTCGAGTAAGGTGTCATACGAATCGGTTAAAGTTAACTAAAGCCTCAGCTCCACAAAATGGATGCTGCCACCACAGACACGAGTCTGACCTCCTGCTGCTGGGAGTCCTTCCAGCGAGGAGAGCTTGGACAAAGGGTTTCCTGTCGAGGGCGGTGTTCGCACCGTCCCAGACAGGGTTTGTGTATTCTGGGTAGGTAGGGCTTTTGCGAGAAGGTGACTGCGGAGTGGCACCCCGGTGCTCACTACGCATCTGCCGGTCAGAACCAGTTCCAGGGGCGCCAGCCCTGGCCTGGGGAAAGTCCAGCAGGGGAGAGGGGTGTAACTACCCCCCTTCCTGGTCCCACCCTTAGGGCAGGACCTAGTCATGTACCCACCCCTTTCTTTAGGATAAAGACCGGAGCGGGGACCCTTCCAAATTAGATCATCTTTGAATCAAGAATACTTTCTACGAAAGGACTTCAAGACTCTTCTCAAGATTTCTCCCTTGTGACTAAGGAGTAGTCACCCTGCATCAGCGGGCACCATCTAAGAACTCTGCGGTTTGCTGTAAGTCCTTCCTCAAGGAATCCGACGGCCCAGCTCGACGAGAACCGGCTTCCCTGGCACCTCTGACCTCTACCCACGTCATCAGCTCAGCTGTGATCTGTGGGTGCGACGAGACCTCGAGGGACCGGCCATCATCAAAACCTGCACGCTTTCTTAAACAGCACGACCATCGAAGTAATTCTCTGGTGAGTGCTCTGGGGTCCGAGAAGCCCCGACCCTGAGCCGCTCCAGCACCGAAGTGCAGTCTCCCAGCATCTCCACGATCTGCGTGGGGCCCTTCTGCTCGCTGCTCAGCACGTTGTCTGGTCACTAGCCGCTGGCTTGTGCCCTTCTGTGACGACATCCGACAATCAACTCTGCTGGTCTGGTTGCTCCAGACTGGCCCTTGCTTCCATCTTTGCGAGAAGCACCCCGGGCCCTCCTGGTCCACTCAAGACGCCATCTTAGGCCCACCACGTGGCCCTGAGATCTGCCAAGGCTTGTTGCCCCATCCTGGGCCCAGCGACGCCGACAGCATCATCCTTCGTGGGACAGCTCGCACCTCCACCGTGGTCGCCGACAACGCCTCCTGGTCCGTGAGACTGCAGAGCCTAGCGTCGCCCACTCACCTGGTCGAGGTGACGGCCAACCGGTGCCTACCTGGTACCCTCTGACTACTGGCTAGTAGTACGAACTTGGTCCCCTCTGCTTTCAGGTATCATCAATCTCTGATCCAGGCTTGGATCTCTACGAACTATTCATCACTGGTCGCCGGCCAGCAACTCCTTTTCTTCCGGCTCCTGGCTCGTCAGCGAAGACCCCGACGCCTGTAAGACTTGTGCAGCCGCAGCCCTCGTGGCTAGGTAACTCGGCATTTCGGTGCCTGCATAGCCTCTTTACTCTAGGGTCCCGAGTCCCTCGCTTCCGACTTGCCTTATCGGGTCCGCCCGAGACCTTAAACTTTCCGTGTCCTCGGACACTTGTTTTAATTGTGCACTTGAAGTATTTTCCTAAGAGATTTGGTTTGTGCTTAGTACCCTGTCCTCATAAAGAGTACAGGGCTGTTGTGATTCTTAATAAATAGACTGTTTATTTTCATAACACTTGTGTGGTGTCCTTTCACTGGGTGTTCAAGGGGTACATGTGTGGTAAACAGCTGGCTTAACGCGCCCTCTCGAGTCTTTAGCCTTAGACTGCTCGTATCCACGCTACTAGGATAGCTGGTCTATAGGTTGACTTACAACCAAACACCATAAGGGTCGTTGGAACGATACATAGCGGTCGCTAGAATAGCGAACGTTGCATATCGGGCCAACTTCTCACAGTTAGTTCCTATAATATTGTTCTGTTTATCTAGCATTCCGATCAATACTCATAGTTCCCATTATAAGAAATGATATAATGTTATCTAAGTTTTTATAGCATAATTAAAATGCTAGAATGTCTATCTGTAAACTCAAAAGACCTAAGCATATGGATGGGGTTAACTTTCTGGATTTTCATTCTTACCATTCTGCTTTCTTTCTTAAACGATTTCTGTTTCTATCATCAGATAATGATTCTATAACCTATCCTTTGTGGGTAAATCTTGAAAAATCTTTCTTTCATCCTTTCTCTTTTGAGGAGTATATACCCCTTTCTCATACTCCCTTAATATTATCTTTTCCTATTCTTAAGAATGCTTGTAAAATCTTTCAGCTACTTTTCATATCTTCTCAAGGTGAGCAAAAGCAGTTTTGAAATCCATCAATTTGTTATATTAAACATATTAAGATCAATACCAAATTTGTTTTTTGGAAAGATTGGTTAGCCAAAGAACTTAGAAGGACTCATCAACTTTTTAAAGATGGTGTTCAGTAGCTCACTCTAGTTTTTCTCTTTCCTCTTCATGGTTCAATCCTCTTATAATCAATTATACTCTAATCTCACACTCAATCCCTCACCACCTGATATGAAATCGATTTTGTATAATTCTCGTTCTTCATCTCAAATTTAAAAACACTTAACTTCCTTTTCAATTACTCGAATAAGTCAGAGGTGGAATTTTGTTAGGAGTCTGATTTGAACCCTAACTATGGAATCCTAGTTAATTGGCTGATTGTCCAGTTGAGCTGCGCATTGCAGCTGAGAGGAGACGGGCTCAGGTCTTCTTCCTGGCTATCACCTACCTTCCGGACCCAACTATTTTCTTACAGGATTTCACTCACCTGGATCTCCCTCAAGATGGCAACCTTGATAGTTTTCCTGCTGTAGATGGTGTGATCACCTCCTGTGAGTTCCTCGACATGCTCATATTGGACTGCCTATGTTCGTGCCCGGTGGGATGGACTGACCTCAGGTTCTCCCCCCCCCCCTTGTTGGTGCCGGTGGGCTGGACTTGAACTCTCCTTCCTACTACTGTCTGCCTTATTCCGAAACCCCCTCTCCGCTTTGCTAAATGTAACTGTGATCTTTCCCTTACTCAGCTGCACTTTTAGTGTTGGACATTGATGTTGTTATCTATTGTTTATAACCTATGTACAGTCTGCGCTCTCTCTTATGTAAAGCGCTCTGATACCTCCGGTCTAAGCAACAGTGCTATATAAAACTCCAAAAATAAATAAATACATTTGCAAACTTATTTTCCAATTCAAAAAATAAGGAAATCTTCTAGAGAAGTAAATACCATTCGAACTTTGTTTTTCATTTATAACAGACTTCGAATTACACCTGTCAAATTACATAGAATTGACACCAATACATTTTCTCTAACTGTTGCTCATGTGCTGCTTCTCCAGCAGATCTTAAACACATGCTATTTGATTGTCCCTCTATCATAATTTTTGGATATGAATCCGGTAAGAGATAAACTCTATTTATTCACACATAGGTCCCTTTTTCTTTAACTCATATTTTCCAGGGGAGCATTTCAGAGGTTTGGTCCTCTCAATTCAGTGACTTGCATATACTCCTTGCTATTACCTTTCAACAGATTACCAAGTCATGGAAAGATGTGTCTTCTGTATCTTTTCAACCATGGTGGTATGGAGTCTGCTATCATCATAGATTGGATAGAGCATATGTGCATCCTGTTGCTCTTGCTAATAAAAGAGATCTTCACTGGTTACCTATAACAATTATCTTAAATTCTTCTGCTAATAAGACATACTCATGTAACCCTTGTATTGAAGAAGTACCTACACCTCTGTGAATTTTAAACATTTTGTTGTTGAATTGTGATAACATGGAAGTCAGCAATGGGACCACAATTGAGGTCTGGAACCGAGAAGTGAGTAACTGGGTGGCTGCTGAGGGTGGAGCACTACATAAAGAAGACCCGAGGGGCATGCGCAGGCAGCCTATTGCAGAGGCGTGGAGGGATATCCTATTTAACTGGGAACACCCGAGTGCCCCCAATAGTGCAGATGAGGGGGACGGATCTGCATTGACTGGCTCTGACTGATGGGCTTTACCGTGTGACGCTGCTCCCACAGAGGGGTCCCCTGCACCAGATTTCTCTCCCTGTCACCTCCCCCATTCCCCTTCCCAATGCTGCCATGGATAGTTACCAAAACCTTGAGATATAAGCAGCACCGTTGATGACCTGGTGCCCTCCACCCATGCCTCCTCTTCCCCCCACCCCGGATCCCCTAATGAGAAATCATCCTCCAATGCTGGAGGAGGCAATGATAGTTGTAAGGGAGGAGGGTAACTTACGGGAAGGGCCTGAGCAGGACAGATAATGAACGACACAACTCTCTTGGTTACTCTTTGGGACCGGAAGCCACCAGCGACCTCCAGTCGTTTATTTATATCCTTCTGGCCACGCCTGGCCAGAAGGTGCTACATTGTGTGTAGGTGTTTCCGGGTCTCGGCCGAGACCCGTGAAACACTAGAGCGCTACATCCCTTTCCAAGTTGGTAAATGTTCGGGAACTTTTACTCAGTCAACATGCAAAATCAGCCAGTCTCTGATTCGGTCTTGGGTTTGGCCTGAGGTTGTAGCCACCCGACCCCTGACCATCTGGGGATCCAGTTCTTCTCTGGTCGGAGACGGTGGGGCGATCTCAGATCTACCATCAGTGGCGAGATCCTCTGTGTCTTCAGGCTGGCTTGCGGCTTCAGCATTTGGCCTGTCGTTATTCCCCATGGAAACTGTCACAGGAGGGATACGCTTGAACCACGATACGTTCCTGGTCACTTCTTCTCAATTCCTCTGGGCAGTCACTGCAGTGCCCTTGGTTGCTTTGATAGTCCATGGCTCAGGTTCATATGGGGTCCTGAATTTCCCTCCTGGCCTCCGTGTGTGTATCAATACCGCATCTCCAGGACATAGTCTCCTTTCTTTTGCTCGTCTCCGCCGACTCGCTCGTTCATTGGTCCTTGTTCTCCTTTCTTGGGTGGCCTCGGGAACATATGGTTCAGGTGTCCAACCATCTGCCATCGGCAGCAAATCTCGTGGGGGTCCTGCACACATTAGCGCCCAGGGGGATCTTTGTGTGGTACTGTGCGGAGTGCTTCAATACTCCGTCAGGAAGTATTGCAGTGCCTTTTCCGGGTCTACCCCTTCAGCCATGGCTATTCTTAGGGTCTTGTTTACAGTCCTCATGAATCTTTCTGCCTCACCGTTAGCTTGAGGCATTGAGGCGTTACCTCGGTGGTGTTTTACTCCCAGGCTGTGTAGGAATTCCCGAAAGTCACTGCCTTGGAACGGCGGCCCATTGTCCGTTTTGATCAACAGGGGAATTCCGAACATTGCATACACTTTGCTCAGTATCGGTTGTACATTCACAAAACTGGTGGAAAGTGCTACTTCCACCACCGGGTACTTCCTATAGCTGTCTATTAGAACTACTGTCGCTTTCCCATCCGGGAAGCTACCGAAGTCCAGGCTAAGCCATGTCCAGGGTGACGGAGGCGGGTCTTCCGTGATAATCGGTGCGGGTGTCTCTGGCAAACTGGTGAGCTGACATGCCCGGCAGTTCCGTACCACCTCGTCAATTTTCTCATCCATGTTGGGAAACCACACTATCTCCCGCATCCGTGCTTTCATTCTCCTCGTTCCTTGATGGCCCTCGTGCACTAACATTGTCGCCTGGTCCTGTAAGCTGGTAGGAATAACTACCCTTGATCCTCGAAGAATTAGTCCATTACTAGCTCTGCTGAGCTCGTTGTGTATCTTCCAAAATTGTGACAGGCGGGCACGATCTGATTCGTTCCAGCCACTGACGTTGCGCAAGAAGTTCTCCCATGATCCAGTTTCTACTGCTTCTTTTACTCTCGTTATTACCGCATCATGGTCATATTGGGCTATAATGACATCTGCTGCCAGCGCTTGAGGGCACGACAGCTGAGAAACCATGTCCACAAATTCCTCTGTTAGTGTTTCCTGATCCAACATTACACCGGGTTCACTCGTGAGGTGTCGTGACAGGAAGTCCGCCGGGTTTTTTGCCCCGGGCCTATAGACAAGGTCCATTTGATAGTGTTGGACCTGAATGGCCCATCTCTCAATCCGAGGCGGGGGATGCGGAGCCGTCCCTCTAAACATCGGTACCATCCGGAACGGATGACCCGTTAAGTACAGGTGGAAGTGATTGCAGGCCCATTTCACTGCCAACGCCTCCCTCTCAATCTGTGAGTATCTGGCTTCCGCAGCTGTAAGGGCCTTGCTGGCAAACGCTAAGGGCACCCATACTCCCGGTTCCCCCTCCTGCGTTAGAAGCGCCCCCAGACCTAGCGGGCTGGCATCCACTAATATCTCTGTCTGCCTCGCTGTATCAAAATACGCCATTGTTGTGCCGTCCAATAGCGCTGCCTTCACCTTGTCGAACGCTTCGGCTTCTGCCATGGACCACCTCCAGGGATTCTCTTTCTTCGTCAGATTCCTCAGGGGCTCTGCTATGGTGGCAAGCTGAGGAATGAAACAGGCACAGTATTGCGCCATGCCCATGAAGCTTCGCACTTCCGACGCAGACGTTGGAGCTGGAGCACACTTTATAGCCGACGACTTTCGGGGGTCCACCTTAACACCTTCGAGTCAAAGACGTATCCAAAGAACTCTATGGACTGCTTGAAAAACTGGCACTTCTCTTTGTGGAGTGTGACTCCAAAGTCTGACAGTCTCCTCAGTGTGGCTCTTAATCTTCGATGGTGCTCCTCACTTGTTTTGGCAAGTATCAGTATGTCATCACTGACATTTAGTACTCCTGGAAGTCCTGACAAGATCTCCTTGATTGCGTTTTGAAAGATTTCCGCAGCTGAGGTGATTCCAAAGTTCAGTCTCTTATATCTTCTTAGACCTAGGTGTGTAGAAAAGGTTGTGATATAGTGACTTTCTTCGGCCAACTTCAGCTGGTGGTAGCCTGCATTTAAATCTAGTTTGGAGAACCACTGGGCTCCATTCACGTCTGTCAGTATATCATCTACCGTGGGCGTGAGCTGCCTCTCCCTTTTGATCGCTTTATTGGGCATCCGCATATCGATGCATATCCGTATTTGGCCAGGTTGTCTGGGTTTCTCAGCAATAACCATCGGTGAAACCCATGGCGTTGGTCCCGTTACCTTCTCTATGACACCTTGGTCCTCTAATTTCTTCAGTTCTTGCTCCACTGCCGATCGAAGATGAAACGGGATTCTCTGATGCCTCAATGCTATGGGCTGGATGGCCTTGTCAATGTGCAGTTTAACTGGCGGTCTTTTGATTGTTCCCAGTCCTCGAAACAACGATGGAAACATCTGTAGGACTTCCTCCGCATGCAGCGCCTTCACGGCATTGGCAAAAGTGATTAGCTTGAGGTCCTCTGCGGTACGACTTCCGATCACCAAGTCTGCTTCCCTGTCGATGACATGGAACGTGGTTGTCAGCTCTTGACCCTCTGCTCTGACTTGCACAGTCATTTTCCCTCGTAATGGTAGCGGCGTTTTGCTGCCATACGTCAATATTCGAGCTTTCGATGGCACCAATTGTGGCCTGGGTTGTAGCGCCTTGTAGTGCTGTATGCCCATTACGTTGATTGTGGCTCCCGTGTCTATGACTCCAGTGACTGTCGAGCCGTCAATTTGAATTTGACATTTTGGTTGTGGTCTCCGTCGTCTCTTGAGTTCGCTCACGAACGAGACATAGTAGCACTCCTCTTCGTCGTCGGTCGACGGATCATCCAACCGCTGTGGGTAGCGGGCCTGTGTTCTCGCTCCTTTTGAGTGGTGGGTCTCTTCTAGGGCTAGTTGTCTTACCGCCTTCGTCGGTGGTTTCCTGCTTGCTGCTCCGGACAATCGAAAATTTCCTCTCGCACTGCTTCTGCAGACACTGGCGAAATGGTTCAGTCCTCCGCATTTGGTACATGCCTTGCCACGTGCCGGGCAGCCATCTTGGTTGTGCTCTTCATACCCACAGGATCCGCAAGGCGTGCGGCGTGGCGTTCTGGTCGGCCATCTTCCTCGTCCTCCTCGGCCACTGTTCCGCACTGCATCTACCCGTTCCGACTTTACTGTGACTTCTGCGCTCGCCGTCGGGTTTATAGCTGCCTCCATTGCTGTGGCTCGTGCATCAGAGAGCTCGTGTGACCGGGCTAGCATCAATATTTCATCCAGTTTTATTCGGGCTGTATTAGTGTCGTAAGGTGTTTGTTCTTGCACCGTTGAATCAGCTGAGCCGTTACCTCTTTTGTTTGATCGTCATCAGGGCATGTACTTATGAGCTCTCTCAGTCTCGCATGGAAGGCGACCATCGTTTCTCCTTCCCGCTGCCTGGACTGCCTGAACTTGAAACGTTCATAATGAGGATTCAACTGAGGGTCAAAGTGCGCATTCAATGCTTGTACAGCCGCATCATAGTCCGTTCTTAGCCCAGTATTCGGAAAGTGCGTGAACAATTTGTAGAGCTCATCTCCACCAAAATGCAGGAGCAGCGATCTCTTTACCTCGTTGTCTTTTTCTCTAGTGGCAGTGAAGTAATTGTTTAGTCTGCTTACCCACACTGTCCACCTTGGTGCTGCTGTCCCTGGATCGATTAGTGCGCTGAATGGCGGTATGGGGTTGATTTGTGAGTGTTGAGATTGTGGAATCATTTGTACCCTTGCCTGCTGTCCAGCCACCTGTGCTGGGGGTGCTACCTGCGGTGCTCCTCCTTGTGCTGCATTGTCCTGGGGAACAGACATCGTGACAAGGACTACTGGGGGCTGTCTTCCACACTTTCCTTTTCACCCCTGTGTTCAGCTGCTTCCACACTATGGCTGTCTTTACATGTGCCAATGCCTGTTTTCCTTGTGGCTTACTAGGCATTCACCGTTACGCACGTTATAATGCACCAATCCTGACTCACTCTTCCACTTACTACTGCTGATTTGTCCTCTTCAAGAGTAACTTCTCTTTGGCATTTACCAATGCTTATTACGTTTTTCCTTTTCTTTATTTTTTTTTTTCATTCAGGTGACTATGCTCTTGAGTCTCAGCCTCTACAGCTGTTTGATTCTTTTCCCGCGGCGCCCCTTCGTATATTGGCTCACATCGCCACTCTCGGCGCTCAGACTGCCACTGCTCCCGTCATCGGGGGCTGTTGCTTCTGCGCTGCGTCGGAGTCTGCACACGCGTCTTCCCCTTCTGAGCCAGCACGCATGCACTGCGCATGCACGCGCGATGTCGCGTACTCAGGCCTTTAACTTACCCGGTCAGCCGAACACCACGGCTCATTTCACCCTCTTCACGGGCCTCTCTTCCTCCGGTCCCTCACGCAGCTTCCCGCACGCTGCTTACCGGCACCTGCAGATTCCAGGTCCACTCTTCCGGCGCAGGCAATACGGCTTCCACAGAGCTTCTCTTCCGCGCCGGCGACCACGCAGGTTAGTGGTGCCGAGGAAAACCTCCTCGCCTCTCCGATCACTTGTTTGGTTGTAGGGTTGCTTCCGAGGGGACATACATGCACCACCCTCGTCGCCAGTGTAAGGGAGGAGGGTAATTTACGGGGAGGGGCTGAGCAGGACAGATAATGAACGACACAGCTCTCTTGGTTACTCTTTGGGACCGGAAGCCACTAGCGACCTCCAGTCGTTTATTTGTATCCTTCTGGCCACGCCTGGCCAGAAGGTGCTACATTGTGTGTAGGTGTTTCCGGGTCTCGGCCGAGACCCGCGAAACACTAGAGCGCTACAATAGCGACAGCAACATGCACAGGCTGACACCGTTCTCGTTGTTTAAGTTTTCTTGCTTATTGGATACTTACGATTATAATATGATAGCAAGTGAAAACAATTAAAGAAGGTATGTAATATTCAATCACGAGATAGGTCCCATGGGTAAGAAATTTAGATTATAAGGCGCAAGTGGATAGAATAAGTGGAAGAAGTTGTCCAAAGGCATGATACACTGAAATAAATGTTTAAGTGTATGTAGAAATGGTTCGAGATGTGTATAGTTTTTGGGTGTTATACATGCTTAAAAAAGTGTCATTTATATATTTCCATCGCCCAGCTGTGCAAACAGTTAGCAATATGTGTCCGGAGATATATATACATCTTGAATTAAAATATGTAAATGTTAAAGTATATGATTATAAATGCCAATAAAAAAAATTGTATTCTACTGGTGCATTCTTATTTTAATGCATATTAGACATATTAATATATAACAGTTTGCTTTCTTTTATGTTATATGATTTTCCCCTTCCCTCTATCTCTAGCCCTTTCCTTTCAGTTGTTCTCTCTTATGTCTTAACATTATCATTATATGCTATTATTTTCTAGCTTATTGTACTATGCTGCATATTTACCGAATAAAATTATCTTTAAACTTAAAAAAGACATAACACGGAATGTCAGAGAGTCCATTTGAGCAGATTTTGTGGAAGGACTTTCTCGTTAAAGGGACTATAAAAACTAACAAAAAGAGAGAAAATGGTCATTCAAGCATACGCTAGTGGAGCAATGTGCTCTGGGGTATGTTTTCACCCAAATGTCCCCAGCAGAAATAGTAATACAATTGCATCCTTGAGGTTTAGTAGGTCAGCAAACAGCAGTTGTAACTCCTAAATTACTCAGTGCCGCTCTCTCTGTCAATCACTTAAGGAAGCGCATAGTTACATTTCCACAGCCACATTTGAGAAAGACTTTACATGCTAGCAGAGTTTCCTGCAGAAACGTTTTTGCTCTAAAAAGTTGCCATCTTTTTCGAACTCAAGAGCAAGCCAGCTTAACGCTCAGACCAGTACTCAGGACACCACAAACAAACGTTTGCTTCAAAGAGCAGTTCGCCATGTTATCGCTTGCTGGTAGTCTGTCCTTAACGATGAAGGAAGGCAGCTCGGTGCCTTGAAGCGGACACCAACATTTTCACAGCAGCAGCTCACGGTACGGCTTGTCCTTTGCCTACCATGCTACTGACCCTCATAAAAATAAGAAATGCAAATTCTTGACATGCCTATTTTATTTTGCTTGTTTCCCATGACTGCTCTGACAGCTACTAATGGCAAGGCATTTCAAGTGGAAAACAAGCAGAACATCAGACACACGCCTTCTGAATTCACTCAGTCCTAGCTCAGTGTGCTGGGTGAACGTGTCCACTTACAAGCAAATGCCCAGCCACCCAGCCTCTAAGAGCCGTAGTATGCGACATAAACATGAACTACAGATTAAACTCTATGAAATGAAGTCGAACCCACAAGGAGGTTGTTGGTGGTTCCTTGAGGAGAGTGCAACCTAAAAATAGAGGTTTGTACCTCTTTGATGGAAGTTTGAAAAAAATGCTTATGAGAACTGGAAAGATCACACATCATTATTTCATACCACTGTGCAGACATTATGAAAAAGTGGAGATTGTTTTTCTTTTTAAGCACATCGCTTAAAATTGTGATCATTTCTCAAGTAATGCTCAGAAATTTGACGAAGGAAAGGTTCTCCTGAATTTCTGGTGTCTGCAATTACCAAATACAATGTCAATTTTCCATGGGGATATGGTCTGCACAAACAATTATGTAATATCAGTCCTGAACACTGAATTGTGGCAGAATGAAAAATTTCCGAGCTAACGTAACGGAAAATTTCAATTCTATTAAGGACTAGGAGGCGAGGATTATGCCTTTTTTCTACACTTTATTCCAAATACCAGCATTTTAGATTAACAAAGACTATGTTTCCCATGAAACGTAGGGAAAGGTAGCAAGAAAAACAAACACTTAAGGCCAGATGTAGGTATCCAAACACCGGTTGGTAACGGCCGAAAGTACCGATTTTCGTCTGTTACCGACTGGTATTTGGATACTGAGATGTAGGGGCATAAGAAAATGCAGATTCAGTAATTTTACAGAATCAGTACATTTACCGAATCGTTAAAATTACCGAATCTGTATTTTAAGATGTAGGTGGCAATGTAAACAGTGCCACAGGGCTTTAAGGATTCGGTATTTACCACCAACTATTAGTTGGTGGTAAATGACGAATACCTGTGTATATGCAAATCTGTGCGTGTACACCTGTGGCATGTGGCACACATACATACCCTTAGGGCATGTATGTGTGCCACATGGCACACAAGCCCTAATCAGGAGTGCAACAGGGTGTCAAAGTGACACCCTGCCACCCTTGAATTTTTCGGCATTTACCGAATCGGTAATTACCGATTCGGTAATTGACATTCATTCCTATGGGCCCATAGGATTCAATGGCAAATACCGAATCGACACAGGAGTTCTTCCGAGACTTCAAGAAAGATCAAAACGTTGCAGCGGGGGGGGTCCAGATCTTCTTCTCCATCAGGGCAGGCATCGCGATTGAGGGCACCCGCCTTCCTGCTCCGTTCTAACTTTGACCCAAGGCAGTGCTCTAGGCTGACATCCCATTTACCTTCTTCTAGACAAAAAGGTAAACGCAGGTACGCGAATTTATTATAGTTGTCACCAATTATTTAATTCCATTATTGTTGAAGGCAATGAGGTGATTTAAATTACACACCCGGTGCATTTCGGAGAGGACGCCTTCTTCAGTAGGCAATGGTTACATTGATAAATGCATAATTAAACAGGCTCAAAGAAAGATCCGAAGTTTGAATGCAAGACTTGAAACCGGCTGAGAGCCGGGAGCCTCGAACACTGTGATCAAACTTTGAAAACAATGTAATTGCAGTGTGGTCCTCTTCTCCCAGCCCGGGACTGGCTAATTGTTGTTCATGTTGATGTGCTCCTTTAACGTGTCCTATTAACAATGGTCCTTTTTCCATTTTCCCACTCACTCTGCATTATAAAATGTTTGATTGCTATTTTGCCCGACTGGCGTGGCGTTGCCATGCCCCATGGTGAATACCATTATGGTTTGCTTTACGGTTCGCTATGTTTGGGTCTGCCTCTTCTTGGGGGGTAAGAGGTTGGGTGGAGGGTGGTGGGGGTTTGTTTTTTGTTTAATGATGGTTCTTCCAGTTTGCCGACGATGACGTTTGTTTTGTGGAATGTGATACATGCATGCACATATTTGACCATTTTGATGCAGTTTTGATGGTACAGCTAGGGAATGTGCCCGGACCTTCCGGGCTTTCACTGTTAACATGGAATGTGCATTGCCTGAATAACACCAGGAAGCGCAGACAGGTTCTGAACTACGTATCTCGGCACACGGTGGACGTTCTTTTTGTGCAGGAAACCCACTTGTCTGGCACGGACGGTGCCTCGATGGCTTCTGGCTGGGGCCCCCACAGGTTTTTTCCAATTATAGTAGGTATGCGCGTGGGGTCTCCATTTTTACACACAAAAGAATTCAGTTTGCACACTATACCACATACCAGGACCCTGATGGCCGTTTTTTAATAATCAATGGACTGCTGCTGGGACACAAGGTCACCCTGGTGGGAGTGTATGGCCCGAACACTGACTCCCCCTCCTTTTTAGGTTTTGCCTAGCAAATGCGTACGAAGTACGAAGTACGCATACGCTAGGAAAACCTTATGTTTTTGTCTGTGGGGTCGGGTATCCGCCCCCTCCTCCCATTGGCTAGCTTCATAAATGGAGGCTAGCCATTGGGAGAGGGCTCTGTCCGTCAATCTCGGACCAGATTCGGGGGCGTTCCCGAGAATTTTTCCCTTTTGGCTACGTCAGCCGAAAGCCTCTTCTCGTCAACGCCCCCGAATCTGGTCCGGGATTGAGGGCACCCGCCTTCCTGCTCCGTTCTAACTTTGACCCAAGGCAGTGCTCTAGGCTGACATCCCATTTACCTTCTTCTAGACAAAAAAGTAAACGCAGGTACGCGAATTTATTATAGTTGTCACCAATTATTTAATTCCATTATTGTTGAAGGCAATGAGGTGATTTAAATTACACACCCGGTGCATTTCGGAGAGGACGCCTTCTTCAGTAGGCAATGGTTACATTGATAAATGCATAATTAAACAGGCTCAAAGAAAGATCCGAAGTTTAAATGCAAGACTTGAACCGGCTGAGAGCCGGGAGCCTCGAACACTGTGATCAAACTTTGAAAACAATGTAATTGCTGTGCACCGGGAATCATTCAGGATAGTGCAAGGAAGCTGTTTGGCGCCCTCTGGCTGTTGCGGCATTTCTAGCAGCAGGCACGTGTACTTACTTGTCAATGTCGCGACCTGTCTATTCAAGCGCCGTCCTCTTTTTGGCGTTTCTGACAATTCAGGGTGCCCGGCCGTGACGTAATGTGGTCACACTGGATGTGTGTAATTGAGGGTCTTAGCAGATGAGGGTTGTCTATAAGTGGGCACTTCTGGTAGTTCGGTGAACAAGTGAAACCATCGTACGTGTCTCTGTCCGTTTAACCATCTAATAACAGGTTTAAATCCTTGGGGGCTTAGTTAGCCATTCATCCTTCCAGGGTCGACACAAAGTGCACCATTGACAAGGTACCTATAAACACCTGATAACGGTGCCAACAATCTATTCCGAGGTGAATGCGTGCTTTAATAAACTGAGTGTCCTGTTATGCTGTGCGTGCGGGTCCACTCAACCTCTCATCCTGCAAGGTCGATAAAATGAGTACTATTGACTAAACATCTGTTATTCGGCGCCAAGATGCCTCTTTACAAATACACGTTATGTTTTAGGTTATGCCTGAAGATGTACAGCTGTCGAAACACCTCTTCTGATGCCAAACACGCGTCGCACGGGCACAGCCGGGACCTTTCCTTGAAGGGAAGCCAAGGTGCACGGAGCAGCACGGTTAGCACGCCTCATACTCTGACCCGAGAGCTGGGGGGCTTGGAGGCTGAGGGTCCCGGGGGTCAGCATGGAGTGTGCTGAGCTCACCTGTGCCAGAGGACAAGGGCAGGTCAGGACTCTGCTGAGGAACAGAGTGTCTGAGACCTGGTCCTGGTCCATCCGCACCAAGGGGGTTCTCGGAACGGACTGTGAGACCAGCAGAGGTGTTTCCAACACAACGCCCTACCCCACAGGCTGGGGCCACCCATACCTCGGGAGAAGGGGGCCTCCGTCCCGAGGGATGTTATTTCAAGGCGCGGGCCCCGGCTCACAAAGGTTCTGAGTAATTTACTAATCTTTGCTAATTCGGGATACATGTTTTTGAGCCTAAATTGGTTTAAAATGTCGATAGTAATGTATGCGATTCACAAAATAAAAGGCCATACCGCAAGTCCAGAATAGGAAATTTGCTCATCCCTCGGAATAAATAACACGGACAGTGAGCAGAATATCAAATATGGCACAACAATGTGTCCTTTTTCAGGAGCTCGATCACCATGTTTACTACATTTCTGTTCGTCTTTGATTAAAGTGATGGGAAGCATCTTTTTAATCTCCTTGTGCTCTCCAGGGTCTTCTCTAGTGCTGGAGCCTGTATCCGGGTCATTGTGCTTTCATGTGAAGGCCACCTTTGGAGTATTGTGTCCAGTTCTAAGGGATGCATCTACAGTGTCCTTTCCTCTGATGTACACATCTGGAATAGTGTGTCCAGTTTTGGGAGCTAGGTCTGGAGTATTGTGTCCAGTTCTAAGGGAAACATCTACAGTGTCCTGTCCACTTCTGATGTCCACCTTTGGAATATTGTGCCCATTTTTGGAATTCAAATCAGGAATTTTGTGTTCATCTCTGAAGACCACCTAAGAAGTATTAGGCCCACTTCTGGGGGCTGCATCTGCATTATTTTATTTTATTTTGGACGCTGCGTATGGAGTATCATGTCTAGTACTGCAGGATGTATCTACAATATTGTGTCCAGTTTTGAAGATCACATCATTAGTATTATCTGAAGCAATAAACCCCCGAATTGTTGTAAAAGGGAAACAGTAGGGCTGTTTATGTGGGAATGGTATTTCTTGAAATGACCTAGCTAAATCTAAAAAGAAACAAACAAAAAAACAAAAGGTGGTGAAATTAAAGATGGAAATTAAAACAAATTATTGCAGGGAAAACTCCCAAATTGACAAGAAACCATGAAATGGTATTAAGTGGAAGATAAAAACTGAACCAAAAAATATTACCGATTGTTTAAGGGACAAGTTTACGTGTGCCAGGAATGGTCTGTGTAGTAACAGATAGGATGCAGAAAAGGGGGTGGTGATGAACAGAGTGTCTGAATTTAGCAGACCACTCTTACCCAGTCCAAAGATCAGGGCTTGATCCATCACCGTTTTTTAGCTCACTGCACCATCCCAGCTCAGAACCTGGCTACATGCAAATTAGTCTGTCCCTGGCCCAGTGCATCATGGGAACAGGGCAGACCAAACTACCAAGCCAATTCTTATACTGGGAAGGAAACAAGCTTCCGGGGACCGGTTTCTGGCATTTCAGCCGTCTTCGGCCCGGCTTGGTCGCTGCTGCAGCGCAAGGGGTAAGACGGTGATCATAGCGTCCTGTTAATATTGCAAATCAAGCAACACCCCTGACGTCCAATTTCTGCTCATGAAGCTAACAAGCAAGCTTCACAAGTCATTGTACTTGTAGCAGACCGCTGTAGGCACACTTAGCCTATATATTTCACTTTTTTGTAAATACACATTTTTTATTAAAAAAGACGTGAGTAAGGTGGGGAGGTTGTGCCCCCGTCCTGAAGAAGGAGCTTGTCTCCGAAACATGTCGACAACGCACACCAGAGGTCCTGTTCTTTAACATAACAGATTCGACCTCACACTGCACTTCTTTTAACAGTACCAGCCAGAGTTCAGAATAATTTTTTTTTTCTTTTATACTCATGTGCCAGGTACTTTTTAATCTTTCACCACATCCCACCACTCACTTATAACAACATACCCCACACACCTCACACCACACATAGTCATTTCTATAAGTGCTCCCGCGTAGTCGTAGGTCGCAGCACGCCGCATCCCGATAGAGGGGTGCGAAGACCCCGATGATGAAGCATGACACCAAGGGGCCTTTTGGTGTGTGAGGGGTATTTTACAGAACACTGAGTGCTTCAAGATTTGTTGATCACTCCTCCCCCTTCCCTCCCTCTGTGTTGGATTCTTTGTATCCTTAACCCCATTATGCAGGCATCCACCACCTGAGCCATGGAATAAGAGGCCTAAACCTGCCTGCGGTTGAAAGTAAAGTAAAGCAATGTTATTCTAGATAGACACACACTCTCAGAAGCTGTATTTAAGTCCACCCTGAGTGCAGATGTGCCACAGAACAATCAAAGCATTCTGCATTATTATTATTATTATTATTATGTTTCTTATATAGCGCCTGAATCGACCCCCGAAGGGGTATCTCCGCGCTTGCCTTGGGAACCTGTCCTGGCTTTTCCCTGTGAGATAGCCCCTACAGGGCATCCCCAAGGTGAAAGCCAGGCATCCCGCCGCGGGGGGGGCCATTGTGGAGATTAAGCAAGCTTAATGCCCAGAGTTGCGTAGTGTGAACCCATGATTAGGTCAGGCACCGAAGCGAGAATTATCGAGTCCATGGACATTTTGAGCTCAAGACCCTGCCGCGTCGGGAATTGAACCCTGGTCCCGGGTCTGACCTCTGCTTCAGGGTCTGCCTGCTCTAACCAGTGAGCCACACTTCTCCTATAACACCAGTGATGGCAAGCAGCACTGACTTCAAAGAGACAACAGCCAGGACTTTCAAATTGTGACTAGACCCAAACGGTCATGCTAGCCACCCAACTCTGAAAAGGACTGGTGGGGTGTTCCACCCCAAGCAACCCCCTGAACTTATGCTCCTGGCCCTAAGAGGCATAAAACATGAAGGTCACCACACACACCTAACACATCTTGCACACCGCACCAGCCACGTATGGGATGAGAAGGATGTAGCACATGCTGCTTCAGCCAAGACTCACACTAACCTGAACGATGCAATGGGAAGAAACAGAGAAAGACATTGTGGTGGCCACTGCACATCTTCATGCCCCCAAAGATGATGCTAACTGTGTAGTCACCCGTCTCATTAGGTTGCCCTTGAATGACTGCCTCTGCCTCCTAAATCCTCTAGGACACCAATGTCACCAGAGCTGCCTACCTTCAACATCAAAAAGAAGCTCCCACTGCATGTCTTTAAACATGAAGGCAGACTGGTTCAAAAGCAGTATGCGCTCTCCCTAACCCTAGAGGTGACTCGTCATCTCCACCTTTAAGACCTCTCAACACCAAAGCAAAATCCAGAGCAAAGGATCAGCCAGTGGCTAACAGACTGTTTACTGATCTGACAGTGAGCAAGATCATGCCCGGCACTTGGCCCAGACTATCATGTTCATTAACAAAGAGAGTGGCTGCTGCTGCTGTTCATGTTTCTTCCTAGCCTAAGAAAAATTACAAATAGAGTCTGGCTCCTCGCTGGGGCACAAACACACAGTGCCTTGCTCACAACACTACTTACTTCACATGGCTACAGAAGCATTGTGAGACGAGGGAGCTGTGTGACTTTCCCCAAGCAAGGAGCCAAAGTACAATCCAAAACAACAGATGAAGTGCTCTTCCAACCGCCCATTTGATTTCCCGCCTTCCCACTTACATAAAAACTGTATCTGGGTTGTCAGGCCTGCTAAGTGTCACGCATCACATGTGACTCTAACACATTTCAGTCTGGGGTTCCGCATCACTGCACTGAAATGCTTTGTCACACATTTTTAATGCCACAAAACTGGCTACGCCGCGGTGCTAGAGCGCGGGCTCTGCTGCTCCCAGCAGATGTGCTGCTAGCAGCTAGTGGCTCATAAACAGTTAAGGATCTTCAGTTCTTGTCTGCCCCTCAGCTCTGGCACTGAGAGTGCTGCTACAATGTTACAATCTGCGGCCTTAGCCGTGGCTCTGCGCGGGCGACTGTCTGAGTCACTGTGATTGATACCACTCTGCCGATTTGAAACACCTGGGGCAGGGCCAGCTCTGAGCTTCAGTAACAGTTACTGGCTGTGGCGCGCCTTGGGGGGATGGGGATGGGAAGGGGTATTATTAATTTGGATGTGACCTCAGGAAGTGAGGTCTCCAGAAGGGTTGGGGAACTAGTCGAAGTCAGTCGAGTGGAATCAAATGTGCTCGCCCCTGCAGTGCTGCTGCTGGCTGCACATAATTAATTAATATTACCAGGCAGCGGCGTTCGGACCGGGCGGTGGCGGGACGGAAGCATCGTCGACCCGGACCGCGCAGACCACACTCAGCATGATGGCCCGCCAGGCCACGGCGCTGCATCATGAGTGGCATGATCGGGGGATCTGCAGGGAGTCTGCCAGAGTGACTGGTGCTGCCAGTCACCATCTGCTGTGCTGCAGTGCGGCCATGACAGTGTGCAGCTCTCCGCCGCGGCCACCGGACTAGACCGTGTCGGTGTGAGACAGTCAGTCTTGACTGACAGAGAAGTTCAAGTAAGTAAAGTTACTGTTTAGTTTCGTACTAGTTTCCGTCACTGGGCAGGTGCTGCTGCCACAGACTTATAAGTAGCTAGTCTGTGTACTAACTTTAGCACCAGCGCACGCACGCTGCAAATTATGAGATCTCAGATTTCATGTCAGACTCTGTAGGCAGTAAAATCTGCAGGCAGGGATGCTCTGTCTCATCATCCTAAGTGTGGAGTTTATCTGCAAGATGACATTTGCCTTTCATCAGTTTAATCTGCAAGCCGAGCGGCAGGGCTGCTCTGTGAGTCATCCTTCTGAGGTCATTGGGCACCAGTACTAACTAAATTGAGAGGGTTTCCTTTATCTTCAGACACTTATGGATGGGTGGTGCGTGTTTTGCCAGGGCTCAGAGTCTGCTCTCTCTCATCCTATTATGGTTACATATTTGTTTGACTACCATCAGGTTACATTGGCACTAGCATTGGCACTAGTGCCCTTCATTTCTGGTGCTTTCCAGTAGTTTTAAGATCTTCTTTGAGTTTCTCGTTGCTAAAATTGGTGTAATTTCTGATATTTATGTATATGTTTCCCTCGTCTTTGCTTGATTTTGCTCACTAGAAAGTGTCACTCATAGTTGTTGAATTGTCACTCATAATTTCACAGAAATTATGCAAATGTCACACAACAATTTGAAAACAGTTCAGCATCCATATATTAGACCAGCTGTAGATGTTGTTCCACTACTATCTAAAAACATTAAATCGATATTCCGAGGGGCAAATACGAAGTTGATGAATATGTAAAAGGAATTGTGTATGGTGTGTGGGACGAACAATATCTTGGGCACTGATTGTGAGCCATCTCACTAATAGACAATTCTTTGTGAGCTGATAATCAGATCACTACCAATGAATCCTCCAGAAAAAACCCTGAAGCATACCACCACCTGGTTAACTCTTTTCCACAAACAAGGGACATTATCAGCATTCTTATTATGTGAGCTTTTGGCTGTCTTTTAGGACAGCGAGGATAAAAATGCATGCACTGCGGCCATACTTCTGAAACTTTTTTTGCACATGTAAAACTGCGTACGTTGCGTGATTGAACAAGAGGACTGGGGACAAATTCACGATCTTCTTTAATGTTTTGCCCCAAAAGGGGAGCTCAGTTGCCGGTCTGAAATTGTTGAGCCATCATATGTGTCTGGACATGGCTTTTTAACAGAGGGTTGATACATAATTTTTGGGGCTTTCTAGGAACCTTTTCCTCTTCCAGTGAGCAATAATGATTTTACCCAGTGACTGGGATATGAGTCGTTGTGATTTTGATAGAGAGGCTGGGATTGGGTCTCCATCTTGAGGTGAGGGCTGCAGGTTTCTCAAAGAACTTTCTAGAATGCTGCCCGGGTGGTTCAAAGAAGCCCCGGGGAACCATATTACCCTGTAGCTCTGCTTGAAAGTACTGTACGGGGTCATCGTGATGTTGCTCATGATCTTTTGTGTCTTGTCAAATAACTTTTCAAATAAAATAGTGTTCTCTCAATAGAGAAATCATTTTTTTTAGAGTCAACTTTTACATAATAATGAGCACTGCGTTTATTAAAAATAGAAACAAACTTTCTATGGATTTCCGCAGGTACTATTAATGTCATGTGAAGTTTAATGGTAATATTTGTGAAAGAACTTGTACAGTGCACCCCAAAGTTTCAGGGAAGCAACACATTTAAGAGAAATACTGATATGTAGTTTTGCTGTAGGCTCCAGGGAAGGCCTGCACCACACTGGAATGATAACACTCCTGAAAGGCTAACCCTTTACACCTTGACATTATAAACATTCGAAAGTAGCAGATGAACGCGCGTGGTATCAGGGGGTGTACTGTTTCTATAAATGTGTCTTGTATAATGCAACTTGACAACGTTTCGGAAATTTCTTGATGAAGAGGTTAGTCTGAAAGTACTCCACATTGATTGCTTGGGCAGCTTTTAAAATTGTTATTTTTATAAAAAATAAAAAAATACAAGTGTCTATTCCCAATTGCACTTAAGTGCTTGCATTTGATTACTATTTCCAAATCAATTGAGCCTCTAAGTCTAATGAATGATTTCTGTCCCTGATTAAGTAATGTTTTCTTTCTTTCCTTACTGCACAAATGCCTCTGTTCAAAGGCTGCAGAAATGAGCAGGGACACACGTCAGTATATATGGGACTTGGTGCTGTGGTGGCGCCCTCTATGTTGATTTAAAAGTGAACAGATGGGTGCCTCTGAAATGGCACTTTCAACCCCTGAGGGTCATTATGACACTTTGGAAGGCAACGCAAGGGAGGTGAATCCTGTGGCTCAACGAAAATGCAAACAAAATTACTAGGTACCATCCTCTCCATTGAGTGTGAAGAGCACTTTTGAGTAGCGGGAGGTACTGATTCCAAGTTCACAGAATTAAAAGAGACCTAAATAAATTACACGTTGAATACAATTGAATTAGGACACCATTGCTTGGGGGGGGGGGGGGGGGTTCTTGAAAAATTACTCTGTGAAGCTGAAGATACCTTCAATTGGAATCTTTCAGCAATACATGGGTTGTTTAGAAATAGCTAAACGTTTTTAGCCCTCAGAGGGCCCTAACCCAGTTACAAAATTACTGAATTTGTTGCTTATATCAACCAGAGGAGTGGGGGAGTGGCAGGGAAATTTAGAGAAGGGAAAGTTTGCTGTTTGAGTCAAAAGGTATAAATGAGTCCTTACTGCAAACTAAAGTCAGTGGGGTTTGTGGAAATACTGGTTTAGATTTACAAAAATGTGGGTAGCAGTCTGTGCAGCACTGTGTGATAATCTGCGGTGCTGTGTTGGGTTAGTGGCAAAAATTGTGCAGTGCCATATTTCCAAATACTAAATGTTGAGACAAACAATGCATTGTGAAAAATGCAGTGCTACCTTGCATAAATGTTAAAAAGTTGTGCAAAGCCATATCTGTACAGACTCACTGACTGGTGATGTCTATATATGCGCT
This sequence comes from Lissotriton vulgaris, assembly GCF_964263255.1. Classification (NCBI taxonomy): domain Eukaryota; kingdom Metazoa; phylum Chordata; class Amphibia; order Caudata; family Salamandridae; genus Lissotriton; species Lissotriton vulgaris. Next base: position 1,068,462,803 of record NC_141691.1, read on the forward strand.
CTTGCAAATAATGCAGTTGTGACGGACAACTATGCGTTTACCCCCAATGCAAAGGTGAGGCAATGGGGTGTTGCTTGACGTCTGAATTCTAGGTACACCCTCCAATACAAATGTGTATGCAATGATAAACACACCGCTCAAAGGTAAACAGAGCAACATTTTTTATTTCGGGGAAATTACAAAATATGCATGGGGATATCCTGGTGTATTCCTCTTGCCCATAGGGTTGCGCCTGGTTTTATTTGGAGCGTACATTTTATGCAAATTCCTGGTGTGCTACTATATTTAAACTTGCTTTGCGTGAAATACTAGACCTGTTTGCGCATTTCCATTCCTCGTATGTTTCCTGTGCATTCATGTTAGAGGTTTGATTCCAATCACATCACGTATTTGGAAAATAATCTACTTGGCACAGGAAAGTTAGTCGACATTGCTACTTGTGTCACTCACCGTCATGCGTTGCCCACATGTGGTAAAATCTGTGATTATTGTAGCCCCTATGGCATGGATAAAACGTCAAAATGCCAAGCACCAACTTTTATGAGTTCAAACGTGTGACGAGCAGAGCTGTCAAGTTTACCGAGTCCATGGATGACGAGCTCACCAAATCCATGCTTTCTCTTTCCTTCCTCGACCGTCGACCCCCTGACCTCTTATGTTCATGCCTGCTAGCCCCAGAGATCGAAGCATAAAAACTGGGCTGAGTGGATTATTTACTCATGGAGTGGGGAAACTTGAAAGCGTTGCAGGAGGTAATTGTACAAACTCAAGCCAGCTGTTCTAGAGGTAAAGTATTGGTCATTTTTAGTCCCGAAAAGCATTATTCTGGTACGCTTGTAAAGTGCAGCAGCAGGCAGCACACATAGCACGAGGAAACAAGCATTTACAATGCAACGGTTTCGCCTTCGGAAAAGTTTGAGCTATTGGCATTGTAAATGACAAACTTTTTATTTATGTGTTGGTTTTGAAAACAGATAAATAAATGGCATTCTCATTTACAATGCCAATAGCTTACTCTGTCGCAAATGCAAGTCGTATTGCATTTGCACACACACACCCACACAAGAGCCCCCCACACACACACACACAAGAGCCCCCCACACACACCACACAAGAGCCCCCCTCACACACCAGAGCCCCCCACACACACACGCAAGAGCCCCCCACACAAACACACACACGCAAGAGCCCCCCACACAAACACACACACGCAAGAGCCCCCCACACACATACGCAAGAGCCCCCACACACACGCAAGAGCCCCCCCCCACACACACACACGCAAAGAGCCCCACACACACGCAAAGAGCCCCACACACACGCAAAGAGCCCCACACACACGCAAAGAGCCCCACACACATGCAAAGAGCCCCACGCAGAGGTCAGGGGTGGCACAGAAGCAGAGTTTCACCAGCTGAGGCTCGCATGAAGCCTCTAGCATGAAATAGAGGGAGGGTAAGGGAGAAGTGATGAAAGAGAGGAGGTAAACAATGAAGGGAGAGCTCCATACGTGGGGCGGGGGGTCGAACTTGGCCAGAGGTGGAGGAGGTGTACCCCAGATTCGAGGGACTGCCCCTTCCAGCAATCTAGGAAGCTCTTTTCAGGAGAATTTGTTTGAAAAAGCAGGTGGAGCAAGTTGTTCCAAGGGGAATAGCTGTTTTTATTATTACTGCTGATAAGTTATCTGTGCCACCTGCTCTTGTAAGTTTTAGCATCTCAGTTGTTTTCTTAATGATTGGTATTGAGAACCCCTCTTTGATCTCTTTATTAGCACGAAATGTTATCAGGCTATAAAGTAGTGTCCTCCAACAGTGAGAAATGCCCTGCGTGGCCGAAACAGTTCGGTGTGACAGACTGGCTCTGTTTACTTAATTAAATACCTGAAGTGAAGGATTTCTGAGTGCGGCGTATTTTTGCTAAAAAAAAAAGATATATATATATAATCCTGCTATTGTTGTATACACACAGCTTGTCAACTAGTAGCAAGGTGATCCTCATAGCTATATGCATTGCGTAACTCATACAAAATCATTATAGGTTTCTTTGATGGAGACAAAATGGCACACACCGTTTACAATGCAGTGAGAGACTGTCGACACAATGGCCACTGATGCCTGGAGCAAAATAAGGACGTGTATTTTGAATGCATGGACAAGGAAGGAAGCAGAATCCTGCCTGTTCCACCAGATTTGTTGTGCAGCAGATTTAAGGGCCCTGGCTCGATAAAAGAAGGGTGTGAGCACCGTAATGCAAAGGATTGCTAAAAGTGGCCCATATAGTGCCTGAAGTGGTGCTTACATGACAGTACTCTACTCTGCTTTAACAGGTGCTTTCTTGTGAAATGCTACTGTTATACATGGCATGTCACTCTGCTGATGTGTACACATGTATCATGCCACCTATTCCACACAGATATATGTAATCAATGCCAACCGTAGGTTCTTCCAACAAGATAGATGCTCACACAACACTGGGTTTTCACTCAGGTCTGCTTCCACTGTCCTGATTGGCAGCTAGTTTTCCAGGCATCATTTACAGTGGATTGTCTTACGCTATAAGAGGCTAAAGGCACAGGGTTACAAGAACGAGTATAGCTATCAATAGTTTTCAGGTGCAGTGGCACCGAGGCCCAATGGTACATTGAGGACTCATTCTCCTTGTTTACATTAGGGCCAGAGGAACGTTTGCCATACCACAGGGCACATACCTCCAAAGACCTAACATGAAGTGGACACAGCAAGGCCGGAGATGGTGCTGCAATACGAGGAGCGTTCTCCTTCAAAGTAGTGCTTTATTGTCATAATGGAAGGGTAAGAAAGGGTCTTGCATGCAGAGTGGAAGGTGAAAAGGGCAGAAAAAACGAATATCCTACCATGGAAAGCCACTCTAGAGAAGATGCAGCATAGAAGCAGCTCCATCCATCACAGGCTTGAGATGTACGAAATAAGCAGCACTATGTCTGCCTCCATCACAGGCTGAAGATGGAGAAAATAGGTGTGTTTAAAACGAGCAGGCTGACAGCATCTGTGTAACGTGTAAGGTCGGTGAGTACATGTGAGTTGGTGGGAGAGTCGTGCGATGGTGTCGCGTTATAGGAGGTACGGTTAGAGTGTAAAGGGACTGGAAAGGACAGTGACGTGGAATGAAAGTGGGAGGGCTGGTTAGGTGCAAAGAGAGGGTGTGGCTTGAGGAAGACGCATTGTATAAATATGCATGAAAGAAGGCCAGCATGTGTGTGAGAGAAGGGCTGCCAGTCCCAGTTATGTTCAGGGAGGATGGGGCAATGGCTGGTGATGCATGTGCGGAGGGTGGAGTGTGCAGTGTTGTGGGTGTAATAGTAGAGGATGTGGGCTTTGCCGTGGCTTTGGGGCAGGCATAGTCAGCAATCTATGAAGCGCTGTGGTTAGAGGAGGGATGGTTCGTTGATGTGCATTCAATGAGGAGAGGGTTGGGTTGTGTGAGGAGGTAAGAGAAACGCAAACAGTGTGCAGTTTTCATGTGAGGAGAATGCCTGTTGTACCACGGAAAGGGAGAGAGGGGGAGAAAAGACAAGGAGTCACGCACTACTAGTGAGACGGCCCTAGCAATAGTAGTGAGAAGGCCTTAGAGGAGTCCTCTGGGAAGCTGTGAGAGCTTTGAGAAGGTAAACAGCGACTCCCCCTAAAGTCCCCTATGAAGCGTCCAGCCAGTGCCTGCTGATGTACATTTCCACTGTCCATTCTCAGAGCACCCTCCCAGCAGCTACTGTACATCACCCACTGGAACGCCATCCATATTACCAAAACGACTGTTGCAATGACCCGTTAATGCTAATGTATAAATCATGCATGATTCACATAACATACTTCCTCTCTTCAGCGGGTGCGGGGTGGAAGGCGATCTCCCCCAGCTTCTGGGCCGAAGACTCACCCTCGCAGGCACGGCCCCCGTCGCAGCTCCCACTGGCCTCCGCTGACGTCGAGGGTTCCCCCGGAGTCAGCCACTCACAGCGCGGCTCCCGGGGCAGATCCTGATGACGCGGCGAGGCTCCAACCAACGGCGGCGCAGCTCACGGGGACAGGCCCACTGCAGCGGCCAATCAGAGCGCGCCTCTGCCGACGAGCCTCCGAAAAGCCACCAATGCGGTCGCAGCCCCTTCGTGCCTCGGCCAAGGTGCCGAGCAGCTGCCGGTTGACCCCCGGGCGGGACGGGATACCACAATTTGTGAGGACACGGGGGGGGCGGGAGAGGACGAGGGGGGCGGGCGGGAGAGGACGAGGGGGGCGGGAAAGGACACGGACGTCGGGAGGGAGGCGGGAAACGTGGGGACGGCGGGAGGAGGGACACAAGGCAGGACAGCAGCAAGCCCGGCCCGGCCGGAGGAGACTCGGGGGCGTTCCCGGCGTCGCGTGACGTCGGCAAAAGCCAAAGAATCTCGGGAACGCCCCCGTGTCTGGTCCGGCATTGACGGACAGGCCCCTCGTCCAATGGCTAGGCTCCATTTATGGAGCTAGCCAATGGGACGGGGGGGCGTGTTCCAGAGTGCTTACTGTACTCAATAGATTTCTCTGGAGGAGGAGCCTAACGGCTCCGTCCCCCAGCGAAACCTAAAAAGGAGAATAAATAAAGCTATTCCTCCTCGTACACCTCACCTGAGGAGGTATTGCAGTTAGAATCATTCCCAGACCTACCGGTATAGGTACATTTGGGAGTGCACCAAAACACATGGGTGGATACACGGGAGCACCCACGCTCCACCTATGGAATGCCTCCCTGAGGCAGAGTAACGCAACGCAATGATTAGCACTGCTTTGTGTTACTCTAGAGGGCCACACAAGGTTGTCTTGTGTGGAGTGACAAATCTGAATTAGCAGTTACTTCGCCCTTGCACTCCCTTGCGTGGCGCAAAGGCGATGCAACGTAGTGATAAATCTGCCCCACAGTACAGACCATGCTGCTTAAAGCACGTGTTACTTCACTGCACCTATATCCAAGTGAATCATATTTGGGGCCTAGCATCCCTTAGGGACCCTCTTTAGTACCCATGCCCTGGGTACCAAGGGTGCCATTTACTAGGGATTTATAGGGGTGCCACAGACAATGCCAATTGGATTAGAATTAGTCATTATCTTTTTAGGGAAAGAGCCCTGGCACTGAGGTCTGGTTAGCAAGCCTCAGTGCACTGTCAGAGTTGAAAAACCAGCATCTAGTAGCTAAAAAATACAAGAAGTAGGGGGCTACTGCAACAAAAACCCAATTTCCTACAACTATGATATGCAGTAATAAGGATCAATTCTTCGGAGTGATGGGTGCCACATTTGTGATGCCAACACATCTAGCAGTGCTAGGTATCAGAAGGGACACATTTATCTCTAAATGTAACCACGTTTTCTATAACATGGCCCTAATGGCAGCTAGAAAGGATATCTCACAGCTGTAGGGTAGCCACACACACCTACCACAGAAGCCTGGGGAAAACATGTAGGGGCATATTTACAAAAACTGATACATCGGTATTGATGCGTCAATTTGTTGCTCCTGTTGGAAATGTCATAACAACACAATGGATGACCTGTATTTACAATACAGTGCTCTATTGGACAAGGATTCCCAGATGTGTCAGATATTCTGATGCATCTTTTGGCCCTAAAATGACAGATTGTTGGAGTTGGTCATAAGACTGACGCAACTATAGCAATGCATCAGAACACAGAGGCGAGTCCCATGTTAAAGGTCCATCGTCAATCCTTACGCCTAGTTTGAGAAGGTGTATGGATTTTGATGCAGTCAAGTCGTAGAATGACGCAGTGAAAAGCTGTAAATTTCACTGCATCAGTTCTATGTGGCTTTTAACATGGTAATGCCTATCCTGCATACAGTAAACCTGGTGCAGGTAGAATGTAATGCAGGCCTCTACAAACTGACACATGGGGCCCAATGGGTCCGTTTGTAAATATGGAGCAGTGCGGAGCCCTAATTGTGCCGCAACCACGCCCCAAAATAATTATGCTGCAGTGGGGCTAGCTCCTTGTAAATATGCCCTGTATACTGCTATTTGTTGGCAGAGGGCTAGCACAAGGAGGTTGAGGATGACCCAAGAAACTCAAAAAGATCTGTAAATAATGGTGGGAGTTTCGCAGCCTTCACTGAATGGCCCACGGGAGGACCACCTGGGGTGGTGTTTAGACTCATATGCAGACCACACTATGCAAGCACAGTTAATAATTCATGAGCGCTGAATTCCCCGTTATGAACTGTCATAGGGAACGAGAAATTTTTTTGGAAGAACTGCAATGATATTTCCGCTGTTAGGTAAATTGGCAAACCACAATCTGAATGTAAATGTGTTACCTGACACCCTACTGTCGAACTGTACCTTTAATAAATAAAACAAATACATTTTTTTTCTAAAAAAATAAAAATAACTGTGCTATGCAGAACAAAAGAAGCACACTTTTTGTTACATGAAGTATACACTTGTAGGCTTATTGTTTGTGCCATGCAACACTGGATGTTTTATATATTCTAGGCGTTAGAAGGCACAGTTTTTCCAAAAGGATGTGCCTGCGCTTCCATGTTTAGCAAAACCTCTACTTGACAGGGAATAACATGTTCCATAGCACCTGGTAAATGAGCATATGTTTGTTTCTTAAGAAAGCCTTTTATTTTGCATAACAGGGGAATCCATTTTACGTCAATGTATGTTAAAATCACAAGTAGCGACTTAGCACTGCCACAGAATGTGCTGCATGACTTGACTTTTATTGTTGTACTATTTCAATCTGTCTTACTGAAAGCCCCCCCCCCCCCCCTTCTTTCCTCCCCCTCCCTCTCTTTGATCAAGTGATGCAAGATGTTTAAGTAGTAAGATGGTAATTCAGACCCCCGGGGGTTTTCAATTTTCTTTTTACCTTGAACAAAGGGGTCATGAACTCCTGATTAAGAACTTAGGGGCCTATTAGGATCTCATGCGGATCGCCACCGCCGGCAATCAGCCCGCCAAATGTTCCTGTGTCACCCCCGCCATATTATTATGGCGAGAGGCACCGCAGCATACGGAAAGACCGTCAGCCGCTTTTCCGCAGGTCTGATTGCCGGCCGGGCGGTAAAGGCACACAATGTGCTGGCCATGCATTCATATTATGATGCCTGTGGTGGAATGCCTTTCCATGGCGGAGACTCCGCCATGGAAAGGCAAGCGAGAAACCACTGTGGAGGAACATTGCAGGCCCCCGGGGGGTGGGTGGCTGCACTGGGGGGTACCAATGGTACCCCCCATCATTGCCATGCACAAGGTGGCAGGCATAACACGGTGCCTGCCATGTTGTGCATGGCAATGCGCAACATGGGCTTTAACATTGCGGCGGGTGCTGCTCACAGCACTGCCCGCCGCAATGTTAAAGTCGAGGATGCGCCCGCCACCCTGGCGGGCGCATCCCAATTGGCCTGGCGGGACCGCCGCACCTCTGGCGGTCGATCCCGTGTTCCGTTACTGTGGCAGGCGAATAAAGTCCGCACACCATCGTAATAAGCCCCTTAGTGAATGGTTCCTTGCCTTACATGCTTTAGCCAGAACTTGCTGAATAGTATCAGGCTGATCTCCTTGAGATTTCAGCTGAGTAATTCATATCTAAACACATACACATTAGCCTGGCATAGGGCTATGAAGACTTGAGGCAACGGTTCTACAGGTCTGCAGAAAGGATAACACCTTTCACACAAGACTTTGTGGGTTACCCAGATTCCATTGCAACTTCATGCCTGCCTCTAGGTCAGCAAATCCACTGAGAATAGCTCCTAGTTAGAACACACTGAATATCCCTAATGGGTTAACAATACAAAGGTAAATAAAAAAGAATAGAGAGTTGAGGATTACTTAAAGTTGCAAGTGGACAGGGTCATCAGTAAGAGTGACTGCCAGCAGTGAAGGGCCTCACCCAAATAATTTTTTATCAGGAGGTTTAATAAACAATGTGCAATCCAAGACATTTACATGAATACGACTAAATCTTGAAAATGTCTTAACAGCTTACAGAGATCTGAGGAAACGTAGCACATGGTTAAATTCCCAACACAGGACCATTGTAGGAAGCTGGCTCAGCATATGCTATATTAAAGTAAGGTATAGTATGCACAGGGACCAGGGCGCCTCCAGAGCTACATCAGAGGCTAAATTATCTAAATACTAACCGTTCTCTTTGTGGTAGTATGGGCGAGCAGTTAGGCTTATCCAGATAGTGAGTTAAGCATTCATTGTATTTACTCAATCAAGACTGAAGGTACACACTCAGACACTGAATCCAGAATAATTGGGTAAATATAAAAATTGTACACTTATGTTTTATTTTTAGAATCAAGCAGGACTTAGCACCAGTAAGTAAAAAATACTCTCAAATGCTGGACTTCACAAGGAAACGCAGTTGTGGTTGAATTGCAATAGATATAGGTTGGTATTGATTCAAAAGCACTTTACATCACACAATAATTACTTTTACAATACTTTTCAGTTACTTTTAGATTACTTTGAGTACTGGAGGTGGTGTACCTGGATACCACACTTAACAATCTCACAATTCGAGGTAAGTAAGACTTTTCTTGGCATGAGTTAAAGTTACTGTTTTTCTCATGCAAAACAACCATTCAACACTTAAAACATTTTTAGGTTCAAAATCCTATAACATGGGTTTCTATGGGAGAAAAATGGTTATCCGTTTCACAGGTATGTAAACGTACTACAAGTGGAAGTTTTGGGGGTTAGGACCAAGGTTCCCCAAAGTCCAGGTAGGCACTTAAATTGCACCACCAGTGGCACTAGGCAGCCGGGTGCAGAATGCCAATGTTAGCCATTGGAGCTAGGGGGCACCTCGGCTGGGGGCTGCTCACAGGCAGGCCACTCGGTCTCTGGAGCCAAGCTTCTAGAGTTAGGTCAGGGCACAGGGGGTCCTAGGTCAGCACCAAGTCCACATCACCAGTAGCACAGGACCAGCCGGGTGCAAGGTGCTAAGTAGAGGTCTGGAGCCCGATGGAATCCTATGGACGTTGACGGTTTTGGATTTTGGCTGCAGGCTCTGTCTACTGGGATGAACCAACAGCAGGACAGGCACGTTGGAGGGATTGGGATGTAGGTGCACCTTAGGACCTCTTCTCCAAGGCGCAGGGCGGCCGGATGCAGGGGTGCCTTTTGAGGTTGGAATTCACCTTACCCAGTCACTCGCGGTTGGGGAGGTCTTTGTGCAGAGGCTGCAGGTGACATCAGACAGTCCAACCCACGTTGGACTTGGACTCTGGAGTGCGGGAGGACCTCGCTGGGACCTATGGGCAACTTGGTCTCAGGCCTCAGGCGACGGGTGCAGTGGTGATTCCAAGTGCCTAGTTTCTTTGGCCTGCGCCAGGTTCAGTGTTTGTTTTTGGAGTTTCTTGGGAGCAGAGTTGCTGTTTGCAAAAGATCCTATCTTTATTGAAGGCAGTCAGTCCTCTCAGGTGTTTTAGAGGTCGCTGGCAGCTGGACAAGTCGACTTTTGGCGCAGGATCTCCGGAAACTGCAGATGGACCGGTAGGGCTGAGGTCAAGTCAGTTCTTCTTTGAAGTCTCCTCTGTTGTGCAACTTCTTCCGTCCTTCTTCATAGGTTGCAGGAATCTGCCTTCTGGGTTGCCCCCTAAATACTGTATTTAGTGGGTGTTTTAGTGGTCTTTCGATGTGATAGCCAATGGGCTACTGACCTTAGGGTGACTACATCCTTGGTGTGCTCACCCCACATGGGGGAGTGGGCACAATCCCCAATCCTGATTGGAGAGTGCCTGCCATCTGCATGATAGTGGGCACTCAAGAGTGGGCTTCACCTTGCCCCCCAGCTGAGAGGTGGGGTTGACAGGGGTGGTACCCCTTCTGGGCTGTTCTAATTTTTTTCCTCCTATCTTCCAGCCGAAAAGGGAATGAGACAGGAAGAAGGCATGCTCCTGATAGCAGGAGAGGTTGAGGGTTGTGTTGCAAAGGCCGCAAGGCCTTTGAAGCTCGCCTGCCACAGATGGCTGTTCCTGGCCTGTGGAGGTGTGAACACCTCTGCCCAGGAGAGGCTTTGTTTCTAGGCCCAGGGAGCAATGGTTTCGACACCAGGAGTCCAGGAACTTGTCTCATGGTGGCAGGCTGGTGTTTACCAGTCAGAGAATCCACCAGAGGCTGGTTGTTTTTTCAGGGGGCTTCTCTTAAATGTCCTCTGAGTGTATTATATAATAAATCCAACACTGGCATCAGTGTGTGTTTATTATGCTCAGAGGTTTGCTACCAAACTACCCAGAATTCGGTAAAGTCATAATGGTGCTGTGGAGGTCATAATGAAAAACTCCCAGACCATATACTCTTTATGCTTTACAGCACTTACAATGTATAAGAATGGACTGAGACACTGTAGGGGTACAGTGCTCATGCAACTCCACCAGTGGTATAGTGCACCTATCTAGAGGGGTGACTTACCTATACCACAGGGAGTGGGTAGCAGGCATGGCACACAGGTATGTGTGCCATGTCAACTCTTCACCAAAACATGCAGCCTGCAATGGCAGTGTGCATGGGTTAACACCATCGCTGCTTATGGTTTTCCCCTCCTGTGCTGGGTCCCGAGTTATTCCATTGTTCATGACGAGCTCAGCTCGTCATGAGCACAGCTCAAACGTGCCTCATGACGAGCTGGGCTCGTCATGTGCATCGAAGGGGTTAAGGTACAAGAACTCTAAGGGTTGCACAATATGTGCTGCAGCCCTCAGAAGCCGTCCCTGGTCACAGTGCCCTTGGTGCTAGTGGCACCTTTTACAAGGGACTTACATGGGGCTAGAAGGGTGCCAATTGTAGGTACAAATTAACAGTTTTGGGAAAGAACACAGGCCCTGTGAACCTGATTGCAGGGACCCAGGCACATCAAGTCAAAGTGCATAGGAAATCTGGCAAAAAGTGGGGGGTTTACTGCAACAGAAACCCACTTTCCTACAACCCTCAAAACCTAAATCCTTTCAAGAAACTTTGGCACCACTCTTCAATACTGCTTGTTTCAGTTTAAGGATCATAAATGGTGCATCAATTGAACAAGGGATAGGTCTCTCACTACCCATCTTCCTTGCTTCCTCGAGAGTGTCTTCAGTGCTCTTTCTGTCCCTTCCTTGTAGTGGAGACTAGGGCTTGAAGTTTCACATTGTTCGCACCACAGGTATGGTGCATGACTATGCAGGATCTCATGCGGCTCAAAAACTCCTGTCAAGTCAGTAAATAGTAGCTGGCCATCATCCTGGGTCTCAAATTCTTGGGATGTATGACATTGTAGGAGACTCCAGGCGTTCATTATGGGCAGTGTGTGGTCACACCTGATAGAGTGTGGAGCCTTGCAGAATGACAGTGAGGGAGATGGGAACTATATCTCAATGAATCTTTAGCTCTCCTTTTGAGTATTCTTCCATACAGACGATTCCTCAGGCTATGCTCCCAAATTACTCAGAGTTCCAGTTATTCTGTGGGTCTAATTGTATCTGGCAGCTGTCACTCATCCCACAGTCTCTATCACCAGAGCTCCTAAGGATGCCTCATGTCACAAATGGGCATGAGAGCTGTTTGTGGGGTTGCATTCACTGGCCAGGCTTGTTCTCTAGGGTGGTGCAAACACCTCAAAATACCAGATTATTTCTCAAGTGTTTGAATGTTATTATTTTACTTTCACACACTATCAGTTCTGAAGGTAAGTCATTGTTATCTCATTTTGCATGAGTGGTGGCCCCTGATCTTGGCATGAGGTCAGGACCTTGCCCCATTGTTAAAAAAAAGATATGCACATCTTTGCATCGTTAACTGGTTACGAATTATGGGTGTTATAGGCACTGGAAGGAAGGATGTGGGATGCTGCAGCACCTCCAATATAACCATCCTGGAGCTCAGAAGGTGAGTGAGCAATGTGGGTGCCCTTAATTTATGCATATTGTCAAATTTTCTGTGCCTTAAAAGATAGAAGTCACATGTCAGGCTATACCTTCTAATACATTGTTGACTATTTTTTTGGCATGGATATTGGTGTTTTCTTTCTCTGACTACAAATTCGAGAGAATTTTGTAAAGTGAACTATGTGACAATCTTGCTAAGTGCAGAAGTGTAAAAAGAAATGATGTAGGCTGTGAATTATTTAATACACAACCACATTTAAATACTTGTAAATAAATTGTATACATATTTCAAAATATATCAGCTGTTAGGAAAGCACATATTAATCATATTTTTTTTATTCGAAAGTGTGATGAAACAAATATTTTAGTAGGGTCAAAGTACATCAAAACACTTCACTCGGTGATGTGCAAATGATAAATATTTGCTGAAACCCAATTTCCACACGTTATCATTCGTACGCTATATTGTTTTATCATTGAAATTGCATGTTGTTACAAATTTAGTGCCATTTCAGTGGATTGAGTGAGTGATGTCAATAGATGAAAGTGTGCCCCAAATTTCACTTCTGGCTACATTCTAAACCTTTAGCATTCTCTGGCTGAATGTGTGTGGCCCATTTGCTACACTTGTTCTTTGTGGTACACTCATCTTTTTTACTATCCCTGACTTCAGTGATGTAACATTGATGGCAGCACCCATACTCTGAAAATTGTTCCAGAGCCACTGTGGGTGTCTAAACAAGTTTAGTAATATTAAAGGCGTTTTCCTTTGCAGGCCATAACACTGGAGTCACTTTCAGTAGGGAAAAGCACGTACTTTGAGAGTTTCTCGTCATTCCGACCTCAACAAGCATCTTCCTCCCAGCCACTGTTTCACCCCAGTGCACAGAGTTCCTAATTCTATTTCCGAATGTAACTGTCCGAATGGATTTCCGGTTGTTTCTTCCACTTCCGAAGCTCAGTGTGAGAAATGATCCCAGATATCATACTTAAAACCTCTTCCCTTTAATGCGCACTGCGTTATCCTACACTGGATGTAAAACATAATTCTATCAGTTTCTCACCACCGAAACAAACCCTTTGGGATTCCACGGCCTATTACTCGTCTCAATGTCTCGCGTATATTTCGCCTTTCTGAATGCACATTATTTGCTCATTAGTCTGGGCGCCGCCAGCATGCTTTCATGCCCCCAGACGGTGCTCTTGTATGCCACTGAAGCCCGCAGCAAACAGCGTTCCATTCCAGGTCGGACCCGACTGGGAACAGCAGCAACCTGTCAGTGAGATGGCAAGCACCCGGTCTGGCATTACTCGGCAGCTGTTAAAGCAAGCTTTTGACTTATGTTTCGACAGGCGCTGAATGTAAGCAACAAATGTATTTTCAATTGCTTGTTGCCAACAGCAACACAAATTGAAATGTCAGCTTTCAAAACTGGAGTGATTTAATTTCGCATTTTTATGCATCACAATCCCACGTAAAAGGAAGGAAGACTTGAATACGCAATGAAATGCACCGGTTGGACAAACTGAGAAAAATCTTTCAAAAAGAGGTAAGACATACAAACGCACAAATGCCAAGGCCACAAGAGTCTGCCTGACTAATTGGCACATCTTTGCGTTACGCCGCTATGTGTAGGTAGCTCAAAAAACCCTCCTTCATTTGCAGCGAAGGGAATTAGCAATCTGTGTTCATCCCGAAAAGTGGCATTTCTAACTGCTTTGATATACATGGAGATGAGACAGATTTCAGAATGACCCTTCCTCTGAAACTAATAGCTAACTAACATATAGTTGCTCTGATTCGCAGAAAGGGCAAATATGCAAAAAATATACATTGCCACTAAACCGAAATAAGCTTTGCTGCCAATGTCCTCTATTACACACAGCAGAAGCATTTCTTGACTATAAACTGTACAATATGTTCTGAAATGTCTGCACTTCAAAACTCCAAAAGGTAACCAGCCGAAGTGAGGGTACGTGCATGATCTAATAAAATAAAAGCAGCCGCATTTGGATGTACAACACTAAATCGTTTTTGTCACTAGTATTTGAATTTGTCAGCAGCAGTGTCAGTTAGAGGCACACTGACGTTTATGCGGTATTGATTATGGTTGCGGTAGCACTGTGGGTGCTGTTTGAATCTGTTTTTTGCAAAATGTTAATTATTGCAATCGGAACAATGAAAAAATGCATTTTCTGGTGTATGGTGGTGCTAACATCGATTATTGTGCAATTTACAGTCAGGATATTCAAATTCCTCCAACGGGTGTTACAAATGGAGGATTAAACTAACGTATTTATCTGTTTGTGTGACCCGGCCTGTGAAGGGAATGCGAATGAAATATTTGCATTTGGGAGCAGTATCACAATAATATACTTACTTTCTGAATAAAGAGCTTCCTACTTTGAATACATCTTCAAATATCATCTCATTTCTTTAAATGGCTGCATGAGTATATTGCTCTCAAATATTTTGAACACAGACATGTGTATGTGGTACAGTGATCCTTTTTATTCGAAGCTAGGTCTTTGCTACATAAAAAATAATTAATAAACAGATAATTCATTCCATACCATTTTCTCCGTTTATAGTTTTTGCCTTCAAAATATTTCTTATGTGTCCACTACAAAATAGAAACTATAATTTCCAGTTGAAGTGTTGATCACTGAATAGCTAATTCCACTGTTGTCCAAGCCTGCTCAAAGAAACAGGGTTGGGAGGATTCTTTTTGAGTTCAAATAATTTTATTGAAAAGAATTTGAAGTGACTAAACACAATATGCAGTATAAATTGCACATCTTCACATTCCAAGCTCATTACATACAGAATAAAAGCATCTGACTAATAATGTAAATTTGAAACAGAAAAATGCTAAGTAAGTGAGATATATATGCCATCGAGGTACATGGAAGAAACTTATGAAACTATTAGGGAATCTAGGGTGGTTTAGGAACCTCCTGTTGAGAAGGTTTTGGTAGCGAACATTGTTTAGCACTTGTATCAATAAATATTGTGACAGGCGACCACAAGTCAGCACTTTTTGTAGCCATGCGAGGAGGGTATACAAAGGCAGTATCTAACCTGTGATTATGGCAGACAGTGTACCACCAAGCCCTATAAGAAATCTCGATGAATCTTTCCAATTGACAGTAATTTGTTGAAAGGCAACCGCCAATAGCAAATCAATAATCTGGACATTAAGAGGAGCGTCATCCCAGATAGGGGAAAGACTACCTAAGAAGATGTGAGTAAAAGACAAAGGAAACTTAGTTTCGTAAATTAAGTTAATTTGAGACCATACTTGTTTCCAGAAGCTGTGTACCTGTGAGCAATTGAATAACATGTGAAATAAGTCAGCACTGGGAGAAGAACATGTCCAACATGTATCTGGAGTAGGTGAGAAGTGTTTAGATAGGGTAGCTGGTGTGAATAACAGTCTATTATAGACAAAGAATAATGTTTGGGTAATATTTGCTGCTCTAGAGGCCTAACGTAATTTGGTCCATATGCCTTTCCATAGTGATAATGGCCAACATGTAGTAAAGTCTCGTTCCCATGCCTCTTCAATTTTTGTCTTCTGTCTATTGGTGTCATTGCCTTGTAAGTATCTGTAAATAATAGAAGCCTTGGGTGGGGTCATTAACAAGGTCTGAAGACTGGTTGGGGGTTCTGGATTGTTAGAAGTGTTTAGTATAGTGGGAAGGTGGGAAAGAGATTCCAGCACCGTTGTTTTGAGTGAGTTATATTTATTGATAAATGAGGTCTGTAAATTGAATAACTGCATGAGCGTATCAAAAGGTATAAATTGTGATTCTGAGAATAATTGATAAATCCACATGATTGAATTCACTTTTTGATGCCTCACCCATCTCTATTTTCATATGTGAGTTAGCATCATGTGACTAACTGATGAAGTACGTATATATACATGTGTTATGTATTACTCTTGCTTGTTACATTATTATTCAATTATATGTGTGATGATATTAGTTTTCTTAACTTAGCCCGTGTGCCTCCATTTTGTGTACCACCCTGAGCCTGCGAGTCGCACTCGCTCATCTGCCCCTCCCGTAGGAATAGAGAATTTCACTAAGACAGCAGTTTTCGTTTCTCAGCTAACTGTGGCCGAAACTAACAAGTCTCTTATCAGTAATGTTCTCATGCACCAGAGATGCTGAGGCTTAGCTCCGCGGCCTTGAGCAAAGATAGCGATGTATCCCTTGCAGGTGCAGATGCTTACTGTATGAGGACATTGTTCCTCTGTCTGGGTTTCAGTAATTTTCCAGAGGGGGCGTACCCTAATGTATTGTGTTGCATTATAATGTACTGCTATGATGAAGAGAGTCAGTCCTCTCGACACACTCTTAGGGGTGAGGTCGGACAGGGCCCTCTCATATGGGAGTTTGTGGCCTAATAAAGATACTCTGTTTATTCTTCTCCACTGTCCGGCTGACTTTTTACAGAGTTACTATAGGTGAGTGCGGTAAGTCACTCGGGTGGATTTGAGCCACGCTTATCAGATGGCGCCCGAATAGGGACCCCGCGATAAAGATCTTTCTCACCCGTAGGTGGGTAGCAGAAGACCGGGGACCCGCTGGTCGGCACGGTGGGCCCGGGTACCCATCTGATGCCGAGCCTGGTTCTCGCAGCGCTGCCCCACCCTGCTGATCGGGAGAGGTCTCGGTTCAGGTCTTATGCCGGGGTCCGGAAGGCGGAACTCGGAGCTGACCGTGTTGGTCCTGGCAGCCGGAGGTGGAGAACGGTAGAGGTCGGTACCGCGTACGGAAGGTGAGTGGTCCACCTGTGATTGTTGGAGGAGCTGGAGTGCTCCGGGAGACTAGGGTGTCTCCAATGGTTTGAGGAGCCAGTGTGCTCCTGGGGCTAGTGTGCTCCGGGGAACTCAGAGTGTGAGTAGGCCCTCTGACAGACTTAACTAAGTTGGGAGAATATTTGTGTATATTTTTTGTAGTAATCCGACCGGGTGGTACTGTGGTGAAGGCGTGGCTCATTGCGGGTAGACTCCGGAACCCACCCTGAACACCTAGAGTGGTGGTTCAGTGGAGGTGAGTCCTGGGTCTCCTGTGGTAAAGTGCGCAGTGACCCATAGTGCCGCTCGGGTCGCGGATGTGTTCTCCATCCTTAGAACAGTTAGTGTACTGTTCGGTCTGCGGTAGGGTCCAGGTTCCCCAGGACTTGGTCGACGGGCCTTGTCCCATTTGGTAACACGTGTTTGGAAGGATTTATATGTGTATGTGTGTGTATGGTTCCCCAATGTTTATTATATGTGTGTGAAGGAGCTCGAGCTAGCGATTCAAGGTAACGACTTTTGTGAAGAAGTGTTTTATTTTACACCAAAGTAGAGATGCCGTGTTTTAGTAAGTTACGATGTTTTGGGTGTTGTTGTCGTGTATCAGACTCCAGGCTGGCTGAGAGCCAACCTGCACCCCTTGAGGGCACTCCAAACTTTGATATGTATATCCGGCATGGATTGCCCCCGATCTTGTTTGGCACTTTATGGCACCGATATACCGCTGACAATGTGGATTTACAATGGCCCTTGACAGGCTCATTCGAGGCAGCTAAATTGGATTATTTGCAAGATAAATTGTTTGCTAAGCGTAGCCGTCAAAGCATGTTCGATTCTTTGAGAATATGGCAGAAGGAAGTCAGGGAACGTAAGTTGAGAGAAGAGAAGGCGGCTCTTAAAAGGTCAGCACAGACAATGGCGCAGAAAGCAAGAGAACACACAAAGAATGAGAATGAGCAACGTTTGGAGCGCGCAGATAGACTTTGCAGGTTGAAAGAAAATAAAAGTTACGTAGTACGAGAGGATGAACAGGATGAGATGGAAGACATTTTGAGTACTCGACCCCCTCCTCCTTATGCCCCGCAGTCATTGTATCCCACTCTACCAGCTCCCGCCTCTACTAGTGGGGTTCCGGGTTCACAAGCAAGTGCCCCGCACCAACCTGGCGCAGCGATTTCTGCCTCCCCCTCCTCCTCGACGCCCCTCGTTTCTTTACTCCCGGCCAGTTCACCCGCTCCCTCCCAATTTTCTCTAGCACTCCCTACTGTTTCAGCTAGCACCACCCCTAGTCAGGAGATGTCAACGCCGAGTCGAGGCGCAGGTAGCGGACTGCTCTCACAGGTACGGAAGTTGCTTACGCGTTCTACGATTGGTTTGGATGAGAAGAGTATAGTGGCCAACCAGGCATGTCAGTGGGCTAGGAATAACATTTATTTGTTTGAAGACATTTGGTCCACAATGAAAGATTTTGAGCCTTTGATGCAACAGCACGCT
This sequence comes from Lissotriton vulgaris, assembly GCF_964263255.1. NCBI lineage: Eukaryota > Metazoa > Chordata > Amphibia > Caudata > Salamandridae > Lissotriton > Lissotriton vulgaris. The sequence continues at coordinate 1,068,481,003 of NC_141691.1, forward strand.
TTGTGGCACATGTCAAATGTACTAATATCGCTATGGGAGCAGGGGTATGGAGGTGTGGCTCCGGCGACTTTACGAGATATACAAAGTGGAGCCTACAGAACGAACACTGGGGTGAAGGAGGTGATGCGCAGTCTACGTGCCTTATTACAGTATAGAAATGAATTGCCCTCTGCAGGTGTGCCCCATTTTCCAGGTATACATCCAATGCGTGAAGTGCACCCAATCTTTCATCCCGAGATACCCGAGATGGTAGATCCGGTCACGAATGCTGTCACCAGGAACAGGGTAGATGCACATTTCCAGGAGCAATGGGTATATACACACCATGGAAGAGAAGTGAGGTACTGGCCTTAAAGGCCCAGTTGCCAGATTCTAGAAAGAACCCGACTGCATATTATAAAGAGCTGACGGAAGCTGCGTCTTCCACAGTAATGACTTTAGCTGATGTTGAACTGTTTTTTGGGCTTCTGGTCCCAGTCGGTGTGTGGCGGCAGGTGAAGGGTACAGATCATTCAGAGGAATTGGGTGGTACGTGGCAGGAGTTGCAGGATTGGGACAAGGAACGTAAGCCAGGGGAAAAGCCAAAAGCTGAGATTCTGGCGTTACCGGGGCGAATAATAAAGTACATGCACGCTCTCATTCCCCCGAAGAAGGTAGACTGGGACAAGTTGACCGCTTGCAAGCAGAAAAAGGATGAGGCAGTCTCGGATTTCTTTACGAGGTTTGAAGAGACGTTTATGGACTTTAGTGGGCAGGATGTGTCACAGGATGGAGGGTTGCGACTCTTTGTTAATAGGTTCGTCATGAACCTATTGCCTGAGATCTCAGCAAGGTTGCAAGCGTCGGAGAGTACGTGGACGACGTCCTCTCCCTCCGGTATTCTCAGTATGGCTCAGTATTATGAACACAGAGAAAATGAAAGTAAGGACAAGCAGGAAAAGAAGGCTGAGGATCTGAAGACGAGGGTTTTGTTACAGCAAGTGTCTAGGGGTCGAGGGAGAGGTGCTGCTCCGGGACGAGGAGGCGGCGGCTATGGCAGAGGCGACAGTAGGGAAAGACTGGGACCGAATCAGTGCGCGAAATGTAAGCAAGAGGGGCATTGGTGGAGGGATTGCCCTCTGTTTCAATCGAATGCCGGTTCAGGGCGAGGACGAGGAAGAGGTAGTGGTGATTCTGGGAGACAGACTGTACGGTCAGATGGAGGCGGGAGGCCAGGAGGAAATTATTTTGACAATAGTGCAGACAGGCAACAACTACAAAGGGGTGGTGGTCAGTATTACAATGATGACTACTCTATGGACGATCTGACAGGATTCTCCCATAACTAGGACAGCGTAGGACAGAGCGAGGGACCAGTGCCTGTGGAAGTTGATCAGAGGGGACCCTATGTCGAGGCGGACTTATTGGGGTCTCAGCAGAAATTTCTAGTGGATACGGGTGCAATGAAAAGTTCAGTGGCTCATTCTCGGGTCCCTGGGGCGGCTCTGTCTGGCAAGAACAATATCTCTGTGGGTTTTTCAGGTACCCCGGTGATTAGCCCCATTTCCAAACCCCTTACCCTTACGATTGGCCCTTTCACTGTTGATTCACCATTTTTATTGACCTCAAATTGTGGAGAAAATTTACTGGGTTTAGATTTGTTGAAGAGGTTGCATGCCACCATTTATTGTTCTCCGGACGGCGTGTACCTCACGCTGGGCCCGACTGTCGCTCGCCCACTGCAATGTTTCTCTAAAGATGACCCGCTACCACCCGAATTCAAAGGAATACCCGACAGTTTGTGGGCTACGAATGATACAGATGTGGGTAAGATGGATATTGCCCCAGTAACAATAAAAGTTAAGGTGGGAGCGAAATTACCCAGGGTACCACAGTATAGAATACCTAGGGAGGGAGAGAAAGCCCTGTTACAAATAATACAAGATTTGATTCGGTCAGGGGTAGTGGAGGAGACAGACTCAAACATATGTAACAGCCCCATACTGCCGATCCTTAAAGAAAGGTCACCTGATGCTGCAGATAATATTCCTGATGTCTATAGGTTTGTGATTGATTTGCGCCATGTGAATAAAGTAGTGGAGCCTCAATATCCGGTGGTGTCGGACATCACTACGATATTGACCATGATTCCCCCATCTGCTAAGTATTTTTCTGTTCTGGATTTGAAGAATGCTTTCTTCAGTATTCCAGTACATGAAGACAGCCGTTATCTCTTCGGATTCTCATTGGCTGGCCGAAGCTTTAGGTTTAAGAGAATTCCCCAAGGTTACACAGAGAGCCCGAGTATTTATAGTCAAGCACTGAAGGCACAATTGGACGAATTGGAACTTCCACCTGGCAACGTTATGTTGCAGTATGTGGATGATATCCTGATAGCATCGGATGAAGAGGAAGGTTGTCGGGATGTTACGATAAAATTGCTGCATCATTTGGCCAAAAGGGGGCATAAGGTGTCCCTTCCAAAATTCCAATATTGTCGAACGGAGGTTACCTACTTAGGTCACCTCCTTTCGAAAGTGGGGAGGAGATTGACGCCAGAGCGCATAAAAGCGATAACTAACATGAAGGTACCTAACACGCAGCGAGAGGTGCGTGCATTCTTGGGCATAACATCGTATTGTCGCCAGTGGATACCTAACTATGCATTACTAACAAAACCCCTACTGTATCTGACTACTAAAGAAGTGCGCGAACCCCTACCCTGGACCCCTGCATGTCAGGAAGCGTTCGAGTCACTAAAAACTGCTTTATGTTCTGCACCCGTTCTGGGAACACCTGATTACCAGAAGCCTTTTGTTCTTTATGTACACGAGGCGGAAGGTTGCGCGTTGTCTGTCTTAACACAATGTTTCCGAGGGAAGCAGAGACCCTGTGCTTACTTCTCTGCGATGCTCGACAATGTGGCAAGAGCGCTGCCCAGTTGTCTGAGGGTCACGGCGGCTGCTGCGGTCTCTATAAGACAATCGGCAGGGCTCGTATTGGGTTCAGACCTCTCAGTAATGGTACCACATGCTGTGGACATTTTGCTAAACAGAACACAGACGCAGCATTTAACTAGTGCTCGTCTTACCGGCTATGAGATGACCCTCTTTGCACCTCATGTGACGATAAAAAGGTGTGCCACTCTGAACCCTGCCACGTTGTTACCTATCCCAGCAGATGCAAAGGATGATGACATGCATGACTGTTTGTTTCGGACAGAGGAGGAGACAAAAGGGAGGGTGGATCTGACGGACAAGCCCCTAGATGATCCGGACGGGGAACTGTATGTAGACGGGTCTTGTTTCAAACTTGCAGATGGTACATCGACAGCAGCATATGCGATAACGACATTACAGATGGTAGTGGAGACCTCTAGAATACTTTACAATTCGGCCCAGGCTGCAGAAATTATAGCTTTACTGAGAGCATGTGAACTGAGTGAGGGTCTGGACGTGAACATTTATACCGACAGTCAATACGCCTTTGGCGTGGCTCATAATTATGGGCGACTGTGGGCAGAACGGGGATTTTTGACTTCACATGGATAACGCATACAGCATGGTCCACTGATATTACAATTGTTAACAGCATTGACGTTACCCAAGCGACTGGCTGTGATAAAGTGCAGCGCACACAAGACAATAGTGGATGATGTGGGACGAGGCAATGCCTTTGCAGATCAAACGGCAAAAGAGACTGCTCGGACAAAACTACCACGGATGTTTATGGCAGGCCCAGCTAGATGGGTACCAGATGTTAATATGTTTGCAGACACAGTACAGAGTGTAAAAAATATACAGGAGATGGTAACTGAGCAAGAGTTGAAGGCTTGGAAAGATGGCGAGGGGAGACTGGACTCTGATGGGTGCTGGACGGATGTGACTGACAAAAGACGATGGTTACTCCCGAATGCATACGTCCCCCCCCGTAGTGACAATGGCACATGGCCTGGCACACATCAGTGCTAAGGGTATATGCAAATTGCTGGACCCGGTCTGGAGCAATAAAAATATCTCTAAGATGGCGACACATCTGGTCCAGCAGTGCATGGTCTGTTTGAGACACAATCCAAGAAAGGGAACGCCAGTACCAGCAGGGAACTTTGCACCTCCTTCTTTCCCTTTTGAAGTGATACAGATGGATTACATAGAAATGGAACGTGTGAATAACTTGAAATATGTCCTTGTAGTTGTATGCTCTTTTAGTAGATGGGTGGAAGCATATGCCACTAAGGACTGCACGGCCATTTCTAAAGCCAAAATGTTGATAAAGGAATATTTCTCTCGCTTCGGATTGCCTAGGGTGATCTGGAGTGATAACGGTACATCCTTTAATGCTGAACTTATCAAAAACATATGTAAGGGGTTGAAAATTTCACAGAAGTTCCACGCGGCTTTACATCCCCAAGCCGCGGGCTTAGTGGAGAGATTTAATGGTACCCTTAAGTTAAAGATGGCCAAAATACAGGAGAGTACAGGACTCCGCTGGCCAGATGCCCTTCCTTTGGCTTTGCTTTCCACCAGAGTTACTGTTAATTCTAAAATGAAGATTTCGCCTAACGAGGTTGTTTTTGGCCGTCCGGCCAATGTCTGGGGGTACCGCGACCGAAATGCTTCTCAGAAGTTGAACATCCATTGTTGATAGACTACTTGTATGCTTTGACTAAAGACCTTCGTTCTATTCATCAACAGGTAGCAGACACCCTGAAGCCGTTGCCGGAGGGGCCGGGCCACAGCATTCAACCGGGTGATTACGTCGTGATCAAGAAATATCAGCAGAAGAATTGCCTGGAGCCCCGCTGGTCGGAACCTCGCCTTGTACTGTTGACCACACGCACCGCACTTCGAGTGGAGGGCAGAAAAGCGTGGACGCATGCATCGCATGTCAAGAAGGTCCCGCTGCCGTTACCCTACGACAAATGGGTAAGAGAAGGCATTGCTGATGAGGAACATGAGCAATTACCCAGATACGTCCCCTTCTCGGATGCTTCACTGAGGGGAGAGGAGCAAGGTGAAAAGACGAACGCAAAGTCACATGCAGAACAAAGTGCTCCAACAAGCTCCGTTACTCCCGTTGCTACTAGTGAAAAGGCATTAAAGGGTCCAGTTCATGCTACAGATACACCTGTTTTGTTCGCTGACCCTGAAGTGCGAGGGAGCACTCGCTATAATCTGCGGCCCCGAAAAAGGTGAAAGTGTACTGGACTGAACACTGGAAGAAGGGCTTAGTGGAGATTCTGTTATAAAAGAAGATTTAGTGGTAGGGATGGACTTGTAAGAGCCCTGGTGTTTAGCCGAATATTCTGTTCTATGAGACTATAGAGTGGTGTGGGGCCCAGATTAAGTGCTCCTCTGTTACAATTGCTGTGTGTCAAGCGACGTGGGAATAAGGTATGGACGGTAAAAGCCTGCCTGTGAGGCTTTGAAGGACACAGGGAGAAGATCCCTTTTCAGGGTGAAGAACCCCTCTGGCCGGTTTTAGGACTGTCTGGGACTATTTTTTTTTAGTGTATCATTTCCATCCTTTCTTTTTATATTTTTGCAATTTTTAATATGCACCCTTTTGGCCGCCCCATCCCTGATGAGGAGCAGCCCTTTGCGGCTCCTCGAAGACCTTTGCCTGCTTCCCCCTGGTTGGCCCTTTCCCGGAGGGGAAAAATAGTACTCCTCATAATAGTGCTAATTGCTTTTCTAGTGGCTCTTGGTATATTGTTTTTCTTGGATAAAGCTTATCCCGTACATGTGTTTGCACCCACACCTACTGCTGTTCCCGAACATAACATTATTAGTGTGGATTAACGTGAACAAATGCTTAGACGAGGTTACAGAGAAAATGTTTTTATAAAGACTTTGCATCATGCTCATGCAACAACAAATATGACTGACTGTTGGGTCTGTGGGCTTTTGCCTTCTGCCGCTTACAAAAAGGATAGATTTTTAGCGCTCCCATTGACACCTGTGAATAGTTGTGTGGGATGGTATACTCTCATAGGTCTTGTTAAATATTTTCAACAGCCAGATTTTCTGACTCCTCGACTGCAAGACAGGGGATCGACAATGACAATGCGAGTTCGCCCTATGCCCCCCTCTTCCCTTGGACGGCTATATACTGACGGACGTTTTGATCAGACATTTATAGAGACGTGTGAGAAAAAGGTGGGACGCTTCTTGACTCCAAATGATACCGACAAGGTTAGAGAAAGTTTTTTACGATTGAATTCCTCTCTGTCCTACAGATATCCACCTAAGGGGAACGGCACTGTCAAGTCCTTAATATCATTGGCCGTGGTGGGTCCGTCCCCATTTTTTTGTATAGAAGGAAGGGGCCCCATTAAAGTTGGCGACAGTTTTTGTAATGTAACAGCTTCGATACGTTTACCTCTTAGTCCGTCTTAGGTTACTCCCCCCAGCATTTACTTTGTGTGTGGAGATAATGGGTACTTTGAGCCACGCTTATCACACATTAAGCCTCTTTGTCTCTAAGTCTTCCAATAAATGGGTTTATTTTGGATCAACAACTTTTTATTATGCCAAATCGTTGAGTTTAAAAAGGATTCTTTAGAATCAGGAGTAGAGTGTAAAGGTAAATAGAGTAATTTGGAAGTGTGCCTTATTATGGGAGTTGAAATGGATTGTGGTTTGCGAGAAAAGGAACAATATTCACAGCTAAAGAGAGGCGTTGTGTTAAAGTCCAGAGAGGGCATTCATCTATAGAGTCAAGCAACCATAGAGAAGCCTGACGCAAGAGGAAAGCTTTCTGATAAGCCTAGAAATCTGGGAAATTGACTCCTCCTTCTGATTTGGGGCAAATTAATTTTAGCACAGACATTCTAGGTTTTTTATTACTCCACAAAAAAGAGGATAAAATGGAATTAACTTTTTTAAATAGTTTAGTTGTAATTGGGACCGGGATGTTCGAAATAGTGTATAAAACTATGGGCGATAACATCATCTTTATGTGTCCAAACGAACCCCCAAGACAGATACAGAGGATGCCATTTAGAAGTCAATTCTGAGATCTTTTGAAGACACTTATTCATACATGAAGTTACAATTTCCGAGATTGAAGATGTAAAGTGTAGGCCTAGATATTTAATGTTATTCGGATTTCATTTAAAGTGGGAGGTTTGAAATTCTGAACTAAAAGTATATTTTGTTAAAGGCAATATTTCACAATTATCGTTATTTAACTTGTATCCAGAAATAAAAGAGTAAGATTTCACCTCCGCTAAGAAAGCAGGAATGAATTCTTCTGGTTTGGATATAAAGAGTAAAATGTCATTGGCGTATGCTGCAAGTTTGATGTGGACATTCGATGTTTGAAACCCATAAATACTGGGGTTTTGACGTAATTTGGATACAAATGGCTCAAGGGCTAAATTAAAGAGGAAAGGCAAAGAGGACATCCTTGACGCACTCCTCTGTCTAAGTTAAAAAAATGGGGAGATTAACCCATTAGCACATATTGCTGCGCAAGGGTTAGAGTAGAGGGGAGATAATACATTTATCACATTTGGGCCAAATCCAAACCATTTTAGAGTATAAAATAAATATTTCCATTCAACTCTAGCAAAAGCCTTTTCGGCATCTAGCGCTATTGCCGCCAAAGAATGATTAACATGTGATGATTTGGATAAAACATTGGACAAGAGTCGTGTATTATCAGTAATGACTCGACCCTTAACAAAGCCAGATTGTTCTGTCCTTAGTAAATTCGGTAAATAGGAATCTAGATGTATGGAAAAGGCTTTAGAACATTTTTTATAATCAATTTTAACAAGTGAGATATGTCTATAGTTATTGCAGTACTTGGAGTCTTTACCTTCCTTGGGGATAAAACAAATGTGGGTTTCCGAGAAAAAAACGGAAGAATTATTGGAGGAAGAAAAAAAACTTATAAGTGAGTGTAGCTTGGGGATTAAAAGCTTAGAAAAATGGGTATAAAAATCAACAGTAAAGCCATCCGGGCCAGACCCTTTGTCTTTTTTGAGGTTTTGAAGAGCATTAAGGAGTTCCCGCTGGGAGAGATCAGATTCTAATTGAGATAAATCCGGAGGTATCTGTTGAGGTTTTTGGATATCAGAGAAAATTTGTGATAATGAGTGATCCGTAGGTTGAGTTTCTGAAGAATATAAGGATTTATAGAAAAGAGGAAATTCGTTTAAGATTTCGGAATCTTTAAACCTTAAGACTGAATGTTCATCCAAGACAGAGTCAATGTTCAATTTGTTTTGGGGAATCTTTAAATAGTTGGCTAGGATTTTCCCTGCTTTTTTTACCTCCATAGAAATTTGCGCTGGATTTTAACAAGTAAAGTGAGGCGTCTTCTGTTGACTTTTTATTCAATTTCAAGTTAGCGTTGATAAGAGCTCTTAAGCACTCCTCCGAGTGGGACGTATAGTATGAATGTTCTAGTGCTTTAATATCTTGGAGGAGATCTGTTGTAATCTTACGTGCAGATTTTCGTTTCTTTGCAACAAAGTTTATAATAAAGTCTCTTGCTGATGACTTAAAGGCATCCCAAATAGTTGAGAGTGATAAAGATTCTGTATGGTTTCTCTCAAAGTAATCAGTAAAGAAGGAAGTAAATGATGCTGAGAATTTGGGGTCTAAGAGGTGAGCGTTATTAAAACGCCATCTTCTAGGGGCGTTATTCCTGGGTATTATATCAAAGCCGATGGAAATGGGTGCATGATCTGATAATAGAAAGGGACCAATATCTGCAAATGTGAGGGATTGCGAAATTTTATGGTAAACAAAGACATAGTCAATTCTTGATTGGGTATGATGTGTTGAGGAATAAAAGGAGTATTCTCTAGTGTTTGGATTACAAAGCCGCCAAGCATCAAGCAGTTTATGTTGAGATATAGTGTGAGTAAAAGATTTATGTGTTTTATTGGGGATGAAAGGCACTTTAGAATTCCAATCTACGAAGGGAACTAATACTTGGTTACAATCTCCAGCTATAATAAAATTATCTTCAAAGCAATTGGATATTCGTGTGGCTAAGGCAGGCCAAAAGGAGGTATCTCCACCTGTAGGTGCATAGACATTAAGAAGAAAAACGGAAACACCTTTTAGTGATAATTTAAAAATAAGCCATCTCCCTTCAACATCTGTTTCTTGTGACAATAATGTGACTGAGAGAGATTGGCTGCATAATATCACAACTCCATTTTGTTTACCATCCCCAGGAGAAAAGTAAGCCTCACCCACCCAGCCCATTTTTAATTTCATAAATTCAGTATCCGTAAGGTGTGTGTATCCGTAAGGTGTGTTTCTTGTAAGAAGACAATGTCAGCATTTAACTTAGCTAAATGTACTAAACCCCTCTGTCTCTTAATAGGATAATTTAATCCCCTAATGTCCCATGAGACCAACGTAAGAGCATTACAAATTAAAACAAAGTGCAGATAACAGTTTAAAACAACAGTCTAATTCAATTAAGTGGAATGAACAACAATAAAAGAGTCCGAGCTTGTGATACTGAAGGCCTAATCTGTACAAAAAAATTGTAGAGTGTTGAAAGGGAAATGAGAAAATAAGAGGAATAAAGTGAGCTTAGAACAATGAAAGTAATAAAAAATATATAAGCAAAGGCAAGAATGAAGAGAAAGAAAAGTCACATAGAGAAAGAAATGTCACATGGTAGGGAGCATTCTCAACAGTAAGCATAACCGTATTCGGATAAAGCGCCATTGCCCTTTAGAATGCCACATAATTGTAGAAACACCAATCGAAACCACACAGAAAAAGTCTTAACCGTGCTATTACTCATGTTCATCGGACGCGATTTTATCAGTTTGGTAATGCGTTTTATTGACTTTTCAATCAATATAAATAAACTAATGGTGGCAATGACGAAGAGCCGTTAGTCACATTTCGTTAGGACTGTGCAATAACATATTCACTGTTATAGTGAAATACAGGGAAAACACTACAGAGATAGAGGCATAAAGATCTAGATAGAATTGTGCACATTATGGGTAAGATATTTCTCCTAAATTAAACCAGCCACTGGCGGTCAAACTGAGCTTGCTAATGCCATTGAAGACAAAGGTGGACCACAGTTAAGGCAGAAAGGTGATGGAGGGAGAAAAAATAGGGTTTATAGTACTTTTAGTATTCATGAGTGATTGTTTGATCATTATTCTGGCAATTGGTTCTTGACCTAAATATGAACTCCTTATAATTTTGACAGTCTGCATAATGTTTAGTTACAAAATCTTACTCCATAACATGTTTTTATGCAAATACATCAGTGTTAGACCTTGTGTCCTTGGCATAGATTCCCCTTACTTTTGCCTCTAGCTCCTGTATTTTTGATAGTATGCTGGGTTTTGTTTTTGCTGGTTTGTGTACTCTGGGCACTTTACCACTGCTGATCAGTGCTAAACTTCAAGTGCTCCCTGTGTAAGTTGTGATTATGATTGATTATCCATGATTGGCATGTTTGATTTACTGGTAAGTCCCTAGTAAAGTGCACTGTGTGTACCCAGGGCCTGTAAATCAAATGCTACTAGTGGGCCTGCCGCACTGGTTTTGCCACCCACACAAGTAGCCACATAAACCTATAAGAGGTAGAGAAGTTGACCTAACGGCTAGTGCGGTCGACCTCAAATCTGGGGAACCGGGTTCGAGGCTTGGCAAGGACGCACAACATCCGGTGATTCTGGGCAAATCACTTAATCTCCATGTGCCTAACAAAATGAATGTGTCCTCATGTAATGTAACTGGTGCTCGTGTAAAGTGCCCCCATACCCAATACCTGGCAACTGCTCCCACTTGTGCAAGACCGTAAGTACCTTGCAAGGGTGCACAGAAAATGGGTGCAAGTGATCATCGGTTAGGACACGGACTGTTCCGACGTGTACAGTAATCACACTGTGCCAAGGAGTGTGCTTGTATCATTCACCAACCCACCTGGTGGTGCCACAGCGTGAGGAGTTCGAGAAGTGTGGGGGAGATTTGCTGAGCCTGAAGGACCGGAGCTAACAACCGGAAATCTCTGCTGGCGCACATTCTGTAGCGTGTGGTGTCTGAGAGATGTTGGGGGAAGTTGCCGACTACGTGAGACCCAAGCGGAAAGCATGACTGTCTCCTACCTCCAGATTGGGAGGAAACAGTGCCTGACAGCACAGGAGGTCTTGTTGTGCCTTGTGTGCACTACGGCTGGCTACTTGGAGCAACTTCAGCTCATACCTCTTCCGAAGGGGAAACATTTCTCCAATTGGAAGAACTTCTGGTGTCGGTCTTTTGCCTGGGCGGGGGGTGGGGGGGGGGGGGGGGGGTAGTGATCCCGCACTCATGAAGGTGCTGCAGGGTGCCTGAGGACTTAATCTGTTTCCTTCCGCTTTATGTGGTCTTGACAATCTAATCAATGTGTCGCCAGCGGATGCAATGTGTATTGTTAACTGGTGTGGCTAGAGTGACTGAGGGGCTGGGTCACGAGGCGTAGTAAGAACCTGTGATTTCTTGACCATTACAACTGTACGGGGTATGCGATACTGGGAATTCCCTCTTTGATGCTAATGTGTTAATTTGTAAATTGGGTGTAAAAGAACATTAGGAAAGCTTGGGTATAACTACAGAAGTACTACTTTGTGGGTATTGAGCACCTGCTCAATGCCCACCCCTAACACATATCCTGAAGAAATAATTGTGGAAAAGATGCCATCTTCAGCCCAAAACATTCTCCCCACATCGTTCTAGCCACAAAATACTGTGATTGACTACCAAGCAAAAATTGGGCCTTGCCAGGGTGAGCCCTAGATCTTCCCAGGAAAGGCATCCATCTTCTCCATTGATCAGGATTAGTATTATGTATTACATATGAGAAAAAAACGTAATTTGCTTAATAAGTTAACGGGTATACTTTGTCGTTCCACTACTTTATTTATACTATTTTTAGTAGTTGGTTCCTATTATCCTGTAACAGAATCTGATTTGAAACATTTCTAGTATTTAGTTTGACCTACACGTTTTTTTTGCACCTTTCTTAAAATTGGCCAGTTGCATATCTGAAATATTAAAACAATGTTTAATTGTTAAGGGATACATACTTATCACCATATGGCAGAAATATGGAATAAATTAAATTGGTCAAACTTCGAGGGAACCATAGAAGTAACATAAAATTTGAGTCCGGCTTTCCCAACCTGGATGGCAAAAGTCTACAATTGCCTGTTCTAGCATTTTTCTAAATTTGTTGTATCTTACTAATATCAAACGGTCCAAAATGAAGTATGGCATATTGCTTTTGAAAATTTTATGGCATTCCCTCTTTTAAATATGGATGAAAACGCTTTTTAATTTAGGGGTTTAGTAAGGTGTCAAAGTGCTTCAAACATTGACTCAGTTTCAAACAAAAAAAAACACACGTGTTTCTTTATAGTTAGCTTAAAATGAGCCCATGGAGGTATAGACTCCCGTACTTTGTGCATTTGTAAATTTTTATGCAGAGTAAAAAAATCTAAACTAATGGCTGGAGTTATTTGCTTTCAATTCTTTCTCAAATTTTAACCAGAGACGTGATTTTAGTGTGCTTTGCAGTGCACTTCCGCATTTAACAAAAAAAACGAACTACTCATAATGCTTGCAGGGTACATCGCTCGATCGGATAAATTCTCAAGATTGAAAGTAATGTCTCTGAGCCAGCTCTCATTGTTTATGCAGTCCCCAAAGGTTTTCTCATAGTCAGTACACTGTCAAGCTTTTACCTTTTTACCAGTACTGCTATAAATAATAGGCAGAGAACCATTTCAGAAAAAGCTGATTGTAGTTCCAAAGTGCTAAAAATGTTCAGAAAATACAAAGCTCAATTTGTAAAAATGACTAAATAAATGACCAGATTTTGACTAGACCTTTTTCATTATCTCTTGGCCCATCTGCATGGTGCATATAGAGGGCAGTGCCTCCCACCCTGTGGTTGCAATGGTAAGTCTCCACGGGATATGATGCACTTTCTACATGTTTTGTAGAAAGTCTTTTATCATGCTTATTCTTAAAAAAGCACGTTTTAAGCAGGTTAAACCAGCTTTTATTTTTTTTACAACTGCTTTCAAGCCATTCAGTGTTGTATGTTCTTAGCTTTTTAAGGGCCGACACCAGGCTTAGGTCCAGTTGCGACTAATCTTGATGGAGATTTAGTAGTTACTAAATTAAAAGGAATTGGGTTTTAATACGGTCCATGTTCATAATTTTTCATTTTATGGGGCCGTTTGGGATGGTTTTATTGCCCTCGATTTAGCCTTTATTATTAATCTTGCATTTCATGGTGCTTTGATGATGGCACTTCTCATTTTGGACCCCCTTTGTTCTTGATATGGTGCTTGCTTTTTTAACTTTGTAATTATGGGCCCATGATGGTCATACGGTGCTGTCTTTTGTACATCAGATGGAGCTTTTTATCTATGTCAATTTTATGGTTTTCTTTATAAAAAATCGAACAAAGTATAATAATGATAATGATGATAAATTAATAAATACGTTTATGATCCCAAGGACTTTTTCACCCCCTTGCCGAATACCAGGACTGCTTAGTCTTGATTCTCCATCATGCCATCACACTAGATGCCTTATCTTTATAGCTCACTCTTTCTGGTTCTTTTCCATCTCTGCGTTCCCCCTTTGATCGACTTTCTTTTCTTTCTCTTCCTCCTTCCTCTCTATCTCTTGCTCTTGGTCAAAAAGAGGAAAACCTAAGTCCTGGAGAAATGAGTGCTGGTGCCTACTACCTGCAACCACGAAGCACATTAAGTCCTGTCTGAGTGTCCCCATTCACAATCTTCAAATACAGACATTTTGGTTTAAAAGTACAATGGGCAACATAGCTGTTTCCTTGGCATCCTGACGCCTGCTTCATACAAAACAATGACCTGGGATCTTGAGCCATGGGCCCCAATACAAGGCAGGACCTTGCACTTCAGTGCAGCGGTTCAGAAGACGAATATGAAAGGCACCAATGAAGCTGCAGTGTATAAAAGGCCGCAAAGCTTAAGGCTAATCAGATATCCTGCGCACGGCCGAGCTGCTCATTCAGCCACAGCTCAATCAAGCATTTGAAGGGACGCGGAGAGCTTCGCTGCTCGGCTGCAGCGTCGTGCTTGTCGAAGAAGGACGCACAGCAATAAGCGGATTTCACAAGGGGGAAGTCATTTAACTTGTGCCAAACATCAGTCACTGGTGCAGCTCTAGCCCCAGAAACATGTCGCAAGGCAGGAGAATGATGGCATAACAAGTAGGTGCTATTAGTGCTGTCGTAAACCCCTATTGTCTCTAATAAAAGAGAGAGGGACCCTCTACCAAAGGGATGGGGTACCAACTATTGACAATGTCAAGAAAGCAATTCCCTTTGGACACACTAATCAAAACAATAAGACATACAGCAAAAATGCAGGCAAACTCTGAGCAATGCACAAGTGACCCAAATTCTGAAACAACAAATTATCCTTAAAATGTACAAATTTATTAAAAATATAATTAAAAACAAGATAAAAATAAATGTATTACACTCAGGGGAAAACAGACAATATATGGAACAAATTATACTGGAAATTCATAACACAGGTTCCTAAAGCAAACAAGCAAAAAACAAAGAGAGGAATTCAGACAAGGTATATTCAGCGTTAGTCAGAATAGTCCTTCAGAGATGTTGTGAATTCTCTCCCCCACTCCTCAACGCGTTTCGACGGGCCAACTCTAATGCTGCCGTCTTCTTCAGGAAAAATATATATTAACCGTCTTCCCCGAAATACTTCTGAGAGGACTTCTTGGTCTAAAACGGGGCAGAAGGCTACCCGTTCGATGATAAAAGCAGCTCCTTTTTGTATGGAACCGGTAAGCTTCCCGCGTGAATTCTCCGTAATATGCACTCTGCAGAGTGCATATTACGGAGAATGAATGAGTGAGTACAACGACGGAGAGCAATATTGAGTGCAGGAGAGTGAGCATGAATGAGTGCATGTGAGTAAGAATGAATAAGAATGAGTGAGTGAGAATAAGTATGAGTGAGTGAATGTGAGTGCAAATGTGGCTTTAGGCCTGCGAGTCTGCCATTGGTCCTGAAATATTACGGTAATTCTTGGCTTAAAGATGCACCCATGGCAAAATGTTGTTGCAGGTATGCTGGAGACAATTCTTAGCATGATAGCCACCTATGGCAAAAAACTGGCAACGTCATACTAGAGGTCATATTGAGGTAATGGGCCACCCATGGTGAGATGCCGGTTCTGTCATCCTGAAGGTAAATCTTGACATGGGGATTCTGGAGGAAATTCGTGACATGGGGGCATCTGTAACAAAATGCCTCTATGGGCACTTTGGAGGTAATTCTTGGCATACCGAGGACAACTGTGGGATACAGAAAGAGTGGAAACTAACCATGGTATAAGGACGGCACTGTTATATTGTAAGTAATTATTTCCACAGGGGGGGGCACCAAGTCCATATGGTGGGCACCCAGGTAAAAATGCTTGCCCTGGCACAATGGAGGATTTTTTTTATATATGGGGCACTGACTGCATAGGTTTAGAAAATTGGGTCAACGTCTGGGGAGAGTCAGGTTTCATTGACTTGGCATACCATAAAAAGAATTGAATATTTAATGAGTGCTGTCGCAGAGCCCATGACCTTTTCACCAATTTATAATAAGAAAGTGCTTTAAAATGCCCTATTTGACAACATTTTTTTCAAACGTTTCTCTCTCATTTTGATGGCTCACTGCAATTTAAGGCAAGTGTTGCGCCTCCCCACTTTCAAAGATCTCCAGCCACCACTGCAAGAACAGACGAAAAACAGTGTCTTGATCAGCACTGATTACTAACGGCAGTTTCAGCTCGACATTTAGCTTCTGTAAAATAAATACATTCAACAATGCAATGCATACTATTCTGATTAAATGAAAAAAGTCTCTGAAAAACAAAATTTTTAAGAAAGCTGTTGCCATGTTTCATTATTGTGAAAAAATGAAAAATGATGCGATTGAATAATACTTCAACCATATGTTGTGATCACAGCGTCTCATGCAATTTCACCTGAGAACCGCAGGACTCTACGTGGTCCCACAGTTCCCGGGGCTCAGAAGATGCCACCTGAAGCCAGTAGCTGCAGGATGTGAGATTCACTCACCTTTGGCTAACTTCCTTTGTTCTCCTGGGCTAATATCTGCGTCTCCAGCTACAAAATGGCAATCACCTCTCTTGTGGTATGTAGCAGCCTTTTAAAGCTTAAGGTTTTAGTTCTCTTTTCTTTGTCTTTTACACCGTGGCTGTTTCTTCCTAGTGCTTCCTGTCGTGTGATGTTTGATGTCATTTTCTTTCATGTTCTGTTACTAAATAAAGACTACAGCCTGGGTGTAGGGTGTGTTGCAGCAAGCCATGCGCCTTCACCTGTTTGATCGCCCCATCCACTTGTTGATCCTGACTCCCTGCTCAAGAAGAATTCCACTACTGGATTACAGACTCCAAGTTTTCTTCAGTTTGCTGATGTCTTCATCTAGTAAGCAGGATTTTTACACCTTTGAGGTTTTTCTTTCTGAGAAAGTGGCAGCTTCTCGAGGGCACTGGCCTACCAGTGTGTGGTGACATGCTTTCAGAAACCATCACCCATACATGATATGCAGAAGACCAACACGTAACGTTCAGACTTGAACAGGCTTGAATGCCAAAACATTCTGGCTGTTTCTACCAGGGATCCTGGTATAGACATAGCTAATGTCCTTCAGCAGCAAACCCTAGAATTGGACCAGTTAAGGACCAAGAATGCTGGCCTTTGCAAAGCAATCCATTCCAGGTCTTTCAACCTTCCTGCTGTCAGTCCTTCGAGTTCTAAGTATTCTGGAGATCCTTCAAATTTAACGCAGTTTTTGGATGATCTAGTGGTTTATTTTGCCATGTGACCTGGAAAACCTTCCTCTGACAGATCCAAGTTGGAATACCGGATTGGTTTCTTGACAGGTGCAGCTCTGACTTGGGCAGCTTCCCTAGTTGTCAACAAAGACCCTTGTTTACACAATTATGCCAATATATTGGCAAACAAAGGAGATGTTTAAGAGCCCAGTCCGTGAATCTTCCACAGATGACACCTTGTGTGGAATATCGCAGGGAAATTTTGACATACTATTCCATTGTGCACACGCCTCCAGATGGTTCAAAACCAGGCGGCAAGGCTCATCTGGAAGCAACCAAAGTGGCAATCAATCAGAGCTGGGTTGGAAAAACTCCACTGGTTGCCAGTGGCCCAGCGAATTGCTTTTAAGACAGGGGGCATCACCTTCAGGGCGCTCCATGATAATGGCCCTATATTCATTAGGAAGTCCATTACTAACTATACACCTCAGCGCAACTTACGCTCTACACATCTAAGCCTTGCAAATGTCTCTTTATTTAAGAAGAAACGCCAGGGTGGCAGCTGTTTTCACCACCTGGCTGCCTCTCTTTGGAACGCTCTTCCACTTTCTATTAGACAGAGCAATGATTTACTGGCATTTCGAAAGTCTTTAAAAATGTGGCTCTTCCAACAGGCTTATGCTTAGAATTGTGTCTAGCATCTTGAACCAATAGCGCCAAGAAACCCAAGGGTGTACGTGCGCTCAAGAAATTGTTATTAACATAACATAACATAACGTTTGTGAGCTTTCTGCTGAAACCACCGTAGAGGATTGCACTCTGACTACCTTATTCTGATGAGGGTTAACCCTTTCGATGCTGATGACGGAATGGTTCCGTCATGAGCATCAGTCGGGCTGTGCTGATGACGGAACCGTTCCGTCATGACCACACCCATTAACATTGGGGCCCAGCACAGGGGGTAAATCTTGGCCCCAGGGATGTGGTTAAAAGAGGAGTTAAAGGATAAGTTTGCAAGATTTCCCAAAGGTTCATCATTGACTGAACTTCTGGATGAAGTTCTCCTGATTGAACACAGACTTAAAGAAAGGAGAATGGAAACATTGAGAAACCATAGTTTCACTTCTACTCCTCTTCCCTGATTTTCAGGTGGACAAAGCCAACTGTTGAGCCAACTAATCCTTCGCCTGATGAGTCTGATCAACCTTAGTAGTTGGGTCCACTAGAGACTTATTGTCTAACGCAGAAAGGGATTTGCCAATGTAAGCACGGCGTGTGTCTCTATTGTGCAAACCTAAATAACCTGCTGCAAGATTGTACTGTTCAACCTTTCTGGCCACAGGAAAACATTAGATTCTGCCCATATTAAAAGAGAAAGGGGTAGAAGATTGTACTCTCCCTAAAGTTTTCAGGTTCTTTGGAGGATCTAGTTCACGTTTGTTCATAATGGATTTAATTCTTCAAGTCCTTTCTGGTTAGTCCATCTCTGTTCCAGCCTTGTTGGATTACAGTGCCTCTGAAATGTAGATATACTTGAAATGTCCCCAGAGACTCCAAGTTCTGGTCAGGAAAAGTTAGCACTTGTACAAACAAGTAACAAATCATCATTGAATTTGGGTCTATTGACATCCATCATGGTTCCTCTCTTAACTCCTTTAGGCAATCATTAAGAAATGGATGCCTTGATCAAAATATATCTCCCAACAATGCCATTTTGCTTGGGATAGGCTGGCTGGAACGACAATCCCTATGTCAATTGGTAGACCAGGGCTGTACCCCTTTCCTCCCAGTTTTGTTGAGACACTTGTTATTCAGACAGGAGCTTTTGGGCTCCAGTGATGCAACTTTCAAGAGACCAGTCTCACTCCACTACATCCCAGATCTAATATTATTTTTTATGGCATATAAAGAGTTCCTTAACCTCTTTCAGAAGCCTACCTCTGTATCACTCCCTTCACAAAATAATTTGGATTGTGCCATCCCAACAGTACCCGGAGCCATAATTTAATTAGTCAAAAGTACTTTCTTTCCCAGCAGACGACGCAATTTCTGCCAAAACACTTGGATGAAAACTTTCATAATAGCCTGATTATCTGGTTAAAAACCCTGCTGGGACTCTCTTTTGTTTGTCCCAAGCCAGTTCAAAGAACTAAGACCTTGCTTTGATTGTATTCAAATGAATAAGGTCACCATCAAGGACTGTTCCACTCATCAAAAACATCCTTGAGTTCATTCAGGGTGCTAATTATTTCACGAAGTTAAAGAAATGTGATGCGATGGAAGAGGGCATTTCCGACCCTATTTGGCTGCTATGAATATTGGTTCATGCTCTTCGGCCCTACCAATGCTCCAGTAGTTCTTCAGACATTCATTAACAACATATTTCTGATGTCCCGAGCCACTTTCTTGTGGTGTTCCTTGGACAACATCCTGATCTTTTCTGCTTACCTTCCTGAACATCAAGTTCACGTTTCCTCCCACCATCTATCTCTCAGGGAAAACAATAAATCCTATAAAGCAGAAAAGTATGAGTTTGAAGGAACAGAAGTGGAGTTTGTGGGGTATGAACTCTCTGAGAGTGGATTATCTATGGATCCTCTGAAGATTCTCGCTGTCTTTGACTGGACGACTCCTAAGTTCATCAAGGAGACACAGAGTTTTTGAGGGCTGGCTAACTTTTATAGACAGTTAATAAAGAATTTTGCCAACATGAGTGGCCATATATGTAACTTTGAGGAAGCAGAACCTATCTAAAGGTTTTTCTTGGGCCCCCTAAAGTACAGGAGACCTTTATCAGTCATAAGAGGGCTTTCATCTAAGGTCATATTCTCAGAGAACAAGGTTCGTTCATATTTATAGTCGTTAGTGATGCTTCAAATGTGCTACTTCTGCTCTAGGAGGAAAACAACTTGGAGCATCCTATTTTTTATCTCTGCAACATCCTGAATTTATGTGAGCAATTATAATAAGTTCTCGAAAGTGAGCTCTTGGCGCCCAAGCCTGCTTGTATAGAGAGGCCTATATCTTTTCACAATATGATTTCTATGTTCTGTGCTTTCTCCAGTTGTTGCCTATCCTTCCTCATTCATGGCACACAATTTCCTTCAACATTTCCACCTACCTTAGCCTCTTTCACAGGTAACTGAATGATTATGGGCACAGTACACCTCCTTTTCATAATGGCTAACTCTTCTTTGTTCCAGAGGCATTTATCTGCCAGCATGATGACATGGAGATTTCTAGCTGATATATCCTGCCCTATTGAGATGGAAAGTCCCTCACATGGTGATGGATGTGCACTCGGCCCTGAGTGGCCCAACTACAATAATGTCTGGATTTCTGATGCTGATTTTTGTTGTCTTGGGTGAACACAGATCATGCGTGTACGCCATGACATAGGCCTGTCTCACAGATTGCAGACTTTTTGGACCAGGAGGAGTGGCCAAAGTAATACCCTCATAGTGGTGAACGCCAACTGCATTTGCCAAGAGTTAGGCAGCATGAGCAAGGTGGTGACAGCATCCATGTGGTGATCAAGTGGAGTGGACAGGCCTTTTTACCTGTGACACTGGAGTGAGGCCTCAGGCTCACTCATTTAAAGGCCAACTGTTATGTGCTTAACTCACCCTTGGCATACATCGGATTGATGTGTAGTGCTGGGCAGTGCCTTCCACATCATGGCCAATGAGAAACAACTGAGATGCTTAAGGTAACAGAATATCAAGTATGATTGTGCAGTGTAACTGTGCATTGCTTTTTAATTTACATTTGGTCAAATTTTTCCTGGACAGAAATCCAATAAATTATACATTAGCATAAAAGAAACTAACAATAAAAATGTGTCACAAAAATCCCTTTGCAAGAATTGTCAGCATGGCTCTGCACATGTTTGAAATGATTGTTCTTCCTCTCAGCATTTGCCTTTATGGATCTTCAACAAACACTCAAGACCGAATCTTAGCTCACATACTGTTCTACTTCGGGGCTTTGGGAATAGTTGCAAACTTCATTTTTATACTCACGAGGAGAGCATGCTTTATAATACTTCTGAAGATTAGGAAGCATAGGAAAATAAGCTACAAATAGGATTGAAGCTGCATAAAAATAAGTGTGTAACATGGGGGATGAGCAGGGATGACACATGAGATGATTTCATATTGAAATCATACCAAATTGAAATTATTGTACTCTTTACTGTTATACTGTTAACGTGTTTTCAACTTTCAGACCTCCTAAAAGCCCCTGAACGAACGAAATACCACACCTAGATGTCACACACTTGTACCCTTCTTCGGGTAATAAAAATGGTTTCAGGTGGCCTTTCTCTCCATGTGATTCCTTTCATTTGTGTTTATCATTTAGTGCAGGCATCTTCTAAAAATTGTGAAGTGCATTTGTGCAGGTCCAGGATAACAACGAGAGATACACTTCACAACTTTAGACAGAGGCGTCAAAACTAAATCGAACAGTGAGTCAGCCAATTTTTATTTTCTTACAAAAATAATATCAATCTACTTTTAAAATCCACTAGCAGGGAAAAAAAAGGTTTAATCTTGTACTGTTTCACTAAAAAATATCTTGTTCAGGAGTTCACATCTAATGATGCTAAATTAACTCCTTGCCTTCTCGATTAGATAGAATACAGATGGTCTTTTAATTGCCTGCTGAAAGTGGTTGAGGGGAGCAAATCCATTCAAGATTATACTTTCAAATTAGTCATGCTTTGAAGGACCACAGACTCTGGACTTCGTTTGATAGATTATAAAGCCAGAAATAATTGAATATAAACACACCTGAATATCAGAGAATATAGGTACATAAAAATCAATACAGAGCTGAGTTTACGAGTATAATTCATTCGGCACAAAAGGCATATTGTGATGAACTCCAGAATCAAAATGTAACCCAGAAAAGAAGCTGAGTCCAATTCTCTTTTCATTGAGAAGAAAATACAAAATATCTTTCCTTACACTGCTCTCAGTGAGGATCCTGCCTATCTCCCTTCTATCATACCCTAAGGTGTCAACACGAGTTGACTTCCTATGAATTACTCACGTCAAATGAGTCTGATAGCTTAAGGCTATGGAGCTCCCTCTAAGATGCTCCTTCTCCTCCAAAAATGCAGAAGTCCCTCGAATCTGTCCCTGCGCATCATACAAAAAGACAATGATCAGCCCCCTAATACGTCACAGAATAAGCTTTTCAATTGCACCATTTCTGTACTTTTCCACAGAAGCCATGTTGTTCAGCTCCTTTCCAGTGGCCTTGGTTCCCAGATCAGCCAGCCACGAAAGGCGTCCTCCCTTTTCGCCTTCTAGTCTTCTTCAAAGACATTCCAGGTATCTCCTTAAATCTAAGAATATTGAGGTCGATTTCCTGCACCTTCAGTAGGAGAGCATACTATCTTCGAATACAACAACGATTCATGTAATTAATTCTTTAGCAACTAAGGAGAAATGAAACTAAAAACCTGCAATATTGGGCCTACAGTGCAGGCAACTTAAACAATACACAGTTGCATTATATGAGTATAATGTCATCCTGTACATTATGCATACAGGAATTATAGGCTTTTGTAATACATACAAATCCTACTAAAATGTGCATACGGCATTTTAATGCTTATATGACTTGAATAAATGCATCTTAATAATCATGAAACACTACAACGATAAAATACATGTAAGTGTATTTGAACCATGAGTATAATGCACCCATACAATTTAGAGTGCTGTAATCCCTCTATCACATCGTATCTCCCTACCCACATATACTCTATCCGGCGGAAACTTTATCTGCCGCTCTATTGCAGATGACACTCAATTATTTTCTAGACAATTTTCTCAATGAGCAATAGCCCAGCCCTGGTTAGTAAACATTGAAATTGGGATTTGCAGCATTTGGTTATTAATCAGTGTCAGACCAAGGGAGATATTTGTGGCAACGTGTTTATTTGATGCACACAATAGTTAATTAAACAATGGAATCTCCATTTATATTA
The DNA here is from genome assembly GCF_964263255.1 of Lissotriton vulgaris. NCBI lineage: Eukaryota > Metazoa > Chordata > Amphibia > Caudata > Salamandridae > Lissotriton > Lissotriton vulgaris. The sequence continues at coordinate 1,068,503,832 of NC_141691.1, forward strand.
CTATTCAATCTGAGCTACACCTTTTTTTATCCAACTTACATTACAAAGATTCAAATATAATTTTTCAACGTCACTAACTGCTTTTAGGTGTGCCTAGTTCTGCACTACGGATTCCATTTATATTCTGTATGTCTCACTATCTCTTTCATCAGAATGAGTGTTAGAACTGGCTATTTCTGGTATGCTAAGGCGGACGCCAAAGCCAGGCAGAAACCACCATTCTAGTCAGGGCAAGGGAGTCACACGCCAAGATAACCCCTGCTCACCCCCTGTTAGCTTGGCACAAGCAGTAAGGCTAAACTCGGAGGCAATGTGTAAAGCATTTGCGCCAGCACACAACAGCAACAACATACTAGGCACACCACAAAAGAAACTCCACACAAGGTTATTATAAAATAACTTTTGTATTGTAAAAACTCATCAGATAGTATCACACAAATTACATGGGGCCAACTGGCACGGGCAATATTCACAAGGGATTATGTACAGGACAGGGCCACATGGGCCACTGTCAGAATCAGCACTTAGTAGAAATTAGAATAAGTATAGCACAAAATAACAATTATAGATCACATCCAGTAACTACTGGGAACAGGTACCAGGACCTCACTAGGACCACCTGTACTAAAAAGAACAACCACCTAAGAATAAAATACATTTAGGGGTATAAACAAGAACACATTACCCATGCTGCTTGAAACACATTCAGAGGAGTAGTAAAGAGAAACACATGAAGCCTAAAACATTCAGAGTTGTAAGGACAACCACCTAAGTATCACACAGCGTTTAGGGGTCTAGGAAAGAACACATTACCCATGATGCATAAATATACATTCAGAGGAGTAGTAAAGAGAAACATATGATGCATAAACCTACACATTCAGCGGTGTTAAGAACAAAGCACATGATGCAATAAAATGCATTCAGAGATGCAGCGCAAGAAGACACATGATGCCTAAAACATTCAGAGGTGCAGCGCAGGGAAAAGGAAGACACATGATGCCTAAAAACATTCAGAGGTGCCAGAACAACACAATAGCGCAAAAACAACACAGTAGGCAATTACTATTAAAAACATAGAATTCACATTGCGCAGAAATCACATACCAGCCCCCATCTAATAAAGGGACTAAAAGAGCCCTGTGTCCAGAATGTCAGGGCGCGCTGCCATGCAGCGCCAGTTAGGGGTGCGCCACTGGCGCAAAACCTAAACGGTGCAGGTGCCCACTACTTGCTGGGCACCTGGAAACAATCACAAGGACCTAAACGTTGCAGCTGGCACTAAGTGCTGTGCAGCTGTAGCAGGCCTGGCACCACTGTGCCACCTCTGTCCCTCTCAGGGACTCATTCTCCATCTTGCGCCTAAACGGTGCAGCTGCCCACTAATTGCTAGGCAGCTGGAAAATCATGAAAAACTGTGGCAGGGCCTTCAGTAGCCCCTCTGGCGAATTGCGCCACAAATGGTGGAGCCACACAGGCTCTGCACTGCGCATGTGGGAGCCACACAGGCTCTGGGCATATCACATGCCCCACACGTTGGAGCCACTCAGGCTCTAAAAACACTGGTGTCCCCCAAGAGCCTCACTGGGCTCTACACATCATGGGGACGGTGAGCCCCTCTGGACTCTACACAAGGAAATGCCCGATCGTTGGAGTCCCACTTGGGGGACTCAAGAGATAATGGCCCCCAAACGTTGGAACCATCTGGCTCTTAACATAATATAATGCCCCCTGAGCCCTTATGGGCTCTCAAAATGGTTGCGGCGCCCTGAGAGCCCCTCGGGGCTCTCAAACCAAATATGCCCCCGGAGCCTCGGGGGCTCTAAACACTGAGGCCTCGCTGGGGCCTCTCAGCACCCCTCCGAAAAGAAGCCTGCACCACCTGGGGGGGGGAAGGGGGGGCGGGCACCGGCAATGTGCCCCGACGCCCCTCTCCCCTTCTCAGCCACTCACCGGGTCTCCTCAGTGCAGGCACGGCTCTCGGCCGCTCCCAGCAATACTCGGAGCACACAGGACAATCCGGTCGCGGCTCCTGGACGAGCCCCTCTCGACGCCACAGCCTCTTCTTCCCGGGGCTCCCTCAGCACACGGGAGCCCCGCAACGGGCCACGCTTACTCCTCTCTTCCCGGGGCTCCCTCCAGATCACGGGGGCCCCGGGCGGCCATCACCACTCTCCGGCTCTTCTCCCAGCCGCACTTCCTCTCCATGGCAGGCCCCGCCTTCGTCACGGCCGGGCCTGCCTGTCTTCCGGTTTTCGAGGGCCGCCAATGGCAGCGTGGCCATCGCCGGGGAGGCGGGCGCAGCGCCTCGGATCTCCGGGCCGGCGGCGGTGATTCCACCAGGGCAATGCCGGGTGGGCACCGGCCTCCAATAATTAAATAAAAACGGGGTGGCACCCGTAAATAAAAATATAACAATAGCGGGCATAAAGCAGGGTGGCACCTGCAAACCCCACGCAAAGTGCGTGATAGCGACATGCTCGCTACGGGTCCAAAATAAAGCGCTCTCAAGCGCTAGGAGACAAAATAAAGCGCTTCCATCGCGCTGGGGGCACTGGTAGCACCCACAGGCCCCTAGAAGGGACCCCTATAGCAAGAAGGGTCCACAGAAGTTCCTCAGGGGATGCAGCAAGTCCTGGGGGGGAAGGAAGAAGGTCCAAAGGGATCCCAGGGCAAAGCAAAGTTCCCCCATCAGCCCAGGCAAGGCAGAGGGGTCCCCCAGAAGTCCTCCAGGCATCCAGGGGCTGTGCAGCGCCCGCCCCTGGTAGATGCAAGTCAGAAACAAGAACATTTTGGAAGGGGACACAGCCCCTTCTTATACACAGAAAAGTCTTTGAAGTCTTTGTGTAGGCAGTGTGAGAACCAGCTAGGACTGGTTATAGGGAAGTCCCTTCAGTATCAGGGACAGAGGTGACAGTCGCCCAGCGGGGGGTGGAGACAGCATTGTGGTCAGGCAGGCACAGACCTTCACTATCAGGTGCCATCTCCTCCCACTTCCCTGGCAGCAGATGCTGCCTTTCATCCATGGGCTGACTCAGACAACCTCCTGGGCTCTCCAGCCCCTGTCACCCTCAAACCAGACAGTCAATCCACAAGCAGGCCCAGGCACTCCTGACCCAGGCTCACCAGCCAATAACACGCCAGACACAAATTACACAAATATGCCAACTTCTAAAAGTGGCACTTCTAGACTAGACACAATCATGCCGCATATACCATTTCGCAGCATTCAGTCTCACGAGTTCTCTCATACCCAACTCGCCCCTGCACTCCCCACACATCAGGAACTACCATGGGCATACATATTCCCCATTCATTCCTATGGGAGGGCAGGTCACTCACCACACATACACAGAGAGCTCAAGCACTTTACACTGTACCACAGTGAAAAAGTGCGCAGAGGCCTAAAATCACCAACACCAGGTCACAGAAACAGGCTAGGAAAAAGCAAAAAGTCTCGAGGTGAACCTGCCTAAAGGGCCGGGTCCAACACAACCCCCTTCCAACCAAAACGCAGGGTAGACCAATCACTCCACTGATGGGCTTCACTGCTTTGGGCGACAAAACACGGACACGGGCCCGCACAGCAGGGACACCTTCCAGTTCCACGCCACTCTGAACCCACCTGGTTACCTCCAAACAATAACTCTCTGTCACAACTAGGATACCCCACTGGTACTCCCTAGTCATCCACGGCCAAGACCAGGCCATAGGCCATCCAAATATCACAGGTCCTAACCAATCCACAGAGCTGGGGGTAGTAACCCCTGGCACACAATAGCCATTCTCCACTCTCTCTCTCTCTCTCTCTCTCAGTGTAGCTTCAACCACCACTGATCCAACAACCTAGGGTCCACACCCCCAGGCTGACAAGAGGTCACGGGCAAGAATGCCCCACCCTACCTCTACTTCTGGGTTTCTGCACCCTCACAGAGAAGCACAGAGAAGCACTCACCAGAACACAATTCTCCTACCAGCTCAGGACCTCACTTCATCACTGGTCTACCACCTGGAAACTATTTCACTTCTGAGGTACAAAGCATACAGCACAGTTCCTCTTCAAGCAGGTGGGGGGACACAGCACACAGCAAAGTCCCCTTTCCTCTACCTTAGTGGAAACAACAAACTGCAGGTGAGCCCCAGAAAACACAGCAAGGGCAGCCCCCTCAGTCTCTTCAGCTGATCCACTTTGGCAGAGATTCCTCTTGACCTAGAAGTTTCCTAATCTCCCAACCTAAGATCTAAACCCTCAGGTTGCACCGGGGTCAGAAGTAAGGACACCGTCCCTCTGCACCCCCTTCCAGTTCCATGACTACAGGCCCAGTATGTCTCAGGTTAGACAGAGCACACGCCAGCGGCGTATTAGTGACACACTTTCCTTCAGTACTCCTTCCAGGTCAGGCCACAACCCCAACCTGGCTTTCCCCCCTCCTCGGGGAACGACCTCTAGAGGCCCCACAAATGGTCAAGCACTCTAGACGGTCAAATGCTCAGCGAGCCAGGACTTCTGCACCCTTCACTTAGGAGCGGTGCTGCCCAACACCAGGACCGCCGGAGTTCTGGTTAAAGACACTCCCCGTCCTCTAGAAACAGGAAGATCCTCCTCAAATGACCTGTATGTACAGCCTAGGCCCCTGACCTGGCGCTCCCTTAGGGAACCCTCCAGGCCCTGAGATAGGGTTTCGGGCCAACGTGGGACACACCGTCCCACACTCACTCCGCCTCCACTGAGACAGGGCGTGAGCCCCTACACCCCTACCATCCTACTGGGACCTGGCTGGGTTACACATGAACCTCTTCCCCTTCACAGGATCATCAGATACACAAGCCACTCCTTTTAGAATCACTCCCTAATGCCTCTGCAAGACATCTAGCACACCGCCAGAATCCACCTTCTGGTCCAGTGCCTCTGCAGGACCTCCTGCACACCACCAGAGGTACACCTCACGTGCAAGCTCCTTAAAAAAAACTCACACCCACTCCTCCAGTTCAAGACACCACTCATCCACACACTCCCCCTCCAGACTGGTGAGATAGTTCCTCACTGCCTCTGACTCACAACCTGTACCCCTCTTACTGAGCACCAGGCACCAGAGAAGCGTGGCTCACTGGTTAGAGCAGGCAGACCCTGAAGCAGAGGTCAGACCCGGGACCAGGGTTCAATTCCCGACGCGGCTGGGTCTTGAGCTCAAATGTCCATGGACTCGATAATTCTCGCTTCGGTGCCTGACCTAATGTTATGTTATGTTATGTTATGTTATAACAATTTATTATGCGCGCAGCGACTCCAGCGAAGGAGCATCCTGGCGCAGAGACACGGAGCAGACATAACACAACAAGGCGAGAAGCAACAGAAAAGTGCTGAACCAAGGGGGCTAAAATAGAAAAGTTTTTATGGCTCTACGAAACGACAGCAAGTCCTCTATCTGCCGAATTTCAACAGGGAGGGTGTTCCAGATTAACGCAGCTCTCACCCTGAAGGAACGGCCACCCATCCTGCTGAGCCTAAATCTGGGGACAACAGCAAGGGCCTGACCTTGCGATCGAAGGTTGCGGGTAGGGACATAGAAGGAGATAGAGTTGGCCAAGATCTCAGGGCCTATGCCTCTAAGGATTTTGAAGGCCAGACACAAGACCTTAAAGAGAATACGCTTCCTGACCGGGAGCCAGTGCAGGGAGCGGATGACATGAGACACCGGGGAGAACTTAGGAAGTCCAACAATAGCTCTCGCCGCGGCGTTCTGCACCCGCTGCAGACGAGTTAGCTCGGCCTGGTTAGCCCCCGCCAGCAAAGAGCTGGCGTAGTCCAGGCGTGAGATGATAGTTGCCTGGACCACAAGCTGTCTGGTTGGGGCGTCGAAAAACTTAAGCACCGGCCTAAGCCCTCTTAGGAGACCGAAGCAACAGGCTGCGATTTTTTTGGTGTGCCCTATGAAAGTGAGACCGGCGTCTAGCCAGACCCCGAGATTCTTCACCTCCGACACTGGGGTCGGAGTGGGGCCAAGCTCCGAGGGCCACCACTGATCGCCCCAAAGCTCCACTCCCTTCCCGACAACCATCACCTCTGTTTTTGTGGCATTAAGCTGGAGACAGTTACCTGTCAACCAGCTGGCCACCGCCTTCAGGCCGGACTGAAACCTGGGGGCATCCTGTTCCGCATCCCCGCTGAGAGTAACCGCCAGCTGTGTGTCGTCGGCATATGAGACCATGGTTAGGCCCCACTGCCTCGCGACATCAGCCAGCGGTCTCACGTAGAGATTGAACAACGTGGGACTCAGCGAGGATCCCTGCGGAACCCCCATGGCCAGAGGCTGGAACCCGGACTTGAAGGGAGGGATGGCAACACAGAAGGAGCGGTTGTCTAGGAAGGAGCGGAACCATTGTAGCGCCTGGCCACCGATACCAATCTCCTCGAGCCGTCCAAGGAGGATGCTGTGCGACACAGTGTCGAATGCGGCGCTGAGATCTAACAAGATCAGCGCCGACGTCTGTCCAGCATCCAGCCTTGCACGAAGATGTTCCACCATCACCAGAAGGGCAGTCTCCGTGCTGTGGCCAGCACGGAATCCATTCTGTGTGGGATCGAGGGCATTGGACCGGGCTAAGTGTTCAGACAGGGCTAGATTGACATGGGCCTCTGTCAACTTAGCTGGCCAGGGCAGCAGCGAGATGGGACGGTAGCTTTCCGGCTTAGACGGGTCAAGAGATGGCTTTTTAATAATCGGAGACACCACCGCCTGCTTCCAGCTGATGGGAACAACCCCAGTCTCTAGAGAGAGATTGACAAGAGAGCGTATAGCCACACGCCCCACAAAGGTCTGATCTCGAAGGAGCGCAGGCCTCACTGGATCAGATGGAGACCCAGATTTAACTTGCGTAGCAAGTTTGTCAAACCCTTCCAGGGTGAGAGGGGGAAGAGTGAGGAGAGCGGGCTGGTAGGGTGTCTCCTTAGGGCTGCCCAACGCTATACCCGTACTCGGGAAAGTCCGATATATAGACTGGACTTTACCTAAGAAATAGGAAGTGAGGGACTCACAGTGTGTGACAGAGCTCTCAGCCGTAGAGATAGACCGCTTCGACATAAGATCTTTCACCGCCTTGAAGATGGCCTTCGACGGGTTGGTGCTGTTCCGGAACTCCTCGGCATAGAATGCCGCTCGGGCACGACAGATAGCCCGGTGATAGAGCTTGACTGACGCGACATAAGTAGCTTTTAGTTCAGCCCCATATGTCTTCCGCCAGGCCCTCTCCGCCCGTCTACAGGCTCCCTTCAGAGCGCGCAAAGCGTCATCATACCAGGGACTTGACACTCGAGGATTGATCTTCATAGTTGCAACAGGTATCAAGACATCCAGAGCCCTGGTGAGCCAGGCGCAGAAGAGATCATACCCCTCCTCTACGTTGTTGAATGGGCCCAAAGGTTCCACTGACAGAAGATGGTAAAAGTCATCCAGCCTGAGTTTACTCCAGGGTCTCCTGGGTACCTGCTTGGCTGAGGAGGTGGAAATGTTGGAAATCATAGGGCAGTAGATGGATACCAGAGAATGGTCGGACCACTCTACGGGAGCCACCGACGTGACTTTAGCCTCGGTCAAGTTGGTGAAAAAAGGGTCAAGAATATGCCCCCCGGAATGAGTGGGCTGAGAGACCAGCTGAGAAAGTTGAAAAGCCTCTAAGTCCGTAAGAATACTACGCGCTGTCAGACAGGATGGAGCATCGAAATGCAGATTTAAATCGCCCAGAATGGAAAAATTGGCACAGTCCTAATCATGAGATCACACTCTGCAACTCTGGGCATTAAGCTTGCTTAATCTCCACAACGGCCCCCCCGCGGCAGGATGTCTTGCTTTCACCTTGGGGATGCCCTGTAGGGGCTATCTCACCGGGAAAAAGCCAGGACGGGTTCCCAAGGTAAGCGCGGAGATACCCCTTCGGTATATAAGAAACATAATAATAATAATAATAATAATAATAATAATAATAATAATACTCTGGGAACTGGGAATGGGACTTCACACGCACTGGACACATTTAAGGTGCCACCACTGGATCCTACCATACTGTGGAATCCAGACACGCACACTACACTCAGGCGATAACCACCCTCCTGAGCTAGTCATTTCTCCTCCACACTCCCTCTCTTCCATCTACCCACACAGGAACAGGAATAGGGATTGGGCACTGGACCCAGCAAGGGATTCCTAATCTATGGGAACCTCCCCCTCTACTGGCGTCCCGCCCTGTCAATTTCTCTCATCTGCCACTAAACAGAAAGCGCAGAAACACATTTGACAATGACACTCTTGAGGAAAAACAAAAATCAAAAACAATAATCCCAAACTTGTGACTATCTATAAACTGCAGAGTTTTGTAATGAACCAGCTGTCGCTGTGGCACTGCGCAAACACAAGTCCAAATCCGCACCGCTGACCAACAATGTTAGAACTGGCTATTTCTGGTAGGCTAAGGCTGACGCCAAAGCCAGGCAGAAACCACCATTCTAGTCAGGGCAAGGGAGTCACACGCCAAGATAACCCCTGCTCACCCCCTGGTAGCTTGGCACATGCAGTAAGGCTAAACTCGGAGGCAATGTGTAAAGCATTTGCGCCAGCACACAACAGCAACAACATACTAGGCACACCACAAAAGAAACTTCACACAAGGTTATTATAAAATAACTTTTGTATTGTAAAAACTCATCAGATAGTATCACACAAATTACATGGTGCCAACTGGCACGGGCATTATTCACAAGGGATTATGTACAGGACAGGGCCACATGGGCAACTGTCAGAATCAGCACTTAGTAGAAATTAGAATAAGTATAGCACAAAATAACAATTATAGATCACATCCAGTAACTACTGGGAACAGGTACCAGGACCTTACTAGGACCACCTGTGCTAAAAAGAACAACCACCTAAGAATAAAATACATTTAGGGGTATAAACAAGAACACATTACCCATGATGCATGAAACACATTCAGAGGAGTAGTAAAGAGAAACACATGATGCCTAAAACATTCAGAGGTGTAAGGACAACCACCTAAGTATCACATAGCGTTTAGGGGTCTAGGAAAGAACACATTACCCATGATGCATAAATATACATTCAGAGGAGTAGTAAAGAGAAACACATGATGCATAAACCTACACATTCAGAGGTGTTAAGAACAAAGCACATGATGCAATAAAATACATTCAGAGGTGCAGCGCAAGAAGACACATGATGCCTAAAACATTCAGAGGGGCAGCGCAGGGAAAAGGAAGACACATGATGCCTAAAAACATTCAGAGGTGCCAGAACAACACAATAGCGTAAAAACACACAGTAGGCAATTACTATTAAAAACATAGAAATCACATTGCGCAGAAATCACATACCAGCCCCCATCTAATAAAGGGACTAAAAGAGCCCTGTGTCCAGAATGTCAGGGCGCGCTGCCATGCAGCGCCAGTCAGGGGTGCGCCACTGGTGCAAAACCTAAACGGTGCAGGTGCCCCCTACTTGCTGGTCACCTGGAAACAATCACAAGGGCCTAAACGTTGCAGCTGGCACTAAGTGCTGCGCAGCTGTAGCAGGCCTGGCACCACTGTGCCACCTCTGTCCCTCTCAGGGACTCACTCTCAAATCTTGCGCCTAAACGGTGCAGCTGCCCACTAATTGTTGGGCAGCTGGAGAATCATGAAAAACTGTGGCAGGGCCTTCAGTAGCCCCTCTGGCGAATTGCGCCACAAATGGTGGAGCCACACAGGCTCTGCACTGCGCACGTGGGAGCCACACAGGCTCTGGGCATATCACATGCCCCACACGTTGGAGCCACTCAGGCTCTAAAAACACTGGTGTCCCTCAAGAGCCTCACTGGACTCTACACATCATGGGGGCGGTGAGCCCCTCTGGACTCTACACAAGGAAATGCCCAATCGTTGGAGTCCCACTCAGGGGACTCAAGAGATAATGGCCCCCAAACGTTGGAGCCATCTGGCTCTTAACCAAATATAATGCCCCCTGAGCCTCATGGGCTCTCAAAATGGTTGTGGCGCCCTGAGAGCCCCTCGGGGCTCTCAAACCAAATATGCCCCCGGAGCCTCAGGGGCTCTAAACACTGAGGCCTCGCTGGGGCCTCTCAGCGCCCCTCCGAAAAGAAGCCTGCACCACCTGGGTGGGCGGGTGGGCACCGGCAATGTGCCCCGACGCCTCTCTCCCCTTCTCAGCCACTCACCGGGTCTCCTCAGTGCAGGCACGGCTCTCGGCGGCTCCCAGCAATACTCGAGCACACGGGCCAATCCGGTCGCGGCTCCTGGACGAGCCCCTCTCGACGCCACAGCCTCTTCTTCCCGGGGCTCCCTCAGCACACGGGAGCCCCGCAACGGGCCACGCTTACTCCTCTCTTCCCGGGGCTCCCTCCAGATCACGGGGGCCCCGGTCGGCCATCACCACTCTCCGGCTCTTTTCCCGGCCGCACTTCCTCTCCATGGTAGGCCCAGCCTTCGTCACGGCCGGGCCTGCCTGTCTTCCGGATTTCGAGGGCCGCCAATGGTAGCGGGGCACTTGCCGGGGAGGCGGGCGCAGCGCCTCGGATCTCCGGGCCGGCGGCGGTGATTCCACCAGGGCAATGCCGGGTGGGCACCGGCCTCCAATAATTAAATAAAAACGGGGTGGCACCCGTAAATAAAAATATAACAATAGCGGGCATAAAGCAGGGTGGCACCTGCAAAACCCCACGCAAAATGCGTGATAGCGACACGCTCGCTACGGGTCCAAAATAAAGCGCTCTCAAGCGATAGGAGACAAAATAAAGCGCTTCCATCGCGCTGGAGGCACTGGTAGCACCCGCAGGCCCCTAGAAGGGACCCCTATAGCAAGAAGGGTCCACAGAAGTTCCTCAGGGGATGCAGCAAGTCCTGGGGGGGATAGGAAGAAGGTCCAAAGGGATCCCAGGGCAAAGCAAAGTCCCCCCATCAGCCCAGGCAAGGCAGAGGGGTCCCCCAGACGTCCTCCAGGCATCCAGGGGCTGGGCAGCGCCCGCCCCTGGTAGATTCAAGTCAGAAACAAGAACATTTTGGAAGGGGACACAGCCCCTTCTTATACACAGAAAAGTCTTTGAAGTCTTTGTGTAGGCAGTGTGAGAACCAGCTAGGACTGGTTATAGGGAAGTCCCTTCAGTATCAGGGACAGAGGTGACAGTCGCCCAGCGGGGGGTGGAGCCAGCATTGTGGTCAGGCAGGCACAGCCCTTCACTATCAGGTGCCATCTCCTCCCACTTCCCTGGCAGCAGATGCTGCCTTTCATCCATGGGCTGACTCAGACAACCTCCTGGGCTCTCCAGCCCCTGTCACCCTCAAACCAGACAGTCAATCCACAAGCAGGCCCAGGCACTCCTGACCCAGGCTCACCAGCCAATCACACGCCAGACACAAATTACACAAATATGCCAACTTCTAAAAGTGGCACTTCTAGACTAGACACAATCATGCTGCATATACCATTTCGCAGCATTCAGTCTCACGAGTTCTCTCATACCAAACTCGCCCCTGCACTCCTCACACATCAGGAACTACCATGGGCATACATATTCCCCATTCATTCCTATGGGAGGGCAGGTCACTCACCACACCTACACAGAGAGCTCAAGCACTTTACACTGTACCACAGTGAAAAAGTGCACAGAGGCCTAAAATCACCAACGTCAGGTCACAGAAACAGGCTAGGAAAAAGCAAAAAGCGAGGTGAACCTGCCTAAAGGGCCGGGTCCAACAATGAGTAAGACACTAAGGCCCGGATTTACAAAGGACTTTAGAAGATCTTGCATCACACAAGTGAACACAAAGCAATGGAAGTCCTCAATTGATATTTCCCAAGCCATGTAAGTAGCGATTTGAGTCACCTTGCATGACTTTGTCAAGATGCAATATAACGCAGCCGCTTACGTTGCATTACATTTCGTTGTGGTGGGTACCAAGGAGTGTTCCAAAATCTATGAGAGATTTTTTTGATGCAATCCCAGATTGACTAAAACCAGCACACCTGGGATTGTGCTAAAATGATGTGTCTCCTGAGGATGGCGTAATGAGGAGAAATGTTTTTTTATTTCTCCTCATTATTTCCTCTATCTATGTGTATACATCCTGCTTCACACAGAAAACAAGGAAATGGCCTCTTAGAATTGTTTTGGTGCAGAAAGGTATCCCGTCCTGCACCAAAACAATATTGCCTGTAATGCAGGGACCCTTGCACTATGGAGCAAGGGGGCCTGCATTGGTGCTAGGAGCACACAGTGCACTAGTGCAAGGAGGGAGCAGAAGTGTACCATATAATGGCACATTTCTGCTTTCTCTTTTCACAAAACACAACACAGCAAGTTCTCTTGTTGGGTTGTGTGAAACTTTAATACAATTGGGTCCACGGATTTAGGATTTTTGTGAGGAGGGTGATAGTGTTATCATGTATTATAAGGAATACAATACCCTCTGTCATATGTTAAAATAACTTCATAAGCCACCTTGGATTTCCTTGTCCTTATGAAAAGGACTCACCCTTCGGCCTTGCTCCCCTGTGTGATCACAGAACTCCTCAGTGTCTTACATAAACCTTTAATGTAAGGCAGGGGGTGCTATTACCATATATAAACACTAGCGATGTCATATTATATTGTTTGATGAACCTTTAAAAATTATCTATCATGCCTAAATAAAAGAATGAATTTTGGAATGAGAGCTAGGGGATAGGAATTATCATCTTCATCAAATACTTTATTCCGGCTTTTCGCCCATAAAATACACAAACAAATGCAGTACATATATTAAGTTAATAAAACACAGAAAGATAAAACACACATATCATACCATAAAGATACCCAATACCAAGTAAGTTATACTGTTAGAAATGGGAGTTTCTAGTTGGCAATGGTTTGCGCCTTTCTCCAAGTAGGGACCATTCTTCCTAGTCAGGGTAAGGGGGATACACTTCTAAAAAAAACCTGTTCAACCCCTTGGTAGCTTGGCATCAGCAGACAGGCTTATCTCAGAGGAGGTGTGAAGCATTTGTGCACACATACACTAATCTAGTGAAAACACTACAAATGGACACCACACCAGTTTAGAAAAATAAGCAATTCTGTATTTAAACCAAACAAGACCAAAAATGTCAAAAATCCACAATACAGTTCTGAATAATATGCAGTTTGCATGAAAACCTTAAAATTGTACAAAAACACAGTTCTCCCGAGTCAGTAGCTCTGTCCGGGGCTACTACGATGCTGAAAACAACGAGTCTAACAGTTTCAGCCGACCGCGTCAGTACGGGCCAGATAAAGCGTTGACAGACTCATGAGCAGTATCTTTCTCGTTGCGGCTGACATGTCGCTGCGATTCGGTCAAGAGCAACCATTGTGGTTGCGCAGCAAAAATGGTAGCAGTGCCCTCAGGACACGGTGTAAGCAGCGGCTCGGTGCTGATTGTCCAGACAGCATCGTGAGACAAAGGCTTACGGTGCGGGGTGAGGCGGTGCTTGATGGGGTGCGAACTGGTTGCGGTGCCAGCGATGGAGCCGGATGATGTTCGGGTCATGCAGCGATGAAGCAGGCAGGCAGGCAGGGTGAAGCGAGGTGTGCTGAGTGCGATGCTCAAAGGATGCGGTGCAAGCAACAGCTCAGTGACAATCGTCCAGCTTGCGTCGGTGAGACCAAGGATGCTGTGCGAAGTGCGACGGGGCCTTCTGTGGTTCCTTCATGACACGGAACCCACAATGGACTCGGTAATAGAGTTTGCTGCTTCTTTATTTTCCATAACTGAAACCAGCTGTTCCAGAGACGTTGCCCAGAAGGATAGTGAGGTCTTTGCTAATCCCGAGAACTCTTGAACAGGTGCAAGCTCCATTTCAGGCCATTGGAGACACTTTACAAGCAGAATACACACACAGTCCTCTCCTTCGCAGAAAACTGCTACTGCAGGCCAACCCCAGACAGCGCACAGCAAAGGGACAGTACTTCTGCTTTTCTCCTTGGCATAGGTTCCTCTTGAATTCCAGAAGTAGTCTAAAAGTCTGGGTTCAGGGCCCCACTATTTATAGCACAAATTCCTTTGTTCTCTGGTGGCAGAGAAGCTCTTTGCCCAGCCAAAACCAGTTTTGTCCTCTCTGGTGCAGCTTCCTGGCAGGAGGTGGCGACAGCCTTGTCAACAGCAGACCAGGCCCATTCTGGTGTGAAATAAATCTCCTCCCCCTACTCTGAATGCAGCCCAGGTCTTTTCAGCCATCCCTGACTCACCCTGGAAAGGCAGGAAATACCTCACCTCCCCTAGTGGCTGTCTGAATAGAATGCACATCGAAATCCCCTGTCACTTCAAAGCCAAACAGTCAATACACAAGCCTAGCAGAGGCACACTGGATGGCTAAGCAAGAAAATACCTACTTCCTAAAAGTGGTATTCCAAACACAGAATGTAAAAATCATCCCTTCTAAAAGGTGCACCTTTATATTATGAGTTCAGGCATACTAAACGTTATCTTCACATCTTGTCCCAATGGGAAGTTATATTTATTTATTTATTTCGATCGATCAAAAATATGATCATTCACATCCTAAAATACAATACAAAATCAATATACCATTAAAAAGTGCAGCAGTATAAAACCATTAAAAGTGATTTATATAATACAATAAGACAATCGTATGCATTTTCCATAAAAAAGAGCCTGCGTCTGAACAAGAATATCACAGAATCTGGTTGGAATTATATTAACAGTGCTACAACACAGGAACAAGTTTGCCCATTTTTGACCTTTTCCACCATGCAAACATTAAAAACCTTGAAACAGCGAATACCAGCCAGCTTGTGGTATCTGACTTAAGAATACGCATGGCTTCCAATGGACAATTGAAAGATAAAATACGGCATACATGGGCCAGCCAAGTTTTCCTAAGTTCAGCATAAAAGGAACAGCACAAAAAAAGTGCTCATTGGTTTCAGGTGAAATATGGTATAAAGGACACAATGGGTTAACAGACAGGTTTCCCCATGAACTCTTCAATGCATTCAGAGGTAGGGTTCCGTATCTAAGCTGAACATACAGAGCTCAAGCCTGGGGCAGTTCAATATCATCCAGAAACCATTCAAACGCAAATACTTCTTTAATATTTAAAAACCCCACAGTCATTGTGCCATGTGCAAACCGGTCAACCCTTTCTGAGACCATTAGTTCAGAGAACCTTTTTTTGACTAAAGGGATCATAACTTTAGTCATAGACCCTGGGTCTTCCAAGAGCTGCACCATCTCAATTTTTCTAAACTAAACCTTGATCTTACTAAACCACTTGATGCGGTCTGTTTGATTATGCAGAGCAGTCAATTCTACTAAAGCCTCCCTCAGGGGCACCTGTGCTTTGCTTATCCACACCCTGATCCAGAACAGGATTGACCTCAAAATGGCATAATGTTCAATAGGTTTTAGGCCAAGATCTAATCTAAATGGCAGGAGTGGTGTATTCACTGGGAGATTCATAATGGCTCTCATGAATTTGTTTTCAGCACGAGTTAGTTCTGTCAGGTTTTCTGACCTCCACAATTCGGCCCTAATCCCTTAGCCCTATGAATTTCAATAATAGGAGATATTGGCCGAAAAGGGGAAGCTCTAGCCCTTTGAAATATAGCACAATCAACATGCTGAAGGGTCGCAACACTTTTTTTTATCTGCGTTGTCCATGCCAGCCTATCGGTGATACGGATACCCAGATAGTCAAAAGAACCAACCTGCTCTAGACTATGCGTGCCCAGGGCAAGTTTCCTCTTATTAGACTTATGTGGATTAAAGACCATATATTTGGTCTTCAGCCCATTTATTTCTAGACCCTTATCTTTGCAAACGAGGGCAAATTTGTTCAAAAGATTTTGAATGCCACAGGGTGTTCTGGCAATAAGCAGTGTGTCGTCTGCAAAAAGCAGACAGGGCACTACCTTTCCAGCCAATTTTGGGGGGTCCCCACCACAATTAAAATATTATTATTATTATTTATAAATTGCATGTAAGAAAAGGGAAGGTTAGGGCCTGGCAAGTGGGTGCACTTGCCAGGTCGACATGGCAGTACCAGACTGCACACAGACACTGCAGTGGCAGGTCTGATTTACATTCACAGGCTTATCATGTGGGTGTCACAATCAGCGCTGCAGGCCCATTAGCAGCATTTGCTGTACATGCCCCAGGCACACACAGTACACTGTACCAGGGACTTACCAGTAAATCAAATAAGCCAATCATGGAATCACCAATTGATAACTTCAATTTACAGAGGGAGCACTTGCACTTTGGCACTGAAAAGCAGTGGCAAAATGCCCAAAGCATCTAGACCAGCAACAATGAGGTCAAACATACAGTAAAAACACAGGAGGTAAAGGCAAAAATACAGGGGAAACCCACACCAAGGATGCCAGGTCTAATAAATACTATTAAAGATTACTCATAGAAAGTAAATAACAAGGTATCCCTTTAAAATGTATCACAAATATGATTTACCATATAAAATAAATATCAATTATAATCTGGAAATTATAAATATCATATTTCAAGCACCCAGGTATTGAAAACTGGAGTAAGGTGCGGCAACGTGAATAAATCAACCTTGTTATTCACTCAAGAGCCTTGCTTCTGATAGACCAACTCCAGTAAAGGAACTTGGATACTGCACAGATAACTGTCTGCTGGGATTCTGTACGCAGGAGCTATATGGCAACCTCAAGTTTACGGCAACCAAGTTGTTTACACAAAGGAATAATCCTTGAATTCATAGGATGAATATAGCCTGGGCAGAAAAAAACAAAGTCCACTAGTGATTCTCCTAACTGTTGACAAACAGGACATACTGTAATGACTGAAGTCAATTTATTTCACTTTGCTAATAATGACATTAATGGTAAGGCACCATAGAAAAAGAGACTTTGCAGCTAAAGGGTTAATGAAATCCAAAAAAGGCTCCCATTGAAAATTAGGTTTAAAGTGTAAAAAGAGGGAAGTAAGTGACCCCTTAGTCACATTCTGGAATTCGCTGCAGTGAACAAAGGCATCCTTAAGTGTGGTCTTGGATAAATGAGCTGTGGAAGCCAAGAAAGACCAAAACTCCCCTACACCAATTTGTACCAACAGCTTTAGGACATAAGATAGCCACACAATGTTGGCATATTTATCCAATAACACCACCTCCTCCAGAGCTCCACGATAAACGTCCAGATCTTGAGAATACTTCAGCCTTCTCCAGTAAAGTAGCGGCCTAAGTTGGGCCTTATGATTTATTTAATTTAGGCCCATATCTCATCTTAGAAGTATTAGCGGTGTATTGTTTGAGGGATTTTTTAATGCTCTCACAAATGTATTCTCTGCTACTCCGGGTCAAGTTAGGTTTGAGGTGCCCCACACTTCAGCCCCGTACATGGCCCTACCCTTGGTTTAAGCTCTATACACCTTAAGTGCAGGAGAGATAGACCCAGCCCAGGCTGCTCTGTAGCATCTTAATATTGCTGCAGGATGGTGGGTTAGGTTTAAACTGCTCTTCTCAACCTGTGGAGCCCATGACATGGATTTATTTAACCTAACTCTCAAGTAGTCAAACTCACTGACCCTTTCTAAACAGGAGCCCCCCCAACATAATCAGACCCCTAAATCTTTTTTGAGGACTAATAGTCATAAATGTGGTCTTAGAATGATTTATTACAAGGCAACGTTCAGTACAAAAGTCTTCAAATTTACACACCAAATGCTGTCGGCCTCTAACGGTCTTTGAGATCAAGAGGGTCTCATCTGTGAAAAACAGACAGAGAGTTTTCCAGCGTCCCAAACAAGTGGCATCAATTAGGCCCTCCTTCATATAGGATATCAAACCATTAAGATACAAGGAGAAGAGGGTTGGCACAAGGACACACCCTTGCCAGACTCCATTCTTAATTTCAATCCGTTCAGTCAACTCTCCTGCCCAGACCCATCTCACTTGGGCATAGGTATCCTGGTGGATACGAGTCAGTATATCCATAATACCAGATGAAATCCCACTATTCCTCAGGACAGTGCACAGTTTAAATCTAGGGACAAGGTTGAATGCCGACTTTAGATTGACAAAGACCAAATATAGGTAAGCCTTCTGTATAATAACGATTTTCCAATAGATATCTAAAAAATCTGTCAAATCGTACTAACCCCTCTTTTAAAACCAGCCTGCAATGGAGAAAAGTACTGATTGTCCTCTATCCAAGAGTCCAGATTCTTTTTCAAAGAGCTTTTGGGTCATATCTATATGGCAAATGGCCTATAATTTTAATGAGGAATCCAGCAGGATTTTTTATAGATGGGCAAAATTTGGGAGGCCTTCCAGCTAGCGGGGATACTTGCCTCTTCCAAAATGTGATTTCTCAATTTATTAAAGTATACGGGCCACAACTCCATATCAGAATGAATAAGTTCACCAGGGACCCCATCTGGTCCAGCTGCTTTTCCAGGGGCAATGGCCTTAATTGCCCTTGTTGTATCTCTCATCTCTATCACAAATGGGTCTGTAGGGGGGTTAATTATGTTTAGTTGCTGCATAGCGTCGTCAGCCAATGGGTCTTGTTGTGACCTATATAATTCTGTAAAGTGGGTATGCCAGACCTCAGGGGGAATGGTGGTTGGGGTTGGCAAAAGGCGAGATGGGCCCTCATTGCCCTAGCAGCTTTCAGAAATGTAATAACTTTTGATATAGCTGCCGAATAGATATCTTTCTATACCTTTATGACCTAATCCCTCAGTGCTTTAGCTTGGGCCATTTTTATACTCATTTCTCTTATGTCTAATCAAAAATATGTCACCCAAAGTAAGGGCCTGTTGGAGTTCATTCATTTTGTAATTGCACAGTTTGTTGTACCAAGAACGCTTAGGGTTAAA
Source organism: Lissotriton vulgaris (assembly GCF_964263255.1). Lineage (NCBI taxonomy): Eukaryota > Metazoa > Chordata > Amphibia > Caudata > Salamandridae > Lissotriton > Lissotriton vulgaris. The sequence continues at coordinate 1,068,522,736 of NC_141691.1, forward strand.
GTAGGCCCTAGTAGACTTAAAAATTAGTGTGAAGCACGTGCCTAGGGTGTTAAATAAGCCTTCATTTATCATAGTTACACGAGTGGTCAAAATAGGTTCCTAGGATGCTAGAGGTTTAGCCTATCTAACTCTAGCATTGCTTCCATAAGAGCCCCATTCATACATTCTCTGGTACGCTGATCATAAACTACATGACCCCATTTACGTCTATGCCTATCATTATATAAGAATAATTTAGAGGCAGCAAGTGAAATGGGGACCTCTGCCAAATGACAGGCGAAGCCGTTCAGTATACAATGAAGGGCATAATGATCACTAACGGGACTAGTTATTATCTTAAAATTGGACAAGTGCCTCCAAAGCTGCAAAGCTTTAGAATCAAAATGTAGTTGAGTCTACTAGAGGGGCCTGCGCGGGTTAGGTATGTGCAGCATTGGTGTCCTAAAGCGAGCGGACATTACATGCCCTCAAACCACATACTAGGGTAAAGGACAGAAGCTGATATGCTGCTCCAGTCCAATGCTTTACTAGAGCAACATTAAGGGCAGGTATCCCCCACTCCACATAATCTTCACGTAGGGGAGATTGATTACCCATATCGCAAGGCTTATATGTAGTGTTCAAGTCGCCTGCAAAAATAGCAGTAACATGTGAGTAAAAAAAGGCTCTATGTTGGGCGAGATCCCGCATCACCATAGTTTCCCCTCCGCCCCTAGTTATCCTATTATGGATCATATACAAATAAAAAGTTTGGGCGTCGGTACTAATGATGGATATGCTCATAATGTCATTTGAGATTGAAGGAAGGGGCCACATTTTTGCATTAATATTTGTTTTGGCCCAAATAAGAAGTATACCTGATGGACGGCCCCTTTCACACTACAAGCAGGTGCATAGTGGGTCATATATCATGATCCATAAAGCGGGGCAATAGCCAGGGTTCTTGGAAGACACATAGATCAAATTGGTCAATTAAATCCCCCCAGGACAGATCATCCAGCTTGCCCTCAATTCCTGCCTCATTCCAAGAAAGCACATTAGAGGTGGTAGGAGAATGGCATCAGGGGAAGTGGTGGTTACACCAGGTGGAATATCCCACCACCTACACACCTTGGGTCTAAATCAATGCAATAATCCCCAACACTGGAGGTAGCAGTTATGAGTGCCTCATTCAGTCAATCTACAGCTGATGTGCCCAAAGGCTCAGCCTGATCATGATGGCTTCCCTTAGACGAAGGCAGTGGACCACAATATACAGGCAGATTACATTTAAACTGGGTCATTGGTACCACAACCAAACGTTGACGCAATTCCATGTTCACCAAGCCCTCGTCCCTTTGTCTTCAGCTCAGGTCTGATGTAGTCAAGAGAACCTGAGGGGTCAGAAGAATCATGGGATCGTTTTGCATCAAGAATATCAGAACAAACAACAGAGTGGCATTGATGTAGAGTTGGTACCTTTAATAGGCACTGAGACCTGTAACAAGGAGGTTAGCACACTAGAATGTGTGATACACCTGGCGGAAGATGTGGACGACATGAGGAAGGACTAGCAGAGGGAGGGGCCAGCAAGACCGAAGCAGGAAGATGGAACGCCACAGACGATTGAGGAGGCCGCCCGAGGAAGCGACGGAGACCAACAGCGAGGCCCTGCAGATACCGGTATCGGAGCCAAGAGTCAGACACCAAGCCCGCCTGATGAGACCTATGCTGTTACTGCGGCTGGTCCAAAAGAGGAAACCGTTGTTACATCCACTACCATGGCCGGGGGAGAGGCACACGCTAACAATTGCACTAAAAAAGAGCTATTTCACAGGTGAAGGGAGCACAAAGCAATGCTCACCGACACTACTCAGTAGTGACCTTGTTTTTGTCTTGTCTTTTTTCTCTCTTTCTTCTGGAGGCGTATTTTCCAGCCAAGCCGCACAGTTGGTGGATATCCCTACACTCAAGGCAAACGACCTTGGAGGGCGCATGCTCAAGACGCCAAAATAAACAGACCAAGAAGAAGACCGTGTCTCACTTTCTTCTGCATTCTTATTTTATTGACTGAACAGACTGTATCTGCCATAACGAATCGTTGATCAATAAATACCAAGAACAAAAGTCCATACCCCACCTCCTCTCATGTGCTTTACGCTGCGTTTTGTTGCCTAACCGAAGGTGAAAAGCAAAAGTCAAGTCAAGTCAAGTCAAGTAATTTATATAGCGCGCTACATACCCAGAGGGTCTCAAGGCGCTTGAGGAAGGGTGGGGAATTACTTGTCGAATATCCAGGTTTTAAGTTGCTTTCTGAATGTAAGGTGGTTCTGAGTGAGGCGAAGGTGAGTGGGAAGTGAGTTCCAGGTTTTAGCTGCCAGGTAGGAGAAGGATCTGCCTCCCATGGTGGTTTTGTTGATGCGAGGTACAGTTGCAAGGGCTTGGTTGGAGGATCGTAGGTGGCGGGAGGGGGTGTAGAAGGAAAGTCGTGAGTTGAGGCATTCGGGTCCAAGTTCGTAGAGTGCTTTGTGTGCGTGGGTTAGGAGGCGGAAAGTAATCCTCTTGTTAACGGGGAGCCAGTGGAGGTTTTTCAGGTGTCCAGAGATGTGGTCTTTATGCGGGATGTCTAGTATGAGTCTGGCTGAGGCGTTTTGGATGCGTTGGAGTTTTTTCTGGAGTTTTGCGGTGGTACCAGCGTATAGGGTGTTTCCTTAGTCCAGGCGGCTCGTGACCAGTGCGTGGGTGACCGTTTTTCTGGTTTCGGTGGGGATCCAGCGAAATGTTTTTTTGAGCATGCGAAGAATATTGAAGCAAGAAGATGAGACGGCGTTGACTTGTCTGTTCATAGAGAGAGAGGAGTCCAGGATGACACCTAAGTTCCGTGCGTGGTCCGTCGGGATGGGTGCTTTTCCAAGGGCCTCTGGCCACCAGGAGTCATCCCAGGCGGAGGGGGAGGTGCCAAGGATAAGGACTTCAGTTTTGTTAGAATTCAGTTTGAGACGGCTGTACTTCATCCACTCGGCTACTTCTTTCATTCCTTCGTGTAGGTTGGTTTTGGCGGTGTTAGGGTCTTTGGTGAGTGAGAGGATCAGTTGAGTGTCGTCAGCGTAGGAGATGATGTTGAGGTTATGTTGGCGTGCGATGGCCGCGAGGGGGCTCATGTATACGTTGAAGAGGGTGGGGCTGAGTGAGGATCCTTGTGGCACGCCGCAGATGACTTCGGTAGCTTCTGATTTGAATGGTGGGAGGCAGACTCTCTGGGTTCTTCCGGTGAGGAACGAGGTGATCCATTCCAGTGCTTTTCCTTGGATTCCGATGTTTCTGAGGCGTTGTATTAAGGTGCTATGACAAACTGTGTCGAAGGCTGCGGAGAGGTCGAGGAGGATGAGGGCGACTGTTTCTCCGTTGTCTAGCAGAGTTCGAATGTCATCTGTTGCTGCGATGAGTGCGGTCTCAGTGCTGTGTTTGGCTCGGAAGCCGGACTGTGAGGAGTCGAGGGATTTGTTGGTTTCAAGGAAGGCGGCGAGCTGGTTGTTGACAGCATTCTCGATGACTTTGGCCGGGAATGGAAGGAGCGAGATAGGGCGGTAGTTTTTGAGTTCGGTGGGGTCAGCTGTGGGTTTCTTCAGAAGGGCGCTGAGTTTGGCGTGTTTCCAACTTTCCGGGAAGGTGGCGGAGTTGAGGGAGCAGTTGATGACGTCTCGGGGGTGCGGTGCTATAATGGAATCTGCTTTGTTAAAGATGTGGTGAGGGCATGGGTCTGTGGGGGATCCTGAGTGGATGGAGTTCATCAAGCGGATGGTGTCCTCAGTGGAGATTGGGTTCCAGTCATTGAGGATGTTCAAGGGGGGTGGGGGTCCTGCAGAGGGTTGAGTGGGTTGGTCTTCGGGTCGGTTGTCGAAGCTGTTGTGGATGTCTGCAATCTTGTTGTGGAAGAATGAAGCTAGAGAGTCGCAGAGGGCTTGAGAGGGGGTGATGTCGTTGGAGTTGGCTTAGGGGTTGGTAAATTCCTTGACGATGTTGAATAATTCCTTGCTGTTGTGGGCGTTGCTATCTAGTCGGTCCTCGAGAGCTGCTTTCTTGACATTTCTGATCAGTTGGGGGTGTATACGGGTGGCGTTTTTGAAGGCGTCCTTGGTGCTGGTGTTTGGGTCTTTTTTCCAGGCCTTCTCAAGGGAGCGACAGAGTTTCTTAGATTTCTTAAGGTCATCGTTGAACCAGGAGGCCTTCTTGCTGCCTAGTTTGATTTGACGTTTTTTCAACGATGCTAGGATGTCGGCGCTGTTGGATAGCCATTGGGTGAGGTTAATGGCTGCTTGGTCGGGGTTTGAGGAGTGGGCAGGGGGGTTAAGAAGAAGCGATGAGGAGATCTGGTCGATGTTGATTTTGTTCCAGTTTCTTCGCAGAGTGGGTTGAGGATGGTTGTTGGTTGTGGTCTTGTTGTAGGTAAAGTGAACGCAGCTGTGGTCCGTCCAAAGGAGAGCTGTGGTGTGGCTGAAGGAGACATGTTTGCTGGAGGTGAAGATAGGGTCGAGTGTGTGACCTGCGATGTGGGTGGGGGTAGTGATAAGTTGTTTAAGTCCGAGGTTGGCGAGATTGTCCAGAAGGGTGGTGGTGTTGCCGTCGTTGTTCTTTTCAAGGTGAAAGTTGAGGTCTCCCAAAAGAATGTAATCCTCGGAGGGGAGGGCGTGTGGGGTGATGAAGTCCGTGATGTCCTCACTGAATTGTGCACGGGGTCCTGGTGGCCTGTAGAGGAGGGTGCATCTGAGTGTGGTCTTGGGGTCGATGTGGATCTGAAAGTGAAGGTGTTCAGTGTTGGCGAGATTGACCTCTGAGCTGGTTGAGATGCGGATGGATTTCTTATGGACGATGGCGATGCCTCCTCCTGTTTGGTCGGTCCGGTCCTTACGGATGATCTTATAGCCTTCCGGGATGGCAATGGTGATGTCTGGGGCTGATGTGGAGTTCATCCATGTTTCTGTTAGGAAGGCGACATCTGGAGAGATGGTGTCTAGTAGATTCCAGAGGTCGATGGCGTGCCTGTGGACTGAGCGGGTATTGAGCAGGATGCATTGTAGGTGGTTGGTGTCAGGTATCTGTTTTGTGTTCGTGGATGAGAAGTTGTTCTTGGTGCCGTCGAACTTGCAGGAGTAGCAAGCGAAGGGTCCATGGATGTGTCCCGGAGCGGCTTGGACGCAGTTGGGGAGTCGGCCGGGGTTTAGGGCTGAGAGGGTGGAGGCGTCGTATGAGATGCGGGTGGGGTGGGGGATACAGGGGCCAGGGGGTCTGGCGCTGGGCGCGGTCAAGGCGCGGACGGGAGTAGACGGGCTTACCTTTGGCGCACCTTCAACGCGAATGGGGCGCGGTCGCTGCGCGTGAACGCTGCGCGCGATGGCATCTGTCATAAGTGGGTGGGGAGGGGGGAGGGGCGAGGGAGGATCAGATGGGAGGCGGGTGCGTGGTGGAGGGGGCGGTCTCAGGGCAAAACAACAACAACACAGCAAATGGCGGCAATAACGCGAGTGCAGACCGCGTTGGAGGAAGGTGCAGAGGTTTTAACCAAAAACGATGAAAAACAGTGAACAAATGCAGGTTTTAAGCAAAAGCATTACAACACATTGAATAAATGCAGGCACAGTCGAGCACAAACAGGCAGGCACGTTCAAGCGCTTAATGAGGGCAGCAGCGCTATGCAGGCAAAAGTGAAAGTACAGTGCAGCAAGCCACTTAAAGCGTCAGGAAAGCTCAGCAGCGCAATGCACACGATACCAGGCAGCTTCTGGGCAGGAGTCAGCGAGGGCAGGAGGGAGCGACCGTTCTCAACGAAGTGTAAGAAGTGGGATTTGTGTGTCTAGCCTATAATGACACAACCCCTTACAATGGAGGCTATGATAGCCCAACAGCTAGTTCTACAGCAACAGGCGAAAGCTGCACAGGAAGAGAGAGTGGCTTTTCTGACTGCCTTGAAAGAGCAGGCATCTTTACTTGCCACCAACTAGCAGGCACAGGATACTGCTATCCTCCATCTCATAGATGCTATATCTCACACCTGAGTTCACCCAAATGTACCTAGTTCAGTCCTATAAAAATTCCAAGAAGGGGATGACCCGAACTATTTCTTCGTAAAATTTGAGAGGGTGGCTTCTACTGCAGCCTGGCTACCTGAGCGATGGGGCCAATATATTGCTCCCCTTTTGTCCGGGGAATTACAGACGGCCTGTCAGGCAGCTAACCCAGTGGGTACTATAGCCTATCACGAGATAAAGAAGGCAATCTTTAAAAAAAATAAAAGAATCTTGGAAAGGTTGGGCTGCGACGAAGAATATTATTGTGCCAAATTTTGCAAGGAAAAGTGGGTTCCAGCGGATAACCCCAGCGCTCTTTGTTACAGAATGAAAGACCTGAGGAATCGGAGGCTACAACCTATCAGATCATCCGTAGAGGAAGTTACCGAAAGGGATGTCCTGGAACAATACTTAGAAGCATTACCGTATAACACACGTTCCTGGTTAAAACAACACCCTCATCTTACTGCGCACTCAGCCATAGAGCTGGCCTGTGCCTGCCACCATTCCCCTGAATTTCTTAGTACGTCCCAAAAAACTACCTTAACAACGCCCAAAACAGCTACCGGTACACTACCTCGTGCTGGAGAACCACAACATCCTGGCAACATGAAAAGTATAGGAAAATCCGAGACTCAAAGTCCAAGGTAACACATGGGACCTCAGTGCTTTCGCTGTGGCGAGTCGGGCAATATCTCGAGAAACTGTCCCCACAAGACAGAAATAGCAGAAAAGATGGAAGTGGGTTATGCAAAGGGAATAGTACTGGTTGTAAGGGGGGGAAAAGACTGTTACATGAAAACGGTCTACCTTAATGGTACACGGAGACGTAAAAACCTATCCCGTTGCAGAAGTGTTACTGACTGTCGACAGGGAACCCCTGGTACGCAATGTGGGGGTCGTTCCCCAACTACAAGAAAAACTAATACTAGGGACTGAATTACCCCATTTCAGCGAATACCTTTCACATATGACCAGAGACCCTCCGACCGGTGGAGTGGTTAGGAGAGGCTCCCTTTTCCAGAGTTGACATAGAAATGCCCATAGAAAAGGTCCCAAAGAGCAGAAGGGAAAAAAGAAATGAGAGAGTGATTTATAGACGTTCATTCCAACCCCCTGTTACGTCTGCTCTCTCATCTCCAGTTATGACACAGTTCCTTTCCGAAGCTTCAGAACAGGCAAAAAAGATGACAGTACCCTGAAGTATGCCTGGGAAAGGGCAGAAGAAGAGAACCCCGACCAGAGAGGCCCCTATTTTTGTGTGAAGCGTGGTTTACTGTATAGGGTCCACCGCAACAAAAACCAAACCTTTGATCAACTCTTAGTTCCCGTAGCCTTTAGAGAACAAGTCATGTGTCTCGCCCAGAGCAAAACAAACACCAAACCTTTGATCAACCTTAGTTCCCGTAGCCTTTAGGGAGCAAGTCATGTGTCTCACCCATAACATGGCCGGTGGGACAAGAGCATACCCTGAAGCCTAGGGTGTTTCTACTGGCCTGGGGGATACCTTGAAGTGGCTAGGGACTGCTATTCATGCCCCAGATGTCAACTGGTTAATCCCCCATGTGTAAAAAAAGCCCAGTTATGACCCCTCCCCATTATTGATCTCCCTTTTCAGAGAGTAGGAATGGATCTAGTGGCCCCCCCAACACCTTCGGCTAGAGGGCATCAGTATATATTGGTCATTGTTGACTATGCAATCCCGTTACCCAGAAGCTATCACTCTAACAAGCATAACTGCTTCGTCTGTTGCCCAAGCCATGATAACTTTTTTCCACAGTAGGCTTCCCTCATGAGATCTTGACTGACAGGGGACCCCTTTTGTTTCCCAGCTAAGCAAGTGTGCACCCTCCTCGGGGTACGACAGATACTCGCAGCTGTGTATCACCCACAGACTGATGGGCTGGTGGAGAGGTACAATAGAACCATCAAAACTATACTAAGAAATCTAGTAAACGACTCAGGGACTGGGACAAAAAGCTCCCTTTGGTGTTGTTCGCTATCCGCTCACACGAGCAAAAGTCTACTGGTTTTTGCCCTTTCGAACTGGTGTTCAGGCGAAAAACCCCGGGCATTGTTAGACATGACTTTCGAACAGTGGGTAGAGGAAGAAGATGAGGGAAAACCACTTGTAGCCTATAGCAAATCACTCAGCGACACTTTATTCTCTTTGTGGGAAACTGTAATCCATACCATGGAAAAGACTATGGAAAAACAGAAGAGGGAATATGACAAAGGGGCAAAACTGAGAGAGTTTGCAGTAGGCGATAAGGTTCCTATTCTACTACCCAGCAGCGATAAAAAAACTCCTAGCAACCTGGCAAGGACCCTATCCCGTCCTGGGTAAAGTTTCTCCTGTTACCTATGAAATAGCTATGCCCAATAAAAACCAGAGAGGACAAATATACCACGTAAATCTGTTAGAACAGTGGGAGGAACCTGTAACAGAGAAGGACTCAATGGTAGGTACTATATCCCTCACCCAAAACCCTGACCCTCCCCCCACAATACTGGTGGAGCCTTACCCAGAAGAGGTTAATTTGGGCGAAATGCTGACCCTAACTCAAAAGCAACAAATAAAGGACCTACTAAATCAGTACTCCAAAGTAGTCTCTAAACTCCTGAGGCGCACAGCGCTTATATACAAAGTATAATTATGGAAACAGGGAAACTTGTAAGACTAAAGCCCTACCACATTCCTGCACCTAGAAGGCAAATCATAGGAATGGAGGTCAGGGATATGTTAAACGCCAACATCATAGAACCCTCTAGTAGCGCTTGGTGTTCTCCAGTAGTCCTTATACCCAAACCAGACAGTAGTCTTCGCTTTTGTGTGGATTTCAGACAGTTAAACGCTATATCTAAATTCCAATCCTACCCCATGCCCAGGGTAGGCTTTCCCTAATAGAAAAAGTAGGGAAAGCCAAAGTGATGTCTACCATAGATCATACCAAGGGGTATTGGCAGATTCCTCTTACCCAGTCCGCTCGAGACAAAACAGCCTTCTCCACACCATCAGGTCTGTATCAATTTAAAGTCCTTCCATTTGGACTGCCCGGTGCACCCGCCACATTCCAAAGACTGATGGATATTATATTAAGGGCCCACCAGCATTATACAGCCGCCTATTTAGATGATATTTTAGTATACAACCAGACTGGAAAACACATCTCGTCCACCTGGAGAAGATCCTGTCCACTCTCATACAAGCAGGCATAACCCTTAATCGAAATAAAACCTTCTTGCTACCAACCGCATAAATTATTTAGGGTACTGCATCACAAAAAGACACATCCATCCTCAGGTGAACAAAAGTGGAAGCCATACGTAACATACCCAAGCCATCCTCGAAGAAAGAAATATGTTAATTTCTCAGTCTAGTGGGGTATTACAGTTTGTTTATTCCCCACTTCTTCGAGCTAGCTTGTCCCCTTACTGACCTGCTTGCTAACCGTCACACGAATGCTAAAGTTTTATGGTCTGAAACCCAAAACAATAGTTTCAATAACCCCTTCCATACTCATGACGGAATGGTTAAGTAATGAGCACAAGTTCAACCATTTCGTCATGAGCACATGCTCAAAATTTGTTTTTTTTGTCTGGGGAGGTGGGGTAAGAGCTTTCCCAACCTCCCCAGGCCTACTTTTGTATTTCGTTGTAATGACGATCAAGCTCATGGCACGCGATTGTCATTACGACGAAAACGAAACTGAAACTTAGTTTCAGTTTCTCCATTTCGCTGCTTGTGGGGCTATCTCAGCCCCCGAGCACCGAAAAAGATGGGAGAGGTATCGTTAACGTTGGAAAGTGGAGAATCTCCCCTTTCTAATCTAATGGTACCCTTCCCGAGTAGATCATTGCTTGGGGATCACCCCAGGAGGGCGATCCCTGTGTTGGAGTGGGGGCTGCCCAAAAAGGGCATGGCAATGCCCCCACCACTGAGAGAAATGTCAGTTTTCTGCCCCCAAACCCGGGGGGGGCAGAAAGCCCACTAGAAACCTGGGATTTTTTTATTGATGATGGAGTGGAGGCTGCCCAAAAAGGGCATGGCAATGCCCTCAACCCCCCAAAAGAAATGCAACAGTTGTTCTCCTCCCCCAGGGGCAGATGGGCCAATAGCCCGTGATCTGCCCCGGGGAGCAGAAAGCCCACGCCCCAGAGAAATGCCAGTCTTTCTGCCCCCCAGGGGGTAGACGGGGCAGAAGCCCCCAATCTGCCCCCCCCAGAGGGGCAGAGAGCCCACTAGAAACCAGGGATTTTTTTATTGATGTTGGGTTGGGAGCTGCCCAAAAAGGGCATGGCAATGCCCCTCCAAGAGAAATGTCAGTCTTTCTGCCTCAGGGGGCAGTAGCCCCCAATCTGCCCCCCGGGGGGCAAAACGCCCACTAGAAATCAGGGATTTTTTTAATTGATGTTGGGGTGGGGGCTATCCAGAATGGGCATGATAATGCCCCCACCCCAGAAACAATTACCACAGTCTTTCTGCCCCTCCCCGGAGGCATATTGGGGCAATAGCCCCTTATCTGCCCCCGGGGGGGCAGATATCCCACTAGGCCTCAGGATTTTTTTTTATTCAGGATTGAGGTAAGCCCAGAAAGGACATGCTATTGATCTACCGGGAGGAGAAGAGATTGAAGCAGTAGCGCTCAAATTAGGGTAGACAGGCGGATACACCTGACTGGATTTGTTCCCCCTCCTGTAGTTCCGGGCGCCGTTTTTCAAAGACCGTCTTTGAAAAACGGCGCCGGGAATCTCTTCTCCTCCCGGTTATGGCCTCCTTACGACTACACTAAGGAACCATCAGACTACGCGAGTAAAGTTCATCACCCATCACCGGGCGTTGGCCACATCACTACTCCCGGTTCTTTCTTTCAAGAGGCCCTGAAGATTCGCAGTCTGTTTCCCTGCGATGAAACACGTGTTGGCCAGTACAAGAGGAACAATAAACCGGTGTTTTATACCAAGAACTCTACTTCATTGAAATTCCTTTCTCGGCACTTTGCAATCTATTGACTTTGAGAAACTTTCGATGTGCACATTTTACTTATGTTACAGTAACTAGAAGTCACTCAGACATTATTGTTGATTTCCCAGTGCAGGGGTTTTGTTGTTTTTTTTCCAGAAAGGACATGCCAAAGCCCACACCTCCCCCTAAAAATCCACAGTCTTTCTGCCCCCGATGGGTGGATGGGGGCAGTGGCTCCTGATCTGCCCAGGGGGGGGGGAGGGCAGAAAACCCACTAGGCGCCAGCGATTATGCTGGCTTTTTTATGCGTGGGGGTGGGGGCTGCCCAGAATGGGCATAGCCACAGTCTTTTTTTTCCCTCTTGGGGACATATCGGGGCAACCAACCCCGATTCCCCTGAGGGCGGCAGAAAGCCCACTAGGCATACACTTGTTTCTAGCAATGTGCCTACCTGTGGATTTTGGGATCTAGCGCAGCCGGCACATATGGAAACCTAGCAAACTTGTACATTTTTTAAAACGAGACACCAAGGGGAATCCAGGATGGGGTGAATTGTGTGCCTCTCACTAGGTTCTGTTACCCATTGAAGGACTGGGTTATTTAAGACCCAGCGGTGCCAGGGGACAACACCTGAAACCTTCGTGGGTTACCTGCTCCGGCGTACAAATGACAGAGACACGGGACACTTCCTTCGGCGTCAAAGATTCGAGGTTTATTTACTGCAGGGAAACACAGAAGTCACAGGAAGTACAACGAGTGTAGGTTCGAGGAGACTGCTTCAAATTGCTACTGTGGATCGTTCCTTTTATACATTTTTCTCCCATTGGTTAACATGGTACACAAAGGTTTACGACTCGGTTCCCATAATTATCCCCGAGAGGGGTCGCTTTGGTCACTTTGATACATTCAAGGTCCGGAAAATAAGTGCGGAAACATTTGGCGGTTCCCAACTGTAAAAACCCATCTTCCCACCATTAGTACATTCCAATCAGCAGTAAAACAGATCGAAGAAGGAACAAGAACAGGTGCAGAGGAAGACGGAAACAGTGGGGAGATTGGAAAGGGTGTAAAAGGGGAGGTATCGGGAAACACGAGGTACAGGCATCAAAGGGACGTGCCTAATGAGATGCACGGCTGAGACAATAAACCGGCACGGCAAGATGAGCCTCGAGCGGGGCCATCTGCCTTACAGTATCATCCCCCTCGTCATAAAGACACTTTCAAAGGACATGTGTCTTCTGCAGATATCTCGGGAATCCCAGGGTCGCGAAGCGGACAACGTCCGTTCGCTGGCTACTTGAGGGCAAGAGACAAAATGGATGCCGTATCTAAGATGGAACCCGTGGGTACAGATAGAGAAACCCACGTAACAGACGAACGGTTTAGGTTAGTACAGCGAAACTGCGTACACCCACTAAACTCGTCATTTGCGGTTCATAGATACCAGACTCGACCATATTCGTGCGAGTCGAAAACACCACTTACAATTGTCACGGAACCTCAGACGCTCCTTTTGCCCTCATGTAGGCAAGCACTAGTCGGAATCATACTCGATATTCATCAGACCATCTAGATGTTGCTGTAACATAGCTCTGTCCAACCGAGCTCTTTTGGTAACAGGCGGCTGTCTTATACACGTTGTAGCACAGAGGCCACATAAGGCAGGACCACACTGCACACAGAGGCAACACGTGAACAGGAACGCCACAACAACTCCGATAATCATCAGAATCTTCCAACCCCAAGTCGACATCAGGCCCCAAAACCACCCAAGTAGCGTTCAATCCCCTACATCCACGTGTATGGATTCAGAGATCTTATGCAACTTTGAGATGGCTTGATAGACGGTCGGAGCGTTATCTGGAATGAAAATACAGCAGCTCGAATGGATCACCTTACATACCCCACCTCGATCTGCTAAGATCACGTCTAAAACCATACGGTTTTATAACGTCATAAGTCTATCCGCCTGAAGTTCTGTGGTGATATTACCAAGGGCACTGGCAGTAATATTAGCTGTCGATTCCACCACTCGAGTCAACTGTCTCAGGTTCCTACTATTAACCATAGGCCCCCAAAACGGGAGGAAACCCTTGAAAAAGTCTCCTGCCTCTTGACCGGCAGTGTCCTCTTCGCTAATTACGCCTCTCACAACTCTAGTCTTGTGATAGTCTGCGTCTACAGTGAACGTCGGAGGCAACAGATTTGCGATAAAACATGAGCCCACAAAGTCGGAGGGCAACCATGCATACGCACGATCATGGCAGACAAAGTATGTACCCTTGGCAGCCAGAAACACAGGGGACGAGACCATTGGCAGAATGTAATTCTCGGTGCAAGCACTCTCTCCAAGTCGAGCTTTCGATCTTCGGCCACGACCCATTAGACAAAAATTACCAATGTGGGGTACGACCCATATCGGAGGCGAGCTTTTAAGCTGTTTGTCACTCGTAAGCGCACTATACTCGACCTTACTCAGGACCCTATAGGCTTGTACCTCTTCCTCCGGGATGAGCGACGGCTCATAGATATCTCTATCTAAGTCTTCTATCGCTATAGACAAAGGCTTGTGATACGAGCCAGGGCCAAAGTAGGGAGAACGTGGCTCTCGACTGGGGTAAGAATCTAGTGCGCTTCGAAACATTGTTTGGAATGCTCGAGCTGAACCCTGGGAACTATACGGTAAAACCAGATATGGAATTCCCTTATCCGTAGTATGTGGCATCAGCCCACACACCCAACAATTAGTAGTATTAACCACTAACTGGTGCTGATGAAGGAGCTGAATAAAGGAATTATTACGGAATTCTGCACGTCTAGCCTGCTCGTGTTCGGGTAGGATATGGAAAGAATGAGGGGATGCAGTGGAGGTAAGTTTAGGGTCAGAAGTAGGAGTAGGTATGGCAGAAGGTAAGAAGTACGACATCATGTAATACACCCCACCCGCCAATAGTGCAGAAACAGTCAAAAGCAATACTAATATTTGAAACATAAAACATTTGGTACGACTAAGTTGTTGTAGCTTGAATCTTTGCGCCTGAGCTTCTTCCAAGTCCATCAGCTTTGAAAACGCCATCCCCTATGACCGTCCGCAACGTTTCTTGACGCACTTCGTTCTGTGTAGCAGTAGTCAATCCCTAGGAGTTCCCAGGAACCGACGGTCTCTAACCTAGCGTCAAGACCTACTAACCAGAAGGAAGTACACGCGCGGCCCTACGGCCTTTATTCACAATGTATATGCAAAATGTCTCTCAGCTGTGGAAGCAAAAATACATATGGAACGAAACTCAATATATACAAAAATAATTACAATAATACGGATGTTCAGACTGATCGTGGAAAACGGGATAATGCAATTGTCAAGGGACAGAACGAAATCTTTTATTTGTCCTTAGTGCTGGATCGCAAAAAGTATCGAGTTTTCCCAGGACGTGTCTGTTTGCCAAACAAAAGATCCGTTGAAGGGACAGAGTTCTGTTGATCAGTCGAATGTTCTGATCTTGAGTCTTTTGGTGACAAATGTTCAACAGTGTCTTTCTGCTGCACTGAGGATTCTCCGACAGGTTGTGCGTCGCTGAAAGGTACAAAAGCCGGCAATCCTTCGGATTAAGCTGAAGCAATGCCCCTCCTCACCCACGAGTCTGCCGGTAACGGTATAGGAACTTTCTTCGTATGGGTGGCATGCACCCAATTTTTCCGGCCCTCTAGACGAACGGCAGTTCTCGTGGCAAGGAGGACCTGGTAGGGTCCAGTGAAACGGGGCTCCAAATTCTTCTTACGGGCAAAGTTACGCGTTACCACCCAGTCTCTGGGCTGGAGCTGGTGGCCTGGACCCTCCGTCTGCGTCGGCAATGCTTCGTAAACCTGTTGGTGAGTTTAGCAGTCAGATCATGAAGATAGTCAATCAACATTGGGTACTCAAGATTACAGAACACACCCGGTCTAGGGACCCCCCAAACATTCGCAGGACGACCGAACACTATTTCATAGGGACTGAGCCCTACTCGGGAGTGTACGGTTGCCCTTGTTGACAGTAAAGCTAAGGGTAAAGCGTCAGGCCACGAAAGACTAGTCGTAGCCTGAATCTTCGCTAGCTTTAGTTTAAGGGTGCCGTTATACCCTTCAACCAAACCAGCTGACTGGGGATGATTGGCGCTGTGGAATTTTTGATTAATTCCAAGGCCCTTACACACACTCTTCATCACACTCCCCACAAACTCACTTCCGTTATCAGACCATACAATCCGAGGCATTCCATACCGAGGAAAGTATTCCTTCAGTAGGATTTTCGCAGTCGACAGGGCAGTGTTGTCTTTGAGAGGATAGGCTTCAATCCATTGGGAGAATGCACAAACCACAACTAAAACGTATTTCAGGTTATTGCATCGCTCCATATGGATGAAGTCTAATTGAATCACCTCAAAAGGACATGAAGGGGGAGCAAAACTACCAGGAGGTGTTGGAGTTCCCTTACCAGGATTGTACAACATACATACCATACAATTCTTAACCAAGCGTTCAGCACACTTCGTGATACCATCATTCTTCCACACAGGGGACAGCAACTTACAAATACCTTTCACGCTAATATGTGCTAACCCATGTGCCATTGTCACAACAGCCAGCACATACGCATCCGGCAACATCCATCTCTTATGTTCTGACAAATCAACCCAACAACCATTCGCATCCAACTTTCCCGTACTTTCTTTCCACTTCGTCTTTTCAGTCTTAGTGGCCTCATTTTGAATTGCTTTCACACTCTCGATAGTATCTTCACACATACTAGTCTCTGCAGGCCACCTAACCGAACTCGCCACATACATTCGAGTGCTAAGGTTCCGGGCAGTCTCCTTAGCAGTCTCATCCGCAAATGCATTACCACGACCAACATCATCCGTCACCTTACGATGCGCACTACATTTAACAATCGCTACCTGCTTAGGCAACGTAAGTGCATCCAAAAGATCATTCACAAGCTGACCATGCTGAATTTTCGTGCCATGCGACGTCATAAAACCTCTCTCTCTCCACAACCGTCCAAAGCTATGGGCGACGCCAAATGCATATTGGCTGTCGGTAAACACATTCACACGTTTCCCTTTCGCTAACACACACGCTCTAGTGAGAGCGATCAGTTCTGCAGCCTGGGCAGAATTCTGATTCAGTCTCGCAGCTTCCACAACAGTATTCAAAGTTACGACAGCATACGCAGTAGTCACATCACCATTCGGCAATTTAAAACATGAACCATCCACATACAAAGTTCCATCTGGATCTTCCAAAGGAGTGTTTTTAAGGTCCACTCGACCTTTTGTTTCCTCTTCAGTCCTCAAATAACAGTCATGTTCTGCTATTTCATCTGACTCCGTGCTAATTGGTAACAAAGTCGCCGGGTTCAGGACATTGCAACGTTTTATCTGAATATGACTTGCCAACAGCGTCAACTCGTACCCAGACAACCTCGCACTCGTCAAGTGCTGAGTTTTCGTACGATTTAAAAGAGTGTCGACTGCATGCGGAACCATCACCGTAAGCATATTATCCATGACCAATCCTGCTGATTGTCGGATGGACACCGCAGCTGCCGCTGTTGCTCTCAAGCAACTCGGCAATGCTCTAGCTACCGGGTCCAAGGTCGAGGAAAAATATGCACATGGACGTTGCTTATCACCGAAAGGTTGCGTTAAAACACTCAACGCACAACCTTCCCTCTCGTGAACGTATAGTGTAAACGGCTTGCTGTAGTCAGGAGTACCTAACACAGGAGCCGAACACAATGAGTCACGCAATTCAGAAAAACTTTTCTGACATTCTTCCGTCCATGGTAAAGGAGTTGAAACATCCTTGCACGTAAGAGCCACCAATGGTTTCGCTAGCAATGAGAAGTTTGGAATCCATTGCCTGCAGTACGGCGTGATACCTAGAAAAGCACGCACATCTCTTTGGGTTGTTGGCACAGTCATTCGCGCAATTGCTGCAATTCTCTCTGGGGTCAACCGCCTTCCCTCCTTTGACAATAAGTGACCTAGATAGGTTACTTCTTGGCAACAATATTGGAGTTTAGAAGGTGACACCTTGTGATGTAAGTCACAGAGATGTTGCAGCAACGATACCGTAGCAATTTTGCAAATGTCCTGAGTATCCGCAGCCACCTATAAGTCATCGACGTATTGGATTAGGGCCGCACCAGCCGGCAACGTAAACGCATCCAGTTGACCCTTCAAGGCTTGACTGTAAATCGATGGACTCTCACAGTAGCCCTGAGGAGCGCGTTTAAACCGGAAGCTGCGACCACCAAGAGAGAAACCGAAAAGGTCTCTGCTCTCTTCTGCAATCGGAATGCTGAAGAACGCATTCTTCAAATCGATCACCGAAAACCAAGATGCAGAAGCTGGAATCAGAGTCAGTAGCGCCGTGATGTCAGGCACAACGGGGAACTGAGGAATCACAATTTTATTTACCTCCCGTAAATCGATAACAAAACGATAAACAGGTGGTTTCGAAGGATCAGTACGTTTCAGAATGGGCAGTACAGGGCTGTTGCACACGTTTCCCCGAGTTTCTTCAATAACATCTTTCTCGATCAGATCATAGATGATCCCTAACAGCGCTCGCTCACCATCAAGAGAGATACGATACTGGGGAATACGTGGCAATCGCACATTAGATTTCAGCTGAACAACATAAGGGGAGATGTCAAGCAGGCCCACGTCATTGGGACCTGTTGCCCACAAAGATGCAGGAAGAGAACTCAATTCCGGTGGAAGCTTATCGAGAGACAAGTACATAGGAGAGACAACCCTCTCACCTAACGTAAGCTTTACACCCGCAGGAGAACAATACAAAGTTGCATACAAACGTTTTAGCAAATCCAGGCCCAAAAGATTTTCACCACAACCAGTAGTCAAAATCAATGGAGCTTGAAGCTCATGAGGCCCAATTGTAAGGGGCAAAGGGCGCGAAACTGGATTGCTAACGGGGGCGCCAGAGAATCCAACGGAAACATTTGTTAAGCCAGACAAAGGTGCGCCAGGGAGTTTCGAATGCATGATGGAACTTTTCGCTGCACCAGTGTCCAACAGAAAAGGCTCAACGACGCCCGATGTAGCAACTGCGACGTAAGGCCCTCTCTGATCAACCGGAACTGATACCACTCCCTCTCCTTGTCTATGGCTGTCCTAATAATTACTGTCGTCAGTTCCCTGATCGACGTAATAATTGTCTACATTGTACTGCGCAGATCGTCCTTGCGATGATCCACGTTGATCAAAACAGTTATTGGAGTTCGATGAGTTATCTGAACGATCATTTTGAGCACCACGACCTCTACCACGTGATGTCTGCTGAGAACCACCACGACCTTCTCTAGATGAGTTACCACTATTACGATCGTTTAGAACAGGACAATTGAATTTTAAATGACCCTCCTGTCTACAATAGGCACACTGATTGTACCCTAACGAAGATCTTTGGGAAGAGGAGTCATTTCGAGATTGTGATCGATTAGATTGTGACTGCGGTCTATTTTGCTGCGAAGCATTCTGATTCGAACGCGGAGGATACGCCTGCTGTAACAACACTTTAGTTTTAAGTTCTTTCGTCTTTTTATCAGCGCGGTCGTTCTCCTCTTTCTCTCTGTTCTCATAATACTGTGCCGTAGCCAATATTTGAGCCGAGGTAGAAACGGCCCACGCACTCTCAGAGTTTTTCAATTTATTGCTCAAGTCGGGCAATAAGTTAGAGACAAATTTGTCCACGAACAACCGTTGACCACCCTCAGTGCCCATATCCTGCCCACTATGGTCGATGAATGCCTCCTCAAATCTCGTAAAGAAATCAGAGACACTCTCGTCCTTCTTCTGTCTACAAGCTGACAATTTATCCCAGTTCACCCTCACAGCTGGCATAAGAGTTTTCATTAGCGTAATTATTCTCTGAGGGAGAGCAGCAATCAACTGTTCGGGTTTAGCACCACCAGTTTGCAACCCATCCGCCGCTATAATGGCAGCCCAATCACCACCTAATTCGTTTGCATGATTTTCCTGACGAATCTTAGCCCATACCGGTTGCGGTACGACATTGCCAAACAGCATATCAATATCGGCAAGATTCATTATCGTAGCGTCTACAAGCTGTGACAATTCTTTATAGTACCCTGCAGGATTTTTGCGAGGGTCAGGCAAAGATTGCTTCACCTGCAACACTTCCGATCGTTTCCATGGGAGATGTATCCACACTCTCTGGAAGTATGGTGGAATAATGGGGTTAGCATTAGGATCGCCTGGCATCCACACTGGTGGAACTTCCCGCATGGGGAACTGACCAGACGCATCTAACTGGCTCTCAACATCCTCAACAAACAAGGCTTGAGGTATAGGAGTGGGACGGAAAGATAACAACCGCTCAACAGCACGTCGAACGTTGGTATCCACTATCAGTCCGTTCGAGAACTGAAGCTGTAGATCAGACAAAGTGGTCAACACATCGTCAGGTGCATCGGCCGATATCTGATCACGCAGAACCTTGCACATTTCCTCGAACACGTACCTTTGTGTCGGTACATTGAATTGACAGAACGTATTAAGTACAGCACGTGGAGGATTTCTAAGAGGGTGTGTCATCCAACCCATCGCCATATTATATAGCGCAGCACGTTCCCTGTTACCGGGAAGCTGACTACGTCTCTGAGGACCGTCTGAACCAGCGGACCCAAGAATAGGTCCAAGAGAATTAAAGAAGCTAGCCGCAACAGGAGGTGTACGACTTCGAGTAGATGGAGAAGTATAGCACAAGGGACTAACAAGAGAAGCGGTAGAAACAGAAGAAGCAACAGGAGTAAGTAGAGCAGGAGCAGTAGCGGGAGCAGGAGTATGTGGAAGCGGAGGAGCAGTAGGAATAGCAGTAGGCAAAGGAGCGGGAACAGTCGGAAGAACGGGTGCAGGTTGAGGAACAGGTTGAGGAACAGGTACAGGGGGAACCACAGGAGCTGCGTTACCCTGTACATACGGAGGTGGTGACTTCATGAGATAAGACATTAAAGGATCCTCAACTGATTCTTCCTTCTTATCCGACTCCGTAGGCAAAGCAGGATAGCATTTATCTATGGACATATGCTGCAGCCTATCAAACACTTCCTTTTCCTTATCCTCCTTATCACGCTGAAACTGCTCTGCTTTCTTTACAATGGTAGCAACACCATCTCTCTGATTACGTTTAGTCTGTCTGATCTCTTTCTGTCGGGCTTCTTTACGCCACAACCGAAAGGCATCAAACATGGCCGGCCTTGATTTTTTCTTAAACAATTTAGCCTCAAGGTTATCTAAAATGGGGGTCTCAAAGCTACCATGAGGTGGCCAACTAAGGACACCGTCTTTTTTAGTGTAACGAATCCAATATTCATTAAAAGTAATCGGGCCTAGCCCGTGTTTACTGTAGAGCTCATAAGTGGGAGTTCCAACCGGAGGTATCGGACACGAGTCCTCCAGTCGGGAATCCCTACCACAACGTCTGAAACAACTAAACAAAGTACTACAACCAGGCATCTTGCACACTAGCCGAGTTTCACAAACGTCAAGGGTTACGGGATTTACCAAGTCCCTGCAAAGAGCAAAAACCCTCGGTTTTTGGCGGCTGCAGTCGTCAAATATCACAACAAAGTACCAAGAACCACAAATGCAATGGAACCATGCAACAACTAAGCAACCACAACCAAGAACTCTGGGAGCGACCCACAAATACTTAACTCAAAGATCGATGGCGTCACCAGGAAGGCCCGTCAATCGTCTCGCTATACCAAGGTCTACGCCAGGCGCCAAAACAGGTCTACAGTCAGGGCAGCAGTCCGTCGCAGCCGTCAGGAGGCGGGAATCTTCGCGGGAAAAGTCTTCGGGCCACTTGTTTCGACAACAGGATCGATGAAGCGGAGTGCACCTTCCCTCGGAGATTTCACACGAAGTTCCTCACGATCGTCGGGCTTGGACCGGTACCACTGGTGCAGCCCCACGTTGGGCGCCAACTGAAGGACTGGGTTATTTAAGACCCAGCGGTGCCAGGGGACAACACCTGAAACCTTCGTGGGTTACCTGCTCCGGCGTACAAATGACAGAGACACAGGACACTTCCTTCGGCGTCAAAGATTCGAGGTTTATTTACTGCAGGGAAACACAGAAGTCACAGGAAGTACAACGAGTGTAGGTTCGAGGAGACTGCTTCAAATTGCTACTGTGGATCGTTCCTTTTATACATATTTCTCCAATAGGTTTACATGGTACACAAAGGTTTACGACTCGGTTCCCATAATTATCCCCGAGAGGGGTCGCTTTGGTCACTTTGATACATTCAAGGTCCGGAACATAAGTGCGGAAACATTTGGCGGTTCCCAACTGTAAAAACCCATCTTCCCACCATTAGTACATTCCAATCAGCAGTAAAACAGATCGAAGAAGGAACAAGAACAGGTGCAGAGGAAGACGGAAACAGTGGGGAGATTGGAAAGGGTGTAAAAGGGGAGGTATCGGGAAACACGAGGTACAGGCATCAAAGGGACGTGCCTAATGAGATGCACGGCTGAGACAATAAACCGGCACGGCGAGATGAGCCTCGAGCGGGGCCATCTGCCTTACAGTATCATCCCCCTCGTCATAAAGACACTTTCAAAGGACATGTGTCTTCCGCAGATATCTCGGGAATCCCAGGGTCGCGAAGCGGACAACGTCCGTTCGCTGGCTACTTGAGGGCAAGAGACAAAATGGATGCCGTATCTAAGATGGAACCCGTGGGTACAGAAAGAGAAACCCACGTAACAGACGAACGGTTTAGGTTAGTACAGCGAAACTGTGTACACCCACTAAACTCGTCATTTGCGGTTCATAGATACCAGACTCGACCATATTCGTGCGAGTCGAAAACACCACTTACAATTGTCACGGAACCTCACCATAATCCCTTGCAAACCTCAAACTTTGTAAAAATAAAAACACATTTAACTCACATTTCTGTGTGGGAAAGTTCTGGAATCTGCATGGAACCACAAATTTCCTCCTACACAGCATTCCCCCAGGTCTCCCGATACAAATGGTACCTCACTCGCGTGGGTGAGTAAAGTACCTGCGAAAGGTAATGGCCCCCGAAACCTATTGAGGCGACATCAAAATTACCTATCACAAAACAACCTGGTTTTGCAAGGGGGGTCCCATGAGTTTTTTCCCACAGGCTCGGCAGCCATCTAGTGAAAACTTCCCAACCCACATATTTCTGAAAACTAGACACCAGGGAGAGTCCAGCAAGGCATGGCTTGCTTGGGTTCCTCAACATTTCCCTACCCAGAATTCCCTGCAAACCTCAAATTTAGCTGGAAAAAAAAATCTCAAATTTCTGTGTGGGAAAGTTCTGGAATCTACGTGGATCCACAAAATTCTACCTACCCTGTGTTCCTCAAAGTCTTCTGACTGAACCCATCCCCGCAGATAGTCAATCGCCGCTGCACACATTCTTTGTCTGTGCGTGACCTGAGCTTGACAGCAGAGCCTGACCTGTGGCCAAGCCCTGCAACCAATCATTCAGTGGGCAGCTAGTCCCTCGTTGCTACCCTGCGGTCTAGGGTCAACAACCCTCCTTGAGACACCAAACCCATATTTGACTTTTGTTTGTGGTTCTGAAGTACTCATTCAGTATTGATGCACAAGTGATTTGCATGAACCCGCAAGACATCATGTTTGGGTCCTCAACAAGAGTACTGCAGGACCCATGGCACAATTTTTTTTGTCCTAGAGGGGATGGACCCCCCACAAAGGCCAGAGGGTCATGAGACCCATACCCTGCGCCTCATGAACCATTTTTTTTTAACTCCGGACATTGTGATGAGTCCCCAAGTCCTAAAATAACAGCAGCAAAATGAATGTTGGTGTTGTAGCCAGCCAATCGGATTGTTTGGTACCATGGGACTGGTCCTGTGGACATGAGGGCATATAAAGGAAAAAAAGCCCTCTCGGCCAGTCACAATGCTCTATTTTTTTTATTTTGTGATGTCGCAGATGTTTTCAGTAACTCAACGCAGGGCTCCTCCTGCTCAAGCTTATGTAGAGCTTTCTCACTGTAGGATGAGAAGGGAAAACCACTCACTACCTTACCCCTGGAATAACTGCACCCCAAAGATAAAATCTCGAGCTAGTTATAGGTCAATAAAATATCCATCCCAGTCTCAGACCAGTTGCTCAGCCTGCAAACACCCACCAATGCGGTTACAAACGGGTCCTGAGGGGTTTGCATCAAATCTAAACACTACAAATACTTCTGGGAGATATTACAGATGCTAGATGAGTTCCATTCCGAAAAAGAACTTAATTGAACATCATAGAAACCAAATGTCTTCTCCAAAACATACAATAGCTATTCTTGTGCATTTGGGAAAAACATGCAGGGCCTTCTGAATGTCTTTATGGCAACAAGGTCTGGTAATCCATATTCAGTAAATAGACTAGAAAAAGGACCATTCACACCAAACACCTGAAGAATAAATCATTCTTAATTGCTCTTGCACCTCATTCTGCCCTTCCTCCAAATGAGACTTTGTATTTGGCCACTCACAGCAGAGCCAGTAACATGAGTAAAAAGGAGTTTCACTCCAAATCAGAAGAGTAAATTGTTCACAAGAATGATCTTCTGATTGTAAAATAAATACTGAAAATGACACTTATTAGTACTCCTTAACCCCTTAAGTGCTGCGTCGGGGCGTTGGCCGACGGCAGCACTACCTCCCCAGTGCTGCGCACGACCATTGGATGTCCATTCAGCACTAGTTCCAATGGACAGCGCAGCACTGGGGAGGGATGTTTACGAGCATCTATGAGGTTAACAAAAAGCAAACAACACTTTTGGATTCGAATCATACTGTTTACTTAAAATGTAATTATTCACATATTATTCACTTTCACTGAGAGTGAAGCAATAATCCACATCAAATTAAGCTGTCTGGCACTACAGTTTGACTGTCTAGACCTCACATCCAACTTTCAGGACTATGGGAATAAATGAATTTTAATCCAAAATCACACAACTGAGCCTGTATGTAACTGAGCTTCGTTCATGTACTATTACAGCCAACTTACAAGAGACTAGTTCTTGATTTAACATGCTTTTCTGTGATGATGAGAACTTAATATATGGGGGGATTGCTATTCAAATAAATTCTATAGCACATGAGGCCAGATGGCTGGCTTGAAGCCTCATAAGTGGTCAAAATGTGTATTTATTTTTTCTAAATCCTGGCATTTCTACCAGGGCATGTGCATGCCCTCCTCTATCCACAAATTATTCTTATTTTGTCTAGCAAAGTTTCTCACACTAGGGGCCTCATTACAATGTCAGGCGGAAAGCCTCAGCCCGAACAGTCTGAATTTCCTAGACTGGGTTGGAACTCTTCCGCCCGACTGATTACGATGTGCGTTGTCTGAAAGTAAAAAGCGCGGTTATTCCAAATCTATTCCGACTGGTTCTCGGAGTATTTGTGTCAGTCGGAACCGCATTATGCACCTTTATGAACAGAGTTTCCAACCGACTGATTACGATGTAGATTTCGAACAGCCTTTCCGAATCAGCCTGTCCGATGAGAAAAGGCTGTCAGATAGTGACTTTGGGGGCTCCTAGCAGGGCCCCTTTCTTCCTGAGGCCTCCAGTTTGGGGCTGAGGGGCCACCCTGTAAAACCCTGCACTGTGTGGCAGGCACAATGGAGAGCCCACAACAGGGTGCAGGGTTTTACACACACACCCCATTTCCCCATAGCAGCCTGTGTTGTCGGGCAGAACACGAGCTCCCATAGTGAACAATGGGATTCCAACCGTGTTCGGTCACATCGTAATCGGTCGGGCGGAACAGCCAACCATGAGTCGGCTGATTTACGAATCCAAGACGGTGTTGGTGGAAAGTTTCCACCCCACCACGTAATGAGGACCTTAGTGTGTTGGAATTGAAAGCACCCGAGCGTTCTATGTCACTCGTCAAAATGTATCAAAACTGCAACTCAAATTTTCAAACTAATTATAAATAATTCTCAATCACTACTTAACTTCCGTGAATAAATAAACCATTGCAAATTTCCAGATACTACTGTTCCACGTAAATAAAGCACACACATCTGAAATTCTTTTTGTCTTATTTTAATCTTCACAAATCTTAACGACAATCAATCAAATTTTCTCTAGGAATTTTGGTATACTATAATTTGACTTCTTGAAAATCATAAAATGCATTTAATGAGAAAACAAAAAGCAGTTTAAACATTGTGTTCTCCATAATACTAAAGAGAATTCCACTTGTGTATTGTGCATAAATAATTCACCCCACCCACACCGCTGTTCCCAATGTCCTCTTTTCATTACCAACAGTCCTCACAAGGATTTGTGGTGATGTAAAGGAGAACTGATCTGTCTGTTCATTTCAACGAGTCCTGGGCAGGATGCAGCACCAGAATTGTTTTTCACGCTATCACCTTATCTGTTCATTACTTCATACAGCAATTTCTATACAAAGCAAGTAGAAAGGAGGTAAGCAACTTGTTTTTATTTATAAAACCAAAAAACTGTACTGACTAGGCTGATTAACAATATGTTTTCTTATATAGTAAAGTAATGAGCCAGATCTTTACAGTAACAATGCAATAACAAAGTCTGAAAACAATCCAAGGCAATGGAATGTCTTTTTTTCTGGTTAATAGGACTGAATTTCAAATATAAATAAATACAGAGGGACTTGTTCTCAAACAATGGTCCAGTAAAACTTAATTTTTGTTCTGATTTAAATAGCGCTGTTTATCTATTGAGCATGCTGCTTATTTCCTGACATCTCAGTGTTGACAAGTGAGAATCTGTGCTACAGAGAAAGGAAGGAGTAACAGAGAAAGATGAAGGGCCTGATTCACGTAGTTTCCCCTATAAATAGGGGTAGTTGCACTTGTATTACTGATTGCAATACAGTTTACTTCCGGACTTCAGGGGTAAGCCATGAGACATACAAACGTGAGTCACAGCACAACCTTTGTGACTATGGCAGTAAGGAAGAAAAGGTCCAAGAGAGGAGAATAAATGCATTGTGTGTGTGTGTGTGTGTGAGAGAGAGAGAGAGGGGTGATGGACATATAAGAGTGAGAGAGCATTTCAAATATGTTTTAGCCTCTTCCATGCTCATGACGAGCTCAGCTCGTCATGCAGTACACTGGTCGTGTGCTCATGACGAACTGAGCTGGTTATGAACAATGGGATTCATAGATCATCAGCGTGGAGGATGAATTGCTGTAGCATTGATAGTGTTAAATGTTTAGCTCAATGTTCATCTCATAGCCTGGTCATTTTACTTCAAATCAGTAACAGTAACCAACAGGCAAACACCAAACAAAAGACAAAGGCGCAAATTTAGTTTGACTAATGCAGAACTGAAGAACGCGTGTCAACAAATATGCAAATGTCCAATCAGCCTTTTTGAGAATTCAAGGACATCGATACATACCAAACAGCACTGGTGTGCCATGCTGTACATTTTGGCAGATTACCAAAATCCTTTAAACTCTAAATCTATGCCGAAGTATTTTTGTCTAAATTATGCATGAGTTAAACTAAAACAGAAGTGAAATTTATCTGTATTACTGTGTGCTGTGCGGGCTTGTGTAATGTATAGTAAGCATGTATATATTACATAGTCATGTGTTCTTAAATGGTAAGAAAAAGAGGACATACCATGGGACTGCAGACCATTTGCTCTGCAAATACGTTTTCAGTCAGAAATAAAACATTTTGGGGCATTCACAACATCTAACAAATATTTGATGCAAATTGGCCTGCTGTAATGGGTGCAAAAAAGAACTTCAATAAAAAAGTATTTATGGAAAACGTGTAGGAAGTGCTGATTTGTGTATAAATACTTATTTAAAAAAATCGTCTTTTTATGTTGAAGCATATGGTGAAATTCGAAGCATATGGTGAAATTTAAAACATATGGGGACATATTTATTATACTTTTATGCAGCGCAACACAGAAAGCCACCTTGCTGCGCTAAGTGAAAGGAAAAGGGCAAGAATGTGCTGTATTTAATATCATACAGTGCATTTGTGTCCTTTTCCTGCGCTGGTACACTCTTTGGCTGCCTAGCGCCAACGCAGGCAGCCTTGCACCATGGAGCAAGGATGCCTGCCTTAAAAGTAGGATTGTTTTTGTGCAGGAAGGGCCACCTTCATGCACAAAATCAATCCTGAGAAGCATTTTCTTCTTTCTATGTGTGCTGCAGAATACAGTACACATAGAAAGAGGAATAAACTAGGAGAAATAAGCAAGATTGACGCATTGCCAGGTCTACCACTAATGGTTAATCACCCACGGTACACTCATGGAACGCCTTCCCGGGGCAGAGTAACACAAGGTAGTGATTTGAGATGGCTTTGAGTGGCTAGATAAATCTGACCTGAGTGTTGCGCTGCCCTTGCTCCCCCTTGGTGGGGGTATGAGCGCCCCAATCCTATGATAAATATGGGCCTTGAGCACTGTTAAGTGTCATATCTCTGTGCATGCACAGAATGTGCGCTAGGTACATTACACACTCACTCATGTTCAGGAAAATCAGTGTGAGTTACTGTTGCATATGAAAATTGTACAATCATTAGCCATATCTGACAAAAGATGTACATTAAGGGCAAATTGCAAAGGAATACACAGAGATTGCAAAACAGTATAAGATTCACTGGGAATAACTGATTCATATTTCACCAAAAATTTGAAAATCAACCCCAATGTGTTTCGTCACAAAATTATGTACAATTAATTCCACTCCTGGCTATTTTTTTACACGTTTGAGGTAATAATAAGTATATTTCTTTAGAACAAAAATTTTTTTTAGGAGAAGCATGTGCAGAAACATCGAATTGAATATAATACTGAAATCCACACTGCCTCTAAAAAATAAAACGTTTATTACCAAATTGAAGAACTTCACTTCTTCACCATGAAAATAGATTTATTTTTGGAAATGAAAATATTGCGTATTATCACTGCACTTACATTATACATGAAGAGAAACAAAACCACGATAAATACCATAACTCTAATTATAAACCATGTGCATTAAGCAGTACGTTCAAAACATCTTACACGTCCTTATACCAACCTTCCTAGAAACGCCTCTTTACTTCTGATTCTGACTTTCATTACTTGGGCAAGATATATCACAAATGCCAAGCATACACTTGTGTCGGTGGTCATTAAAAAAACATAAAGAGAAAATTGTCCACTTTTTCCAGAATTTGGCTAGCCTATCGTTTGCCTTTGGCATGGGAGACGTCCAGTACAATGCAGGCAGTACATAATTAACTACGCAACTCCGACAACGCAGGTGTCTTTACATCGCATTTGAGTACAACACATTGTGAGGTCAGTAATGGGGTAATTTTAAGTATTTTGTATGGGTATGGGTTTCAGATATAAGATCTGAAATTTGGGGTGCGATTTGGCGTAAAATATGAAATTTGGGTTTGATTTGGGGTAAAATATGTTCAGTCAGTCAAAAATAACTTTATTTGGTTTTCACAAACCATAAAGCATATAAAACACATTTCATTTAAAACTTTTTCAGTTCTTAAAATTCCACATACTTCCTTTGTGGCACCAAGCCTTCAGTCTTTGCCCTCGTTTATAAGTAAGCTTTCTACAGCTATCATAAATTTTACCCCCCTGCATATTAAAATGTTTGATGCAGCACCCAGCCAACTTGTCGCCGCCTGTCTGCAGGTGCGGATGTTTAAATCATTAAAAACAGTTCTCAGCAGCTTCCTTCTTTCTGATTTCACAGTTTCACAGACACACAGCAAGTGGCTCAGAGTTTCAGTGTGATAGCCACATAAACGACATGTCTTTGTTTGATGCTTGTTTTTCCAGGAGGGCGCCAAGTCTAATGAACAAAGGTCTCTAAATCTGTATGCCATGAATCTCCTTTTTAAGGACAATCGGAAATGAGCTGCTAGATAGGGTTGTGGTCTTAGCCGTGTGTAAGATTTGGGGTAAAATATGACATTTTGGGTGTGATTTGGGATAAAATATGAAATTATGGGTGTGCATTTGGGTCAATTTTGATTTTTGGAGGGTTGTGTGACTATCGGGCCTGGTGCCCCTTCTTATTCCCCCTCACTGTGCACCAGCTCATCCCTGAAAGGGGGGGGGGCGGAGCTTGCCTTGGGGAGACCAATTCTGGTCGCCCCCTACTGAGGGCTATGCAAATTGGGGGGGGGGTTCCCACCTCCTGGCAGTATTTGTCCCAGGCCCCCGTTGAGTCCAGCTTGGCCTTCCCCAGCCTTGGTTCCATATTTGTTTACTTTAACTGACCTCTGCCCATGTTTGTCTGTCTATTGTCCATTTATTATTAGTTGCATAAAAATTAGGATTGACGTGCTTTAGGTCATGATTTGCTTGGATTTTGCTAAATGTTCAACATGTTCTTGGACATTTGTATTCAATGAATGTTTAGTACATTTATATGAGATTTGTTTTATCTAGTGTTTTTGTGATTTATACTGAATTGACAATGTTAGTGATACAAATTATATTTTTGTTTGCGCTTTGACATTTTTACTGATATTGTGTGAGAGATTGTAATCCCGCCTTTGCATCCATGCACTATTTTTAAATATGTACTTTTGTTTATCTTTTATGGCTAATCGTGCAGAATAAAGTTGATTTGATTTGACTTGACTTCTGATAAAACAAACAGCAAAGAAAACCTGAACGTTAAACTTGCTTTTTTTGTCGATGTTAAATGTACAAATGCTTTTCGTATTCATTATAAATAAAATCTTATGTGTAGCTTATTCATTATTATTTTCATACCGATTCTGTTAGATTGCATCACATTACATGCTCTCTTTGTATACACATTTGATTTCATTTAGTCTTCGGATGTGTTGCCTTACCTCTGCTTTAATTTTATTGTCTCCAAAACAAAGATGCTGCAAATAGGCTGCAGCATTGGACTGCACTGAAGGGAACTGATGCTGTAACATTTGGATTACTTCTGGAAGTTCCGGGTCTCTCCAACCAAACTCCCTGTAAAGAAAGAAAGAATCGGGACATCAGATGCCTATTGAAAATACTCCGGCCAAGGCAGTCAAGTTTAGTTAGAAAAAAACATACATTCCCTTTCTCCATTTCACTTGTCATTATGATAATAAAAGAATATATCGAGTTTTTAAAACAAGTAGCATATAAAAAAATACTAATTTGAAGGAAATTTCAAAGACGTATCTTACCTAAATACAATAGAAAGACATAGTTATTGTATAAACTGCTGTTCTCAATAAAACAAAAGCTTTACACCTGTAGTAAACCCATTTTCAAGACCTGCACGTCCATGTCATAAAACAGTATCAATGAAATTAGCAGACCTGCCTTCAAAGACGACAATTAGAGACTTCACTAAACAGTCATAAAATGTAACTTTGTTGCCCCAAACACTAGCTAGGAAAGCTGATTTGATGTTAAGCATTTAGGACTTCCATCGGCAATGCACAACCCTACAGCTAACTGTGGCTCAGATGCCAAGCCTTGATTGATCTGCTTCTTTGGGGCAAAAAATGATAAATTGAATTGTTCAAATTTTCAACATTTACAAAAAGTAGATAAAAACAAAAAAACGCACATCTTTATAAAGATGAAGAGGTTAGGTTCTTCGGGGAGTATCCACTTCTTCAGTACCTACCCCGGTACTGATTTCAAACTGAAACGTGATTTACGTTGAAGTATTCAAATGAACTGATAAAAAATTCACATTGCTATAGTTAGCAATATTTTATCCTTGTTTATCTAAGGAAGACTCTGGCATTTGCCAAAAAGCTTTAAATGTGCTTTCCCTTTTCCCCTATTCCACGTTTGAAACTATGCATACTGCCATAACAACAAATGTAAACAATTGTTTGAGCTGACATTGAGAAAGGATTTGAACCAATATGCACAGGTATTGTCCTCTCCATCGCTGTCAAATAGTGACAAGGCGGGGCCTAAGATTTCTTCAAGTGATATTTCCTCAAATTATTAAGGTTTTTACAAATATGGTTTATGTTATGCAACCTACATTTTGCAAACATATTACTAAATGTTTGCACGCGCAGAAGTAGATTTAATCTAAAAAATTGGGCTTTCATTCAAATCCTAGAAAACTATTTTTTACATGTGTTAATACATTGTAATCCGGTCAGGCTTTGATATGTTTTTAATTACCGGAAAACGTGTGAATTATTCTCCGGCAGTGCATCATTTGAACAGGAATATAAACTGGAATATCTGCTCTGATGGTTTAAGGTCTGACTACATAAAAAGAACCCTAAAGATGTGCTCATTCCATGTGGCGTAACCATATCTCCCAGGTGAACTGATTTCACTGTGCAGTGTGGTTTTCAAGACCCAGCCAAACAGCAATCAAATGGCTCAAGTATATGGTTCCAGTTTTATCAGTCTCGGTTTATAACAGGCACTGATAGATGTTGCACTGATGGCACCATTTTTAATGTGCCAATCATTTCGAAAACTATCAGTACACTTTGGGACCGATTTGGGATTTAGCAGACTGGTTACTCCATAGCAAACATGGTTGAGTATCATGCCTGCCAATCCCTTGGCCCGCCCGCCTTATTTAGAGATAAGGTGGAGTGCTGGACCCGGCACTTTGTGGTTGTCTGAGGCGATGTCATAGCCAGGTTCAGCCTACCACTCCTGTCAGGGATTGGTGATTACACACACTGTATAACCTGTGCTCACCCTTGGATAGCTTGCCATTGAACAGCCAGGCTTATCACAGAAACAATGTGTAAAGCATGGGCACAGCACTCACTCATGATAAATACACTGAGGGTCACAAAAGAGACTTCACAAGTGATTTATGTAAATACCGTTTGTATTCAACAAACACTGTAATCAACACAACATGACAATCATGTCTTTCTGGGCATAGATCACACTTGCAATTATTACTAAAATGACATCAGTAAATGCAAATTTGGGACGGATCCTATTCTATCCCTCCCCATCCCCCAAACCCCCTCCAACACCATTATGCGGTGCAACACTGTTTCAACTACAGGTTCACCCTAGCAATTCTTATAATTCAATACTACACAGTTAGAAAAGGTGCACCTCCTGTCACAACAATACCAGAAGTATGTACATACAAAGAATTATAACACTTTTTAGCTGCACCGCAGGCCAAGGCCGCACAGGTTAAACCAATGTCAAACGTATCGCTCTTCTGGCAAGAAATCAACATGTAAAGCAACACCGTCGGCAACTGTCATGAATAACAGGCAGTACACACACACACACTCACTCTGCACCGATACATGGTGCAACAGAGATCGGACAGGTCCGTTGGGAACGCGTTCGCACACATTTTCACCCAGAACCCTAATGCTGTGCAGCTGATACCCAGCAGGTCAATTGATATCACACTGTAGACCAGCGGCCCGAGCCTACCTTCACCCTCCAGCTCCCCCGAT
Organism: Lissotriton vulgaris; assembly: GCF_964263255.1. Taxonomy (NCBI): domain Eukaryota; kingdom Metazoa; phylum Chordata; class Amphibia; order Caudata; family Salamandridae; genus Lissotriton; species Lissotriton vulgaris. The sequence continues at coordinate 1,068,555,265 of NC_141691.1, forward strand.
TGTACTAGGCCCACAGCTGGAAGATAACCAGCCTTCCTCCGCCGGGATACTAGGCTGTACGCAGCCGAAGCTGCACTCAGTAAGAGTCCAAGGGAAGCAGATGGAGGTAGGTAGCAGGACTAATAAGGAGGTTGGCATCAAAGGGGAAGTTTGGCTGCCACTCGAGAAGTTCACCCACAGGATGCAGATCAGACGCAGGCTGAGGGCGATAGTCGGTCACTCAAAGGGGTTCCACAAGGCCTTCCAGTGCCAGCCCAGTTCTACGAAGCACAAGGGGGTCATGCAGTCTATTGGCCTGCGTCTGATTGCTCTCTGAAGCTTTCCTCCAACAGAGTTAATCACTCTCACCACCCAAGCCCGCAACTGGCAATACTACCTGGCAACACAATGTCGTCGGGGCTGGGGTGTGGAGAGGGCAGTTGGTCCGCCATGCTGAGGGCCAAAAGGGAATAATCGATGAATAGAGAATAAAGGCGGGGAGCTCCTCTATAGAAGAGGACACTCCATCAGGTACACATCCATCAAAGTCGCACTCAGGCAATCTAGGAACAGGGTCTGGTGCACGTTTATGTGGGTTGTACCAGACTGTTACGGTCACCCACAAGAATGAGTTGCAAGATCTGTATTTCCTGGAAATAAGGCACAACAACTGGTGTACATTGATATGGGTAGCACTAGACAATTCCAATCACACACAACGAAGAGTTTCAAATTCAGTACTTTCCTGGAAATAAAGCACAACGTCCGAGGCGCGTTGATATAGGGCGCACCTGACAATTCCGGTCACACAGGTCAAGTTCAGCATTACCTCATAAGGTAGAATGAGGCACTACTACAATTATGCCCCCACCTCAGAGGGTCACAACTTGTGAATCGGACACCGCACACAATGAGCAGCAGTCGTCGTGTTGCACGGGTGAGAAGTGGCACAATCAACAAAGCAGGCCACTTGAGGTCATGTAACCGGAGAATCTGCTCAGCACCACCAAGATGCTTATATGTGCCGAGGTTCCAGCGATGCAGGGGACACACACCTTAGATACGGGCAAGACATCTGGGGCACCATACTAGGCAATCTGGACTCTAAGCACAAATCTTAGTTCCACGCTCATGCGGCGCTACTAGTTGAGATCTAGCAGACGATGTGTGCGCAGGTAAGCGGGCACCGCTTTCAAGGGGGAAACATCCTATGCAACACAACTTTTACCACGCAGTGCCTTTACGACGCAACTATTACAACGCAAACCATTACAATACAAACCATTACAACGCATTGCGCTGGGGGGCGCTCTAGGATAGGGAATAGATTTAATTTACTATCCAACACCTTCCCTAGTGTCCACGGGGACTGGAGTTGGAATAGTAAACTAAACTATTCACTATCCAGCACCCCAAAGCACTATGCGTTGTAAAGGTTTGCGTTGTAATAATTACGTTGTAAAAGCATGCGTGGTAAAAGCATGTGTTGTAATGTCATACATCCCTTTCAAGGTGCCACTGGTAGATGGTGTGAGTCCCTCGTAGAAGATTCTTGATGTCCCTGAGGCCTCCGAAAGAACCGGGGGGAAACCAGCAAGCACTTGGAGAGCACACTTCAGGGTGCCACACAGCAGAGGGTAGTCAGCCCAGGTCAGCCACTATTCAGGAAGGGCGCAGGGTCCCTTTCAATAGCAATAATCCTACTTGTGCACAACAGGTTAATCTGGCAGTGTTCACCACGCAGTTCCAGGTTCTCCGGACCCACAAGTGTATCACTACCCTGCTGAAGGGCGGCACCAGTAGTTATACTGTAGGGTGCCATTGAAGTTGGGGTTGGGTCAAAGGATATCCCATTTTTACCACAGATATCTCCCTTAAATATCAGTCCTGTCTTTGGTGAGGCATGATCTGGCTCCAGGGGTCAAGTGTCAAAACCAGCCAGGCCCGCAAATGACAGAGGTCTGTTGTTCCGGGTGCATACCCAATATTTTGTAGCTGTCAGTGGGGAATACTCAGATTTGCTCCCCCAGCCTCCAGTGTGGACTGGAGTGAAGTAAAAAGGCACACAAAGAGTTTGAGTGCAGAGAAAGGCCCACTTTCTAGAAGTGGCATATGAGAGAATCCGTATAACCCGGGAGGAAAAAGCAAAAGGTTTAGGTAAACGCTACCTGAAGAGTATCAGGTCTAACATGGAACTTAACTTTTCTGTCAACAGAGCTCCCATTGGGCCCGTCGATGGAAAACTTCCTCCGATAGCCCTACAGAGTAGAGGCCGTGATAGGGAGGACATTACGCTGCCCACATCAGAAGTTTGTTTCTGAAAAACAAATCAAAATGAAAACATTTGGTCTACTGCAGTTTGAAGTTTATTGATTTGTATAGCGCTGAATCACCCAAAAGGGTATCTCTGCGCTTAGGATGGGAGAAATCAGCGGAGGCAAAGAACTAGAAAAGGTGAGTTTTCAGGAGCTTTCTGAACTGGGGGAGATTCTGACAGTTGCAGAGATAGAAAGGTAGTTTATTCCAAAAGGCAGGGGCAAGGTAAGAGAATGCTTTGCCTCTGTTGCGGGCTTTTTTTATTCTAGGGGTGCATAACAAAAGTTCGGAGCCTGATCTAAGCAAACGTGGAGGGGTGTACATTGCTAGTTTGTTAGAAAGATAGGAAGGGCCTTGACCATTAAGGGCTTTGAAGATAGTGCAGCCTATTTTGAATTGTACCCGCTTTCTCACGGGGAGCCAGTGGAGATTATTAACTCCTTGGACGCTCATGACGAGCTCAGCTCGTCATGATGTAAACCTCCACACACTCATGACGAGCTGAGCTCGTCATGAACAATGGGATTTCCAATTGTTCAGCACCGCAGGAGAATACCATGAGCATCGATGGTGTTAAGGAGGGGAGCAGAGGGTGTTCTGGCTGGGGCGTCAGCTACGAGACAGGCGGCTGTGTTCTGCACCACTTGTAGTTTATTGAGGGAGCCTTTGTTTGCCGAAAATAGCAAAGCATATACAATAGTCTAGTCTACTTAGTACCAAGGCTTGCATTAACGTTTTTTTGGTGGAAGAGGGTAGAAGGGGAAAAATCCTTTTAAGTAGACTAAGGATGTAGAAGCAGGAGTTAGCAGTAGTATTAGCATGTGCATAAAGGATTAGGTTTTGGTCAATTCTGATGCCTAGGTTCTTGACCACTTCCTTGGGGGCAGGGGCATGACCCAGCTTCTCAGGCCACCGGTTTGGCGACCAGCATGCAACAGCTCCTCCAAACAGCATGATTTCTGATTTCTCCGAGTTTAGTTGTAGGAAATTAGTCCGCATCCAGGCAGCGATAGCCTTTATGCCTTTGGAGAAAATTAGCTGTATATCTGGTCTGTTTTTATCAAATGTGAGGAGGAGCTGTATGTCGTCTACGTATGAGATGGGGTTGAATCCTAGGGACCTCATGAGTTTAGCCAGAGGGGTAACGGACGGCCACCATCAGTTACAACTGATGGTGGCCGACCACAAAATGGTTTATACATTGAAAGGCCCACCGCCATGGTGATTTGTTTCAATGTACAGAGATTAATGTAGGCCAAGGGTCATATCTAAATTTGACAGACCGTCGTCAGTCAAGATGGCGGAGGTAATGTATGTCTGTCAAATTCAGCACCATCTGTCAAATTCTAAATTAGGCACCTTCCTTCTTAACTAAAATTGCATCTAATATTTCCTCTAGATTAATAAAAAAGCACTTTGATATTTTTTTTAATGCAAAAATCAAAGTGAGGCATATTCTCTTCATCAAATTTCAGCTTGTACTTTAATAAAAGAAAATATTTAAAGAATAACAAACTATAAATTGTTGTCTATTGAGGAACACATATGTTTCCCTAGGATCTAGTATCACATACTTCAGGAATACAATGGTATAAATGAATAGTGATATAAAAACAAATTAACCTTGGTCTACCTGCACACGACACCTCACACTAGCCTTTTCATATTTGTGGGTTCAATTTCCTCATGCAGTGTTCATTATCTTTCTTCCTTACTCAAGCCATCGGGTCTTACTAACAAATACATTGTGCATGTCAACACCCAGCTAAAGAGCAGTCCTGCCCGGAGAACACTCCGCAAGATACATCAATATAGCATCATTAATAATAAAATGTACAGTGAGAAAAAAGGTTTCCAAGAGCAGGATCACAGAATTAAAAATGCATAAACTGTGTAGTGACCTCTATTTGAAGTATTAGCTAAATTAAAGTTTAATTGTGGGAAAGTTTTCATTCTAACCTTGAAAGTGCATAAGTGTGGTGCCCTTATGGTGGTCATCTAGTAATACAGCTGCTACCTCTGTGCCTTTCTTAAGGCTCACCCCCAGTAATGCAAACCCTTCGGGTTGCGATAGTTCTATGGCATCCATCAGGTGACTGCAGGAAGAGACAGCAACTGTCCAGTGGAAATTAGCTTCATAGGGGGCTTATTCGTAAGTAGAGTAGGTCAGCTTTAGGTTCTTCATCTCCCAAATATCTTGTTTCTGCAGGAATGGATATCATGCCCAATTGTGTGGCACTACTGTTATCAGGGACCATTGAATGAACAGGCTTTGGTGTGATGAGCTTTATGGACATATTCCATGGCCAGTAACTGATTAAACATATTGTGTGATGGAGGAATTACGGTGTAGGCCTTCTTTGGCACTTGTGCAGAAGAGTAAGCATTTTGTGACACTGTTATGAATGTTCAGTAGACATGGCAAGTCTTATGCTTGTGTTCATATCACAAAACAGGACTGAGTCAGTTAAATATAGATGCAGATGTGAGCCTCCTCTAATGAGAAAGATTTTGCTCCATTGGTAGGTCTATCAGACGTAAATTCCAGAGTACAGGCTTTGTTGCTGACATGGATCTAACGCTTCGGGTATCTTTCTAGAATTGTATGCCTGAGCCAGATTCTGATTGGTTGATCCTAGGGCTTGCTGTGAAACCTAATATGGAATTCTACTTGTCAATTGTGTATGCTAGCCACTGATGGGTACTGGGCAGTGCTGGGCACAGAGCACCTAGGCAGCTTTACAGCTGGATGCACATTATGTAATATGCCACATCTATTTTCGCACACAAAAGTTCTGATATTGTACACCCCATATTAAGGCATAAGATCTTCATATTACGGCAAACATTATTTACCTCGCAGTCTTTACCATGCAGTGCCTTTATAACGCAGGCACTACAATGAAGGCGTCGTTACCATGAGTTCCTTTAGCACGCTAGTTGCTACGACGACTTGCTTTATGAAACGCAGTGTTGGACTGATGTGGGATTTTAAGTCCACCACCCTCCCTACTGTTTCACAGAGTAGAGTTGGAATTGTAAATTATACTATTCCAAAGCCCAGTGCTTCCCTAAGGCAAGTTCTTGTAATGACCTGCGTGCTAAAGGAACATATGGTAACGACGCGTTCGCTGTATTGCCCACGTTGTTAAGACACATGTGGTAAAGGCATCGGTGGTTCGGTGATACAACTGCATATTACTCTCTTGCCTCTTACATTTGCTGGTCAACATGAAAAAGAATTAATTATTTTTGTACCCATAGTGTCTTGGATTATAATAATTTGATGGGCTGTGTAGCGCTTGTATTCGTCTTATCTTGCAACTGTCTCTCCGGGGCCATATTACAATAAGTGCCCCGCTTTTCGCGCCCCTAGGGCACTTTGGTATCACAAAAGGCAGCGCAAACGCTTATGTTTCCCCTTCAGTAATACCAATAGCACTGGCGCACTTAAAGCACCAGCACCACCATGCGGAGGCATTCCCACATTTGCACAGGGGCGTGCCCCATGCAAATAAGGGAATTCCTTTGGTTCTGCACCTGTGTCATATTACAGACGTGGGCGCAGAGGCAATGAAGCTCTCAGGGGACGCATTCACAGTGCGCCACCTTCTAGGTGGCACACTGGAGTGCGTTCCCTGATAGCAGCCCTTGGGGGGTAGGGGGGGGGGGGGATGCCATGCAAATGAGGGAATTCCTTTGGTTATGCACCTGTGTCATATTACAGACGTGGGCGCAGAGGCAATGAAGCTCTCAGGGGACGCATTCACAGTGCGCCACCTTCTAGGTGGCACACTGGAGTGCGTACCCTGATAGCAGCCCTTGGGGGGTAGGGGGGGGGGGAGTGAATGCCATGCAAATGAGGGAATTCCCTTTGGTTCTGCACCCATGTCATATTACAGACATGGGCGCAGAGACAAAGAAGCTCCCAGGGGCTGCACTCACAGAGCACCACCTAGGTGGCGCAGTGTGACTGTGCCCCCTTAGAGCAGCCCTCTGGAGGGGGTAAACAGGGTTCCATGGACTCCCCAGGCATCCACTCGTAGACAGGTGCAGTCACTGACTGCACCCGCCTGCAAGGGGTTCTCTAATCCTCTTTAAAAGTGCAGGTGGATTGCCGCCTGCGCTGTGAAAAGACGGAGCAGTGCATCCAGCCACTCGTGTTTTCACATGAATGTGCTGCCCCTGTGGGCAATCCCAGGTCGGGGCTGCCTTGGGGTAAGTGCATTCACTATAATGGGGTGCGTGCATAGTCATTGTTTGCGCCCTGCGCACCTTTTAAAAGGTGCCCTGGGCGTCAGGGCTTTAAGTGGGATGAAAAAACTGGGGGGTCTCTCAAAGGGGCGTGGCCAATGTAATTAGGGGCGTGGCTTAACACATAAGCTTAAAAGTCTGTGGCTAGCATAGTGTGCCGCCCGACTTGTATTTTGCTGTTTCTGTCATTACATCTAGATATAAGATACAAGTAACAAAATACCTACAACAAGTCAGGACTATCGTCTTTGTCAATGGTTGTTATTTGCATAAGACAAATAAGCAGCAACTAGGCTTGCATAGAAAGTGAAAAAGCTTCCACTTAGAGCCCTGGTGACACCACAACAATGTTGCTATTCCTGACCTTCAAAAAGATAAGTGGCAATATGCGCTGTTCAATAGGGCTCCCTCACTCGCACCAGCGCTCGGAGTCGTGTGTTTAAAAAAAGCAGACACGAGAGATGTAAAAAGCAAGGATTTCCCTTCCCTTTAGGTCGTGCCGTAACTTCTCCACTATTGAGAAGTGAGCAGTGTGAGCAGCGCACATCGTGCCTGCTGTCACTGAAGTCTGAAAAACAACATACCACCTGTGCCAGGGCACAAAACAGAGCCCGATAGAGACCCGTTTCGAGGCCCCTTTTAAAAAACTGCCGGTGCTCAGACCCCTTGAGACCCGGCCCACTTAAAGCCCTGCTGGGCGTAAACAATGAGAATGCGTAATACGGCCCAGGAAAGCAGTGGCGTAAACAATGAGAATGCGTAATACGGCCCAGGAAAGCAGAAATTTGCAGGGGGGGCCTCATGATCTGTGCAAGCTTCCAGACCAGTCATTTTGCCAATTCATGAGCAGTTTTTCTCAATGTATTTGTCTTTCCTGTAGTTTTCTCAAGAGTGTTAAAATGTAGTGAAACAATGCACATATTTTTTACAACTGAATCCGGTCCAGACAGAACTCGCTAAAACGTATTAAAATGTGTAGCTCTTTTAGTATTGTATAATACATGAAAAAAGTCTTCTGAGATGTGTTGCTCGGACTGCAGCCCCCCTCCCCCCGCCCACACACACACACACACAACCGCGCCCGGAGCTGACATAACCGATACACCATGCCATGTGCTTCGAGAATCATAAAGAGGCTGTTAAGATTAGTATTATGGTATTTTTCCCACAAGCACAAGCAGAGTGTTTCTGTACAGTTGCGGATATTATCAAAGTACATTTACTCGTCCCTGATCCGCAACTGAATGCATCTTGGCTAATAGGCTTTGCAAATCACAGCGATAAGCCAGTTGCTTTAGAAAGCTCGGTAAGGGACACTCTTGCTTAAAGTATTAATTAATTGTGCCTTGTAATGTGCTTTCTTTGTCTGTGCTGCTTACGGAGCATATCAACAGAAACGGCTATAGCAAATTGTTTTTCTGTTGCTTCATGAATATTTATGAGGCGCTCTGGCATTCCATGTGGAGAGTTGAGCAAGCAACGCGCTGAGCTTTCATGTGATGACCAGGACTGTTTAGGGTCACATGAACGCAAGTATACTCCTTTGAGCAGAAGCTGTACAAAATCATTTAACTTCTTCTGCATTAACCTTAATTAACCTCAAGATATTATATAGAGAACTAATAATTATAGATCACAGAAATCATTAAATGATGCTGGCCGGTGAGATTAGGGTTGTTATGGAAATTCTTTGATTTCATTTCAGCTATAGGCCCCGTGGAAGCCGCCACGGACATATAATGAATCTGACGGGTGGCGTCATAGTCGGGGAGGAAGGAGGTGCGACCATGTGGACAAGACCCAGCAGCTAGGAAGGTGGCAATGCAAACACAGGTGCTGCCGTGAAGGCAATCACGGTGGCATGACACATTGCCATGTACCACATGTACCCTTTGTGATCTTTTTTCTAAATACTAAAGAAAACTACTTTAAATTGCGTATAGTATATTCCTAAAGGGTTTAGACATGCCCACAGGGCCGGTTTTAACACTGCTGGAGCCCTGTGCGACAATGGCTGTGCCTCCCCCCCCCCATGACCACCCCTTCCCTGTATTCCCTCACTACCCCCTTTAACTGCGCCCTTCAAGTCTCCCCCATAACCACTGTCTCTCATTCATTTACGTTATAGCCCCACTCATACCAGTGTAAGGTGTCATACATGTGTAAAACTGTTTTAAATAGTTTTATAAATGTCTAGTATACTTTTATGATTTTAATTAATCGAATAAAGTGGTTTTGACTTGACTTGACTTGAACTGCACCCTTCAAGTCTCCCCCATAACCACTGTCTCTCATTCATTTACTTTTATAGCCCCACTCATACCAGTGTAAGGTGTCATACATGTGTAAATCAATGTATACGGTATGTTACATCTGAAAAGACTACCAGGTGTACAAGTCACTGGTCATCCATACTGGCAGTATAGTTTAAGAGTCCTAAGTCTGGAAAAGCACACTTTCAGAATTTAAAACGTAACACAATTGTTAGGGGTTCTCTATAATAACAAGCATTTGCAATGCAATAGGTCTCGCATCAGGAAAGTTTGAGCTATTGGTATTGTAAATGACTAATATTTTATTTATGTGTTGGTTTTGAAAATAGCGAAATTAATAGCTTTGTCATTCACAATGCCAATAGTTTTAACTTTCGCAAATGTGACACCTATAGCATTTGTAATGCAATATTTGTTGTATTTACGTGACTTAAATGTATTGAGATTACAAATAACAATGTCTTCATTTTTTTAATAATACTTAAATAAAAGTTATTATGATTTATAATGGCAATAGGTTAAACTTTTGTAAATAACTTTTGTGAAGATTATGTTCAGTGTATTTTATTGTGATGAAAATCCAAGAACAGAAGTGAAATATTAACATCTTTTTGTGACATTTGTAATAAAGCTTGAAACATTGAGAGAACATATTTGAACTAGTTGTTGTTGAATGGTTGCACAGATTGATGTTGAGGTGGCGACGAGTGATTCTGTGGTGGTGCTGAGTGATTCTGTGGTGGTGCTGAGTGATTCTGTGGTGGTGCTGAGTGATTCTGTGGTGGTGCTGAGTGATGTGGTGGTGCTGAGTGATTCTGTGGTGGTGCTGAGTGATTCTGTGGTGGTGCTGAGTGATTCTGTGGTGGTGCTGAGTGGTTCTGTGGTGGTGCTGAGTGGTTCTGTGGTGGTGCTGAGTGATGCTGTGGTGATGTGATAGATAGAGTGAGGGCGATAGATAGAGGGAGGGCGATGGATAGCTAGAGGGAGGGTGATGGATAGAGGGAGGGCAATGGATAGATAGAAGGAGGGCGATGGATAGATAGAAGGAGGGCGATGGATAGATATAGGGAGGGCGATGGATAGATATAGGGAGGGCGATGGATAGATATAGGGAGGGCGATGGATAGATATAGGGAGGGCGATGGATAGATATAGGGAGGGCGATGGATAGATAGAGGGAGGGCGATGGATAGATAGAAGGAGGGCGATGGATAGATAGAGGGAGGGTGATGGATAGATAGAGGGCGGGCGGTGGATAGAGGGCGTAGGGTACTGCCCCTAGAGTACCTTATTCCTGCTACAAGCAGCACACAGCATTGATGACACATGAGCTGTCCTGCAAAAAGTGTACATTTGTGGTCCCTGAGAATCAGTTTTTGCACCTTTGCTCTAAGACAGCAAAAGTGAGAAAGAATGAGAAATTAATAGAGATAGAGAATGTGAGAGAAACATTAGAAGAGGAGAGAAAGAGACAGAGAGGGAAGGATGACAGAGTGCAGAAAAACATGTAAGAAAGAAAGAAAGAAAAATAAGGCAGAGAAAGATAGGATATGAAAATAGAAGAAATAAATGAGGATAAATAGATATATAAAGGATCAAAAGAAAGGCAGTGAAGGAAAAAGATACATTAGAAGAAAATTAAAGGAAGAAAAAACGAAACAGTGAAATGAATGAATGAAAGGAGAAGAAAAAAGAATGAAAGAACGGCATAAAGAGACAAATAAGGAAATCAGAATTGAGAGAGGAAAGAAGGCAAGAGAAAAAAGACAACAGTAAGTGAAAATGCACCTGCACTTTGGGAACAACATGTGATATCCTTCATCTACTGCTGGATTGTCAGAAGGTCTTAGAGATACAAATAGTTTTTATGTCCAATTTTTAAAAAGCACAATATCAAAAACAGGGCTCAAGCAGTAAACCTTCTAACAGAAATGAATAACTTAGACATAGTTTGTGCCATGGGGAAGTTTATTCAAAAAGTCAAAGAATTTCTGAAATGCAATTAGAACTGATTTGCCAATTCTATAGTTCTATGTGGCCTATGTGACATGAAATGTCGAAGGGAATGCTGAGTGTATTATATGAAGTTTCATGAGATTAAATAAGGAATTGTGATTTTTGAAGTTTTAGTGATGTTTTATTGATGTGGTTTTAAAACGTTTGTGGACAATGGGTCTAAATAAACTTGTATTGAATCATCGAAAAAACTCACACAGTGGTTTAAATTAAATAAATATACCTCCATGATGTATAAAGGGATATCAAGGTGTGCATATTTATAACAGCAACACGCCAAGTCCATTTTCTGCATATGCTGTAGTTCTTTTTTCTGACGCTAATATCACACTAGTCATTACCGACTGGGGGTGATTGGCAAGATATTGGAGTAAAAAGAGGAACAAAGGGATATATATGAGCATATATGCACAACAAACAAATATGTTCGGTTCTGCACGCATAATTGGTAGGCTCGTGTGGTATGTGGTTGGTCAATAAATATATCTGGTGGTCACGAGCATTCTATTGTGGGTCAGGTACACTGAAGTTAATACATGCCACTCAAATGTATTGAAAATGTATTATGTGGCATATAAACAAAGGTCGGCTATTGGGATTTGCTGACAGGTTTTCCTCCTCGGGCAGACATGTAACTTAAAATATGAGTGATACAACGTCGTGTGAAATGTTGCCAGCCTGCAAAGAAGTACAGCGCCTGAAATCCAGACAAAATACTGTTTTTAGCTGCTTTGATACGAAGCTGTGACAGTAGGGGCCTGGTTTGCAGAAATCGAAGAGCTCCCATCAGGACTTATTTTCGTCTCGTAGCCCCCGTGTGGCCCACTCCTCACACGCACCCACACACTCAGACACTCTGCGCCCCCCAATCAATCACGGGCTCTAATTGTGAAGCAGCTTCATTTCCTCGCTGCTCCCACAGCGCTTCTCCATCCAGCCTGCAACCACTTGGCTCGCCCAGCTCCAGCTGATGCGAGACCATAATAGTTGAAATAAAAAAAACAAGGGATGAAACGTGGATGAATATTTATCGAGATGTATTATAACATTTACGGATGTTGTATCGACCTCACAATGATAAAGGCTGAAAGAAGTTAATTCCGTCAAAGAGGCTTTACACGCAACTTCAGTAGCAGCAGGTGCATTAACTACTTGGGCCGTGAACCATCGGAAGACGCCAGTTAGCGTTGGGAGAGTCTGCCAGGGGAGGGGGGTTGTTGAAGAAAGAGATGACCGCCTTGGACAAGCAAAGAGAAGAAACTAACAGTGAGAGCGCAGAGAGAGAGAGAGAGAGAGAAAAGACAGAGAGAGAGAGAGAGAGAGAGCAATGCGGGAGAGGGAAAAGGGAGAAGAATAGAGCGAAAAAGTGGGTTGGAAGCGTGGAGACAGAAGTGCGTGCCTGGGATAAAAGCAAGCATTGGCCGCACAGCCATCAAACAATGCGGCCGCAAAAGTGAAAGTGATCGCGCTCAAGGCGGTGCGCGATGTGCTTAATGAGATTGACTAGGATCGCCATATGCGCTGGGTCAGGCCTAAAAACCGAGACCCCAAGAAACTGGTTTTACCCTCTCTTTGGAGTTCTGGACTTTTTGGTTCCGTCCAGAGGTGTCAGGGTACAACACCCAAAGACCCCGGAGTTCCACCTGCCTTGGTGCACAAATGAACAGAAACACGGGCTTCTCGATGGTGGCGTCAAAGACCAAAGGTTTATTACTGCAGGGACACAGAAGTCACAGAATCTACGCACGGGCAGAAACTAGGAGCCTGTTCGATTTGTACAAAGTGGGTTGCTCCTTATATACCAAAAATTGTGCTCTAGGCAAATATTTCACATGTCGGTACATTCCCAAACCTTTTGTGTCTCTAAACAATAAATATTTGGCGTTACACAGGAACTGTCGATAAAATCTGATACCAAACATCACGAAGAGGGGTTCCCACCAGTCCATCACAATCCCTTGTCAATATTGTATTCAAGAGCCGGACCGCCTCATCGTAAAGTTCGTTACCTCCCCCTAATAAAGGCCCAGAAGGAAAGGAGCAGAGCCAGGTGCAGAAGATAGAAAAGCGGGATAAGAGATGTTTGTGGGTTGTAAATGGGCAAGGCTACCGGCTCCGGCCGCCTAATCATGATCAGGTACAATGGACACGAAGACCAGTTTGGCAGGACTGGCCTCGGGCAGAGGAGGCAGTCTTTGTCGAGTCATGCAGATACAGCGTGATTTGGTTTAAGGTGCACGTGTCATGTACGAGGTGAATCTCCGGCTAAAGCTACGTGTCCTTAATCAAAGTGGAGTAAATGAAGTGATCAGAGGCTATTGCATATGTGAGGGCAAGGAAACACAAAATGGCGGCCACGATCTAAGATGGATGCCGTGTGTATATCAGAAATGTGTCAGTGGAAGGAGTGCTCTTGCTCGTAGCGTAGCGAAAACACTAGGATATACTAAATGGATCATTTGCGGTTCACTGATACCAATACTATGTATTTCCGACAAACTTGAAAACACGGGTTCAAGTCGTCACGGAACCGTCACGGAACCTCAGACCCTCCTTTTGCCCTTACATAGGCAATTACTCAATCTATGTCTGAATCTAGTTCTATGCTCATCAGGTCAGTGACATGCTGTTGTATCATCATCCTTTCTCGTGTCTTTTCTCCAAACGCAGGTGGTTTTCTGAGACAAGTCGTAGCACAAAGACTACACAGAGCAGGACCACACTGGATAATCAGACAACATGAGAATAGGAATACTAGGATGACACCAATGACCATTAGAACTTTCCATCCCCACGCTGAGATCAGAGTCCAAAACCACTCCATGAAGGACCAGTTTCCCTTGTCTACATGTATTGAGTCCGAAATCTTGTGCAACTTAGAGATCGCCTCGTAAACTGTTGGAGCATTATTAGGAATAAAGACACAGCAGCTCGATTGGATCATTCTGCATACCCCACCTCGATCTGCAAGTATAACGTCTAGAACCATACGGTTCTGCAACGTCATGAGCCTATCCGCCTGAAGCTCAGCTGTCAGATTGCTAAGGGCACCAGCAGTTTCAGTAATAGTAGATTCAACTACCCGTGTTAGCTGACGTATGTTTCTACTATTGGCCATAGGCCCCCAGAACGGAAGGAAGCCTTTGAAGAAGTCTCCAGCTTCCTGACCAGCGGTATCTTCCTTGCTGAAAACACCTCTAGCTACTCTTGTTCTGTGGTAATCCGGTGAAGCAGTGTATGTCGGAGGTAACAATCGAGCAATATAACATGATCCTGAGAAGTCGGCAGGCAACCATGTATAAGCTCTGTCTCGACAAATGAAGTAGGTACCCCTAGCAGTGAGGAAGGCAGGGGAAGAGTTAGCCGGAAACACATAAGTCTCTACGCACTCACTCCTCCCTAGCTGAGCTCTCGGATTTCTCCCATTACCTTGCAAACAGACCTGACCTCGGTGAGGTACGACCCAGATTGGAGTTGAGCTTTTACGCTTGCTTTCTCCTAAACTAAGGCGATACTCTGAAGTATTCCAACTTAAATATACTCGCAATTCGTCTCTAGGGTATGATGGAGTATTATTGACGTCCTTGACCATATCAATAATTCCCTGGACTAAAGCTTTGTTAGCAGAGTTATATTTAGTGGAACGTGGTGGACGTGGAGGATAGGTTTCAAGGGCATAAGCAAAGATGGTTTGGAAGGCCTGAAATGATCCATTATAGCTGTAAGGCAAAACCAAATAGGGAATACCTTTATCCATAGTGTGAGGTATCAAGCCACACACCCAGCAGTCTGTAGTGTTAACCACCAGTTGGTGTTGGTGCAAGAGCTGCACAAAAGTGTTATTAATGAATTCTGAGCGTCGAGCTTGCTCATGTTCTGGAAATGAGTGAAAAGAGTGTATAGAAGAAACAGTAGAAATAGCTGGATCAAGGGGAGGCACTGTAGAAACTGGCACAAAAATCAAATTTATGCTAAAGACGATTCCACCCACCAATGTTGCTAAAACAATCAAAAATGTAACGGCACATTGCATCAAGAAACATTTGCTGTGAAGAATTCTATTAAGTCTGTTTCTGCGAACGTAAATCACATTCTTTCGTTGCAGCGCAGGAAGCTCCATCTTCTACAATCCGCTCGCGACCACTGATGATGTGTACGTAGATGAAAATGCCTCTATCAGCCCTGGGAGTTCCCAGAACCAACAGAAAGATCGACCTTGTGTCAGACCCCTGCAAATTCAAACTAGGCACACAGCCACGACCCTACGGCTACCCAGACGGCAAGGCAATTTTAAAAACAATAAACAATAGCAAACTTCCTGGCTGAAGGCAAAAGTTCAAAATATATATAAATATATCAAAATCACAGTATGCAGTTGCCTGCTTTATTAGTCCTTTTTATGGCTTCTAAGGTTGTATCTTTTCTTCGCTGGTACTGTCTGATCGGAAAATAGTGTATCACTAGCAGCTGTTGTAGAGTTTAAGTTCGCAGATAGCAAAGTTTCTTGTGATGCTGGAGACAAATGTTCAGTGTTCAAAGCAGTCTTTTCAGGAGGGGAGTCAAGTTTCAAAGTGTCAGTAATCAAACCGGCATCGCTGAAAGGGACAAATTTCGGAGTTATTTCAGATTCGGAGGCACCAATTCCCTTCTTCACCCAGTCGTCGTAGGGCAGCGGCAGTGGAACACGCTTTACGTGAGAAGCGTGGATCCAGTGCTTGCGACCAGCAACACGTACAGCTGTCCTCGTCGCCAGCAGGACCTGGAAGGGGCCGATGTAGCGAGGCTGAAGATTCTTTGTCCTCGCAAAATTTCTGACCACCACGTGGTCGCCGGGTTTCAGCTGATGCCCTGGACTCTCCGGAGGTTTTGGCAAAGCATCAAAGACCTGTTGATGAATAAGACTTAATTTAGCAGTCAAGTCGTAAAGGTAGTCTATCAACATAGGATATTCAATGGAGCAAAACCTTTTAGGCCTTGGCACACCCCAGATATTTGCTGGGCGGCCAAACACAATCTCATATGGAGAAAGCCCTATTCTAGAATGCACTGTTGCTCTCGTTGATAACAAAGCCAAAGGAAGTGCGTCTGGCCAAGCCAAACCTGTGGATGCTTGTATTTTGGCTATTTTAAGCTTCAGAGTGCCATTGTAACCCTCGACTAAACCAGCAGACTGTCGAATGGAAGCTGCAGCTGCCGCTGTAGCCCTCAAACAACTAGGTAACGCTCTGGCTACCGGATCTAATGTTGATGAAAAATACGCACAAGGGCGTTGTTTATCACCAAATTTCTGTGTCAGAACACTCAACGCGCAACCTTCTCTTTCGTGAACGTAGAGCGTGAATGGCTTGTTGTAATCAGGTGTACCTAATACAGGAGCTGAACACAGTGCTTTTCGTAACTCAATAAAACTCTCTTGGCATTCATCAGACCATGGCACCGGACTCGGAACATTTTTCCCAGTCAAAGCTACCAATGGTTTCGCTAAAAGTGAAAAATTTGGAATCCACTGCCTACAGTAAGAGGTAATACCTAGGAAGGCACGTACTTCTCTCTGTGTGCGTGGAACACTCATCTGCGTAATTGCTTTTATTCTCTCTGGGGTCAACTTCCTTCCCTCCTTTGATAAGAGGTGACCTAGGTAGGTTACTTCTTGGCAACAATATTGCATCTTGGAAGGTGACACCTTGTGATTCAAATTAGACAAATGATGCAATAACGAAATTGTAGCTGCTTTGCAAGTTTCCTTGTCATCGGCAGCCACTAAAAGATCGTCTACGTACTGTACTAGGGCAGAACCTGGAGGAAGGACAAAAGAATCTAGCTGACTTTTTAAAGCTTGACTATAAATGGATGGACTTTCACAATAGCCTTGTGGAGCGCGTTTAAATCTGAAACTGCGACCTCCTAAACAGAAGCCGAAAATATCCCTACTTTCTTCAGCTATCGGAATGCTGAAAAAGGCATTCTTAAGGTCTATAACTGAGAACCACGTAGCTGTGGCAGGAATCAATGTTAACAAGGCAGTAATGTCTGGCACTACAGGAAACTGCGGAATTACAATCTTATTAACTTCTCTAAGGTCTATGACAAACCTATAAACTGGAGGCTTTGTAGGGTCAGTTCGCTTCAGAATCGGTAATACAGGACTGTTACAGACATTTCCTCTAGTTTCTTCAACTACACCCTTCTTAATCAAGTCTTGCACAATCAATAAAAGTGCACGCTCACCTTCACTCGATATTTTATACTGGGGAATTCTTGGAAATTTCACATTTGCTTTCAAAGTCACTACATACGGTGGAATTTCTAGGAGACCTACATCATTAGGACCAGTCGCCCAAAGAGAATCAGGGAGTGAACGTAGCTCCGGCGGGAGTGCGTCCATTGACAAGTACATCGGAGAGGTGAGTCTTTTACCCAAAGTAAGCTGTACTCCTTCCGGAGAACAGTACAATGTCGCATATAGTCGTTTTAACAAATCTAAACCAAGCAGATTTTCATTACAACCTGTCGTCAAAATCAGGGGTGCTTTCAAGTGACACGGTCCAACAGAAATAGACAAAGGACCAGATATCGGATTGTACACAGGGGCGCCTGAAAAACCTACGGAAACATTTGTTGAGCCAGACAAAGGTGCGCCAGGGAGTTTCGCATGCATGATAGAACTTTTCGCGGCACCAGTATCCAACAGAAACGGTTCGACTACACCTGATGTTGCTACTGCGACATAAGGCCCACTCTGATCCACTGGAACTGATACTACTCCCTCTCTCTGTCCATGGCTGTCCTAGTACCCATTTTGTTGAGAATCCTCATCTACTTCACAATAATCTTCAACAAGATATTGTTGAGATCTATTTTGCTGAGCAGATTGTCCATTTCGTTGATCAAAGTGATTGGAGGGACGATCATTAGTTTGTGGAGGCATAGCACCTCGTCCTCGTCCTCTAGAATTCTGCACAAAACCACCACGACCTCTCTGAGCTGCTGCTGCATTATTTTGCGCTAAGATCGGACATTCATTTTTATAGTGACCCTCTTTCTTACAGTACGCGCATTGATTCCATTGATATTGAGGTCTTGATGTACTATAATCTGTCCTTTGGTATGAGTTCTGCTGCGTATTAGTCTGATTCGTACGAGGCGGATACGCCTGCTGCAAAAGAACTTTAGTTTTTAAATCTTTCGTTTTCTTTTCTGATTTCTCCTTTTCCTCTTTATCTCTATTTTCGTAGTACTGTGCAGTCGCAAGTATTTGCGCTGTCGTAGATACAGCCCACGCACTTTCTGAGTCTTTCAATTTATTGCATAATTCAGGTAACAAATTATGCACAAATTTATCGACAAACAATCTTTGCCCTCCTTCTGTACTCATGTCCTGGCCACTATGATCCACAAAAGTCTCTTCGAACCTCGTGAAGAAGTCCGAGACACTTTCGTCTTTCTTTTGCCTACATGCTGACAACTTGTCCCAATTAACACGCAATGCTGGCATCAGAGTCTTCATTAGATCAATTATTCTACCTGGCAGATTAGCAATCAAAGGTTCGGGTTTCGCACCACCTATTTGTTGACCATCTGCTGCAGTGATAGCTGCCCAATCACCACCTAAAGTAGCCTGATGATCCTCTCTACGAATTTTAGCCCACACTGGTTGCGGAACTACGTTACCAAATAACATATCAATGTCGGCTAAGTTCATTATACAAGCCTCAACTGTCTGTGTTAATTCCTTGTAATATCCGGCTGGATTCTTACGCGGATCTGGCAAGGCCTGCTTTACTGCTAACACTTCTGCTCGCTTCCATGGAATATGTATCCATACTCTTTGGAACTGTGCTGGAGCAGCTGCAATTCCTGCATTATCATCACGTTGTACTGCTTCGCGCCAAATTGGAGGAACCTCCCTCATAGGATATTGGCGACTTGGCTTCATTTTACCTTTCTCTAAATCTCTCGGTGAACGAAGAGATGGATCATTCCTAAAACTTAAAATGAGTTCCATCGCTTGCTTTATTTTCTCACCCACTATCATTCCAGCAGCAAACTCCTTTTGAACTTTAATTAAATCTTCCAAATCTGATTCGACATCGTCTTCTTCTATCTCTTCACGTAACAACGAGCACATCTCATCAAAGACGTATCGTTGCGTTGGTTCTCCCCACTGCATAAATGTGTCTAACACATCTCTCGTACTATATCTTCTACCCTTCGAAATCCATCTGAGAGCCGTGGAGTCTAAAACTCCCCGTTCCTCAGTACTTGGAAGCTGACTCCGTCTCTGAACAGAGTCAGGAGTAGGAGTCTTAATCAGGGTTTTATATATAGGAGACAGCATATTAGTAACGGAATCAGTGATTCTTCGACGAACAGAAAGTGGAGTTAGTACACTCGCAGACATAGAGAATGCAGTAGAGGTAGGAATAGATGACGAAACAGTAGGAGTATTGAGGAAAATAGCTTCTGGAGCAGTAGGTACAGAGGTAGGTATAAGAGTTGGCAGTGTAGGAAGAGGAGGAGCTGTAGGAACATTTACATTCACCACAGGAAGTACAGGAACTTGGTTCTGAGGGACAGGAGCAGGAGCACCAGGTTGTCCAGCAACCGGCAATTGAACATTCGGGATGAGCGGAGCCGTAGCACCTTGTGCATACGGTGGAGGTGACCGTAACAGATAAGACAGCAGAGGATCGTTTTCGGAGTCCTCCAATATCTTAGCCATTTTCGATGGCAAGGCAGGATAGCACTTGTCAATCGCTAGGTTGTGCTCTCTAATGGCTACATCTATGACCTTCTCACACTCGTTAGCCTGCAACTGTTTAGTCGCTTGCTCTAGAGTTAACCCTTCTTGTTCTTTTTGCTCTTTCTTCAACCTTTTCATTTCTCTCTGTTTGGATTCTTTCCGCCAATAACGGAAGGAATCAAACATTGCCGGCCGGGCTTTCTTCTTGAACAATTTCGCTTCTAAATTGTCGAGAATCTCTTGCTCAAAACTACCATGCAGTGGCCAACTAAGGACACCATCCTTCTTACAATAACGGACCCATATCTCATTATAAGTTATAGGACCCACACCATACTTACAGTATAAATCATATAGGGGAGTCCCAATCGGAGGAACCAGACAAGAGTCCTCTAATTGTGAGTCACTGTTGCAACTAAAACAAGACAACATTTTCCGACTTACCATTTTCAGTCCGGAACACAAAACAAACAAAACACGGAACAAATATGTGCACTCGAACCAAGAACTTAGGCCTACCAAAACGAACTGATGTATCGATACCCAAAACTAAACCAAATAGATTATCGTAACTAGAACAACCAATGATAATCTGGCAAAACCAAACTAAACCAAGAACCGATCAAGGATTTTTAACAATCCTCACAAAGTAACCAGCTAGCTATCACTAAATACTTAACTGAGGCACTGAAGACGTCACCAAGGAGAAACCCGTCACGTTTCGCCGTACTAAGGACTGCACCACTTCGGGTCCAAGACAGGGCGACGGTCAAGGCAACGGCCCACTGCAGCCGTCCTGAACGGGAACCCTCGTGGAAGAGAACTTTGGGCCACTTTTGCGATATGCCGGGATCGATGAAGTGGGGCGCCTCCCTCAGGAATCTTCACACGAAGCTTCTCGAACTCTTCAGGCTTTTGGACCGGTACCGAATGACGTCGCCCCACGTTGGGCGCCAATTGGAGTTCTGGACTTTTTGGTTCCGTCCAGAGGTGTCAGGGTACAACACCCAAAGACCCCGGAGTTCCACCTGCCTTGGTGCACAAATGAACAGAAACACGGGCTTCTCGATGGTGGCGTCAAAGACCAAAGGTTTATTACTGCAGGGACACAGAAGTCACAGAATCTACGCACGGGCAGAAACTAGGAGCCTGTTCGATTTGTACAAAGTGGGTTGCTCCTTATATACCAAAAATTGTGCTCTAGGCAAATATTTCACATGTCGGTACATTCCCAAACCTTTTGTGTCTCTAAACAATAAATATTTGGCGTTACACAGGAACTGTCGATAAAATCTGATACCAAACATCACGAAGAGGGGTTCCCACCAGTCCATCACAATCCCTTGTCAATATTGTATTCAAGAGCCGGACCGCCTCATCGTAAAGTTCGTTACCTCCCCCTAATAAAGGCCCAGAAGGAAAGGAGCAGAGCCAGGTGCAGAAGATAGAAAAGCGGGATAAGAGATGTTTGTGGGTTGTAAATGGGCAAGGCTACCGGCTCCGGCCGCCTAATCATGATCAGGTACAATGGACACGAAGACCAGTTTGGCAGGACTGGCCTCGGGCAGAGGAGGCAGTCTTTGTCGAGTCATGCAGATACAGCGTGATTTGGTTTAAGGTGCACGTGTCATGTACGAGGTGAATCTCCGGCTAAAGCTACGTGTCCTTAATCAAAGTGGAGTAAATGAAGTGATCAGAGGCTATTGCATATGTGAGGGCAAGGAAACACAAAATGGCGGCCACGATCTAAGATGGATGCCGTGTGTATATCAGAAATGTGTCAGTGGAAGGAGTGCTCTTGCTCGTAGCGTAGCGAAAACACTAGGATATACTAAATGGATCATTTGCGGTTCACTGATACCAATACTATGTATTTCCGACAAACTTGAAAACACGGGTTCAAGTCGTCACGGAACCGTCACGGAACCTCATCTTTCTTCCATTCCTTTATTTGCACCTATGTGAAATGGATCCAAAAAAGAACAAGTCAAACCGAAACCTATGAGCCGCGCGCGTGAGCTTTTACCGTACACAGCTCACGTCGCGCGGCTCTTAGGTTTCGTTTTCCAAGGCGCATGGCAGAGTCGCACTCGCACGCCAGCCAGCAGCAACAGCGCGCTCACGAGGCCAAATCCGAGACGGAAAATGCGCGCCTCCGACTCGTGTCCCCATATATGTATACTAAAGTATACACGAGGTCCATCGCTACGCTCGACCTAAAAACTGATTGCTACCTGAGTGAACCCTTTTTGCAAGATTAGCATAATGAAAGACTGGGCAAAAAAACATATTGCTCTAAAAACCTTGCTGTTTGCATGCAGCTCTTCGATGACAGTTAATGGCTCAGTGTTCCATACTACGATTTTAACTTACAAACTGCAAGTAACAAAAGGATCTCTTGGACAGAAGCAGTAACACACTGACCTATTTTTCATTATATCCACTTTGTGATCAGCATGGTACACGTTCCTTACAGCAGGCATATTAACCCTATGTACTACCTTACCTTGCAGAATGAGTGAGGCTGTACCGTCAATAAATCAGAGGTTACCAGATGAGTCCTGGCTAGGGGTGAAGTATTTATTTTTATTTTTAGGGGACCAAATCAACCTTCATTATGTGTTTAATGTTGAGTGACATCCTAGTGTGAATACGAAATTGCACCCCTACATAAAAAATTACCTTAAGTAAACTTCAAACTAACTTTCGCCAAGTTACTTGGTCACCTGCGTTTCCCATCTATCCCTTTGGGTCTGTACATTCTGAAGGTATGTAGCAAAAAATATTTCATTCCAGTGATGAAAGGACAGCAAGTGGCAGGCACATGCATCACTACACGCGACTACTTTCTCTATTTTCTGGCCCACGAGCTTTACCCATTCTAACTGCACCTAAATATACTCGACTCTTTCCACACCTCAATCATCAGGTCACACATTCCCAGACTTGTTCATCTGGTCCCTCCCAGACAGAACTCTGAACAACTTCAGCCAGTCTAAGACTGCAGTATCAGATCTTCCTCTTGATTTTTTTTTTTTAAATATATTTTTATTGCAGGAATCAGCCAAAGTTACATGTCAGATCAGCAACAAGTCTGCAGGAAAAATAAGAAAGAAATATCCGATCCCCTGTGAGGGAACAACTTGAATACACAGCCATTCAGCCCACAACCCGTGGGTCGGGCGGCGTCTCTGTACAACAAAAAAACCAGTTGGGGATCTGGTATGAAGTCAAAGCTGATCCGGATAATCCAGCGACCGTCATCTGTTTTTCTAGATCAACCTAACAGAACAACCCCCCCCCCCCCTCCTCCCAACAGTCGCTCCGTAATGTACCCTCCCCCCCCAACCCCGCCATCAGTGTGCTGTGGTACGTATAGAAAGAGCTTGTGGGATGAAACCCTAGGAGACTAGGTAGAAATAAGTGTCATAGACGTTTAACGGGGCTCAGGTTACGCTGCATCATCACCCTCGGAATCGCTGGAAGCGCAGTAATCTCTAAGGGCCTGTACTATTGTTTCCCATTCTAACGCTGTTTCTAGCGCCCTCTCGTTGTTCTGCCGCCTTGCCAGCTGGTAACGCAGAGTGCTCTCCCCTGTAGCCCACTTCAAAAGTTCGTTGTGCCATTTAGCTCCAGTTGGACCACCTCTTGCCTTCCAATTCCTGGTTATCTCCCGTTTAGCGAGAACGAGGCCCAAATCTATGAATTTGCTCGAAATTTTATTTTTAGGGGTGTGCGGGAAACAATGCAGGATCCCCACCGCTGCGTCGACCGTCAAGGTTCTCCCAGTGACATTATTAAGAGTATCCTCGATCAGCAGCCAGTACGAGGACAGCGTCGGGCAGGACCACAGCATATGAATAAGGTCTGCCTCAGGTGCTCGGCATCTGGGGCAATCCGCCGTGTCCGTAGCGAAATATTGCCGAATTTTTGCCGGGGTTAGATAGGCCCTGTGAAGGATATAAAAATGGACCAGTTGGAACCAGGCATGGCGCGTTCCCTTCCAAGCACGGCGCATTAACTGAGTCCACGTGGTGTCGGGTATCTCCTTTCCTATGTCCGCCTCCCAGCAGCTCCGCAGTGTGGTGAGTGGGGGCAAGCCCCCGGTAATCAACCTGTTATATAAGCACGTGACCGCCTTGACAGTCCCCGCAGACATCATAACATATTGGCACACCGGCGACGTAGGCGGTTCCTCCAACCCACTCTTTCAGTGCGATTGAATTGCTCTAACCAGAGCCGTGTGCAGGAGGAAATCGCCTCGGGGGACGTCAAAACGGTCTAGGATCTCCTGGAAGGGCAACAATACCCCGTCCTCATACAGGTCTCCCACCAATTGTAATCCTGCATCTTCCCAATGTCCTAGGCGCGACCAGTCTCCCCGTGTGGTAAGGCCGTTAACATCCCCAGCGGCATCTCTGGTGCATACGGGAGTTTCAGCTCCCCCCGGGCGTGGGCGCGGTTCCAGCATGACCTAACAGTTCTTTCCTCGAGCGTTAGGTCTCGCAATGCCACGCGCTGGCGTAGTGCAATGAAAGAAATAATATGCCTTGGCATTCCCTTGCCCCTTCCATCCTCCGGGCCACGAAACTCTCTCGCTATCTCCTGGGTGAAGGTCTGCACTTGAGCCGCCAGATAATACTTCTCAAAGTCCGGCACCGCAAGGCCGCCTTCCGATTTTGGTCTCATCAGGGTCTTGAGGGCCACTCTCCGGCGGCCCGATCCCCAGAGGAACCCCACCACCATGGATCTCAAGTGCCGAAAGTTAGCCGGCGGGATCCAAATCGGAAGCGCTCTAAAATAGTAAATCAGCCGGGGGAGTGCCACCATTTTCAACAGTGCAATGCGCCCCGCCACCGAAAGCGGCAAGGTAGCCCAGAAATTCATGTTGCCTCGCAATGCGCGAGTACAGCGGGCTATATTGCCGTCTAGAAGGTCGGCGGGGTCATGGTACACGTACACCCCCAGATACTTGAGGCAGTTCGGTTCCCACCTAATGTCATTGCTGGTGTCGGGTCTGGGTTCCCCCCTTCGAACCGGGAATAAACAGGTCTTGGCCCAATTCACCTTGAGGCCTGATATCTCCCCAAAGGTTGTCAGGGCCTCTGCAGCCCCATCTAGAGCAGTATTTGAATTCTCAAGAAAGAGCAGCAGGTCATCAGCATACAGTGAAATATAATGTAAACCAGACGGGGTCCGTAATCCGCCGAATGAAGCTCCGGTCCGAACTGACAGCGCCAGTGGTTCCACCGCTTACGCGAAGAGCAATGGGGATAACGTGCATCCTTGCCTCGTTCTACTGGGTACTGTTGGGAGATCAGCGAACCCGATTTTACCCTGGCCGATGCCGAGGCATAAAGCACTGTGGTCCACTTAACAAAGCCCTCTCCCAGACCAAAGCTCAGCAGAACTCTACGCAAGTAGTCCCATTCTAGGCTATCAAAGGCCTTTTCCAAATCGACCGACAGGACCAACGGGCACTGGGCCTCCGCATGTGATTCCTCCAGGAGACGAAACAATCTGCGAATATTCATAGTCGTATTGGGTTTTGGGATGAATCCCGCCTGGTCCTCGTGCACTAAGGAGCGCATGTGCCCCAGCAGTCTCGATGCCAGTATGCTGCTAAGAATCTTGTAATCAACCGTCAACATTGATAACAGTCGGTAAGACGCCGGGTCAGCTGGCTCCCTGCCAGGTTTGAGGAGTGGAACCACTAAGGCCTCACACATTGATCCGGGGAGGCGTCCCAAGCGTCTCGCTTCTTTGTAGACTATCAACAGTCGGGGCGCCAATAGGTCCACATAGGTGGAGTAAAACTCGATCGGGAGGCCGTCAAGGCCCGGGGTCTTATTTCTCGCCATCCTCTTTATGGCGCTACGGATTTCCCCCAGTTCAACATCGGCGCCCAAGGCCTTCGCCTCCTCGGGCTCTAGCGTGGGAATCTCTAAGGATTGCAAATAATCATCAATCAGAGTGGGATCACGGGTTAGGGCGCTGCAGTACAGCCGTTCGTAGTATCGCTGGTAACAATTTAATATCTCTGGTTGGGTGTACACCTCAAGACCCTCCGCAGTGCGCATGGACGTCGTCAGGGAGGTCCGGCACGTGGGATTGGCCAACCAAGCCAAAAGCGCGCCCGACTTATCCCCTTCCGTGAGCGACCTGGTAGTATAGGCTTTATAATCAAAGCAGCGGAGTCTTTCGACCTCCGCTGCCACCGCATCCCTCGCCGCGGCAGTACGCTCCTGGAGTTCCGGATGGCCAGGGCGGCGAAGCTCCATCTCGCGGAGCTTCCGGTCTGCTGAGGCCAGTTCATCAAGGATGATACGACGCATTCCCACTTTTTTAGAGATACAGTAGCCCCTGATCACTACCTTAAACGCATCCCACTCTGACGCTCTCGATCTAGCCGTGCCCCCATTGGTCGCAAAATAACCAGAAATTTGTTCTTCCAGGTCCGCCTTGAAGACTATGTCTTCCAATATCTCCGGGCGCAGTTTCCAAGTAGGCACACTAGGGGTCCCAGGAAACCAACGGAAGTCCGCTAGGAGGGGGTTGTGATCAGAGATGGTCCTAGCCAAATATTCAGAGCGCACCGCCGTGGCCACCAGTTCCGCCGACCCTAGAAAACCGTCTAGGCGTACATGTAATTCGTGCAGGCCAGAAAAAAAAGAGTAGTCCCTAGTGACGGGGTGTTGCGCACGCCAGATATCCGTCAGTCCCCAGTGCGTCTGCCAATCCTTCCTGCCTTTAGCAACCCGCCGGACCGGGGAGTCCGGGAGGGGGGGGGGGGGTGTGAGCGGTCGGCGTCAACATCCACCACCGAGTTAAAATCACCTCCTAGCAGGAGGGTTCCCGACAGGAAATGGGCCAAGGAGCCCGACAACCCGGCGAGGAAGGCAAGCTGGTCCACATTAGGGGCATAAACACAACAAATATTCAGCGCCCTACCCCCCAATGTACCAGATATAGCCACGTAACGACCCTCTGGATCCACCATCGATTTTGAAACCTGAAAGGGAACCCCAGCCCTTATCCATATTAACACTCCCCTCGCGTAAGCTGAGTATGCAGTGTAGTAGACCTGCCCTCTCCACCTACGTTGCAGCGCCGCCCCTTCCGCCTTGGTGAGATGTGTCTCCTGCAGCAGCGCAATTTGTACTCCTCTACGCACTAGATAAGCGTGAACCTTGTGACATCTGGACATAGTGTGGAGCCCCCGCACATTCCAAGTGATGCATTTTACAGTCGCGATCTCAGCCATTGTCCCACATCGTCATTCCCGGACTCTCCCAACAACTCTCGACCAGAAAACCAGCAGTAGTTAAGTCAGCACTAATGGCGGCCACCCCCCCCCAACAACAACCCAACACTCAACTGAAACACAACCCTCCCCACCCACCCAAGAACAGGACCCAAATAGCACCATGTACTTCCCATCCAAACCGTGTCCCCGGAAAAAAAACCCTGTCCCCGGGCTAAGCCTGCGGTCACCACCGCAGGGAAGCCTTAAGGGCTAAGTGCGGGCCGGACGCCAGTAATGGGCCATCGAGACTCGGTCTACCGAGACTTGGTCGAGCCCTAAATCAAAAGTACCAGCTAGATCAGGGCCCCCCGATCCCATCAGTGGTCCAAAGCATTTTCCGCAACCTCCACCCCCCTCATGGTAGACCCCCGCCCAAATGGAAGCAGCTCACCCGAGTTCAACCCTGCCCATCCAGCATGCCCTCAGCAGAGTCCGGCGTAACCACTGGCAAGGGAACACTATCAGTCTCCGATTCCTCCGTGTCCGAGCGAGCTTCCTCGCCTCCCGGTTCCGATTCTTCCACGATGGGGCCGCCCTGGGGGCCAGCCAAGTTAGAAACCATTTCCAGCACTCCACGCTGCTCGGCCATAGTCTCCACAGTCGAAGGCCCACCCGGTTTGCCGCGGCGACTCCGAAGTCTCTTGGAACGCCGTTGCTGTCCAGGTTCCGCAGTCAATTGGGAGGAAGAGCCGAAACCATCTTTTCCAGCCCTATACAGTTCGAGCCAAGTACAGACATCCTCCGGGGTATCAAAAAACGGAGTTTTATCGTCAAGGATAATGCGGAGCTTCACAGGGAAGAGGAGCGAGTATTGAATACCCTCGCTCCGAAGTTCCCGCCTGACCGCTAGGAAGGAGGTCCGCTTTCGTTGGGTCTCATAAGTATAGTCTGGAAAAATGTTCACTCGACTATTCTCCACCTGATAAGGGCCATTGTGTCTGGCAGCGTTGAGGAGCAGATCCCTGTCCCGAAAATGCAATAACCGCGCCACCACCGGGCGTGGAGCGCGACCTTGTTGCGGTGGTCTCGCCGGCACCCTGTGTGCACGCTCCAGGGTATAGAAGGAGGACAGGCCTTCCGGGGCCACCGTGTTCCGGAGCCAGGCCTCAAGATAGGCCATCATGTTGCCATCTTCAATCTTCTCCGGCAGGCCCACTATGCGAATATTATTCCGTCTGTTACGCCCTTCAGCGTCCTCCGCTCGTCTCGCCAAGACATCAATTCGGGTCAGGGCATCCCTCATCGTAGCCGCCAGCGTCTTCTGTGCCGGCTCCAGGACCTTCACCGAGCTCTCCACCTCTTTGACTCTGTCCGAGAGCTTACCATGGTCCGCCCTGAGGAGGCCCAAACTCGTCGCAACTTGGGCGATGTCTTGTTGTAGGGCAGATCGCGTGTTTGCGATCGCCTCCAGAACCCGGTCAAATTGCTGTTGTATGTGGGGACCTCCAGAGCTCTCCGGGTCACCTCGATCGTCCTTGTCCGGTGCCTCCGTGTCCGAGGCGGCCGGGGTGGTACCTTTAGGTCCTCTCGGTTTACCCATGGCGAGCGTGCCCCGCGGGAGAAAGCTCGACAAATTCTCCACCGAGTAGGGGCGTCGGCTGCTGTTCCTTTGTTGTGTGGTCGTGGTGAAGAGGGTCTTCGATCGTCCTCGCCAAGTCCAACCATTTCTACGATCGTCCGGTATGATCCACCGCTGAGATCCCGGAGGCCACCAAGGGGGAGGCGGGGGTGATTGGCGCCGCCCGGCGTAGGCCCGCTGGATCGAGGGGGATCTCGAGTTATAGCCACCAGGGCGGCCGGAATTCCTACGGTGCCAGGTCGTAGTGCCTCCCATACAGTTCCCTGGGATCCGGCGAATCAGGTTCGCTGTGGGACACAGTCAATCGTTTCGAGCGGCCCAGCCGTGTCGATAAAGGCCTCCAGCCGTCAGCAACCAGCCTGTACCGAGAAAAGCGTCCAACTATCAGTCCAGAGATGATCACGGCGTCCAGGCACTCCCAAACCGCCAGTCGGACTGTCGCTTCTCGTGATGATGAGACGCGGAGAAAGCCCAAGTAGATCCGGTAGGCTTTCCGTGCCAGGGGCCTCGGCAAGGCTATCGAGAGGGTCCGGGCGCCATCTTGGGCTCCGCTCCACTTCCTCCGCAACTTCGCTTTTTCGGCAGAATAAACAAGTTTCTGGCACCCCCAGGTGCCTCACCAGGTCGGCTTCAACCCGATCATCGATTTGTGGGGTCGGGGTGCCCCAAAAGCCACGATCTGCAGGATAAAATCGGGCTCAGTCCCGGAGCCGAGCTCTCAGGCGACCATCGCCATCGGCGTCCAAGCCACGCCCCCAGATTTTCCTCTTGATGTAGTCTTGCCTAATACCTGCCTCCTGCTAAACACTTTCTGAACGTATAGCACATTGCCAACACATTTCATTGCAACATTTATAAACACACTCCTGAAATTACAGTTTCTTTACAGTCCCTCATACCACTCTCCCACCACAAAGTACCACCTCTTACAATGATAATTCAATTAGATACACCACATGACCGATTCAGTAAATTAGGTGACACACCCAACAGCCCATTAAGGACCTCACTGAGCTCCATTACTACCTCACCCTCTTATAGAGCTCCTTTTTCACCACAACCATATCGACCTTGAGCCTCGGAAAAGACAAGCATATGATCCCATTCCATCATTCCGTCCTCCTGAGCTTTACCTCTACAGTTCTAAGATGCACCCTTCTCATTTACTGCTCTGCAGCTTCAAATGTGCCAACAGCTCAGATATACTATTTATGCAGGGATCTAGACATTTTCTACAAATGGTAAAATCATGTATCACAAACACACAGACATCCTTCTTCACTCTTTTCTTGGTAACTCTGGAGGAGGTCATTGCTGCCCATTAAAGGCAGACAATAATACTTCTTGATTAGATAAGTATTTGTCATCCGCTGCCGTTTTCCGAACGTAGCTAATCTTTTACAGCCAAAATGAGACTCATCATCATCTACCAGCCATCCAGATAGAACAGTCCAGCCCGAACTGCCAGGCCAGCAGGGGCAGCTCCTCCACGTGGACATCAGAGCGTCGCCCCACTGCTTTCTCGCAGTGTGAGAAGCAGAAACGTAAAACGGTATGAATTCCATCTTACAATTCTGCTTCTCGCACTGCAAGAAAGCAGAAGGGTATGTCAGGTTGGGGCGGGAGGGGGTTGGCCAGGTCGAGGGGGAGTGGCTAGCCCAATGGTATGGGGGCCCCAGGGCCGACCAAACCAGTCATACCACTCTCCGTTTTCTTTATGTAGGCTGCTGCACAGCCTATATGAAGAAAACGGCCTCCTCATAGACGCCTGTAGGGACGGTGTCCTAGCCAATAACAACGCTGCCATTGCAGCTTTGTGATTGGCTTAGGGAAAGAGAGGGAGGCTGCCTGCTTCTGCTTTTTGTTGCAGATAGAGCAGGAGACGCGACGCAGAAGTCCGGGACCGGAAGCGAAGGTACACTTTTATTTTATTTATTTTATTAAATTAACACTATACCACCTACACACGCCCCCCCCCCCCCCCCCCCCCCCACGATTCATGCCAGCCGCGACTGCAGGCCAGGTCCTCCCTGAACTGTAACACAACCAAACCAAGTCCGGTTACAACCCCTGAACTGTTCCTATGACAAGAAGGGTCAAGACTGATTTGCATATGGCTGGGTCCAAACTGAGGTGGCAAGGTGGGCAAAAGAATGATGGTTTAGGATGCTACTTTAAGTGATTAGCAATGGTTAGAGAAATTGCAAGCATACCTCTCATCACCTTTTGTGTGTTTGATGTAACTCTCTAATTGGCAAGGGTATGCCTACATGTGGGTCTCTCTGCTCACTGTGTCATTGGGTCCAAGCTATACCCTACTGATGAGCCCTAATCAGGCTGGAACAGGTCTTGGGTTGCTCGTGTTTCAGTTCAGGGAGGACCAGGCCTGGCATTTCGAGGTGGATTATTCATGAGGAGGAAGGTCAAGACTGATTTGCATATAGCTGGTGTCGTGTCTACGAGGTTGGCACTGCGCAGCGCAATCACTCACGGACACAGGTAGGTGCAATCACGCTTCTTTATTTCGGTATTATATACAGCTGGTTACATGCACGTCCTTCTCCTTGGTCGCCCTGGTGGAATCTGTCCTCTTCCTGTCCCCTGACCGGATGTGGTGTCCGGTGACCTGGTCACCTCCCTCACGACCCACAGGGTCCTAGTGTCTACTGTCCCTACTGTCCTGTCGCCTTGTCCGTCGTCTTTCTGTCAGGTCATGACATCTCCCCCCTTGTTGCAAACAAACAGTTCGTGTCCCAGTTCTACTAATCACTCCGTGTCACCACCATTTACATTATTGCTCGTCGTTGCAGTGAGAGAGAGAGAGAGAGTGAGAGAGAGAGAGAGAGTGAGAGTGAGAGTGAGAGTGAGAGTGAGAGTGAGAGTGAGAGTGAGAGTGAGAGTGAGAGAGAGAGTGAGAGTGAGAGTGAGAGTGAGAGTGAGAGTGAGAGTGAGAGTGAGAGTGAGAGAGAGAGAGAGAGAGAGAGAGAGAGAGAGAGAGAGATTGTCAGTCTCGTCATTTCTTCTCCCCAATCTCTGTTTCCTACTTCTTTCTACGTAGTCTCTTTGTCCCTTTGCATCCCTTTCTTGGTCGTCGTTTTCTGCCGCCATCTTTCTTTCTGCTCTTCAGTTGTTCTCCGTCTTTTTTCAGTTTGCCAGTCGCTCTTTCTCTTTGTCGTTGTTCTCTCCTCTTGCTCTTCTTCCTGTCTTTCCATTGTCCTTCTGCTCTCTTTTTGCCGGCCTCTCGTCGCTTTGATCGTTCTTCTTTTGCCTCCGTTTTGTTTCTGACTCCTCTCTTTCTACAGCCGCCTTCTGTTGTATTTGTTCTCTCTATTGTTCTTTTTTGTTCTCTTCCTCTTTCTTTGTTCCCTGAGTCTTCTCTTTGCTTGCTCTCAACAGAGCTGTTGTCTTTCTTATATGTCATTGTTATAAGGCCCATCGTTTGGGCGGTGCTGCTGCTCATCAGGCATGGCCCTGGTACATCACCTTGTAGAACATGAATGTCCTCCGCGTTTATCTTGTCATTGTATCTCAGTTCCTCTGTGAACTTCCCCAAGTTCGTTACTTCTTTCCTTGCCCCCCATGTAAAGATCTTTACCTTGGACGCTCTCAGGGTCGGCTTGACTTCCATTTTCTCATACTCCGATGCACACATGACATTGCAAGTTGCACCACTGTCCAGTACAAAGTCTGTTTCATACACCCCTACTCTTATCTTTGCATGGTCTGTCTTTCCTCGGGTGCTTCTGTCTGCTGGCTGTGGTGTTTCTCCTGTTTCTTCTTCCTTGCTCTGCTCAGTGTGCACCTCCGACATGTGATATAGTCTTTCTACTTTCTCTGTTTCCTCTTCTTCACCTGACCCTCGTGATGAACTCCTCCTTTCGTTGTCAACATATCTGACATGCCTTGTCGTTGATTCCTGTGGTCTTCCTGTTCTCACATTGTCGTCTCTTAATGGGGCACCTTGGCACATGCTGGCGTAGTGATTTCTTCCACCACATCTTCTGCACGTCTGGCCAAAGGCGGGGCATTGACCTCTGTGTGGAAACTCCATTCCACATTTGTAGCATGTTCTTTCCGGTCGTCTCCTCTCTTTTTGTTCCCTCCAGTCATTTCTTCGTTGGTCTGTGCGATATCTGCTTGTCGTAAAATGTGCGTTTTCCGTTTCAACGCTCTTCCCTCTTTCCATTTCCTTGGCATGTTCATCTGCTCTCGCCTCTGCTCTCGCTAGTGACAGGATGTTCTCCAATGACGTTGGTTCCTTAAGTATCCTTGCTCTGAATCCTGTGTCACGACAGCCTTCTATGATCCGTAGTCTGATTGCTTGCTCGTTATCAAATTTATCAAATTCACAATGTGTCACCAATTTCCTCAGCCGTGTCGCGAAGTCGTCTAGTGTTTCGCCGACATGTTGACATGCGATGGTAAAAGTATACCGTTCGAAATCAATGTTTCGTTGCGGGTCGAATTTGGCTGTTAGACATTTTTTTAGTTGGTCATATGTTTTTGTTTCATCAGTCGGCAGTGTCACCAGAAGTTCTTCTACGTCGTCCCCTGCCAAATTCAATAGTAGTCCCAGTTTCTTTCCAGCTGCTACATCCGTGTCGTCTACATATCTTTCGAACCGTCTGATCCACTTTTCCCACCTTATTCCTATTTGTGGCTCCGATAGGTTGAACGGTAGTGGTCTCCTGTATTGTGCGTTAGGCTTTGGATCTGCCATATTTCCTTCTTTCTTTATTTGTTCGTTCCTCTTTTTCTTCTTCTTTTGTTCTCTTGCTTTATCTTCCTTTCTCTTTTGTCCCTTGTCTTCCCTTTGTTTTCTTCTCCTTTTGCTTTGGTTTATTGTAATCTTTCCACTTTCCTTTTTTTTTTTTTTTGTGTGTCTCTTTTATTATTTTCTTCTCTCTTTCTTTGTTTATTTCTTCTTTGTCTTCTCTTTCTGTTCTTTTCTTTTCCTTTTTAGCCTTTCTTATGCTTTTCTTCTCTTTCCTTTATTGTTTTCTGCTCCTTTTTCCTTATTGCCTGACTCCTTGATGGCCACTCTCCTTATTTCTATGTCTTTTCCGCTTTTGTCCTTTTTTCTAAGATGGCCGCCGCTCTTCTCGCGAGATTTCGCGTTCGAGATCTCGCTTGCCTGGCCCCAAAATGGCCGCTTCCCCGTTCTCGCCTCTGATTGGCCTAGCCGCCTGATCTCAAAATGGCCGCCGAGACTCTCGCGAGAGCTCGCGCCTATTTTGAGATTTCGCGCGTCTCTTCGCGCTTACCCTAGTTTTGCCGGATTGTTCGTCAGAGGCGGTCGGGTGGGCTCCGATGTCGCTTCTTTTCGCTCTTCTTCTCCACTCTTCTTCTGCTTTTGGGCACATCCAGGGTGGGCACCTGGTTCTTCCGATGTCGACGGCGTCAGGATGCACGTCGGTTCCCTTCACACCCTTCGTCGCCAGTTGTCGTGTCTACGAGGTTGGCACTGCGCAGCGCAATCACTCACGGACACAGGTAGGTGCAATCACGCTTCTTTATTTCGGTATTATATACAGCTGGTTACATGCACGTCCTTCTCCTTGGTCGCCCTGGTCGAATCTGTCCTCTTCCTGTCCCCTGACCGGATGTGGTGTCCGGTGACCTGGTCACCTCCCTCACGACCCACAGGGTCCTAGTGTCTACTGTCCCTACTGTCCTGTCGCCTTGTCCGTCGTCTTTCTGTCAGGTCATGACAGCTGGTTACAAACTACATGGCAACGTGGGCAAAATAACTGTGGATTGGGATGCCTCCCCTAGAGATTGCCAGTGGTTAGAAAATTGCAAGCTTCCTCCAATCACCGTTGGTGTGTTTGATAACTAGCGCTCCCGGTTTTATGGTATTTATGTTTTTGACATTTCCCTCTGTATTTATCCATATTTATTCTTAGCTAATTTTATCTGTATTTATGCATATTTATTTGGGGTTTTGTGGAAAAATGAAGCTGAAATTAGTATATTTCCTCATTTATTTAACCGATAAATATGCACTCATGCTTGAATGCCTGCCAGATTTCAGTGATATGAACACCCGCAGAAGATAAATCAAGCACTTATATGAAAATATGCACATTTAAGTATCAACCTAGTGCATACCTACTGCTGTTAAAGCCTCTATACTAAAATCCCTTTTTTTTAACCCCCTCACCTATCAATTCACACAGCTATTGGCCCGGCAGTCATGGAAAACAGTATTTAGAATTATGCAAAAAGCAACCCAATTTCCATTTTTATCCACATTTAAAAATACAGACCAGAAAATAAATGTTTTCTGTTTGTATTTATCTGTAAAAATCAGTAAAAACGGAAAACAGGGAGCCTTATTGATAACGTAAAAACCGGTCACCACTGCCACATCCTTTAAATTCTTCCAGGATTAAAACCTTCAAACCACGCAGCATATTCAAGCGATGGCTACGATGGCAACATTTCAATTGCAGAACCTCAAACACTACAAGCATGTACTCTGTACAAGACCTGAAATTATCGGAAGTAGTTCTAGTAATTTTGCACTTAAGTTACAATTCATATCTCCTGACTGATGTCCACAAAAAATACTGGCTCAATTTAGAGCTGTCCTTCATAGTCCCGCAACATTTCTCACCAAGACAAAAAAACGTGAACGTTTCACAAAAAAAAGACGAGACTTGCTTCCCTTAACTGGCTAAATATTAACACTAGATGCATTATGAGGGTTGCTTACTGCACCTTTCCTTGCAGCTCAGCATTCACAGAGACCTCACCTAAAAGGTAGCCGTGCCTGGAAGTTCACAGAACCTGCATACAAAAACGAGGATTTTGTCTGCGCCCCGCGGTTCACGAGGTGGCCTTTGAGCAGATTTTTCTAAAGTAGTGCTCCTACAATCTGGGATGCTTTTCTATCACATATCCTCTCTATCTCTCTCTGCCTGCAAATACCTTCTAATAAGATACTCATTGAAAAAAAGTTTTAAGTGACTGCATACCCCTTCTATTGTTCCACTCTGTTAAAGCCTCTGATACTTTGTTCACCTTGTATTACTTGACTTAACTGTTCGCTGGTGATGCTCAATTTCATGATAGAAATATGTTACTGCCACAATGCTACACCAATTTCCTCCTATCAGACCCCCATTTAGAGTACCTCCCAAGAGCGCCCAGCTCTAACTTGCTCACAACATATGAGAATAAATTATTCTTGCACTAGACAGCAACTCTACTCCGGATGCCTTCACTAATTGACACGGTATAGAGACAAAATATCGACTCCAAAATATCGACTGGACATAATATCGAGTTTTAAATATAGACTGGACAAAATATCGACTGGACATAATATCGACTACAAAAATATCGTTTTTCAGGTAAGTGAAGTAATATCGACTGTATAAAATATAGATAGCAAAAATATCGATTTTTTAATAATATATAATATTTTATAGTGTATTTTTATGTAATAATATGTGTGAATAGTGTGTATTAATGTTATTAAATATTTTATTACATGAATTTTGTTTTGATAATAATTGCGTAATGTAATTCTGTAGCGGGTTGTGGGTTTATAGGGGAATAGGGTGGGAAGTAATTTAATAATAATTAATTAATTAATATATGTTTGTTAATATTTTAATTAATAATTAATTAATATTAATTAGTTAATTAATTAATATAATTTTGAATATATTTTGTATTAGTAAATAATTGTTAATTAATTAATTGTAATTAGTTAATTACATTAATTAGAGTACATTTTTTATATATATAATTTTGTGTTATTTTTAAGTAATTAATTTTGATAAAATAATATTAATTATTAAAATAATTACACCTAATGTTCTAATATATTTACTTTATTGTTATTGTTAATTAATAATTAATTGGTAATTAAATAATATTGATAAATTTTGGGTAAAGGAGCATTTTTAGGGTTCAGGGTCAGTTTTCAGTTCTGGGTAAAGGGGTATTTTTAGGGTTCAGGGTCAGTTTTCAGTTCATGGGTAAAGGGGTATTTTTAGGGTTCAGGGTCAGTTTTCAGTTCATGGGTAAAGGGGTATTTTTAGGGTTCAGGGTCAGTTTTCAGGTCATGGGTAAAGGGGTATTTTTAGGGTTCAGGGTCAGTTTTCAGTTCATGGGTAAAGGGGTATTTTTAGGGTTCAGGGTCAGTTTTCAGGTCATGGGTAAAGGGGTATTTTTAGGGTTCAGGGTCAGTTTTCAGGTCATGGGTAAAGGGGTATTTTTAGGGTTCAGGGTCAGTTTTCAGGTCATGGGTAAAGGGGTATTTTTAGGGTTCAGGGTCAGTTTTCAGGTCATGGGTAAAGGGGTATTTTTAGGGTTCAGGGTCAGTTTTCAGTTCATGGGTAAAGGGGTATTTTTAGGGTTCAGGGTCAGTTTTCAGGTCATGGGTAAAGGGGTATTTTTAGGGTTCAGGGTCAGTTTTGGGTTTTTGGGTAAAGGGGTATTTTTAGGGTTCAGGGTCAGTTTTGTGTTTTTGGGTAAAGGGGTATTTTTAGGGTTCAGGGTCAACAAATAAGATTTAAAAAAATTATTTTTATTATTTTCATTTATTATTTTATTATTATAATTTAATTTAAGTCGTTTTAAGTATATTTTAGTAATTAAAATTTAATATTAATTTAATTTAACACTGTTTTTAATAAAGTCGATATTTTTTACATCTATATTTTTGTTAACGATATTTTGTACTCGATATTTTTGTACTTACCTGTTTGTAGATACAAACTCGATATTTTGACTGTCGATATTTTGTCCACGATATTTTGGCAAGTCGATATTTTGTCAGTCGATATTATTTCAGTGATCCAATTGACACATCTCATGATTTGCTAGAAATCTACAGGCAATAGAAATGGGCCAATGTATTTCTCCTGCTTTCCGATCCCGGACTTCCTCTGCATCTCTGTCTACATCCTATGTGTGTTATTGTTTCGATTCAATGTTGTTTCTACTTCTTTTATTGCAGCACTTTGCATACCCTACTGTAATGGTTCACCTCAAAGATTCTCTTGCTCTTATCATGACAAATCCAGCGTGGAGCACACTGAAATAGTGTCACCCTATGCTACTCGTGGTATTATAACGCATTCTACAGTGTTCAGAAAGCCAAACAGCAGCGGTTAGCGTTACATAAAAATATACAAAGAAAATAAACAAACAAACAAACCAATAAATGGCAGTGCTACTTATATGTTAAACTCCAACATTACATTTGCTGTAAATGCATTGTGAGAAGCTGTGACAGCTCCACAGTCCATAGGTTCCCTTTAGAGTTCCTTGGCTCACATTTGATCGATCAGCCACAAGCCAACAGACAGAGAACCCTTGCTGTCGGCGGTGCCCCTAACCCCCCCCCCCCCGCCAACTTACCTTGTTTTTAGGTCGAGCATTCGAGACCTCTTGTATATATTTTAGTATATACTTATTATATACTTATATGTCTATGTACTTTGTGGGCTCCGGAGATCAGCCCTAGGACTTGTCTGCTTCCGCGAAGGGACTTATTTTCTGTTTAACTGCCTCTATTTAAGTGTCTTTATAGAAAACGAGCAGCAGAGGTCAGTAAAATACCAGAATTGATTTCTGCTGAGAGACTTTCTTTTTTTTCTGGCAACTGCCTCTATTTAACTTTCATGATAGAAAACAACCAGCAGAGGTCAGTAAAATACCAAAATCACTTTAGCATTCACTAGATTCCAGTCCATAGAAATTGTCTTACACAAACACCAGTAGACAATAATATTTTTTTTTAACTTGTATTTTTTAGTAATAGGACCACCAAAGGCCCTGATTTTATATTAAAAACAGAGCTTTGGACTATACCATTTCCAGCTGAAAGGCAATATTTCCCTCCATGTGTTCCCATACCTGGTGTGTCGCACAGTGTGGTGCTTACCTTCCCTCCATGTTAAAGAACAGTAGATGTTTCAGCACCAAGGCTAATGTTCTGCATAGCATATAAGGTCCCAAAGGCGAGACCGATTGCATTGCAAATGCTTGTTTGGCACCCTGTTAATGGTTCAGCTGTTTGTGGCAGCCTCCTGATCTGCAGTCTGGCCCCCAGCATCGAGGACAGGGGACGGCAGCAATGAATTCAAAGACTGGCTCCAGCTGGCGTTGCGGCCGGCGGAGCACGAAAGTGTGTCATTGGATATTGGCCAGCACTAATAGCTGTGGCTGGTGATTCTGCCTTGCATTATTACTGTAAAGGGAGCATGGAGCCAGGGTCTTCCAACCCTTGAGGAAATTGGCTGCTGCCGGCCTCATACACACATTCATACTTGATTTGCTGTGTGGAGGAGGGCGCCGACCAGCAATTGATGCTTCTTTGTTACTGGACTTTTTCTCCAGTCATCTCTGTGTCAATTCAGCGTCAAGGCAGCCGTCCCGTTGGATACATTGGTACAGGCTGGAAGGAAAGCTCACAGTCTGCAGGTGGCAAAAACAGAGTCTGTACTGAGGAGGAGGAAGGTTCTGGGTCCACTGTGAGGTGCTTCTAGAGCTGCAAGAAGGATTCAAGTCAGGATGCCTGCGAGGGGTGGGCCACAGAGGGGGAGACGACCAGGAGTAAGCACCTCTCATACCTCGTTCAAAGGTGGAAAAAAAGTGTTTGCTGTTCTTCAAGGCGGGTAATGGTAGATTGGTACCCATAGTGGGCTAAAGAGGGAGAAAGTCGTCATATGCCCCCCTGTCCCTCCCCAAGCATCCAGGAGAGGGCAGAGGACTCCCCAATTTTGACCACCTTGGAACAATCCCAAATTAGAAGGCACCTGGGTTCACCACCTCAACAGGTCTGGCTGGTCTGGGGAGGGACAGTCTGTTGCCCTCTACTCAGCGCACAATTGATGCGCTTTTGACTTTGTGCACACCTTTGCCTGTGTCTGCTGCAACCATTGAGCCTGGTAAGCATATGAGGCAGATGGATCCACAGGCAGCTGCCTCTCCTCCCCTTTGCTCAATAGAAGTTATATCTGGCAGTGAGGTGCCACCTCCCTCTATCTCCATCGCATCACCCAAATTGGATCCCCCTGAGGTACCTGTGGCCCACAGGCACCCTTCTCATTGTGAAACAGGGCCTTCAGTGGCTCACCGGATCTCGCTGCCGGAGACCTTGCCACAATTCCTATCGGCTTCCCAGTTCTTGTGTCCAGGCAGCTCGGATCCGGCCACATCAGGAGGACAGCCAAGAAGTTTTTCTCTCCTTTTTGGATCTCTATGACAGTGATTGGGACGAGGGCCTGGAATAGGCAGCTTATTCAATATTTGCCTCTATTGCCTGCAGTAACCGCTCTGACATTTCAAGTAAGACAACTAGGTGCTCTAATCACTCTTCACTCTCATCTCAATGGAGGAGTAGCTGAAGAGGTCTGCCAATGGATCAGGTAGAGGGCCTCATGTCGGCAGTGTTTGATCAAGGTGTAATTTACCTTCTTAACTCGCTGGAGGCTGAAGATGAGCTTTTATGGGAAACCTAATGGAACTGAGCTGACATCCACAAACTGCTCTTTCTTGGGGTTCCTCCCCCAGCTACACTATCTTTTACTCTTGATCAGGTTGTAAGGAGGGACCCCCCCCCCCTCCCCCTCTGGATCTCTACCTGCAGTTCCAGCACAGGATTCCTATTTGTCATCTTCTTTTGCAGCATAGAGAGGACTACCGTAAAGACTCACTGGCACGGAAAGCCACCCACCTTAAGACCCAAGTGGTCCTCCACAAGCTGGCAAAAAGAAAGGCTATTGTTCAGACATGACTGGGGTAGTGGAAGCTTCCCAGGAGGCTCTCCAAAAGGCAATGGAACCAAATAGCTGGGGGATTGCTCAGCATGAATGACAGATCAACACCCTGTCGTTGAGGGTGGAAGAACTGGAGAACAGGTCACATCGGAATAATCTGTGGGTCTTGGATGGGACAGAAGGTGATGATCCTCGTGGCTTTATTGTACACCTGTTCCAAGAGGCCTTCCCAGCTTTGAGTGACTGGGACATTGACTATATGATATAGCATGCACATCATTTTCCATTTCAACCTTGCAGCAAGCCTTCCCGGTACCCTTGGCCTATACTAGTTTATATTGGGAATTACATTTTCTGACAAGAGATTTTCCTTGCTGCAACTCCTCAGCTGCTAGGTAAAGC
This sequence comes from Lissotriton vulgaris, assembly GCF_964263255.1. Classification (NCBI taxonomy): domain Eukaryota; kingdom Metazoa; phylum Chordata; class Amphibia; order Caudata; family Salamandridae; genus Lissotriton; species Lissotriton vulgaris. The sequence goes on from NC_141691.1 coordinate 1,068,595,874, forward strand.
ATGTGGTATAGACTTTTTTGTTCACTCATATTTTTGCCGTCAAACAGTTGTGAGACACTGGCAGCTGCAGGGGCATATTCCAGCACTTCATAAGCTTGAAGCTTGTTTCCCTCAGAGAGCCTGCAACCCTGCGGATCCATAATAATGACCAGACTGTCTATTGCTGTGATGGTCAAAAAGTTCAGGAACTGCTAACCAAGTGGCAACCAGGGAGCTGATGATGTTTTATTGCTTATTCATGTGTGTGCCTGCTCAAAGAGGTTTCTCAACTGTAAATTCATTATGGTTGTTAATCTGGGTTGGTATTTTATGGAGAATGGATTGATTCCGCTTGCTGTTTGGATGGTTAAGGGCATCTTTGGTGGGGTAGGTGGTATGATGGGTTGTTTTCTCATCTCTCTGAAGGGTTCATTGCATCTTTTTGTTAGTTTGTCTTCTTTCCTCTTCTTCTTTTGTGGACTGTATTATTTGGGGTTGCCTGTGTCTTTTTTCCCTTTTCTTTGAATTTCTGGGAGGTTTGGGGGGTCGGGCGGTGCGCCGATTCAACAATGGTCCTCATTGAAAAACAACACAGGAGAAGGGGTACGGGCCCTAGGTGCACATGATGGAGGAGGGTCAGCTCGCCCTCATGGGAGCCAGGGGTTGGTATATAGGTAGCTCGGAGGCAGAGAGGTGGTGAAGGGGGATTATTTGCTTGCCTTACAGAGCATTGGAGGCATCGCTTCTGGCAATGTGACTTGCAGCAAGTTCGCTTATGGTGAAAAACACATGTATATCTTGGTTTGGCAGAACATTTACGGGTATGGTGTATGTCAATCTATAAGGTGGAGGAGTAGCTCGTAGACTTCGTGGGGCAACTGTAATAGCATATTCTATCATTGAACATCAATGGGGTTAAGTCGCCGCATAAGCGTAGACTTGTACAGGAAGAACTGAACACACCAAGGCCACAAATCTTAAGTCTCCAGGAGACTCTGTCTCAGACTGATGGTTCATTGTTAGATGAACTTGCCTATCAGACTTTATCCCTTCCTTTTTATACTCCTGCCCGGGGTGTTGCACTCCTGGCACAGGATTAGCAGGTGGGGGTTCGACGAAAAATAACAGATACGGGGGGGGTCTGGCTGGTGGCGACTGTTCAGAAGGGCAGGGACTGCTTCACTTTCTGTGCCCTATACGGGTCAAATACGGATGACCGGAAGGTCCTGGATTTTCTTCTATCTGAGTTGCATGTTTGAATTCCGCTCTACATTATTTGCGGTGACTTCAATGTGACTCTGTATCCTAAAAATTATTCGGCATTCCAGCTTGTGTCCTCGGACCAGCTTTCTAATGATCTGGCTCGCTGGGACAAGCATCAGCTACAGGGGGCTGTGCATCAGTTAGTTTCCTCATATGCTCTGGTTGATCTTTGGTGTTTTAAGCATCCTAAGAAATTGGGATTTATGTTTTATTCTGCTTCCCATAAGGCTATGTCAAGGTAAGACATGTTACTGGTTAGTAATACTCTGGCCCACTCTTCTAGGATTACACGTGAGCCAAGGGTCCTGTCGGACCATAATACCCTGCCACTGTTTATCCAATTTGGTGAGTCTACTCAGGCATCAAGCCCCCAGAGTTGGATATTCGAATGTAGTTATTGTTGGCAGACAGCTATGTCAGCTCTATGAATGTCCACCTAAGTAAGTTTCTCGAATTCAACATTGGATCAGCATCATTCCAGGTGATATGAGATACCCGTAAACTTGTGTCGCGGTTAGACCCTCCAATTCACCTATCATCAATGGAGGATTGCATCGGTGGAGGAAATCGCAATCTGACGGACTCTCCGCTCCTTAGAATCCAATCTGGAATATTGGTCTACAGGGAAGGATCGGCATCAGGCCGACCAGCTTTTGGAGCAGTCCACCGCTGTTACAGCCTCCTTCAGAAAACATATTGGGGATAGGGCGGTCAAAAATGGAAGGTGCCAGCAGATTATTTACTTTGAGAATAGTGAGGCAATGGGGAACATTTTATCATTCAGGGTAAGAGACAGATCTAGGACAAATAGTACCCAGCCCATCAGGAATGATAACAAGTCTCTAGTTGCCAATCTAGCTTCAGTCTGCGAGTTCTTTCCCCGGTTCTACCAGGACCTCTATAGTGAGGACTGTTTTTCTTCCACTGAAGACATTTCTCAATTTATTCAGCAACACATAGATCATAAGGCGACCTTCACCCAGCAGTGTAAGTTTGAGGGACCTAATATTCTTCTGGAGGTTAAAGATGCCAATAGTTCCCTGGCCATTCGGAAAGCCTTGGGTCCCCACCAGTAAACATTAGAGTTTTATATCACTTTCTCGCAGACTCTGGCACCAGTGTTAAAGGATCTGTTTAATTATTTTGATCTGCTGGATAGTGTTCTGGTGTCTTTGAGGGAGACAAACATTTTCATCTTTCCAAAAAAGGGGGAAGATCATACACTCTGTGGGTCATTCAGCCCAATCTTCTTAATTAATGCCAATTCTAAGATCTATATGCGTGTTGTCACTAATGGGCTGTCTGCAATATTTTAAAATTGGAGGACTCAAACCAGCATGGTTTCATCCCTGGCGGGGACACAACATTGCATGTCATTAAGGCAATCACGGCCTATGAGGTGGCCTCTGCTGAAGGGAGTCCAGTTAGTATGATTTGTTTAGATGTTGGGAAGGCATTTAATAGGGTCTCCTGGCCCTTCCTTTGGAGGTCATGGAGTCTTCTGGCTTAGACTGCACCACTATGAAGTCAAAATCCATGCGTACACAGATGACATCGCTGTCCTGACCTCTGCTCTGATTAGGAGTCTACATCTTGTTGTGGCTGCAGCCCAATCATCTGGAGAAGTTGCCAGTTACAAGTTAAATTCGGATAAGACCCAGATCTTATCTAATGTGGCTCCCCCTGGCCAGGATCAGAGTTGGGTACAGTCCTTGGTTTATTTCACCATCATCTTAACAATCAATATTCCTGAGATTCTGAAGAATAACTATGCGAAGTTGAATCAACACTCAGCTGAAGTTTTCTTAAATGGAACCATTTGCATTTGGGGCTTATTGATCACTGCACTTCTTTACTAAATTGAGGAACTATGGCAGAAGTTAATCTGGTCCTATCATAAGGCTCAGTGTAAGATCCAGTTTTTACACCAATTTAAGGAAGATGGTGGGGTCTTGTTTCAGGTTTTATTATCTGGCGCCATTCTTTTCACTACTCCAGCTGGTACTAGGGTGGGGGAGCCGTGGCCACTGGGTTGCATGTTTACAGAGTTTCTTCCACTGGATGAATCAATAGTCCCTGGTTCGAGCATTGTGGACATAATTTATTTTAAGTGACCTTGCTTCAAGACGCTAAATGTATTCCACCATATTTGGGGTTCCTTCAAAAGAACATTTTCCTGGCATCACCCCATTTAATCAGCTCACGTATTTAAGTTAAAATCCAAATAGTCCTAATGGTATCCATGAAGGTTTCCGGAAGATCTGGGGAAAGGTTAATCCCTTGTCTTTAGGTCAACTTTTTGAGGATGATGTATTTTTCTTATTCTGCAATGTAGAGCAACAAGTTCCTCTTCCGACTACAGTTTTATTTAGATAGTTGCAGATGCAGTATTTTGTCTAAAGTCTTAAGGAAGAGGACTTGAGCTGTACTGATAACCCTTGTTGGGACCTTATTTGGAAAACTCCACTTAAAAGAAATATAGGGCTGGTCTATACGTCCAATCCAAACCAACAAGCTTTATTCGACAACAAGTCATAAAGCACAGTAAATACTTACCTGTGTATGTCTGGCAGGACATTCCGGCTCAACTAAGAATGCAATGACAGCATCATAGTGTATTTAGTCTCATTGATCTACACACAAGAGGGGAGAGGGCCCCAAAAGTTTAAACTCCAATACCCCAGGCCCCCTAAGGCTACCAGTTAATCACACGCAGGGGGTATATAGAGTACACAACTACAACAGAGGAAAATTCCCCAATTTGGAAAAACTGCCCTCGCTCACATACCGAAGTATGTGACATGCTTCATCATAGGGCCTGCTACAAACGCCCTGGTGTGGCCAGATCCAGGGCGGAGCATTAGGGAGGGGGAAAAATAATAAATTTCACGTGACAAGGCGTACGATACAGTCAATTAATACGTACAACGAATAACATACATGAGTGGTGAAACGTATAAGTGAACACCTCGTGAATCTGATATAAGTGCGACGAAAAAAGTGCAGTCAGGATGTGATTAAAACTGATTAGGGCTGCCAATAGAAAACATTGCTTTATTAAACCCAATTTTGATACCCCTATCAGGATTAAAAGTAAAGAGAAAGAATGGAACAATGTCTTATTGAGAAAATGAGGTTCCTCAAGACTTCCCTCCTACCACTGCTTTAGTCTCATTGCCATTCCACCTCCATGAGCGATGCCGCCTTAACTTAGAATTATTGTCTTATCAAGTACCGTTAAAACAATAATTCTGACCGTGAATCACAAGTATTAAAAAGAACAAAAATACCCCTCCTATATGTTGGAAGAATATTTGAAGGCCCACTGGAGTGCGCTGACTTTATAAAGGCGATCAGTTTCTTCCTGGTCTCGCTGTGGGTTTCAATATCCTGATAAGGTAGAGCAGGAATGATTTCATCCCACATTTATATAAAGATGGGCTGTACCACTTAACCACAAACCTAAACTGCGAATTCTGCTGATGTCAATGGTTTTAGAGTATCCCCAAACCTATGCCAGAAGCGGAAGCACTAGTGATCCAGCAGATTAAGTATCTGGTGCTGCAAATGAGCTTTGTCAAACATGTGATAACTGCTGAAGGTAGCCCGTTTGTATTTGGAGCTCAAGCACAACGAGCTGGCATTGTCAAGGAATTCTAAATGCCAGATATTAACAGCAGCCAGGCAAATGGTAGTCTGTTTTCCTAGCTTTGGAAAGATGACATGCTGGGTCCCACATCAGAGTTACACTCTCTTCCAGATCTAAGCAATGGGCGCATGCGCCCACTGCTCTACCCTCCAAGCGGCACTGCTGAGGGTATTCCTTAAAGAATGGATTTTATCCCATCCACACACATACGCAGACAAGAACCCAGAATAAGTGTAAGCCATCACTGCTAGTGACTGATGGGGCGCTTACCAGGACGCTGCGTCCCACTTGGGTGATTCAGCAGTGAGGATTTAAGTTAAGTCACAATTTTCAGATTTTCTGATAATGTTCTGGCACCGCCTATTTTGAGTAGAATTCGTTTGCAACTAGTCGGAGAGCACGCGTTAAACATGCTATTGTCTGCACGCAGAAATTGCAATGCTTTGAAATAATTGTGCAATAAATCGTAACTAGTCATAAAGCAGGTTTAAAGCTGTGGCATGACTTTGCATTCAGGATGAGCTGGCCAAATACAAACAAGGGCGGCTGCAATCAGGAGAGTAGAGGCTAGTCCAGCTTTATCAGTGAGCAACTGATCATACAGCCTCATCCCCTAAATCCAGGGCAAAGCACGAGAGAGAGGCAGTTTGCATAGGCTATACAGCACACAGCAGCCCAGGAGACACAGAAGAGTCAACTGGGCTCTACTTGACACGGCTTTCTGACACTTGTCAGCTGCCCCTCTGAACCTTTCCTCATTTGTATGCAGCCAAAATCTACAGACCCGAGAGCTGGGAAATTCGAAATTTGCTGACCATATGAACTGTTTTCGAGAAGTTTTAGAAATGCAGGTGAGAGCTGCTCTGATCTTCTCAGCAGACCGCTGTCAAAGTTAATTTGAAAGCTGTGTCCCAAATGTACACGTCAGTCTGTGTGCAGCCGCGGCTCCAGCCAGTCTGTCCACAGGCACAAGCTCGCTCTTCCAATTCTTATGGTACGAAAGTTGAATTGCAAAAACAACCATAATTCTGCGGCCAGCAGGTTAACCCTTAGCTTGGAAATAGGAGATACTACTGATGTAGCTGGAACCGCATTTTATTTCTAGGGGTGCATCATAATTAAGGCTCCTTGTTTTTAGTTTTTACAGATTTACCATTTATTTTCTTGTCTGTATTTATTTTTAGATGTGGATAAAAACGGATATTGGGTGATTTTAGAATGATTCCAAATACTCTTTTCTATGACTGCCAGGCCAATAACTGTGGATTGAGAGGTAAGGGGGATAAAAAAAAAAGAATTTTAGTAAAGAGACTTAAACAGCAGTAGATATGCACAAGGCTGATACTGAAATGTGCATGTTTTCATATAAGTGCATTGATTTATCTTCTGCTGGTGTTCATGTCACTGAAACCTGGCAGGCATTCAAGCATGACTGCATATTCAGATTTATTTTTTTCACAAAACTTATAATAAATATGGATAAATACAGAAAAAGTTGACAAAATATTAATATAAGGATAAATACAGACGGAAATATCAAATTCATTAATACCATAAAGCCGAGAGCCCTAATCATAATCACACGTGTAGAGCGCACCCACATATATTCCTTTTTCGTATTAACGTGAAGTGTTAGAATTTCGAAATGTAATAACATGAAACGTGTTGTGCTTAGGCCATTGAATAGTAACCTGGAGAATTAACATAGAAAGTGAATGTAACTAGCAGTAAACATTCATTTGAAAAATGGAGAACAATTGTAGCAAACACTTTATAACCCAAGTGCCATTTCCTATAGGGTAGATCTCTATACTAAAGCAGTAAACGTGACAACATGATAGAAAATCAATAAATAGCATATTTTATAAAAATGATATTCATTTATTTATATTTTTTTCTCAATTTCTTTTCTTCATATATATTTTTCGCATAACTTTTTTACACTCAATTCATGAAAAATATATCACTCTGATTAAATATGACATATATTGGACAACATTTAGAACAAAAACATAGACAAAAACTTCAAATGACTAGATGGTCAAAGGACTATTGAAGTTGGCAATGCGGTGGGTTGGAACACTACGACCGTTTCGGCCATTGCCTTCATCAGGAGACCGTCATTTGCAACAAAATAATACAAACATAAAAAGTCGTATAAGACAAAAGCGTCCTTGTTGATAGTCAGGTATTATAGAAAAATGCTTGATTAACAGGTTCTTTTTATCTTAGCAAAGATTTCTTTATTTGTAGCCACAACCTATGCAGTGTCTAAATATTAAAAGACAACAAAAATAAGTTCGAGTATCATTAAAATTTTCTTTACTCGTTAAGTATTGAAGGAAATAGGGTTTTCATATAAGGTTTCACATAAGATACTTAATTATACCATGTTATTTAAGCATCCAATGAAAAAAGCTTTTTATTCTTGTTTTCTCTCTCTCTTCTCTTTTAGTAGTTGTGACAAAAGAACGAACGCGGTATCAGACCTGATATGGGTACTTTAGATTGTAGGTAGTCTCTTTATATAGGGATGTAGACTCCTGGGAGAAAACTACGATGGGCGTATTCTCCACACGAAAACTGTTGGATTTGATTCTTTTTGTTGCTTTGTTAAACCAATATTAAAATGGGTCCCTCGATATAGACGTATTATGCCTTGGGTCTGGAGTTCTAGAAAGAAGCCACTGTCCGCGTTCTGATTTCGACGTATTTCTACCCTCTCATCTTGAGGTATCTTTATGGTCAATTATTTTTGGCTTTGTAATAAACTAACTAAACCTACGTAGTTGTCTGTGGTTACTATGTGTCCATAGAAATTCCTGTTGAATTGATTGGGAAAAATAACGTTTTTCTCCCCTTAGCACATGAAGCAAGGGGAAAATCCAAAAATCATTCTAGAAATTCAGAACCTAGAACCCTAGAGCCCCAAAACAGAGCCCAATGACCGAGAACGGAGAGTGACAGAGTTCAGCAGACTGACGGAGTTTGACGGTGCTGTAGTATCAAGAAACGGGGATGGCCCTATTACTCCGCACACATCTTGGCATATATAAACTTATAAATACAAAAGGTAATGCATCAGAATCAATACTGTAATCACCATTACATGGAAAGGACACTATTAATTAATCCTTCCAAGGAACCAAATTCTCATAATTATTTAAACTAAATAAATGTCACAAATACAAACTGTAGTTCTCAAAAAAAAGTTTTACATATACATATAATTTTGAAAAGGTACATCATAATTACAACTGGCCTATACAATATGTAGCCACAGACTAACAATCTTGTTTTTAGCCCAAAACATCCCTTATTACCTTACTCACTACTACAGATGCTACTCATATGAACTCAAAAGCATTCTGATTAGAGATCGCCCCTTCTTATCTTTGGAAAGTACATCAATGGACAACAATTCATGAGTCCTTCTTTACTTTTCGTACTTCTCACACTTTTTTTGTGAATATTTCAATTTATACTAGGCTTCTCCAGAAAAGGTTGACGCGTTTCAGCCCGACATATGGAGTTTGACAGTGCGGCAAGATCAGCAGGAAGTGTAGGAGTGAGTATAAATATTTTATATGTGTGTTAGATTGCGGGAATGAATTGATTGTGAGATGTCTGGCAGGGTTGGTGTGAGAGTCGAGTGAACGTAGTTTCGGGCCGGATGTGTTCCAGGGATTGAGGTTTGAGTTTCAGGTCCAGAAGTGACCCAAGATCCCGGGATACATTAAAGGGTGCAGAAGGCACCGAGATTGATTGTGATTATCTGAGCAAAGAATTGAGGAGTTGTAATGAGACATCATCAGCAGTTCCACTTAAGACAGGGACCTTTGTTTACATGGGACGTATGGGAATCGTTTAGTAAACCTTGTGTACAGAGGTGAGCTATAAAGATTCAGGTGATGAGCAGCGCAAGTGGAGGGTCACTGTGTGAATGTTCTTGGATGATTGCAATCTATCAATCTTCTAAATGGCAGACAATTACGGACTTTAAGACGACTGTGTGAGCGAATGCATACGGAGAAATTATGAAGATGGGTAAGCAGCTGCAAGAAGCGAAGGTGACCTCAGAGTGTGCCACATTGCAATAGGTTGGTTGGTGTAACACTACGCTGGGATTGGTTGGTAGTCATCAGGAAATTGTGGTTGGAAAATAATGTTCCGTTGTTAAAATTTGAACATTTTGCAATTGAATCATGCTATGTTTCAGGGTGTTACGGGATCTTCTCAGGGGTGACCAAAGGGTTGTTACTTGGGTGGGTGAAGAGGCGCCACCCGAGGACACTCCAGCTCATTACATGGTGACAAAAGTAGGGGTCCATAATATAATTTGGCTTCAAAATTGGCATAAAATGACTGCAAAAGAGAGTGAATTGTCATTTCCACATTTTGGTTCATTTCGGTTGGATGTGTTGCATCAATTGAGAGGAATAATGTTAAGAACAGGGAGAGATATCAAGGGATATCAAGGGAAGATGAGGAAAGCTTTGAGGGCATGTCAGAAAAGCACAATGAGATGCACAGCTTAAGAGATAGAGAATGGATACCATTGAGGGAGAAAGGTTGTACCCAATGCTGGTAGGAAAGGGAGATTCTCAGAATCGGAATAGAAGGGAAAATGGAAATGATGGGAGTGGTACTGACACAAGCTTGTTATCTGAGTGTCCACCACCTTATAATCTGCAAACGGAGGAGGGGAGGTGAGATTTGGCAAATACAGTGAACGTGGAAAGTGTGACAGCACTTCAAACATGTCCTAGTACAGGAGTTGTGGGAAGGATATCCTCAGGAGTAGGGGGGACAGGAGTATCTGCATTAAGAGGTATGGAACAGAACGGAGTCAATGCTGCTTCACGAAAACCGGAAGCTCTTACAGTGGCTGTGAGTTGGTTTGCATAGTGAAGGAAACAGAGAAATTGAAATAATAAAACTAGAAAAAACACAGAGAGCGGGACAAATAAAAAAACAAGCATTGGCAAAGCCAGTAGATCTCACCTTTGATATCTACTGACTTTACAATGCTTTTTAGCAATGCTGTACTTAATTTTAAAAAAAGCAAAATGTTTTTTGACAATGCTGTGCACAAAAGACCATCATAGAAAGGAAAAAATTAAACACAACATCATAACGAGATGCATGCATTCAGCAAATGGCACTAATGGAGCCTGTGTCATTCATTAGGCACGTGCATATTTGATGACATGTTCATCTACACGCATCATCACCCATGCATGTGCCTACTGAATGATGCCAGTGCTATTTCATTTTTTTTTTACTTATCCTATATGGCATATGGCAGATGTCACCTAAACTGGAGAATATAAATATATATTTTCAATTGTGCTAAAGAGTATTTATGCTAGAAGGGCTTTTTGACAGAAAATGGGAACTTCTGGGACCTCCAAGGAATGCAGAAAATGTTGAAAATAAATATTAAAGGGATTGTGAAGAGGGGGCAAGCAATGGAGGAGATGGTTTGGGGAAGCAATATGGGCTGGGTGGGCAGGAGGAGGATGAAAAAAAGCCAAAATAAAGCTGGGTTAGCAGAGAAGGGGAAAATTAGGACACGAGCGAGAGCAACACACATGAGTGAAAACATCACAGACGGGGGCGTTGGGGGTGTAGGAGAAGCACAAAAAGGAGATAATTGGAAAACACATCAACTCTCATGGAGTGCTTAACAAAAAAGAAAAAAGTGAGCAGTGGAAGTATACAAGTGAGCCAATCAAAGGATGATAAAGAGACTATGTTACAGGGAGGGAAAAACACAAGAAGGGGTGGCAAGCCTTATATTTAGAAGCAAATAAATGAGAGTGACAATAAAGCCAATCAGCGGTAAGCAGTGGATAAGCTCTATGCTCATTTAAAGTTTTTGGTACGGTCCAGAAGAAACTTTAGCCTTCAAAAAGATGAAAGCTGTCTGGTAGGCAAGACCTAAGAACGAGCATTTGAGAGAAAGGTAATAAAGAAAAAATAAGTATGGAAGAAAAAGAATGTGAAGATAGAAAGTGGGAAAAGGGGAAAGAGGAAGGAAGGAAATGTGAAAGGAAAGAATAAACAATTTGAAAGGTAGGATGGAAAGGTGAATGGATTTAAGGGTGAAAGGATGTAAAGCTGTAAGAGTGAAAGGTTGGATGGAAGAGTGGAAGGATCGACAGGTGAAAGACTGACTGGATGGAAGGACAGAAGTATGGGAAGAAATATAAGAGCTAATGGATGGATGGAAATACATGAATATACTGACGGCTGAAAGAATGAAAGTATATTGGAAAGGATGAATGATAGATGGAAAAAAGTATGGTTGCATTGGGCAATGGGTAACTGGATGGAAAGGTGAAGTAATGGACAGATGGATGGTTGAATAGATGGAAGGGTGAATCAATGCAGAGCTGGAAAGGAGCATTTAAGGATGAAAGGAACTTTTCTGAAGCAGTAGGTTTGCTTGCTTTGTGTGCTCAGCGTGGTTAGAGGTTTGTCTCGGGGTAGGGCTATTTTAATTTTCTGGCTGCGCCTTCGTCTTCTGTTCGGTAGATATTTACACTGCAAAGCCCTCCAAAAAGAATGTTCATCCAGCTGTTCGGTGCGTGTATTTCATGGTCAGAAATCAGTCTGCACACTTTTAAAACCTAATCCTTGCATATTTTTACACTGCAAAAACATAAATAAATATTTTTTTTCCGGACGCCAGAAAGATTACACAACGGTCCTGCTGTGTTGTGTCCTGCTGGACACAGTCTAGTGTTTTACCAGCCTCGCCCACGGGGGCAGGTCCATACACCCACCCAACACCCATCCAACACAGGCATCACCAGTCAGGTGACCCTGCCATTAGAAGAGCCCTAGTGGACGTGGCCAGTTCCAGAACCATATACCAGGGTGTGTATATATTTACTAAGTATGTGGGCCTAGCTCCCACTACTTTACAACGGCAATGAGTGGGCTGATCCCCACGTGTGTGCTGGCAGCTACTCTGCTGTTATGCATGCGGGAAGAGTAGTCCACGTCTAGGCAGCCCCGCGACCGGCTGCCTGTGGCTAAGAGCTGTGAAAAGAGGCTGAAGCATTGCAGAAAGGACTGCGCTCAATGCATCTCAACGATGAAGAGAAAAGAAAGCCCCCTTGCTGCTGAACGTGCCCGTTTGGGGCAAGACAATGGTGCCCACCCTCTGGCAACCCCAGTGCCTGCGGAGAGGGAGAAAATAAGACCGGCCCTGCCACAGGAGATGAGGTATACCAGCTGCCTGCTGAGACCTCAACATTTGCAGTTGTGGTAAGGTGACAAGCCGTTCCAGCTGGGCCTGCATAGTGTGACGCCCATAACAACATCCGCTGTCACTGCGCAGTCTGGAGTCAGGCGCGCAACACCCATTGGATTCACCGGGCTTCAGCCCCCCCCCCCCCCCCCCCCCCCCGTCGTGTGTGTCAGCCCGGGATGAGACAGATCCCGGGCACACACAGAGCCACACCCGAACGTTTCACAGGTCTTTAAAAGACCATTTGAATGTTAATTAGGCCTTGCTGTTGTTTCACCCCTTGTTGGAGGCCCTGCAGCCCCACTCTGCCAACTGATTAAAGGTTCAGCCCCCCCCCCCCCCCCCCCGAAATTTTTTCTTAGCCCCCCCGCCCCCAAATTTGGCTCTAGTTGCGCCTCTGCCTGGATTAAGATACTGTTTTATTTATATATATATTTTTATTGAAAGAAGACAAACAAGAGGAAATATTACACATACCATGTGTCATACGGCAAAATACATTGCGACGATGAGTGGGCGAATAAGCCAATATAGTAAAATCAGTATACAGGAGAGTAAGACGTCAACATGAACAGGTATATAAAAAGAGAGTAACAATACTATCCAAAACACTGTTAAGCTGACACCAGCAAATTTCGTCCAACTCACGATTCAGGATAATTAAAACCGAAACAGACACCCAGATTATGTGAAAGAGATTGATTCAGGATAAGTAACCCGCCTCTTGTAAAAAGGGAGAAAAAGAAAAGAAAAAAGGCCATATAACTAAACAAAGATAAAATAAAAAAACCCTCCCCCGTTCCCCCCACCCTGCACCACTGCAATGGCTACGGCCTAACCCCACTAGCAGCGTGCCTGTCGCCCCACAACTAATTACTAAAAGAAGGTAAAGAGTGGAGAAGTAGATATCATACATGCTCCCGGCCCCCCTCCCTCACCGCCAGAAGCAAACCACCCCGTATTATGGTCAAGACACTGTGAAGCAACAATTACAATACAACCGGGGGAGTTAGTAAAAACCACCCGACTCCCGCAACATTGTAGGCTACAAGTCCCGTATCGAATACAGCCGTGTTTTCAAACCCGTACAATTAGACTCAACCCTGGCCACTCCGATTTTTCGTTCTCTCTCCGCTCGAACCGCCATCCCAACAGGAGAATCAAAACGTTCAAGAAAGTCAAAGTCAGTGCGGTGCGATAGAATCCAACGTGTTAGTACTTGAAGTCCACAAATCAAAAGGAGATACCTATCCACCAACAGTGAGGCACTAGAACATGATTGAGTCAACTGGGAGAAAAAGAATGATGTATCAATCCGATAGTCACTGATAAAATTATCCGGGAGTATAAAATCGACTGTGTCCATCTTGGACGGTATCGGCATTGAGTATGCAGAGTTATTGATAATTCCAGGCTCGCTAGATGTTGTTCGGGAGCCGACCGAAAACACCAGATCAGGTTTCCACTCGGGGTCCTCTATCACTGGCATGCCCTGAATCGCGGGTAACACAACGTATTCCAAAGCTATTGAAGAGTCGTGGTCCGGTCTCAGACACATACTCTCGGCTATTACGTCCATTTTGTGGATGATGGCGGCGACCTGCAAGTGAAGCGCCCCAATGGTGGCCATTACGGTCCGCAGCAATGGCGTACATTCCACCCGCTCCATATCTTCTCGCAAAGCGATAGATCAGACCTCTGGCCCCGGAAGTCGACTACTCCAGGGTAACAAGTACAAGCGGGTCCGACATTAACGGAGGGCACCCGTCATTCTCGCGGTCTAGACACCGTCGCCGCAAGCGAGGATCCAAGCCCGTCGACCCCAGGAGGTCAGCAGGGTCTTCGGGCAACGGACTCCCACACACAGCAACCGGTGCGTCCCACCGCCGTATCCTTAAAATCCACCTGGTCACCGTATCACCATCCAAACCGGTCAGGATATTCTCCACGTCGGGAGACCGGACGGCGCCCAAGTCCCGCGGCCGATGTTGTTCAACTCTGACCTGGGTGGGTTAGAAATCGAGGCCCCGGCTTCCACATTGGGTTAGGCCGAGAATGGAAACACGGCGTAGCTCCAGCATTCAAGGAGATGAAAATCTCGGGATTACACCTTTATGCTCTGCAACACTTCAGCCACACGGGAGTCTGGAACGATTTCAGGATCATCAGGATTCATGAGCTACTGGCGGCGGTCGGCGGAGCCGGGAGCTTACGCGGCCATCTTGGTTGTGAGCGTAGCTCCTCCCCCGAGTAAGATACTGTTTAACATAGTAGCGGGTGATGTGCAGCTACCAGCATAAGGCTCCCACAGTGGTTGAAGCACGCAGTTGCAGCTCCCGCCTGTCGGACTTTGTGTTGTGTCTGTCCAAGGACCATGGCGTGACTGTGCTACCCCGGACCTACCAAACTTTTGTCCAGGAGACACGAAGGAGGAACACTCTTCGAATAAGGCAAACTGAGCCCAGCATGCCGCAGCAGCTCTGAGAACAGAGATACAAGAGATTGCTGCACCTCCACCCAAACGCATAGTAAGCAATATACACAGTCCTCCTTGCTACCAGTGCCCCCACGATTCTCCTGTACACAGCGGCTCCCATAGAGTGCATGAGAGGAGCCCCCCTGGGTTTGAAAGTACAGTGAAGCAGCATGGAGCAGTTACTGTGGTCCCGTAACAGGAGAGGAAGCACCACACGTTAGCAGCATGGGCAAGAAAACTGCTATCCAGGGCACAAGTCCTATAAAAATAAGTGCGGGGACTGACCAAGTTAGGCAGTATGCAAGTGACATCATAACGCATGCCAACACAGCACATGAAGCATGACATCCCAGATGGCATCACAGGAAGTGATCTCACTGGAAGAGACTGCATTAGGAAGAGTAGCGTGATAAAAGAAATAAAATAGTGCTATTTATATTGGTATTTGTGTAAATACTTGGACAGACCATCCCATCTGACATTCTTACAGTATGTTCAGATATATACAGGGACTGAAACAAGTAAAAAGCATGCATCTCTTAAGTATCTGTGACGAGATAACAAGCTGTGTGCTTTTGTTTCCTCTCCTGTGCATTTGCATTTAATTGAGAGGTTCCAGGACGCCTCCCATTTTATACTCGATCAAAAGGAGGTCTGATGGCCCATTAACTTCTGCCTTTATTTTTGGCACAGCTGGAGGTGAAAAAAAAATCCCCCTAACTGCCTGCACGTTGCTGCAGAGAATGAAAAACAGACAACATGCAGGAACGTGACCGGTGTCTGAAAATGACACTTGGACAAGTTCAACATATTTCTAAGGGGGCCAACTTCTTGGCAGGGGGGACGGCGTCAACCCTGTGAAAATAGTGGGTGGACGCCGTGTACCCATGACTCGTGTCCTGCTGCTATTCACCAATTGAGTCCAGCGCATGGCCGGGACAAAAAGGTTGCATCATGGGAGAGAAGAGGCGCATCATGGGAGAGAAGAGGCGCATCATGGGAGAGAAGAGGCTCACCATGTAAAGTTTCTGCCGTCTGCCCCATGTCGAGTGCCAAACTCCCAGCGCACATTAAATAGGCAAAAAAAGAAAAAAATGAGTCAACCCATAATATTTAAAGCTCACCTGGAAACGAATCCAGTGAAACGTCGGGAGGCTGCACCTTACCGATACCCATATCTACAGTGCATGGTTTGCACCATGCCCGCAGAATGAGGAAAGCTGCTGTGGCCACTAGGCTGTTCTGGTTTACGTTTAAAGTAGCAGCACCCAGTGGCATAGACAGTATGAACGGCAGACGACAGAAAACCCACCCTGGCACCCAGCACGATAAAAAAATAGCCCGCAGTGCCTCCACCTACCTCTGCAGAATGCCCCAGCAGCAAGGGTAGCCTCCCCTCTCTGCAGGTGAGAGCTGCACAGCCCGCAGTTTCAAGAAAGACTGCCAGGGCCTGTGACCAGAAATGCTGCACTACCACCTAGTGGCCATTAGTGGTTAAAGCACCTGCTAAAGTGAACATTATCCACGTTAATGGCCCACAGCGAAGAAGTAGAGACTGTTTTACCTCCCCAAAGGCCCTGATAATAAGCCAGCTGAGCTGAGAATAACTGCACAGTCATCTTGAGCATCACTGTCTATCCAGCGAGCTGCAAGACTGATAGCCAGCACCACACCAAGAAACAGAAGGGACTGAAAAGGTGAGCCCAGCGCGGCAACAACAGGGCACGACCCCTAATGGCTGACTGATGACTCCCAGAAAACCAAACTTACTTTTCCTTGAAGGAGAAAGTAAACACTGGCCAAGAGAGCTGGTAAGAGTCGAGTAAAAGCACAGGTAATGGAACTAAAGACAGACAAGCCCTAAGGCAGCAAGCCGATGAAAAGAATGTGTGCTGCATGCGCGCTCCCAGTGGCTGTCTGACACCACAGCAAATGAGGAACTTGCACCAGACGCCCCTAGTGGTGAACAGACATCGCCGGAAGCCAGGCAAATGGGCACACTAAGCGCTAGATGAAGACACCCATGAAGGACAGAGAGCACGAAGTCAGCAGGGGAGTCAAAGTCTCCACCTCAGACCTTGACAGCACGGGCCGGAGCACAGGAGAGAGTGAACTCTTGGAAAAGAAGTAGTAATGCTGGTTGGAAGAGCCCAGACCAGTGTTCGCTTAAATCAAGGAGAATGTCATACGGATGACCAACCCTGCCAGGTGCACATGAATCGAGGCAGGACCCACATCCGCTACGGCGCAGTCTTGAGGCGCAAGTACAATGCAATTCAGCGAAGAGGAGGTGGAAGAAAGGTTGCCTGCCATCTACGGGGTGATGGTGAGAGAAACGGGCAACCCAAACTACCCTTGAGGGCTCGGGCAAAGTAAGAGGGATGGGTAAATATGCCTTCAAGGGATTTATTAATTTGAATTATTAGTTTATTTTAAGCTAACATTTGGGAGCAAGATGGAAGATATGCTTGCTAATTGATTTCTTTCAACTCGTCAATTCTCTTAGGCAATTTCTTGTAAACGGGTACAACTCCGTTCAAGAGCGAACAATCATATGGAGTAAATCTCAAAGAGGTGTATAGAACAGACAAAAACCGGTGTGTATATATGAAAGAATTACATTTTATATTAGAATTTTTCAGGGTACTTGTATACAATACATACAATGAAACAAAAGGTAATTATTAAGCACTTGAAAACCTTCACTATGACAATTGCAACACTTTTTCTTAAAATAAACCACAAATCAATATCAAAGAAAAAAGTGTATAAAGTCGACGTTTCGGTCTCTAGTTTTGCATTAGTGAGACTATCTTCAGGACTGTATAGTATTGAGGTTGTAGACCCCTAGAGACAATCAGACTAACTTTACTCAATTTCTTCAAAATCGTGCCGCTGGAGATGTGCAACTCTTAGTGGCCCTTGCAGCAGTGTGGTCAGATTTTATTGCGTGTCGATGAAAACTTCCTCAGACTGGAGGGAAATCTCGGTATTCATACGAGTGTAGAACTAGAGATGGACTTATCAATCTTAATTAGGCTGGAGCTCGCGTATTCAAACTTTATGGCGTGTTAGTTGCAACTTTGAGCCAGCACAAGGTATCACGTATTGAAATCGTGGATGTCCCAGTTATTTTAACAGTCTTATTTAGAGCGACCAGCACTTTATGGGGGACATCAGATAAGGAATTCAAGACTGCACTCCTAAATATTATTATTAAAATTGAGTGCATGACAGATAGATCAAATCAATTCTATAACTCTCCAGTCAAATCAATGGCGATTGTTGATATGATTGTTCGCTCTTGAACAGAGTTGTACTCGTTTACAATAAATTGCCTTAAAGAATTGATGAGTTGAAAGAAATCAATCAGCAAGCATATCTTCCATCTTGCTCCCAAATGTTAGCTTAAAATAAACTATTCATTCAATTGAATAAATCCCTTGAAGGCATATTTACCCACCCATCTAAGGAGACAGGCACAGAGGAAATCCCAGAGGTGGGGCCCCGTGTCGTACATATGCAGGAAGGGCAGCATCTACACCCTAACTGCACTAGTAATGCCTCGCAGGGGCCAAAGTCTATTCAGGGAATGCCCCCAACACTGCATTAAGACTGTGCTGCACATCGATCCACTACAGGCAGGAGGAGAGTCGCATGTCCCCGCTTGGCAAGCTGCCACCAACGCAAATGGAAGGACACATCTCCAACAGCGACCCTGAATTGCACCCAGAATGCCAGGTTGAGGTGGACAAAGTTATGAAAGAGGCTGCAAACCCGATCCATCAAAGCACGCCTACTTCCCAAAAGGGCTGACGCACCCGAGAAGATGCCCAGTCCTAAAAACAGGATCGGACCTGCAAGTGGTCCGTGACGGGAGAAGATGTGCAGTCCAACGGACATGACGGAGCTGGCAGGAGGTCCCAGGGAGAACAGCTGACAACACGTGCTTGTCGCCGTTTCGCAGCATGTGCAAAGAAGAAATGTGGCCGGCTGACACACTACACTGCAAGCAAGAACTGAGGAAGAAGAGAGTGTGGCACGTTGCCTCATTGAAACGAAGAAAAGGAGCGGAGAGAAAGGAGTGTGGCAATCCTGTCACACTGAAGAACAGACAACCAAGGGTGCACAGGAGAAACTTACAGGTGGACAAGAACGTGGACTCATACCAATACATAAGTACACCTACGAATACATGCCAGCCACCGGGGTGTGGTGACGTCACGGGAGACAGCTCAGCAGGAGTTCCGAATGTTAGCTGCCGCCATGTGTAAAAAGTGTATCTGTCCCATGCACACAGTGTGACTGCCTAGCCTCCTGTCACCGGCTTCATCCGGCAAATGGCATCCCTGCTTGCAAACACACGCCAAAGAAGAAGGGCTGCACCATCTATGCAATGGGCTACGTGGGCTGCAAAGTCCCTCCAGTCATCATTCGTTCACACAAGTCATCTCCACCTGTCGAACAAGTCATCTAATAGCAACCCCTCCTTAATTTGTAAGGTGCATCACCACCACCCTTGGATCATTAAGTAACAAGACTGGAGTCCTGTACCATTGTCAAACAAAGTGACAAGAAGCACTAGTGACGATCTAAAGAATCAGTGACCACCTGCTCAACTGGCTTGCATCCTGATCCTGGAAGCGAGAGCATGTTTTGATCAATTCACATTCACCCCTGGTGTTGCATGAGTGACTAGGTAGTGGCTACACAGTGTTTTTGCTGCTGTCTAGATGCAGACACATATGCAGCCCACAAGCAGTCCTGTGGCAACTCAGCCAAGGGGCCCCTCCCAAGCGTGAGAAATGGACTTGACTAGCCCCACTGATGTATTCAAGGAGGTAACTAGGCCGTGTCAGACCAGGTTGAAAAAAGATGACACAAAGTTTGGTGGTCTTATGTAGAAGGTACAGTGAGGGCATACATACTGAAAGCACCTGCAGCAGCAGCCTATGGGGCTCTAATATGGGACGCACCAAATATGAATAAACCAGTAGCTGAGTAAAATATATAGCATGGGAGTTAATAGCTCTGCTCCATCGGTCCCACTTACCACACCAAGTAGATGCAATTTAAACATATTCTAATATAGCACCACTCCTACTTTGGATGAGCATTTTTGTAGTTTTATATAATACAGGGGATTCTGAAATCCCTGTATAAAAAACCATCTCTAATTTCGTTATATTCAGCAACTTGTGATGCACCCAGTCTTTGATTATAAAGAAATTATATCAAAACTCAATTATAATAACTTATTACAGTTGAGTTCTGCCTTCACAATGCCTGCTGACTGAGCCATCGACCTAGGGAAAAGCAGGTCAGGCCGAGGAGCATAATTAAAGCAGCTGTTAAAATAAGGGAAAAGTAAATCTTGCTTTCATTGCATCTGGTCAGTTTTTTAAGAAGTAAGGAGTTATTTATGGCAACATGTTTATTTTTTTGCAATTGTTGCCTGATTATAGAAATGTTAAAATCTTTCTGCAAGTTTCTACGGTGACTTTTTTAAAAATAAATTTCTTTTAAAATGCTTCTAATATCTTTTTGCAACAAATATCCAACAAATTTTTTGATGTTTAATTTTGCACTAGAGGTATAATTTTTAGTCTTCATGTTTGCAAACATGCTCTCTCTTTCACATAAAAGAGGTATGTACCAAGAATGTAAGTGGTGTATGTATTATAAGGAATAAGGCGCTACTTGCTGTACATGAAAAGGCAGGCTGTACCTTTTTCCTTCAGCTTTGTTACTCAGTCAGTCAAAACCACTTTATTCCGTTAATAAAAACCATAGAAGTACACAACATACAACATATATCACATTATCAATAGAAAAAATATAAAATTCATAGGTAAGCTTGGGCGACATAAAACATTTTGTTAGCAGAGTTCATAGATATACAAAATAAAACAAGTAACCAATAAGTCATACAAAACAGCGGACAATCCAAGATACATCTTAATCCGCATAGAATTCTCAAATCTAAGGGCAAGTATTAAAACAAAATTAATTTGATCATATGAGAATGGCCGGATTACATGTCATTGGATGCCGTTTTTTCCTAAGCCTCACAGCAGCCAATAGGAAGCTCGCATTATTAAATATTGTTCAGCATATGTAGATATAATAGAGCAGGTCTGAAACATATAACCTTTTCCCTTTAAAATGGGGATTAAAAACTTTCTACGCATGTCACTAAAATGTTCACAAAACAATATAAAATGCATGGTGTCCGGGGTCGAGAAAGTATCACAAGTACATGGGGCTAAGTCGTTCACCCTATTCTGGTCCGGCAAATCTGCTAATAAACAATAAATAAGCTTAAAACTAAATCTAATTAAAAGGAGACGATGGAAAGGCTTAGTAACAAATCTCAAATAAGGTTCTATCAGTGGGGAAGTTTTTAACAGAAGATATGCTTTCACAGTAGGTTTCATTATTTCAGTCGCCTCTCTCTCTAAAAACACCAAGTTAAAAAAATTAGTTTTGACCCACACCAGGTCCTCTTTCCTTATTTTACCGGGGGAATCAAAGAGTTCGGGGCGCCCTAGTTTATTTAAAATTGACTTAACATATTGTAACCACAGCATACTGCTTGCTCTCTCCAAGGAGACACAATCCCTGACAATCTCTTGGTTCAGTGCCAATTCTGGATTAGTCCAGATCGTTAGCCAACATACCACTGGGCCCAACCCTAAAAAATCAGAAACATAGCCAATGCTTAATTCTTGATGTATAACATAGGTGCGTGTAGATTGGGGGACCGACAACAGAAGCCTTAAGAACTTACTTTGGACTATCTGACACCCCTCTACCGATTTGTATCCCTATATTGCAGACCCATACATTGCAATAGCAATGCATTTGGACCTGTATATGTTTAGCATGGCTTCGATTGGCTTGGCCCCAAGTCATTGAGCAACACCCTGGATGGCTGCTGTAGATTTTACCATGGCATACTTTTTTGCTTTCCGTTGAGGAACCCATAAACCCCTCTCGTCAGACAAAACCCCCAAGTATGTAAAAGAGGTCACCCTAGTCATCTCTTTGCCTTCACAGTAAAAAGTGTTATGGTTCTTTGGTTTCTGGCCCATAGTCATTGTGTGTGATTTGTCTATGTTGACAATTATATTCAAAGATTGCATTCAAAGGGTGTGGCTTAGCGCGGAATGCGAAGGCCGCTAGCTTGAGAGGCTCCGGAGCCGGTGACCCTCCACGTCTATCCGGCACCCGAGTGTCAGGACACCTTGGGGGACAACTGCTGCCACTATTGAGCTGATCCCTGGCGACCGACCCTCGAAATCCACCGAGATATAGCCGGTTGCAGTCGCGGCCCAACTGCATATCCAGAGCCGGAGACTGCACCAGAGAACGTAAGGCGGGGCGACGCACTGACCCGAGCCGCCTGAAATGCAAGCCCGCAGCTGAGGTCTAAACTCTAAGACATTGGTGAGGAGCGCTACACAACCGACAGCGGGAGGTCACACGCACCAGCCTTCGAAAGACGGGAGAAGCCCTGGAGCTCCCGGAGGGACGAGACGAGTGGCGAGGGCGGAAGCGCCCAACTGAGACGTCGCCAAGGGCTCAGGGTTCTGGGCCCCATAAAGCCTCTATACGTCGTGGTGGGACCTGACCTCTTTGTGCTTGAAAGATCACAACACTCCGGTCCGCCCTTTTGGAAAACCATCCACACAGGCCGAAGGAAAGATCCGCATACTGGCTGCGGCTGCGGGGGAGTCGAGTTCACTGCGCCTCTGGAGGTACCTGACCGGCCCCCGGGAGAGGAGAAGCTGTGAAAGGCGAGGTGCTGAAGGGGGGTCCACAGCTAAGCCACAAGCCCCCACGTGGCTGAGAAACCAAACAAGCATTGGCCAGTACAACCAGCCGCTTGCACCTCATGGGAGTTACAAAGGGACACCGGTCGGCACTCATTGACCCAGGAAGACAAGGCAACACTGACGGGCTGCACAGCGACGCGGCGGGAAGCACATTGGAAGAACGCCCATCATTAGGCCGCAACGGTGCATGCTACATGAATCTCCAAAGACAGGGGCCCCCTGCTTGAGATATAGCCACAGTTCAACTTGTCACCCGGGTGCCTTATTACCACACCTGTCGAGGGGTAGGACAGAGCTACAGAGCAGAGGACATAATCAGCGTTGAGCTGGCTAGGTCTGGTGAGTGGCTGCAAAGATGTCTGGGACCAGGGGTAACAAACTGGCGCAGCAGAATAAGTTGGACAGATACAAGTTACCTAAACCAACTCCCCCAGATCCCCAACATATGACTAGTACCAAGGCAGACTCGGAAAGGAGTCGCAAAGAATTAACGCTTTAAGATGTAATGGATGCAATATCAGGGTTTCGAACATCCCTCGAGCAGAGGATGGATGCGATCAGAACAGAGGTGACCCTGATTAGAGCGGACTTAACCAAAATAGGGGAGAAGGTGAAACTAATTGAACTTACTACTTCCAGCCTGGTTGATAACCCATCCCAGATACAGAGCGGTGTCCGAGAGCTACAGGCGTTCTAAAAATTGGCGGAAGAAAAGCTCGATGACTATGAAGGGCGCACCTGCTGCAATAACGTGCGCATCATTGGGGTCCCTTAGAAAGCAGAGGGATGCGCCTCAGACCTATTTGTAGAAGACCTCCTACTCACCCACCTCCAACCCAAGGCATTATCCAAATTCTTTGTGTTCGACAGAGTGCACAGAACTCCTGGGGGCAGGCCGAAGCCCGGAGCACCACTACGACCGATCCTGGCGCGTCTGCTGAACTCCCATGACCAAGATGTAATCCTCCAGAATGCATTGGGTGCCCTGCCTCTTCCTTATGAGAACTCAGGCATTTTCTTCTTTCTTGACTTCACCCTAGCCGTACAGAAGCAGAGAAGATCATTTCTGGCAATAAAGAAGAAACTGCGGGACAAAGGCGTGAAGTACGCAATGTTGTTTCCCACCCGGCTCAGAGTGGAAGATGATGGTAAAGCCTGGTTCTTTAATCGCCCAGAGGATGCCGCAGACTGGCTGGAGAGCTGGAGAAGAGCAGATGCTCACACCACAGATACTATGACTGGTGTGGCCTAAACACAGGCCCATGCAATCTGCTAAACTGTGAGTGGTATAGCGACATAGCCATGATTTGGGGTTTGGGCCGTGGATGGGATGGATGGAACCCACTTGTTAGGTACACTAGGACAGCACAATTAATGTTGTTAGATAATGAAGTTGTTGCCCGGGGTCCGACGCAGGGAGCCTTGATAGCTTTCACACCAAGGAGGGTTCACAAGGTTAAAGTCCTCCCCCAACTCAAGCCCTAGTGTGAAATAGAATAGCCGATTTTTGCTACTCTATTTTAGGACAATAGGCATACTACATTTAGTGAGTTACCTGAGTTTTTTAGTAGGGACTAACAGAGGTCCTGATGAGTAAAGCAGTAGGGGACTGCTTACGAAACATGTCGACCAAGTAGGGCACATTATAGCCCTACCACAAACCCTTTTTAAACATTTCCAGCAAGGGAAGTAAATAAATAACTTTTTCTACTAGCCAGGAAATGTTTAACTTTCTTATATGTATACACATAAGTTCCTACACACCCCCATTCACTTACACAATTTTCACATCACACATAGCCTATTCCCAAATATAAAGTGCTCCCGCGTAGTTCATAGGTCGTAGCACGCCCCGCCCCGTAGAGGGACGGGAAGACCCCAATGATGAAGCATGACACTATGGGATTCATAGTGTGTGAGGGGTATTTTAAAAACACATAGTGCTTGCCTTTGCCATCTGCAAAGATCAGCCCTTCACACTCCTTATTTTTGAAAATTAAAATAAAAAATCTTTTTCTTTTACCCATTGATAGAATCCCATTGTTTGTATATATAGTTAAGGAGGGTGATTCTATCACCACTACCTCTACACTTCCCCTTTTGTTCATTTGAATAAAGTCCTCCCCTTTCAGTTAAACTACAGTTAGTTAACAGTTTGGGCGACAGGCACTCTGCATAGTTTGTTTTTCGATGGGCAGTTTAAGGCCCAGAGTACAGGGGAGCAGGTATTGTGTACAGATGCCTGAATATACCACCGTACGGAAGATAGAGAGTTGGGAGTGGAATTCCGAGTTCATGTTTGTTTTTGTTGAATCAATGAGATACTGCAGTACTTATCAATAGGATTTCATGACTCCCATTCTGATGAGTACACATTGGGACAAAAGCTTTAAAATACTGAGTTGGAACGTCAATGGGCTGGGGGACAAGGTCAAGCGTAGCATAGTGCCGCAATTTATCTGAAGACAAGCCCCGGATGTTATCCTTCTTCAAGAAACACACTTGGTGGGTAACTCCAGTAAGGCACTAAAAAGATGGGGTTACAGACTAGTGGCCCAGGCAGGCTTTACAACAGGTTCCAGAGGTGTGGGTATAATGTTGAAAAACTCCTTCCCCTTCTCGACGTAATCCACATGGTCAGACAACCGGGGTATATATTAGGGGTTCACGGGACAATGGGAGGGACACACGCTAACATTTATGTCTGTATACATCCCGCCCAGCATACAAAGATGCACTTACAAGGACCTTGGCCCAATGTTGCTCTCGGTCCCAAAGAGTCTCCTGGTGGTGGGTGGTGACCTTAATTCAGTGGTCTCTGGTACGCTAGACCGATACTCGCCAAGGGAGCTCGGAACCTCACAGAGGTGGCTGCCTGACTTCCTGGAGGCCTTCGGACTCGTAGATATTTGGAGAATGTATCATCCAAGCAGCACCCACCACACCTTTCACTCAGGGGCACATAACAGCCTATCCCGCATAGATTATCTCCTCGTCTCGGAGTCCCAGGTAGCCACTGTCCAGGAGGCCAGACACCTAGCGCGGGCCATCTCCGACCACTCTCCAGTGTGGGCTCAAATAGTTCTGGGTCAAGAAAAAGTGGGTAGAATCGCACCCATAAACCCATGGTACCTTCGTAATCCTAGCGTTTGAAAAGCGCTTCTTCAAGCTTTCGACCACTTCTTCCAGGAGAATGAGGGGTCAGTCGGTCCCCCAGACCTTGTGGGAGGAATTTAAATCAGTGATAAAAGGTCAAGCCCTCCCCCTAATAGCCGGGACCCGAAAGGAACGACAAAAGAACTAGTTGACGTGGAAACTGAAGTCCTCCGATTGAAGGAAGATCTGGAAGAGGCGGTCACCCAGGAGAAACTGCACATCCTACAACTTAAAAAGAACGCGTATAAAGCATTGACCACAGACAGGGCTAAAACTCTGGGGAGAGAAAAAGAAGGCAGAGTGTATGACCTTGGAGATAAACGGGGTAAACTAATTGCATGGCTAGATAAGAAAGAACTGGCGAGCAAATTAGTGCCAGCACTGGTTGAGTAAAGTCGGTCAGCTGGTCACAGACCCCCAAACAATAGCCAAACAATTTGCGACACACTATACTACAGTTTATCACACGAGTACGACATATACCGAAGAAGGCTCCCACCAACCTCTTAAGGACATCTCACTCCCCACCCTCGCAGCTGAGGACCTGAGCCTATTAGAAAGTGATTTCACAAATGATGAAATAGCAGAAGCCATCCGTAGCCTTCAGTCGGGAAAGGCCTTAGGCCCCAACGGACTGCCGATCGAACTTTATAAGCTTAGACCAGACATACTGGCCCCACACTTGTGAGACATGTTTGAGGAGAGTAAACGGCAGAGGATCCTTCCACTGGATCAGAGGATAGCCACACTGATCACTATTCATGAAGTGGGCAAACCAATAACAGAATGTGCCTCCTACAGGCCAATCACTCTACTTAACGCAAAGCCTAAAATACTAGCTAAACTCTTAGCGAACGGGCTTGTTAAAGTCATAAGGGGGTTGGTACACACTGACCAATCAGTCTTTATGCCTCACCGTAACACTGCTTTGAACCTGGGTAAATTGCATGGTATTATTGGGAGACATGCCACAATTTAAGAAGACGCAATAATAGTCTCACTTTATGCCACTATGGCGTTTGATACCATTGAATGGCCATATCTTTGCGCAGTCCTAGGCAAAATGGGGTTCGGGCCTAGTTTTATTCAGTGGGTCCGGTTTCTGTACTCTGAACCACTGGCACAGGTTGTAGTAGACAACAAGAAATCTGAAGTGTTCGCGCTGGGCTGAGGGACTCGCCAGGGCTGTCCGCTGTCCCCTCTCCTCTTTTCCCATTAGCCACTAACAGCATGAATCCGTAAAGGCGCTGTGATACAAGGACTGCGATGGTCAGCGACATGGGAAGACCGTATCTCATTGTATGCGGACGACATACTCTTGTTTTTAGCCTCCCCAAGTGCATTCCTGGAAAGTGTACTCGACATTTTTGCAGCCTTCGATAGGTTCCCCGGATATTCCATCAACTGGAGTAAGTCTTTCCTATACGTCCTCAGTGGACCCCAGCCAATCCTGCCTCGGAATTGCCCCATACAAGTCACCACAGTTGGGTTTCAATACCTGGGCATCTTTATCACTTCGGACCAGAAACTCAGATTCGAACGGAACCTGCTCCCACCACTACAAAGATTGAAGCAAGATATAACAAGCTGGAAACACTCCCACTCTCCCTGTTGGGCAGAGCGGCACTCTTTAAGATGGTGTCCCTGCCCTGCTTCCTCTCTGCACTGCAGAACTCCCTAGTTCCAGTTCCAACAAGCTACTTCAGAGATATAGAGGGCCTACAAAGAGATTTGCTATGGAGCAGGAAACCGAGAATATCATTGGCCAAGATAACGCTCAGCTGGTACGATGGAGGCATCGACCTCCCGACCTCAAAAGGTATTATTGGGCTTCACATCTTGCAGCAATAAACCACTGTAATTGTAGACGAATGGACAAGCCGGGCTATGCCATGGACAGGTGGCTATTACCAGGAGGGAATTACAATAGGGCTTGTACTCAAATCCCCACAAACAAATCACCTAACAGGACCGACCGGCCATTAAGCCCACGTTTGGCATGTAGCAAGTAGAAGTTTGGGGTGGGGGCTGACACTCGCCACCCCTATCTGGGATTCTGAAAAATTGGGGAACCACTGGACCTCGATGGGGTTCGACAAGTGGGATCTGATTGGGATCTTAACAATGGGGACTTGTGGGTGAAAGGCGACGTGAAACGCTTGTCTCCCTGCAACAGGAACAAGAACTAGCCAATTCAGAATACTTTAGATACTTACAGGTTCGGCACGCACTGCAGACACACCTGCCCAAAGGGTCCTCCCCCAGAATATTCACCACTCGAAGACAGATTGCTAGATGGCTACCTACCTGAGAAAGCCATTTTGCTGACATACAAGAAGTTGATCAACAATGCGTTGGACCCCCTCCAACACACGAGGGAGAAATGGGAAGGAGACAGTTTAGAAATAGATGATGAGGAATGGCAGAAAGCAGTTGCCTCACCTAGGGAAGTGGCAATCTCGGCACGCCTGAGATTAGTTCAAATCAAAATCCTACACAGTATAAACATCATGGGTCCATGTCTGGTCCGTATGGGGAAATCGGAGGAGGGAGAATGTAGAAGACAATGCGGCAGTGAGGGCACTTTCATGCACATATTATGGGAATGTGACCACATACAGCCATACGGGAGCAAAATACACTACATAATTAGCGAAACATTAGGCCTCACCATTCCTCCCGAAGCAAAGAGATGCCTACTAAACCTATGGGAGCCAACGAATCTAATTAGTAAGAGCAAGCTATAGGTCACCCTAGGGTTCATGTTAGTAAAGAGAAATATAGCACAGCTATGGGGAGCCACACATCCACCCAAAATAGCAGCATGGAAGCAAGACCTAGATTGGTGTATGTTAAGGGAAGACGGTTTATATTGCTCGGGCTGTCCCAAGAAGTGGTCCCAAGTCTGGAACGCATGGAATGGAATGAATAATGAGGAAATATTTGTACCCCCCCCCCCAAGTTGTGACCTCCCCGATGACCCTCCCTCCCCATAAAATTTAAACATTGACGAATCACTGAGTTGTACCGGTCTGAAAAGTTGATTATTCATATCATACTGTATTCATACCTTTTGAGTGTATAATGAGCTATCGATTCACTATCTTTAATAAAAAAAGAAGTATAAAAAACAGATTGCCTACAGGCCCCAAAGGAGTCCAAAAGCCTGTGGAGCCCTACAGCTGAGCGAGCCAACAGTACTGCGTCATCCGTATTTAGGGGGGCAGGAATAGCCCTGTCCCCTACACGTGGGATATCTGGGCTATCAGAACATAGGGAGGTGCCTAAATTGTTTATATGAAGTAAAAAGCAGGGGTGCTAAAATACAGCCCTGTCAGACGCCTCTACCAATGCTAAAGTGTTTTGTGCATTTGCCATCTTGGTTGACTCTCACCCTTGCATATAGATTCCTATGTAGGTCGGCCAGGAAATAGACTAAGCAGTGATCCATTCCCATATCGACCAATATGGCCTATGGCTTCGATCTATTTACTAGTTCGAATGCTTGCGATAGATCCATAAAAGCCAACTGTAATGTCCCGGCCTTGGCCGCTGTGTATTTTCCATCTAATAGGTGCAAATTTAAGCACAGGTCCAATGTACTCCTACCTTTTCTAAAACCATATTGGAGATTTTTTAATACTCCACTGTCATTTAACCAATCCGAAAGTTTACTTAAAATGACTCTCCCTAGCCCTTTTACCGCGGAGTCAAGCAGGGATATAGGCCTATAGCAGCTAGGGTCACCTCTCAGGCCTTTTTTAAAAACCGGTATAATGGTAGAGTGAGACCAAGACATTGAGAATCCCTGCTGACTACCCACATTAAAAACTTTAGTTAACATTTTTGCCCAAAAGATTGGATTCTGTTTATACAAGTCAGCTGGGACCCCATCCGGGCCAGGGGCCTTATTGCTGCGAGTCATTGGTTTAATTGCTACCTCAACTTCTCCTTCATTAAAAACCACTACTCAGTTCATGATTTGAGGGGGCAGGGAATACCAGCACAGCCGATCCCTCGCGCATGGATTGAAAATGAGAGTACCATTGAGTCTCAGTGATGTTGCATTCTAAGCAAGAGTTGTCGGTTCCCGAGAAGAAGGGTTTATTTACCATTGACCTAAATCTGGAACTGTCCTTAAGGACCTCTACTGCTAATAAGTAATTCCATGCTTCTTCCTTAATTTCATGTTTAAGCCTATTCAAGGCACACTTATATGACTTTCTTAGTGTGGCTATGTGAATATTATCCCAAGGGATCTGTTTCAGGGCAGTAAGAAGCTTCATTTGTGCTTCGGAGCAGTTCCTATCAAACCATCTCTCGCCTTTTTCTGTGTGTCTTCTGCTAGGCAGGGTGAAGCTTAACGTTACCTGGCTACAAATTCCTTTGAACGCTGGGAGTACTTCAGCCCCCAGTTTTGTTGGATCAAGACAGATGCCGAAGTTCTCCTCGGCACTCTGCCAAAGGTCCTGAAGGAAGAGGTCCCGGAATTACTGTAGTCCCTTTTAACCTAAATCTATGGTCTGAAGGTTTTAAACAGGTGGCTATAGATGTTTTTTCCTTGTTTGCCCTTTAAACCGGCACACCCGCCTAGCACAAGATGAACAGGATTGTGGTCACTATAATGGGACCACTGTGCATTGTAAGAAACCACCTGATTTGACAATACAGGAAGAATAAATATATAATTAATTATAGAGTCCCTTCCCCTTGCCTTAAAAGTGGGGATCCTCGCCTCAGTATTGATTGTGCTGGTTTGAATGAGATCTACTGCAGCCAGAAGGTCCTCCAAACATTAGCCTTGCTGGGGAAGCTCAAAATGGGGCTTAAAAAAATTATCCGTCCCAAAGAAATATGTAACATGACAGTTCATAATGCATAAATGAATACTAAAATTGTCCAAGATTATAATGGAATAAAAAGTGGTTTCCTTTATTTTATAATCCTCTAAAAAACATTTCAGATTACATAATGTTATAAAGTTACTCTCAAATTAATTATAAAAATTGACAATCAACAATTTTTAGTATTAGTGAGGGTAATTTCTATTGCTAGGCAATTACAAGATCCAGTGTCCACAATACAATTATTTCCTAACAATTTGAGTGAAATTAATGTTAAGGGACTCCCCTTTGCTCTGCCTGCTGGGGAGGGCCGTGCAGGCTCACCATATGACTTATACCCATCCAACCAAAAATAGTTTTGCCTGTCCCATGTCTCTTGTAAGCCCACTATATCATATTCTCTTAAAAGATCAAGCCACCTAGGATCATCCCTTTTACTCATTAGCCCTGCTATGTTCCAACTAAGAAGCTCACAATTTATGTTGTTACCCTCATTAGTCCCGAAACCCCTAGTTCTATAAGAGCTGTGATGCCCGCTGAGGGAGGGGAGGCTCCAGTCAATCATTTTCATCCAGGTGGCTGAAAGGGAGGAATCTATTTGCACATGGTAAAATGTTCTCCCTTCCTACCTCCACTGAGGGCTTGGTAGGCAATATGAGTGGGGTCGGGGCCCTATGTGCAATCGTATTACAAAACTGGTCACCCCTAGTACTTGAACTGGGCATTCAGCACACCTTCCTATTTGCTGGTACGAAATTCCCCCCGCTGACTCCCTCAGCCTAACTGTAGCCCCTCTGATGGTGGATAAAAGAACCCCAGAGGTAGGGCACTGATCCCCCGGCCCTAATTTGAGCCCCCCTGAAACAGCTTTCCCGCTATTCCTGCATGGTCAAAGTTGATAACAATGCAATCTCCCTCGGTCTGTTTTGGCCTATAGCTAACCTAGCCAACTCGTCTGACCATTATGATGTAAGAGGAAGCCTGCGCCCCTTTGCTAGAAGGCTGTTTACATCATAACTTTGTTTTACGTAAAAGATCCTGAGTAGATTCCAAACAGTTCTCTATAAGCGGCGGCATACCTATAAGAATTGCAACTAAGGGGGTAGCATCTGGTTGCAGGTCAAGTCTGCAACTATTAGTGACCCTGTTATCCGACGTTTTCACTGGGGTCTTACCCTGTCCTACGTGTCTTTGATTGGCGACAGGGATTGACTTTATATCTTTGCGATGCTTGCCAGTTTCACAACAACCCAGAGCCGATACTCGCTCGGTGCCAACTAGGGAGCACAGGCTAGTCTGAGGCAGGGTCCAAATTACAATCCTTGAGGCCCCACTCTACCTTATTGGCAACAGTCTGAGTTTGGGAAGTTGATAAAACACATCTAACCTTCGCCATACATTTGTTATTCAGGTCCCTTAATTGAGTCTCAAGGTGCTCTAGTTTCCCCATTACCCCATTTACCAGTGATTTAAAAAGATTGGAAATGTCTTTAATAGCAGCAGAAAAGAGGGACTCCAGGAACGAATAAATAGGTCCTCCATAGCTTGTCTAATGACTGTGTGTACGAGGGAATCACAGCTTTGATCAGGTACACAATCGTAATTCGTGTTAAGACTGATGGAATCAAACCAGGTTTTTCCTTTTTTTTTTTTTACTGAGGGTTAAGGCGGTTCCTTATGCTGGGGTGCACCCTTTCCCATAGACTTTCCCACTACAGACTGAGGCCCTCTACCGGTGGTCCCTGAGCCCATCCCCAGGGATTCCTGTGCACTAGATGTAGCTAGAGTCTCAATAGGGTTTACAATCCGGGGAGGAGTAACTAGGGGGACGCCCAGGTTGACCAGTCCTCAAGCCCAGCTAGTCCTAAGCATTCTGGATTTCTTGAGTTAGGGTCCCCACTGCAGAAGTTAGATATGAGATTATAAAGGCAGAGTTCCTAGGCACTTTTGCTTTTAGTTTCCCCGGGTCAAGAATACATGGTTATTTGCGCTTACCAATAGTAGTGGCAGAAAAGTAGATGAAAGAGGGGTGGCCCAGCCTCTTCCAGACTCAGACGGGCACAGACAGGCCCGCTCTTGGCCCGGGCTTCGTACACCCACGTGCCTACAGTGCTGTGGGAGCCTTTTGCAGATGTTAAAGCGCCTCCATGTGCGGGAAGCTTACGTTGGCGGCAGCAAGCCGCTCGGGAGGCTGGGACTTTTAGTCCTGGTTGTCCCCTGTGCTCCCGGGCAGAATCAGGCAGCAGGCAGCAAAGAAACCGGCGTCCTGTGCTGCGGGAGCCCTTTGCAGATTTTAAAGTTCCTCAAGGCGCGGGAAGCTGACGTTGGCAGCAGCAAGCTGCTCTGGAGGCTGGGACTTGTGGTCCTAGTTGTGCCCTGTGCTCCCGGACAGAATCAGGCAGCAAAGAAGCATCCGTTGTTACTCTATATGGTCATGGAACTCATCAGTGACTTGCAATATCCTTATAATGTACAGCAAAGGGACCTGTAGCTCACATATATCGCAAACGTGACCCGAGGGCATTGGAGCGCTTTACATGAGCACCAGATTACATTATACAAGGTTTGATTTTTTTAAATGTAGGCATGGGGAGATTACATGATTTGCCCAGAATCACATGATGTTGAGCTGACGCATGACTCAAACCTGATTCCCCAGTTCCAAAGTAGGCAGCTCTGGCTGTTGGGTCACATCTCCTGCCCATGTTGAGTAGAAAAGAAATGCATATGGAAATAGAGCAACTCTTCCCCATTCATATTGTCGACACCATGCCTGAAGCATATTAAAATAATGAACAGTGTCTAGGAACATCAAGAACACATTCAAGTCATATATTAAAGAAGCTCTTATAGTAAAATGAACTCTCTCTGGGATTTAGTGTATATCTTTTAGAGTTTGTCTAATGAAGGAAATGAAGGAAAGAAACATGGTGCCTGCTAATGAGACGTGGGACTCCTCCACTGAGAGCTTGTGGGGGGCTACTCTGGTATGGATGATGAGAGAAAAAAATTCACTGTAGTATGAATGCTTGAGGCATGTTGGTGCATTCTCTATCATGCCAGTTTAGGAATAGCCAAGACAAAACCGTAAAGAGAGCGTGCTCGCAAAACAGGATGTGAGATGTGTGAAGAGGGGTCTTCATTTATGTATGGGAAGTGGCAAAACCAACCCCCAACTGTGAATTTTATTGCAAAGTTTTCAGGAAACATTGCAGGGAAAAAACAGAAATAGCAATATAAGGCCCGAGCCTTACCCTCTAAACTCCGTAAGGGCCAATGTGAATATTAACTGTAGAATGATGGATAGCAAAGGGGAATCGTTATGTGTAATGGGTCTGGCACGGAATCAGACATCTTTCTACCATGCCCCATCTGTATGTTTTAGACAAGCTTGCAGATTACATTGGTATGTGGACATTTCTCTAAATAGTTTTTCTATTTTTCTAACTTTCTTAACAATAAAGGGTTAACATGTATTTCTGACCATTAGTATTGTGCTTTGTTTATTTTATGATCGCATATTTATCGTAGAAATGAATTTGAATGACATTAAGAAAATGTTTTCCATTCCTCCACAACCAAGTTGCCGTTTTGATATGTACAAACGAGACACACATTTTTGGGAGACAGCTGATAATTATGGCAGATAAGCTGCAGTGAACATTTTACAAAAGCAATTCCTGGCAAAATACAGTCACTAAAGTTGATTAATTCTCGGTAGATCGTGTTTCTCTGTTCAGATTAGCCTTGTTTCGACCTCTGTGCATAGTTTATGAAAAGGTAAATGAGACTGCCAGTGTGGACATGAATATATATATC
Organism: Lissotriton vulgaris; assembly: GCF_964263255.1. Classification (NCBI taxonomy): domain Eukaryota; kingdom Metazoa; phylum Chordata; class Amphibia; order Caudata; family Salamandridae; genus Lissotriton; species Lissotriton vulgaris. The sequence goes on from NC_141691.1 coordinate 1,068,630,159, forward strand.
ACAGGCTGACAGACAAAATGCTTTTGAATAAACCAATGTAGGGCAACTACTGCATGATAACTTTACTGTTCTGAGAGGGCTGGTGCATGATAGGAGATTTATCGAAGAAATATTACATTTCCTTTTTATTCCAGTGTCACAGTCAGCGCCCCTGATTCCTGCTGTTAGTGACTAGAACATACATTTACAGTAATGCAGCCAGTAATTTCAGTATGAGTTCATAAGAATCTATTTGTTCATGTATATGTTACCTTGAAATGTTAAAATAGATAGCAGTTTAAAGGTCAGTTGTTGAATAAATATAGAATGTGCTGCACTCTTGAAACTATTGCATACATAACACACAATCATGGTGTAGTTTCTTTGATCAAGTTGGGAAGAAAAAGAGGCATTTTTTCAATATTCTGTAATTCAGTGTGCTCTACATCAAAGGTGATAAAGTGGCATTCAATACTATTTACTGAAGGTACATTTTAAAAGTCACCTCCAAACTGAATGAATGTTATTTACAAACCACAAGTATCGAGCAATGCTCAGACTCACTGAAAACCAATGAACTCTCAAATAATCATATCTTTGAGGATGATGTTCACGTACAGAAAGAAGAACCCAATGACTGTACGGCTTCACAACTCACCTTCTTATTGCTCAAACATTAGAACAAAAAGATTCATGAAAAAAGCTGCACCCTCGGCCTTCTTATCTTAAAATAAAGTATTCTCCAGTCTGATAACAGTATAAGGGTGGATTGGTTAGATCACTTTAAGTTTGGTTTATCCTACTCTCTCATCAAAACCGTGATTAGCAGCTAGTGCCAAAACTCAGAAAATTGTAAATGAGACCCTAAAAAATTGACTTCAACAAGCTAGGGTTCAATGTCTCTACAGACAAACTCCGTTTACTTCCAATCACTAAGTAAATACCATCACAACTAAGAATAAAGAGACTATAATCAAAATATTAAGTGACTTAGATCCTCTCATAAAGAAAGAAGTGGCATTCAAAACATATTTTATGCCGAAATCACATATACGCGAGAGCTAATGGACCTAAAAAAACCTCTTTGACATCAAACCGGCTTCAAATCCACCCCATCAAAATTGCTTTACTCGGTTAAAATACATATTAACCATAACGGACACCCTTAAATACACAAAATAACAAGCATTGCCATAGCCAATAAGTCTCGCCTTCAGGACCTTGTATGTGTTTAGCCATGCAGCACATTATCCTAGGTACTACAACTTCTACTGTTACTTCGCGTGTCACTGGTGAATGGCCACACACACTCATAGTCAGGTTTTCGTGCTACTTACAAAACACTGGAAATGCAATTCATGCCCAAATACAGCATGTCTGAAACCTAAAGGAATTTAAACAATGAATTAAAATAACGTTATTCAAATAATTCCTTCACTAACTGCACCTGTCGGTGATGCAATGAAAACAAACCGTTATTGAATAATGGCAGGAGTGACGTGATGCATGTTATTTGATTCTGAAATGTGCGAGTAAATGCGGGATGATTTTGTCTTCTTTGCAGTTTCAACATGCTTACTGTAATTTTGCATTGTGTTTAATAGTGGTTATCCCCCAGATTTTACCATGTGCAGTGCCTAGACGAACTCTAACAGCGCTCTTTTCAATGCATAGAGTTTCTTGTAAGAGAACTTAATGAATTAATCAGATTACTCAATGCGACGCAAAACCTAAAATAAGTACATGAAAATGGTCTGATAATCATTAACTACCTTCCGTAGAAAGCCTAGAGCACCAAATATGCTCGTGGGGCACTCGAAAACAGCGCCTGACATTTGATCTCAGTCTTGAAAGGCAACCCAGACAGGTTTAGACTCACTTTTTTGACACTGCTGGCAGCCCGTTTCACAAGTTGATTACGTGTTAAAAAATGTAGTGCAACTAAAAGCACATTGAATGCGTGTGACAATCTATGCAAATAATGGGCGTGTGCGGGCGATGTCATGGGGCTTAAATATAGCAACTTAAGTGGATACATGAACTTGTTTTCTACCAAACTGAGTGGAAAGTAGAAAGAAATCTAGTTAACTTAGATGGCACTAAATATAAAATAGCATTTAAGACTCCTTTGTGAATCGTTGTCTGTGCTTTATTTGTTGATCCACACTGTCAGTTAACAAGTCAGGATGAGTGTTCCGCAGATAAGGGTTTCCAAGTGCAGAACGTACCAAATACTGTGCATGTATATAGCTGTCACCTCCGGTGTTGTGAAGCTACGTGGATAACGTATTGCCTAATTATGATCTGTGGTATACTTAATCCACTACAATCTTGTCCAAACAATTGAATCAGCAAATATATATTAGGAATAAAAGAACTACAACAATATTCTTTCCAACCACAGATACAATTATATAAAATGCATGCATTACATGTATTGCTTGCGCTCAACTGTTCCTATTTAAAGAAGTGTCCTGTGAAGTGCTGTTAGAAAAAGAAAAAGGTAGTCCATAAACCAGATTCTATAATAGGACGAGTGTAAGGCTACAAGTAATTGGGCAGTGCTCTGTGGGAGGAAACAAAACATGAAAAGGAGGGACAAATATGAAAGATTAACCCCTAGCAAGTAAGCCTTTTTAAAGGGAAATCAAAGTAACAAATAAAAAAGTAATGGGCGGGCTATAAACCCACAAAGTGTATACAACAGTTCTCAAAGAGACACTGAAAGTGCGCTCAGGCTCAACCTAAAAAGGATTGCTTTCTGTATGGAATGTTCATGGGAGATCAAAAACTGAATGTCACCAACAGCATAATGATTGAGTGTACTTTTCAGGTGTAAAATAGTCCCTTGTAAATTCTTGTGAAAGCACTTCCGAGAACGTCAGATGATACACCTAACAGGCAATAGCATGCAGAGAGAAAGTTATACGCTCCTGGGTGGAACCAATGCCCACTATTTATTTATTTTAAAGAATTAGCAAAAATATGTATTGAAGACAGCTGCACTGTCAAGCCAAACCTAAAACAGGGTAGGATAAAAACATTTTTTACTGAGTAGATTACATAAATGTGCTAAGTGTTCCATTTAAACACAGAGTCTATAATATGTCATGAATAATATTTGGAAAATCATCACTTTTAGAGGTGGGTGCAGGATTGACTGCCAGGAAGTGGTGTGAGTGATGGCACTATCAAGAGATGATAAATGCAATGCTGGTGCTTACAGAGCCTTCAAAGGCAGGATGCAGGACCTCAAGCTGATGCATTGTTATGTAGCGATTGAGCGTACCCATGACATGACAGAAAAGGCAGATGCTGCAGAATCCATTATAAGTCTCTTAATGAGAAGCTGCCTCCAATCAAACAAGCCATGCCAGTTTGTTATTATGCTTTGTGTCCATAACTGCAAACTGTAACTCCATGGCAGTCATCACTCACTCAGGAAAACTCAAAGCTTATGGTGAGACCAGGGCTGACCATAGTGGAAGGAAAACTACCAAGAGCCCCAAGTAAGTGATGGAGGAGGAAATCATAAAGGGGATGCCACAAAGGGAATGCTACAAGAGTGATGGACTAGAGGAATGGAGCACCCATTGACAGTTTTCCCATCAATGCCACCCTCAGAGGCCTCTCACTCTAGTTATGCTCCTCCTCCAAAATTCATTCTGAGGTACAAATCTCCCAGTTAAAGGTGTGTCTTATTAATTTATGTATCCACCTTACCCTTTGGATTGCTAGGTTAGCTTTTCTAAGACCATAAAACACAGAAAGGAAGGGAGGTCAGAGGGCACCTCATGCATAATAAGCGGTCAGAGCTAAAGAGCTTGTGGATTGATGGACTAACTAGATAGAGGTCTGATTTCATGCTCAGGGTTTTCAACCGTGGGATCTCCCATCCCCTTCAACCTTTCTTTATTCAACTTTGTTCACTGTATGACACCCAAACCCTAAAACCATACTGTGAGCAAAGCCTTCGTCAGGCCTTAAATATTAAGCTTCTCACATGCTTTGAAGACACAATGAGATATTCCGGAAGTCACAAAACATCTTCAGATGGCCTCTGAAGATCAGCAATTGAACAAAAAGATGTGGAAGAGTGTTTAGCCTCAGAGCAAGAGGAGGAGTACATCATGGAGCAGGGGGAACAAATGTGAGTGATAGCTCTTAAGGCTGTATAAGTAATTCATCCTGTTCTGACAATACCATGTCTACGTCCAGTCCAGAAATGTTCAGCCAAGAAAAACCTTCACATTCTGGTAACATAGAGGCTACCTATTCAGCATTGCACCCTGCTCTCCATTACCAACCCCATAAAACAGGGCCAAGAAAGAATACTTATTGGAAAAAGTTTGAAAGCAGCCACAATAAACGTTTTGTGAGAGAAGCACAATGACGTCCATTACAGGCCTTGTTTTTTTTGTTTTCATGAATTGCCTAAGCTATTCTTGTCACTGGCAAGTACTATCTTTCATGACACAGAAACCTAGCGATGTGTATATGAAGGTTCAGGGGCTCGTGCCCCCGTGCAAACTTCATGCCCCCTCCTGTATGTCTTCCCCTAACTTCAGAGTGTTACTATGGTACCAGCCATTTTGTAGGTTTGTCTCCATAGTTGTGGTCTCTGTCCTGCTTCCTGCACAGGAGGACTGTGGGACACTCTGGCGTATATTTAAAAGCCCCTATCGCCACCACAACATCACTTTTAGGATGTCCAACTGCACTAGTTTAGGCCTTTATGAACTGTAGAAAGATACCCGTCTGTGACTGGGAATTAGATGCTTCAACACAGGAGTGGTCCTGCACAATGCAACTTCAGGACCCCGTTCAGCGAAAGCGATGCAAATACAGCCAGCCACCTGCTGTTAAACCACATGCAATATGTGAGTGAAAGCTGTGCTATAGTCACATACTGGCAATGTGCCTTGGTGTTTTTCTTCATTAAGCCTGTTTGAAAGTGCTCATATTTGGTCAGATTAGTGAGCGGAGGATCAGGAAGAATATGATTTGCCTGTAATCAAACAGCTTGTTAAAGTAGGAGACCCAAGACTACAGCACACAGCCACCTGCACCAAATGGTAAAGATTTATCACTATATCGCATTTTGGTGAATGCACAATAGAACTGGGTACTGTTCTCCCTCTCCCAGGTAATATACAGTCCCTTTTCACCTTTTCAACATTTACCCATGCACTTACTAATGGCTGTTAGAATGAGTCTAAATGCTCCAGATATGGCACAAAAAAACAAAGCAGAGAAGACAAAAAAGTAATTCAAAAAGTAATTCCTTCCTCAAAAATACACAATTTGGACGAATGTGAATGCTGGGATTAAAAACTAAAGTGAAAGATTCCACAGTTGTGAATTCACCCACTAGACTACAACTGGGTGGCATATATTCTGATATCCTTAGTAACTGGAATTAATATTCCCTGGGGTGGGGCAGTGCCTAGTCTTACTGTCCACTCACCAAAATGTAATAAGACGGTAAAACCAGGGCTTTAAGTGGAATGCAAAAACTGGGGGGTCTCCCAAAGGGGTGTGTCTGATGTAATTAAGGGCATGGCTTAAAAGCACATAAACTAAAAATATGTGCTTAGCATAGTGTGCCTCCCAACTGGTTTTGTGCTACTTCTGTCATTGCATCCAGACATATAATATAATTGCCTTTGTCAATAGTTATTAGTTGTGTAAGATAAATAAGCAACAACTATTGCTTCGTTGTATAGAATATTGAAAATGCTTCATCTGAAATGATGAGACTGTGAAAAATCTATAAGGAGCGTCTTTGAAGTTACCTCAAAGGCAGTGAAGGGTGGTACTGCTGGAGAGTTAAGATTTGTTTTTCACGCTGAGGGTGAGGGTGAGGGCAAAAACGGAGAGCCCGGCAGAGACCCGTCTCAATACCTGCTTTTTTGAACTGCCTGTGCTGAGCACTGGCAGGACCCAGCCCACTTAAAGCCCTGGGTAAAGCTATATTCTTTGGAGTAGCTTGTACTGTGTCTCCAACTGTAGCCAACTGTTTGAGCTTGGTCAAATAATACTCTCACTGTGCCTCGGTCCACTAATGTGACAATGTGCAAGCTGTAAACACGTGTCAATGAAGTGATGCAGGGTCTGTAGAAAGGTTGAACAGTGAAGAGATGCCATGACTGGCTAGACGCGACAGCAAATAAATGCTGGAAATGTAGAGGGATGGGCAGAGTGAAGAGATGTACATGCTATAGAGAGATTTGACAGTGATACGATGCGGGAGCAGTAAAGAAATTGGGGGTATTTCAAGAGATGCAGGGACTGCAGAGGGACAGGGCAGTGAAGGGATGCAGAGACTGTGAAGACATGGACAGTGAAGAGTTGCAGAGGATGTTACAAGATATTACAATTAAGGAATACAGGGGCTGTGAAGAGATTGGGCACTGAAAAGTTAATGAGACTGTACAGAGATGAGGAGGAGTTAGTGAACAGATACAGTGTGTTTGCAAAGAGAAATTAGTGAAGAGATGCTGGGTTTGTAGAGCAGTGTTAAAGTGTAGAGAAGTAGGGGTGGTGGAATGAAAATAACAGCATTACTGTCCCTTAAAGTTGCTCTGGAGGTTTGTGTACTGAAGATGTGATGCTTTGTAATGTGTTCATGTTTGATTTCAGATACTGAACTTCTCCCATACATGTCACTTCTTCCCAATCAAAAATTGCAGAAGCACAGTCATGCCGTCCTGAACAACCCTCCACTAAATGAACTTACCTAGACATGTTGAGGTGACCCAGACCACAGTGAGCACTACACAAGGGTCACATATTGCATGACTATACTCTTAGGGAATGCAAGATGGAACAAAACAAGAAATGTGAACAGGAACTGCATGGATGACCAGGGTTACATTACGCCTTTTATTGTCGCTGTTGAGAAAACGCTCATTTGTTTTTGTTTGTAGAGTTAAGCGTTTGAATAGAGAGACTGATATGAAGCCGTTTTAAAATGGCTGCCAGCTCTGAGACTCGGTGGGACCCGAGCGACTGAAAGCACTGCTCTCGTGAAATCTGGCTGCGAGAACAGTTAATAAAGCGCCTTCTTTTTTCTCACGGCCTGAATGAGGAGCAGAGATAACAAATGCATATCACGTAAGTAAGCCCTCTGAAGAGATTTCCGAAAGGAAACCCTGTACCTTTGGCTTTGAATACTAAAAGAAGAGGCAGTTGGTTCCATCGGAAACATGAATTCTAATTCCTTCGCTGTAAATGATCTAAACCGTGTGATCTTGGGTGGCACTTTGTGCACTAGTTGCATACTCCCAGTTTCTGTCAAATAAGGTGTGCGTAGAGCCTGCATGGATTCATAAGTCTAAGCTTCACTCTCCCTGTTTGGGAATATGACCTCATGCTTTCCGGAGAAAGGCAAGAAACAGAGGGTATTCGAATAAATACTGAGGGCCTCATTTATGAAAAGTGACGCATCGCTGCGTGAAAACAGCGATGCGTCACTTTTCACTGCGCACTCCTTGCGACACCAATGATGCGTCATATTTAATGTATGACGCATCATGTCGCAAGGACTTACAGATACGTCAGTATTTCTGGCGTATCTGTAAGAGCAAAAGTGACGCATTGCTGGAGTGTGTCACAAAAGTGACGCAACTCCAGCAATGCGTCCTTTCACATGGGGAAAGCCCCGTGAAAGGGCTTGCGTCAGTCTTACGCCTGCTGTGAGATTTTGACGCAACAGCATCCTAAAAGTGACGCAGTGAAATCTCATAGATTTCACTGCATCACTATTATGAGGCTTTTTGCGGGGGAACGCCGCCTCTGCATACATTATACCTGACACAGGTATAATGTGGCGCAGGGGTTTAAAAAGTGACGCATCTATCTAGATGCGTCACTTTTTAAATATGGCGCAACAAGGCGCATATTTTACGCTGCTGGTGCGTCACAAAAAGTGACGCACCGGAAGCGCAAAACTGATGCAAGGCCTCATAAATAAGGGCCTACGTGTATTGTCAAGCGTCCGTTCACCCTTGTGAGCCCGTAGGATGTGTGATGGTCGTGCTTCCGACCGCCATTACACCTCCCGCCATCCGAATGTAAGCGGGCAGTTAAAATGGTTCAGAAGGCAGTAAGAAGGCGGCGGTCTCGCGGCCATTGTAAGGCCCCTAGGTCCTGCGGTTTAAGTCAGTCACAGAGTATCTGGGTACTCAGAGCCTCAAATCTGTTGGAAATCTTTATTGAAAAGCTCAAAGGGGCCCACCCTTTAATGATATCCAAGGTAACTTATTGACTGCGAGTTTACAGTACACACCACCTTGAATTGGTAAAAGAAACTCAAAGGTAGGGCCAAAATAGATGAGGATTTGCTGGTTTTAGACAAATCCATAACACAATACACTGGCCGCCAAACTGAGTTTGTTAAACTTCATCACAACACAGTCTCCAGCAAATAGTTTAGTATCTTTCCAAATCCATCCCACCATGTTGATCCAATCATGAGTGTCAGACCACAAGGTGGAATCATTCCCTATCTAATGAGTAACCTTATTTTGAGTTGCACATACCTTTCTGCTGTTTTAGGCTTCAGCTGTGGGACAGTTCCCAATACAGCTGCATAATGAGTGGCCTCAAGAGGAAGATGGATGGTAACTCCTAACCTAGGGGGAGGCGGATTTGACACATCAGGGAGCAGGGCTTACATTTGTGGATTCTCTCGAGTAGCCTGAGAATGGACCCGCTCCTCCCAGACACTTTTATCGATTGACAAATTAGACAAAGCCCCCCCACCAGATCGACAAACATATCCACAGTCCCATACAGACACCTGGTTGATTTGCCTGGTGAATAATTCAACTTGACCCGCCTCAATGGTGCTAGCAACAGCCGGCCACCATTACCAGGTTTTGAGTGAGCATTTATACCTCCGCCTTTAAATCTAAAATTGATCACTCAATATTGTCTAGAAGGTGACATAAACTCAAATAGCAGCTTGATAAGTGACTCAACCTTGGAAAAAACTTTTCAGTTAAAATATTAATCTTATTATTGTCCAAGTCCTCCAATAAACCATCCATGCATTTCATGTAGTATTGTGAGCTTTTTGATGGTTTAGCCTAATGGACCGCCAACATGAATTACGTTAACAATGGAACTCTGCTTACCAGGCCCCAGTGCATGCGCTGTGACCCCCAGCTTAAGTTAAGTCTGTCTGTTCTGTGCCATAGCTACCAGGGTTTGCCCTCAGGTTTAAATTACTGTAACCTTTACTGAACATAACAGCAAAAATTGATGTTATTACTTGTGGTGGACTACCATTCACCCCAACTAATAATCCACTTTCTGACATCCGACTAGCCCTACTAAAGGTAGTCTCACAAGTAGTACAGTGCTAGCCTCCAGAAGTAAACACTTTAATTGAACTACCCTTGTATCATTACATAGCAAAGCGAGATGCATAATACAAAATGGCCCGGCTGACTAGCACTATTTTAGACAATGGCTCATTACACTATCTGGTTGTAGGAAAGTGCCTCTTTTTGCATGATCGCCACTGGTTTGTGTGGACTGATGCTGCTGTTTTTTTACTGTGTGGACTGGGACTAACCAGACCCCAGTGCATGTGCTCTGATTCCTAAAACATGTTGAAATTGGTTAAACTGCTAATTGGCACATTTGCCTTACCTATAAGTTCCAAGTATATGACACACAGTGTAACTAGGGACTGTAAGTTAAATATCACTACTGGAATGCAGTCCCTATTGTGTCATCCGCTACAGGGACAGTGTAACCATGGGTGTAGGCCTACCATTGCAGTTCGACTATGGCAGTATGAAAACTGCAATTAGATCTGTTAAAATATACCCTTTTCATAGGTATATACCTTCCTTTAAAATATTAACATCACCCCTAATTAGGCCTTATAGTCCATAAGGCAGGATGCATGGTATCTAAATGTGGACATGTAGAAATGAAATATTAACCATGTCCTTAGAGGGATTAGCACCTGCAAGCTATTTTCACTGTAGCAAGGCTGGCTGTTCCATAGAGAAACAATGTGATGCACTATTACATTTTATAATGCTATCTTCAGCTTGTATTCACCTAGACTTGGATTCTTTGTGATGTTTATTAAAAGCCAAATTCACTGGTGAAGTCAATTTTTGATAAATATTAAGGAAAAGGTAATTTTGGAATGCTACTTTTTCCTACCTAAAGCCTCTAGAGCCTAATTTTCATTACCCTCCAGCTCTAGTAGAGAGGGGCACTGTGCAATTGTTTGTAGTAGGGTAAATAGAAACTACTGCAAAAGTGAGTAGAATCACCCTTGGAACCCTTTACCTATTGGTTAAGTAGAGATCAGGAGTCATCCCCACCTACAAGCTAGTGCCAGGCATTAATGTGGCAACTATGTGCACCTTCTTCAGCACACTCTGGACCTGTGGAAGAACAGAAGGAGGTATTCCCCTACTTTTTGAAACCTGTGAGAAGACCTGAAGGGCTGAACCTGCCACCATTTCTATCCAGGGCAAAGAAATTGACTCCAAGGATCTGTTTGCTAACCTCCTGTTAGGTTACAAGTCCACAACAAGCTGCAAGAAGCCTTTTCCTAGAAAGTCCAGCTGACCAGTTCCAACTGAACCTGCCCTGGACCCTGCTGGTGACTCCTATTGGAGTGAGTCATTACATCACTCAAGAGCTGGGCCTGAGGTCCTAGAACATTTGGCTGTGCCTAAGTTTACTACTCCTAACATCCTCAAAAAACGGGGACTTGAAACGTTTTTACTCCAAACACCTCCAAAAGACTAGGACAAACCCACCAAGTTGATCTGACCACGGTAAGTTGCCACAGAGCTAAAGATTCAGGTTTCTCCCACTTGGAGCTTTTAAGCAGCCACAAATCCATTGAAGCAAGACCTCCAGGAGAAGGTATCCAGCCTTGTATATCTCTCCTCAGCTACAGCCTGCAGTCTAGCTCTGCTGGAAGAATTCAAGCTTTAAAAAAGTGACTAAGTCCGAACTCAGAAAACTTGACATGGTTAAAGTATCAAAAGGATCTGACTGGTGAGAGGACTGCCCTAGGTGAGTAATTTAAATGTTCCTGCTCTTAGCTTTTCTCACCTAAACCAATAGCTTCGCCGGGAACTCATCAAACCTGTATTTGTTGCCCCAGAGCCCTTCTCAGATACAGTCTGCTTCCTTGCCCTGCTGAAAGATTTTCACTTTCAGAAAAAAGACTAAGGGCCTGATTTAGAATTCGGCATATTGGTGTACGGGTGATCATCCGAGTGCAGCGCCATTAAGGAATAATGGCAGAAACCCTTTCTGAAACAATCTCCAGCCACCGGGCATTACGTTGCCATCTCATTCTTTATATGGTGCTGTATATTACGTATTGGGACGGTGGCCCAATGCTTTTTTATGTGTTTGCTGCACCCGTGCAACCACGGAGCGAGGTAAGGCCAACCCTCGGCTCTCAAGATACCAACTGTAGCTTACGGGATGAAGGGGTCGCTATCACGCTTTTCACTTGGCCCCCTGTGGCCTGAAGATCTTATTTTTATTAGCAGCCCCATCACCCTCTACTGCTGGCCGGAAAAGAGGAATTGCCCAGGTAAGATGCCCAGCTCAATAAACTTCCGCCTTCCGGAAGTGTGTTGTCCCTGGGCAGGCGAGATCTCGCCCGTGCTGTTGTCCCCTTCCGGCCAGGTGGCCAAAGATAAAAATACTAGCCCCTCCAGAGGCAGTGGGTAAACGCTAAGTGGCTATCCACTCTAGTGTCCCACTGTGGGGGACGTGGCCAGCTAAAAAACAAATTCCCTACTTCATTCTCTCCTGTATTTTAATAACTTTACCATCTCCTTTTTCTCTCAGAGATCTGAACATCCAGTATTGCTTTGGTAGATATTATCAATGTGTTTTCAATTAGCATTCCTTTAAATTGACCTACACTTAATCCCATGATTATAAGGTGCTTTGTAAGTAATTAGCATTTTCTAATTTGCACCCATGTAACACTAGTACAACATGCTGTGCGGCCACATTTATTTCTATCTTTGTTATTCTGTTTGGTTTTGTGCTTTATAAAATCTCAAATAAATTAACAAACACACAGTAAATACATATCAAATTAACCCATCTAGTTAATAGAGCAAAAGAAAAAAGTAGGAGAAAATTTTAAACATCAGCTGGCAAATCACAAAATATTTCCTAGCAGTACAATAGACAGCGACTATGAACCAAAACCAGCCCTGGAAAACTGCTCGGCCAGCCCCCTTGTGGCAGAGCTGTTTTCTAGGGGCTGTTTCGGCCAATTTTGTTATAGGGGGATGATATTGCCGGCCCCCACCCTGGGAACGCCTGGTGCCTGATATGGCCAGTTCTGTAAGTTACAGAACTTTTAAAGGCTTAATCATGCTCGTAAAATGCAGGGTCCAAGATAAATATGATTACAAAGAAGAAGCAAAAAAGGAGGGTGGGCAGTGAAACTAAAGGACAGAGATGATTTTGTTGAAATGATCAGACAAGTTTCCTTCATGTATGTAATTAGAAGTGCTTAATTTGAGCCAGTGGTTTCCGGTGCTTGTCACTGGCACTTAATTGGTTTCCGGTGCTCGGCACAGGCATTTAATTGTCAACACCACAGATATGACAGTATGCCACATGTTGGTGCTGCTCATCTAATTTAGGGATGAGCAGAACAATGGTTGCTTATAAATACAATATACATTAAAAACTACTATTACCTTACCATGTGCAGCAGTTATCGGGCACTGATCTGTCAAAATATGTCAGCTTAACCATGATTCTCATGAGTCAACAGCTTTGGAAGAAAATAACTAATTATAACCTTGTTATTTACACGAAGCGAATTCATAGCTCCCCTCCGACAGTATCTAGATGGAAGTGACATAAACAGAGAACTCACAATTCTTGGGGCTCCATCCTCACATCTAATTTAAACACCCTCTAAACAATATCTGCATAAACTTCAGCCACCAGAACAATGCTTGCAGTCCTGTGGTCATATGACACATCTCAGACTCCTTTGAAAGCACAGTCTTTATGGTGGCTTTTAAGAAGCCAAAACTGCAGCAAACACATCACCAACATTAGCAGCCAAGTCAAAGAGATTACTGGCTGCCTTGAGTTACATGTTTGGCATGAGCCAAACAAATTAGCTGGTTCAGGCAATAAACATACCTACCGATCGTTCGCACAATTCAGAATTGAATCATTCTGTTTGCTAATTTGCTTAGAATTACAACAGATATATTTTCTGATATCTATATATTGATCAACACAAACATTTTGAGTCCGAGAAAGCGCTCCAAATTATAAGATTTATAGGAAGTAAAATAAAGGGACATGACATGATTTGACCGGTATCACAGACTATTATTAATTCAGTGTCAATTGGAGATACTTGAAATAATATCCAGGTCTCCTGGGTCCATAGTTGACAGTTTAGCAGGGACGTTTCCACCGTAGCGGTGAAGGAGCGTCGCCCCACTGCCAGCAGACGATAAATAAAATGATAATAAAACATTCCTATTATTGTTTTATTTATCTCTGTCTCCGCTGCTTATGTAGGAGTGGGAGGGGCGGGCAGAGCCATGGTAGGGAGTAGTGCGCACTTATAAGTGCGCATGTCAGTTTGGCCGGCCATCTTGAATGGAACAACTGGGGTGTCCAGAGTCTATTTCTGCCTCTCTGCAGTGATCATAGCACGGAAAGAGTAAGTGGTCTCACTCCGCAAAAATGTACAGGAATTACAGGCGACTGTGGCAGACTTACAGTCCAGCACATCACAGATGGAGAGCAGGCTGGAGTACACCGAGGGGCAATCCCAAAGGCATGTTATGCCTTCTCTGCTTTCCTAAGCATGCGGAGGGGCCCACTGTGCAGTTGTTCCTTAAGGAGTGAGACGCAAAAGTCTAAATGTCTCTCTAAATTCTTTACAATCCAACTTGCCCATCGGGCGCTAGGGCCTGAGCCCTGTCCTGATTCTCCTCCTAGAGCACTTACAGACCGACTGTTTAGATCTATGGACAGAGACGCTATCCTTCAACATGTACATGCTCACAGCCCTCCTGCTTATACAAGAAAGGTTCAGGACCTCCACAAAAAAAATTTGGGAGACAAATATCGGATACGGGAACAAAACATTATGTTTAGTCTAATGTTTCCGGCTAGACTCCTGGTTCAATATGATGGCACAGTGTACTTCTATAACCACCCCCCAGGAGGCAAAGACTGGATTGACTCCCTGGGTCTACGGCCAGCAGTACAGCATCCTGAGTGGCGACAGCAGAAGCGTCATGGACTGTGGTGGTCATTGAGGAATCATGAGGCGTCGCAGGACCCTCCTGTCCCACAGAGGGGAGGCCGTATTCTAGTTTGCCCGGATGGTATACTGCAAGCAGCTATGGAGCACATTGAGAAGCAGAACTCCTACACACTGCTGTGCCTTGTCCAGGAGACCCAGAGTGATGAAACTGAGATGAGCTGAACAATCTACAGTTAATCTCGCAGAGTAGCCTTGCATTGGTAGATATCTAATGCCAGAATATTTATGTCACGCCCCCTTATTCCAGCTATATCACAGCCATGGCTACTTAGAGTCGACTGGACTATTTCCTTATCTACACAGCAGGAGCCCAAAGAATAGTGGATGTACATTACCTGGCACTGTATCTCTCAGACCATTCCCCACTCTTACTTTCATATTCTCTACACAGAAACGCACCAAGGGTACCACTGTCTAGGATTAATACTGAGGCATTGATGGACCTGGCCTTTCAGGGACAGTCTTGAAGGCCACAGCAGATTATTATGACCACAACTTGGAGTCAGCGGGTAGTAGGGCCATGGAATGGGATGCCCTGAAGTAAGTGGTGTGTGGGGTGTGTCTGGCGTCCCCGGCTTGGATACAGCATATTTTAGAGAATGACTTGTATCGTCAGGATGCTGAAGTAGTAAAATTGGGGACGCCGCTTACTATGGACTTGACACTCTTGACAGACTGGTATAGTCAGTGGCGTAAAGTGGGCGAACTGTGGTACTAAGTGGAGAAGCACTGTACGGGGGTGGCTCGAAGGCACTGGTATTTTGAGGACGATAGGACGGTACAGTTACTGGCACGTCTGATAAGGTCCAAGACTGGAATCCAGCCCATTTTGGTGATGAAAGACACCAGAGGTAAAACGGTTTACATGGAATTGGCTATTAATGCTGTGTTTGCAGATCATATGAAACAGGTGTATGCGACGGCGAAGAGTATTAAGGACCACACGGAGCACTCACAGGATCACCATTTTATCTTTTATTGGCAAATGGAGAGGCGTTTCGCTGTTAGCCTTTATCAATCCTTGCCAAGCAGTCCAGACGATAATATGATACACACAGCATTTAAATGTCAAGCAATTTGTATCCTCATTGAAGGACTTCAGCTGTAATAGAGAGGGGACCATAGCCCAGGTAGATAGAGACTCCATCCTCTGCCACCAAGCGTCTTAAACAGGATCCTCTTTCTCCGCCGAAGTCTGTATCTCCAGTATCCTTGGACACTGTGCTGGATTAAATATGTGCCTTACGTCCATTTATTGAGGAAACTAATTCTCGTCTGCAAGGTTTTGACACTAAATTGACATCCATGGAATTTCATATTTCTACAATGGAACAACAAGTTGGAGAGTTACATGACATGTCTGTCAAGGTTGTTACCTTAGAGAAGGAGGTCCTCCTGTTAAAAAAATCTGTTGAAGATCTTGAGAATAGAAACAGATGCAATAATCTTCGATTATATGGACTTTCGGAAGGCTTGGAGGGTGATGGCTCTGTTCATTTCTTCACTTTTGTTCCAAAGCTTCTCGGCCTTCCTCCATCTACAAACTTAAGTATTCAATGGGCTCATAGACTGGGTCCACGCTTGACTTCTACATCAACTCCTTCAAAATCACAGGGTGTAATTTTTCTCTTTTTGAAATGTACCGACCTCTTATAAGTTTTGAACGCTGCTAAAGCCAAAAAACACCTTACATGGTCTGGTTCCAAGTTATTAATTTCACAGGATGTTTCTTCAACAACTGCTAAGCGTCAAAAGGATTTTCTTGATCTTCGTCCTGCTCTGCACATATAGGGCGCAGGATATGAGTTATTTCATCCATGCTTATTTAAGGTCACTTTTCAAAACCAAATTTCCACCTTTAAAGACCCGGTAGACTTGAGGAAATTCATCCAATCCAATCTCATTCCACCATGTCGATGGAAATCACTGGTCCTTCTTCTGCAACTTCGACACCTTGACTTATCTCTTTTTATTGTAAAATGGTTAACCTATGTAACTTCATTTGATATTTTTCCCTTGCAGGTCGTTTGTTGATATCTGTTTGCTGATATCTGTTTTATAACATGGTATTCTTCTTTTTTCTCTTCCGCTTTTATCTTCTCACCGAATTTGCCTTTGGAATATCCTTATGTATCCGTTTCCTGCTTGTTTTATATATACCTCACTGTTGCAGTTCGTTCCTCCTGATTGGGTGTGCCGTCTTCACTTGTGTGTCACCACTCTTTGTAATTTTCTTCTAGTTCCCCCTTAAAGGTACGTATTACTATCCCTTTTTCTTTACCTTCATTGTAAGTATATATTTTCGTCTCTTCAATGGTTGACATGTACTGTTTTTTCTTATTGTCTCTTCTGCTATTACCTTTTCTTTCCTCTTTTTCTTCTTTCCTATCCTCCTTTTCTATACTTCCTTTCCCTCTTCTTTTGATCTTCCATTTCTCCTTGTTTATTACTGTTGATCGTATTGTTTTATATATTGTTCAATTGATCTTCATTCAGGGTTATATCCTGGAATGTGAAAGGTTTTATTAACCCTATTAAAAGGTAGAGAATATTTTCTCATCTAGCCTCCTATGATCGGGACTTAGTCCTTTTACAAGAGGCTCACTTGACGGAAGTAGAGGCTTTGAAACTTAACCAGAGTTGGGTGGGTTTATTTCTTGTTTCCCCTACCTCTAATAAGAAAAATGATGTGATTATCCTTTGTCACAGGAGGTTACAATTTTCTGTTTTCTCTCAGGAGATAGATTCGGAAGGTGTATGGTTATTAGTTAAGCTACTTATTAATAATATTTTGTTGACTGTTTTTAATGTTTATGGCCTGACTCAACCACACTATTCCTTTTGGCCTAACATTACGAAAAAATGTATCCAGTGTAAAGATGAACTTTTTGTTTTAGGAGGTGATTGCAGCCAGATTATTTATCGACCGTAAATCCCAGGTTCGTTTTATTCCCCATAAAACTCTCAAACAATTCTACAACACCATTTCGCAATCACACCTTATTGACGCTTAGCGTCTATGCAACCCAAATGTAACAGAATTCTCTTTTTTCTCCCCCCCCTCATGGCTCTCTTACACGGTTAGACTACATTTTTCTTTTTAAAAATGTATCTCAAAATCTTATTTCCTCTTCAATAGAACCCATTGTGATTTCTGATCATGCCCTCGTGATTGCAGATTTTGATTTGCTCCAACCGCAGCCCTTATCTTCTCGATGTGGATTCAATCATTTTCTTTTGTAGGACCCAAATTTTTCCTCTTCCTTTATTTCTTTTGCTGAAGATTTTTTTCCCTTGAATCAAGATCCCACTTCTTCTCCTTCATTGATATGTGACACATTTAAAGCTGCTGCTCGTGGTTTCATTATCAATTTTGCCTCCAAGAAAAAGATAAAATCCCTTGTTCAACATAAATCCCTACTAGCTAATATTAAACAATTAGAACATCAATTCTATTCTTCTGCATCTAACCCTGACTTACAAGAACTTATTCGCGCAAAATTAGATTTTAACAAATTAACAACTGACAATGCTTTGTCTATTCTCTTGCGTAGCAGTGCCTGCTACTATGGCGGACAAAATAAAACTGGTAAGCTTTTGGCTAACTATCTTAAAGTCCAATAGGAATGTATGACAATATATTCTATTCAAACTCCAGAGGGGAAACACCTTTTTAAAGAACAGGATGTATTGGAAGAGTTTGTGAAATTTTATAAGTCCTTATACATGCCGGAATCCATTGCTTCTCCTTCTTTTATTGACACTTACCTTGCCCAAGTTACCCCTTCTCCCTGTGGAAATCTTGATTTTGATGCTTTTGAATCTGATCTTTCGACTATAGAAATAGCTAAATCCCTAAATTCACTTAAAAAACAGAATTTTATTTACACTTCTCAAATGTATTACTACCCAAACTGCTTCACCTCTTCCAACACTTTTGCAATTCTGGCAAAGCAGAAGGTACGTTTTTAGAGGTTACTATTTGTTTAATTCATAATCCAAAGTTTTGTAAGAATTACCGCCCGATTTACCTTGTAAACGTGGATTATAAAATGTTCACTAAATTGCTTGCCTTACGTCTCGAACCTCTTCTACATACCCTAATCAATCCAGAACAATGTGGCTTTGTGAAAGGCAGATTAACCTCTGATAAATCTCAAATGTTTTTTATTGTCCTGAATCAATCAAACACCTTCTCCTATTCTCTTGCCGCAATTACTGTAGTCGCGGAGAAGGCTTTCGATAGAGTTGATTGGTCATTTTTATTTAAATCTCTAACCTGGCATGGTTTTGGTTCTAAATTTATTTCCCTTATTTCTTTACTTTACTCGTATCCTACTGCCTCTGTTTTAGTTAATGGCCTTAGGTGTTTGCCAAGGATGTCCCTTATCCCCTCTTTTATTTGTTCTATCTATTGAACCCTTCTTGTCTAGTATTCGTCTAAATTCTTCTATTTCTGGTTTTGCTTACAGAGACTCCCACTTGAAATTGTCAGCCTACGCAGATGATATTTTGCTTTTTATTTCCAACCCGGAAACCTCTATTCCTTCTCTATTGCAAGAATTTTCTGATTTGTCTTTGGTGTCCGAATAGAAGATCAACCCCAAAAAGACGAAAATCATGCACATAACCAAATTCTGTCTTAAACACCAATTTGATTTGACTGGTTTTCATTGGAACAACTCTGTAATAAATACATTTGTTTTAACAACTCCATCTTAAATTCGGTTAAACTCAATATGAAGGAAACATTTAACCGTGTTTATAGCCTTCTTTCATCCTGGAATCCTCTTTTCCTCTCATGGAAGGACCATCTTGGTTCTATCAAAATGATTATTACCCCTCTTTTATTATACATTCTCTCAATGATTCCCATACGTATCCCTTCTACGTACTTCAAAAAACTTGACTCTTTTCTCAATTTGTATGGCATAATAAGAAATCTAGAGTTGCCATGTAATTCCTCAAGAAATCAAAAGCTGATGGTGTTGTGAAGTTTCCTGACTTTCGATATATCATACAGCTTTTTGCTTGAAATATGCCTCCAAATGGCTTTTTATAGTTGACACACCTTATACTCCTTTGTGGGTTAAAATTGAAAGAATATTGCTTGCTCCTTTCTCCATAAAGGAAGTTCTCTTATTTACTGAAAAAACTAGTATTACATCTCTCCCATTATTTTGTTACACGTGTTCTTTACTAAGACCTTATTATCAACCATCACTCTCGACTAGAGAATCTTTTCTACAATCTCCCTTATAGTATAATTGTCTTATTACTATTAACAATAGGCCTCTATATTGGAAATCTTGGAGATGTCCGGATATTATATGGGTCCGAGACATGTTCGATGGTTTTGACACCTTGTTCTTTTCCTCAATTTGAAGCTTCTTTTAACTGTCCACCCTCCTTCAGGCAGAAGTTCTCAACTCTCACAGCAATTATTCTGGACGTCTTCTACTCTCTCCCCTCCAAAGCTTCCCCACCCTTAACTGATCCTTTTATTAAATTATTGTTGCTGTTTCTAAAGGCTTCTTTGATCTATAAATATCTTTCTTCTCCGGACCCTTCTTGTTCTAAAACAAATTTGGAGCTTGCTTGAGAAACAGATTTGGGCTGTACTTGGTGTGTTGATTTCTGGAATAAGATTTAGGCAAGATCATTAAAAATTTCTAGGTCTGCTTCTACTACTCAATCTATGTTTTTTTTCTTTATCACTGACTGTATTTCACTTCTGTATCAATCGCTAAATTTTCTCCTACAAACAATGACTTTTGCTGGACATGCAACTCCCCTTCTGCTGACTTGGTACAACACCTTTTATTCTTATGTCCCACTGTAGCTTCCTTCTGAGTGGATTTTGGATCTCTTATTTCTAAAATCTTTAACTTATGCCTACCCCTGACCAATGTTGTCCTTTTTGCAGGGAGTTTAATTTAATTTTTGGCTTTATCTTCACATGAAAAAAGATTACTTGATCTTATGTTAACTTTAGCCATTCAGCAAATTACACTACACTGGAAATGTTTAATTAAACTCTCAGTTAAGGCATGGTGGAATAACCTTTGCCACTATCATAGATTAGATATTGCTTTTGCCTCCTCTCATAATCCACTTGTTAATGGAGATTTATATTGGTTGCCATTAACCACTTATTTAAATAAAGTTGCAAAAAACAGAAGTTATATTCGCCATACGTTCAGAAAATTTTAGACCTCCATTAGATGTTATTTCTCTACCTTTTACTGTATATTAGTCCTTAGTATTACTTATTGGTGGGTTAATTACTTCTTCATTGATTATTAATATGCATTGTAATTCAATATTCAGTTATTGAATAATGTAATGATGTAAAACTGTAAACATATTTTTATTTCGCTCAGTTTGCTCTTCATATTTGTTGTTATCTATTCATGGATATTTTATATGGCTTATTGTTTTGTAATTAATTTTTTGCTCTAAATAAAGCTTTTTAAATTAAAATATATATATATATATATATGTACATATATATATATATTTATATGTATGTATGTATAAAAGCTTTATACTTGCAAAATACTTACATTTTCCTTGCAAAGGCATGCTTGGTAAAGGCATATGCGTGTTAACATTTTGCGTGGTAGAAACATGTGTTGTAAAGGCATAGGTGTTGTTAAGGACATGATATAAAGGCATGAGTGGAAACACTTTGTGTTGTGGAGGCATAGGAGTTAAGGACGTGCTGTAAAGGCATGCGTGGTAATAGCACGTGTGCTTCCATCAATACATCCTAAAAACATGGGTTTTGACAACTTGCAAAAAAACTGGAAAGTGCCCTATGATGTTTAGCAAGGGTTTCATGAAGGTTATATTGCTAAACATGTTTCTTGGGCACACACCCAAGAGTCTACATGTGCCATAAACCGCAGAGTGGCGCTAACAGAGGTGCCAAGGTAGGTTATTAAGCGGCCTTGGGGTTAACATGATTCTTTCAAGATCTTGTACAACAACTATCATAAATGAAAGAAACGGCGAACGGCTTAATTAGCCACCGGTGGCCATTTTAATTACAGCATCAGGTCTACGTG
Source organism: Lissotriton vulgaris (assembly GCF_964263255.1). Taxonomy (NCBI): domain Eukaryota; kingdom Metazoa; phylum Chordata; class Amphibia; order Caudata; family Salamandridae; genus Lissotriton; species Lissotriton vulgaris. The sequence goes on from NC_141691.1 coordinate 1,068,651,534, forward strand.
GCAGATGCTAGCAAAATACTTATTACGAGGTTAGCGACGGAATATCTGTTTAGATTGCTATGCACAGCACTCATCTCAAAAGCTTTTGTGTAACTGATTGCATCTTTCTTACCTTCCATGAATAAATAACAAAACTAATTAGTTGCAGACTATTACGTTAACGCACATTTATCTACAACAATTCAATACTGATTGTGAAATAATCTTCCTGCTCCATAATTACACTGCAGCACAATTAGCATAAATCTACCGCATATACTTCACTAAAGAAGTAAAGAGTTATAATCGGTCTTAAATGTTGAGAACACTAAGGGCAATTGTCACACAGAGATGTCTCTGATTGTGTCAAGGGAACCTTATTTGTGCGCACCTGTAAGTGCACATGACACAACACACAAAATAAAAATGAACGCAGTTCAAACATCATCCACCGTGAGAGGGGGTAGAACAGCAGGAAAAAAACGACATCTAATTGATGCACAGCATGAAATCCTTCCTTATGTTTGGGAGCCAAATATTTAGCAGAGATTGGACTAATTCATATCGATTTCTAAAGGGAAAATATTGTTTTGGCAACAAGGAATGCACAATCTACCCATAAGCACCTCTTTTGTTCTCTCTGTTTCACTGTCACAACACAATAAAGCGGTGATACAGTGATAGTTGCCAGAGCGTGCCCTGGTTGGCTGCCCGGCTGCCTAACTGTGCCCATGAGACACGCCTCACCCTACTCAGCCCATCTTACGTGTTGGACAACCTTGTACCATATGGCAGTGACGTCACATGCTCGATGGAAATGCATCCCCACGTGCCCTTCCCATTGTATATCATATTGGTATTACAGATAGATATCACCAAAATTAGATCTGCTTTTCACTGTTTTATTTAGTTCTAGGACATACCACTGGCTTTCCCCGCGCCCATTCAGGGGTAAAGTATCCTGGGGCCTGTCCCAGAACTGGAATGAGGGTCCCACAGAGAGTGGTAGATGAACTGTTGTCTTCCTGTTCGGCTCTCCAGGCAAGTTTGGGTTGAAATTGCAGAGTGCGTTTTTCGAATGGAATCCCACTCCGGCCACCTTTACTGCCCAGTAATAGCACTGTACAACTGGCCAGAAAGAAGACAAACTATCCATATTGCCAATCTGTGCACTGCGGGTGAAGTAGCTGGTGGCATGGATTAAAATGAATAAGTGATGCAATATTTCGGGATGCCCCAGAGCAAGCTTCTATAGTAATCCAATGTTCACATGGCAAGGACATCAACCTCCTTAATATGGACAGCTTGAAATTCACATTCTCCAAGTAGCAGTGCTCACAATGGAGGCTTCCCTTCTATGCCGACACTGGGGGATGACACAGTACTAGCCCATGGGCTTCCAGCCCTACCTACATCAGATTGGTGATGTCAGTGTGGAAAGAGTGTGCAAGTGTCATCAGCCAAGAGGAAAACTTGGTTGCAGGAGACGGAAGGTCCCCAAACTGCATCTTGCAGAATATCTCCCAACCCTAGGACTTCACTGCATGGGAGAAGCACTGCCAGAAAGGAGAGATTTCCCTTTTTCCAAGCCTCTCCTTTCTAACAGTGCCCCTCCTCAAAGGTTTCCTGGGCAGGGTTCATGGCCTTTGAGAAGGAATCCTCCTCGAGGCACCAGTGCATTTTTGGATAGGGGGGGTGGATACCCCTGCCCCAGGGACAGATGCTCCCTAGGGAGCTGATCGTGCACACAGCAACCACCTCCACATACAAAAAAAAGCACACTCGATGCTTGGAGGAATGGCAGCTACTATTTCTTTTTGGTCCATGCCCTGGGGAATTGCGCTGCCCCTTGGAAACCTTTTCACACAGAAAAGCACCTTTAGAAAAGGGCGAGGTGATGATATCATCTTGGCCGACAAGAGGAAAAATGTATTATGAACCTTTTGCCAAATGAACCTTGCTTGAATTCTGTTCGCATTTTCTGTGAGGTGCTCTTGCTTTTATTTTTGTGCTGTAATGAGGATTGTCTAAGCTGCACAAGGGCACATAAATGTTAAAAGTGTGTGTGGTTCAGACAGTCCAGGTGAGTCACTAATTACGTTCTTGAGAATAAGGTGCTTAGAGTGGAAGGGTCCTGGAATGGAGGGAGCCTCCTGCTAATTTGGAGGAATCTCGATTAACCAGGAGGATTGTGTCTACCATTTAGGGGAACCCTCTACAGCGTTTCTGATGTGAACTGAGCTCACTTGTACCATTCCTGAAGAACGCAGCAGAAGAACCAAATTATGAAACACTGTTTGTGTTTGTTTTCTGGAGAACTTAAATGCTTACAGGGAAAATGTCACTTTTGTGGATGCCCAAGACTGAGTTGTATCAATGAACATGGGCCTAGGAAAGATGTATCTCCTTGTGCCAGAACAGCAACCAGGACCCATTTGAAAGATTTGTATGTATGAATCCAAAGTATCTAGCTTCAAGCTTGTCTGACATCATACAGTTTCCTGAACTACCTTCCATAAATGTTACTATGCTGAAGGTCAAATCTTTCATTGACCACGTTCCTTCATATGTTGGCCTTGCTTGGTAGCTTGGCCCCTGATGGGGTGATTATTCTCAGATAAGGGACCATGGGCACACTGTATTGTAGGGTGGAAGCCTCGCCTAACTGGTAAGTAGGATGAGAAGACTATCTTTTTTTAAAGATATCTGCCGCTTCCACAGACCTACATGGATATGTTGCTTCCCATTTTTTTCTAATTAACTACTTCAATTTTCCTTAATAACTTCTAAAGCTCTTATCAAATTTTCTCCACTTGTACTGCATTTAAATGATCGGTTGTAACTTTTTTTATTACAATTTTTTTTGTTTGGGTCTTTAATGTTTTCACTTTGCAAATAACGTATTGTTTGTTTGAATTTGCTACCACCAAATACCTCTCTGACCTTTCTGTCAATAGTTGTCTTGATGGTGGGGAGAAGCAGATTAAGGTCACCATTGGTGTACCTTCGCAAAGCCTTCTGTTTAGGCAGCAAAGGAGCTCAGTTACAACTTGCATCAAGATAGTGACCTATCCCTTACTCAACCATGTAGTTGGATTCCCTAAAGTTTCTCTTGGATGGGATAATTCTATTAAGCATTAGGCCCATTCTTCTTTGCCTGCAGGGTAAGTCTTTTTATTTTTTGTTCAATTGACATTCAAATATATTCAAAATCTCATACATACCTGTGTATAATATTTACTTATAACTATCATGAAATGCGTATAAACCGCACTGATTTATTAAAAAAGACATTGTGAACTGGCAAACATCTGATAATAGTTATTGCTGACATGGTGGCCTACTCTGGGATGGGTTGGAGGACAATGCCTCTCAAATTACTATTCTCGGTTTTTACCATGCTCTGTACTTAAAGGCTATGGATGCCTGCCAATCATATACTATTTAAGCTCTGTGGCCATCAGAGGGACAACAGAAGGACTGAAGATTCCAAAGCAATGATGTTGTATGGAATCCTATTTTTTAACATTGTTAATACTTTCTCACACGGAGCCAAGTGATTTTCTGTTCTAGAGATTCCCTATGCCCTAATGTGTGTGTACCTAATTTGAAAGATTCTTCATATGTTGAAAATCTTGCGGATTATGACAAGACCAGTTACATCATGCAGTGCTAGAACCATGCAAAGTGGCTACAGACAACCTCAATATCCTGGTGAATTGTGGGTCTTCGAATGGAACACTGCAAGTCAAATGGTAGCTTTATTTTTTGTAGTCAGAAATAATATTCAGTAATCTGGAATAATATGACACAGAAATTGCGCTAAATCGACCACCATTTTGAGGTCTTCCAACAGCGTATTTTCTACGAGTTGTCCTACTTACGAGTCTCCCACAGGACACCCATTTTCTCTCCTTGTCTCACTTTTACTACAGTCAGCCGCAGCACTTCTGCTACCATGCGAAATAGGTGTTTAGTTTCACATTACATTCAAGTAATTGCTTATGGCCTCTTTTGACGCTTTGCTAATTGTGTCAAACCTTGTTGTTAGTTATGCTACCATACGCTCCCAGTTTTGAGGTATGTCCTACCCTATTATGATTTCAATGTTGTGTATTAATAATTATTAACGTTGTTTCTTTAAAGTACATCTGTATACACTGCAGTCTGGTCAATGCGTTTAACAAAGGATTTTAAACCCGGACTCCCTGTCAGAATTTCTTGCTTGTTCTTTACGAGTTTTAAAGCCTGTCTTAAATTCAATTCAATTCAAATAATCTTTATTCGGATAGAAGTATCCATAAAAGCACAGTTCATCACCACCAGCAGGAAAAATACAGTACAAATTTAAGAGTGCATAGATTCGCATTAAAATCCAATACAAATACAATATTACAACAGTAAATTTCCAAATAAAATAATAAAAATAGCATTAAAAAATGGTTGGACGGGCATACAAAGTCTAGCAACATTAACAGCCTAATGCAAATATAAATTTAGGCGAGAATACAAAATCAGCAGCATATTATGAATAAAGTGCAATAAGTGTTTAGCAGCATCAGCCACATGGTGAAAATATGATTAATTATAACCACCCAAGCCTGTCTTAAAAGAGCTGAATATGCTGGACATAAAACAGAGATGATCAGACCTTGCAAGCAGTTGGCAACACTGCTAACCGTCTAATTATTGCAACCTAATGGAATGCATCCGGTTCAATTTCTGATCACTAGCAGGTTACCCGGATACCATCATTCTCCACCCCAAAGTGCTGCAGGTTCCTTAGTGCACAGAGGTGGCTGAAAACAAAGATTTCTAATCACATCAGCGGACTGTTTAAGGGTAAAACAGATGTAGATACTGTAGCTTTGAAGGAGGGCATTGCCTTTCACATTTTCTACTAGACCATCTGAACATGTGCACGATAATAATAGCAACTCGCATTTTCTGGTATTGCCTGGGGTTGACGAAACGGGATGAAGCAAACAAACTCAGGGATAGATTTACTAAGATTTTGCGTTATGTTTTTTGCACAGCTCCTACGCAGAATCTACTTTTGAATTAGCAAAGTTAATTTTGGCTTCAAAAGACCTTGCCATGCCTTGTACCCGGTAGGCGTCACATAGATGGAGGGATGGTATTCATTCACCATGTATTCCTACACCAAACGATGCACTTTCCTGTGTCTGGTGTAAGGATGAAAAATAGCTTTATTTTTCTTCTTTTCATGTGTGCAGCAGACATACAAAGAGGAGATAGCCTCGAAGTATCACTTCCTGCTAAAAACAAGTGCGCCAGTGCTAGGAGAGGCCACATCTGCTCCTTGTCTTTGTAAATATGGCACAGTACTGCTCTCTCGCAGCACGGCTACTTCCCTTGCTGCACGGAGTTGAGTGAAATGTTGGTAAATATGCCCCTGGGTTTTTACATTCTGCTTCTCTGTTTATTGTGTGCATTGATGCTCATATACTTAAACATGAAGTTCCTACTCAAAACAATTCAAGAGCACCAGCCTAATGGCATTAATAATGTTTTGCTACCTAGCAACTCATTGTATTGATGATGACTGAATATGCAGCCAGCTTTCGTGGCTTCTCCGAAATTAGGGGAACACAAGGTTAAACCATCATGCTCATGGTTTAGACAATATTTAGGGCCTGGTTTAGAGTTAGGCACATGGGTTGCTCCATCACGTTTGGGACAGAGTAACCCGTCCGCAGGCCATTAATGACTTGGTGTGTTGTGAATCTCCGGCCTTAAATGACTCCCTAACACTGCAAAATACTTTTGCACGACTAAGACAAAGGAGCTGAAGGCACGTGACCATAGCTGCCAGGGTTTCAGATTGATTATGAGTGACACTTTCATAATTTCAGTGCAATTATGAGTGACAATTAATGACTATGAGTGACACTTTCTCACGAGCAAAAATGAAGCAATGAAGACGTGGGAAATATTAGAAATTACACCCATTTGAGCAATGAGAAACTAGGGAGCTATTAAAACGGCTGCAAAGCACCAGAAATGGAAGGGCCCTAAGCGGCATGCCACACAGACATTGCACTCCTCTTCAGTGAGTGCTGTGCTGCTGGACTCATCCATGTCCTGATCAGTGATTCAGCCTCTGTGCAGTGCCAGGCTGAGGGAAGCCACTTCTGGCTATAGCAGGGTTCTGCGCAGTGGTGGTGGTGGGGGGCGGGGCCAAGTGGGGCAGTGACCTCACAGCGTGGTGCTGCTGTAAGAATGAGATGCTGGTGGGGCTTGCCCTCAGTCTCACAATGGTTTGATCCTGACCGAGGCTTGTTTTCACTTAGTTGGCTACTTCTTTTTTTTCCCAGTTCTTATTTATCACGAACTTGTCCTGAAGGTAATAGAGAGGTTTACATGAGCACCCGTTGCATTTTACTAAGGAACATTCGTAGTGGTGGAGTGGTGTGGCTCACTGGTTAGAGGAGGCAGACCCGGAAGCAGAGAACGGCCCAGGACCAGGGTTCAATTCCCGACGCGGCAGGGTCGTGGACCAGGGTCAGCGGACTCGATAATTCTTGCCTCAGTGCCTTCTCTAACCAGTGATCACACTCGGCAACTCTGGGCATTAGCTTGCCTCATCTCTACAACGGCCCCCCACATTCGCAGGGGATGCCTGGTTTCACCTTGGAGATACCCAGTAGGGATCATCTCACAGGGATAGCCAGGACGGGTTCCCCAGCGGTCTACAGCGCCACGACGCCTCAGGGCAGCAGTGCGCTTTACAAGACACATACATTTACATTGTACAAGCAGGTGCTCCCCAGTCACTTAAGCTGACCTCTGGCGCTGAACTGGAGCTGTTGGGTTATAAGAGGGCCAGTGTGAGGTGTGTCTGACGTCAGGCAGCCTCCTAATATGGCAGCTGCGTGTCACTGTGTTGTCCATCCAGACCGGCAGACCACCGCTGCCCAGCACATTTAAGTGTGCAAATGTGCCAAGAGTACAGACATCCACTCACACTGTACAATTTCCCCGAGGTGTTGCCGAGATGGCAAGCTAATTACAATGTTGTTAACACTCCAGTGTAAATCGATCTGCAAGTTTGAGGTTTCTCGGGTGAGGGGGGCTGGGGCCCAGGAGTGAGGGGTCCCGGAACACTGGGCTGCCCCGTGTGCCATCTTGTTGCACTAAGGGGGACGCCCTCTTATGAGGGTCCCCTGCGGGGATGTGTCGGTCGGCCCGCAGAGATAGTGCTCCGACCCCTCTGAAGGGACGGCAGGCAGAGAATATGAAAATAAACAATATGAGTGCAGCCACAAGCACAAAAGGCATCGGATTCACATGAGGTTGGGGCTGGTGCTGTTGTTGGTTTATTTTATCTTCTAACATTGTTCCCCTTCCATTACCCAGAGAGGTGAGACCACAGCACCCCGGTCACAGAGAGCTATTAAAAACCAAGCCATATTACAAAAGCAGGCAATCCCGGACTCCTCCAGGCCTGCCTCGTGGCAGAGCACTCTTACTCGGATTCTCTGGCCAGGCATGATTCAGGGTGGCTCAGCAACACAGACTGCACTATAGTCTGCTCTAGTGGGCTACTCTAGGTGAGGAACCAGTCTGAAAAGGGGCCTCTCCGTGGTACACTCTCAGCAGGCCAATGCTGGGTGAGGGGTCCAGCTATGGGGTTTTCATTTTTCAGAAAAATTACCAGAGCTGCCTGCGATTCTTTGCCAGCAGCCAAAACAACATTTACCGAACTGCTGCTTGCTCGGCTCGTGCCGCGGGCAGCAGGACGTCCTTCGTATTAAAGAGGATGTCTGACAAAACGTGTCCTGACATCACCCTGTTTGATAGTCACGCTAGTAGCTTTGCGAGCACTGACTCCTGATGTCATGATGCATCATTATGCATTTGGGTGAATTCTTAAGTTAAAGTGCTCCCACAGCAGCTGAGACAGTCCCCAAGCCTGCCGAGCAGCTGCCATTCACGCTCATAGTAATGGTACATCAGCAGCGCACGGTAAAATGCGTGACTTGCATTTCAGTGCGGTGATGCGGACCACCACATTGAAATGCCTTAGTCTAACTCCCCATGCTTGGTACTTGGCAGGGCTGCATGCCTTTCTCCCATCCTCCGCCAAAAATCCTACTGTGGTTCCAACACCCGCTTTTGGCATTACACTACTGCAATGGATTTCAAATCTTTTTGGTTTTTGTTAACAAATTAAATTTAGATGTACCCACTAGGCGGTAATTTGGACCCACCAGACTATCATCTATTTTCCAAACACCTACATGAATTTAAGCACTTGAAATAATGCTGTATTTAAATCTCTGGTGTGGAGCATTCTCTGTTAAGTCCATTTACTTATGTCGAATGATAACCATTGCACATTCTCAAGGTCTGTTCTAATCAAGGATTCTAGAAGGTTTTGCAGCCTCAGTCACTACGCAGTATTTTTAGGTCGAGCCTCGACAGCGCTTGCGCTATTTGCAAGACCTGGTGTATCTCTTCTGTGGGCTTTTTTCACAGCCAACAATTGCCATTGGTTCTTCCTCGTGCCATTCAGATATGATGGCTTTCTATTGGTCCATTTCTCTCAATTGTCCCGCCTTCTGCTGCTTGTTTCAGTAGAGGTGATTTCACTAAGTGATTGCTTTTGTTGGCCATTACAGCTTTCTCCTGCACAGCGTGAGATGGCCCCTTCTGCACTCTGGGCATCTAAGCCTGTTACAGCCTGACATCGTCTGTGTGGGTGGAATTTGGTTGGCAAGGGGATAGTTTTGTATGACGTTACAACGCATACTTTTACAACGCCTACCTTTACAACGCATTTTTACACCGCAACATCCATTACAATGCATACCATTACAACGCATGCCATTACAACAAATTCTTTGAAACTACCTTTACAACGCATTCCACTACAACGCATACTACATTTACAACGCATACCATTACAAAGCATACCATTACATTGCATGTAAGGTAAGTATTGGATAGTGTAGGGGTAAAAATTACTATTCTAACTCCAGGGGGTGCAACAGTAGGGTAAGTGTTGGATAGTGTAGGGGTAAAAATTACTATTCTAACTCCAGGGGGTGCAATAGTAGGGTAAGTGTTGGATAGTGTAAGGGTACTATGTGTTGTAATGCTATGCGTTGTAATGGTATGCGTTGTAATGACTGTGTTGTAATGGCATGCATTGTAGTTGTGTGCGTTGTAATGTCATGCGTTGTAAATGCATGCGTTGTAATGGATGTTGCGTTGTAAAAGTTTCTTTGTAATGGTAGTGCTGTTGTATTTCTATCTAGGACCCTAATTCGATATTCCCGATTCATGCCCTTGTGCGGTTATAATCAATAATATCCTTACAAAGGCATACAAATCATATCCATATTCAGTAATAGTCCATGCAGTCCAAAGCACAGCACGGCTACTCCCATCGACTCCTAGAAAGCACAACGCGTTCTTTAAACAAACCAAGCCTCCAGCTGCCCGGGAAATTCCCCCCTGCATTTGTTTTGATTTGAACAAGAACTCCTGGAGTCCAGCAAGAACTGTTAGTTCTTAGTGACGTCTTAAGTCCAACCTTTCGTCAAACCCGGCACCTTTCAGGTATAAAATACCAACAGTTGCCTTAAGCAAACACACAGTGGTTTGGAGCAGAGCGGCTATCTACTTGCCTGAGAGCCCAGCTGATGCGAGAGCCCACGGAAGCCGCCCCTCCCCTTTGACGCGCTGGAGAAGCTACTTTTTCCCACGCCGAGAAAATCCAGCTTCGGTGTTCCAGAGTCACCCTTGTGGGTTGATGGGAAATCGAGTCCTGAAGAAAGAGATATCAGACCTCCCACATTCTATTACTAAGGTACGGAGCTGACTAAACCCTTAAAGAGAATTCTTGATTCAGATTCTTGGCAAAAACAATCTTAACCAACTTAACTTAAACTGCTACTTACTTACTCCTTCCCAAGTATTAGGCTTAGGTCAGGTACATCGGGGTAGGCGTAGTTAGAAGCACCAGTTGAGTACGTTAGTCAATGGTTTTATGTATGTATATATATTTTATCTATTTTAAAGTATCATATGGCTAAGAAACCATATCTATGCTTTTACAGTATTATTTCATAATCCTACTTTTACTGTACGCACTTTACTTCATAATAAGTATTGCAATTGTGGCAATTCATTTCTCTTGCATGAGAAAGAAGACTGCTCAATAAATACCACCTTTTATTGAAAACGCCCGTCTCTCTATTTCTCTGCACTCTGGTGAAACTAAGTATGCACGATTGACTGAGTGAAATAGCTGCCTATTGTTTTCACACAACTCTAGAGATACACTCTATTCTGAGGGAGCAAAGTTGTCATGTTTGTACGGTTGTCAGAAGCTAATCCCTTCCTGTCTAATCCGGAGAGTTAACTCTTTCCTGAACATTCGAGAAAGTTTCTAGTGACCTCTGAGCTAACTGGCGAAACTAATTAAGTCTAATATAGTCAGTAGAGACCTAGTCAACCTCAGTCCTACGTCTACACTGCTGTTTATATTATTCCAATGCACAGAGCCTATTGGGAATATAGGAACTACACTACATGGCGTCCAACGTTTGGTAAGGCGATAATCTAACGCAAGACACTAGAGTAACTCAGTCGTGCTTTTTCACACAGAACCCTTTTTCCGTAAAAACTCCAAAAGACGTCTGGAGTGGGTGAAAGGTTAATATCCGCCGGAACTTAGTAGGAAGAGATTCCTATGTATTAGTTTTTGGTTTAGTCAACGTTGAAGGATACAGTGTTCTAAAAATATTGTGCACCTAATCTTTGTTTCCTTGAAACTTGATCTGCAACAAAAAGCTTTCTGTCAGTAAAAATGTCAGAAAGTGAAGAAGAAAGGGAGCAAGCTAGAATAGCAGCTCTACTCATAGAGGATGACACAGCCATCCAAGAAAATGACCCAGGTGTTATACTCATTCCGGTAAACGTAAGGAGAACTATAACTCTTAAACTTATAAAAAATGGACTGACATCACGTGGTGGTACAGTCATATTCGTGGTAGAGGCCCATGAATATCGGCAGACAGAGGTATTCTATTCATGGATACACTTTCCAGCAGCAAACTCTATAACAAAAGAATTCCACTATTACAAAATAGAGGAACCTCCGGATATATACACTCCTTTCGAGGATGTTGAAATCCCACTAAATTACCAAGAGCACCTGCTCTGGTTTAATGCGCCCTAAAACATAATAATCACATCACCAGGCACGGTCCACTAGGTAGACCGGAAGCAACGGGGCCGGTTCTAGCCAGTTACGCAACACACCCAGACATCGAAACAATGTCAAGCGAAGAACTCCTAGTTAAACTGAAAGAATTAACAAAGGCATATAGAGAATTAGTTCAATTAGCAACATCTGTGGAGATCCGCCAGAAAATGAAGAAGACAGATATAGCAGAACAACCATTTGCACTTGCCAGAATCATAGAAAAATCCTATGAAGAACTAGGAAGAGAGTTTGGGTGGGAAACCGGTAAAACTCCAACTAACTGAAAATCCTGAAAAAAATCTTTAATAAAAATAATCTGAATACTCCAAAAAGGAGCTGGGAGGGTAATAAACAGACCACTCCCAGGGAAAAACGGTTCCAGTCCAGAGGAAGGTCTCCTCAACGGAGAGAAAAATCTCCAGACCGAGGAAACAAGTCTCCCCAAAGGGAGCCCTCTGAAAAAAGATACAACCTTAGAGATAGGGATTAATTGAGAAAACCTGATAGATATCAAGATATTGATACACGTCCCTCTCGATCCCTCTCACTCAATCTTTCTCGATCTTCCTCACAGAAATCGGAAAGGAGAGGACGATCAGAACACAGAGAAGAGCACGTCAAGTCCAAAGACAAGGAACCTGCTCATCAAAGTAATAAATCACAATAGCCCAGAAAGAAGGTAGCAGGTATTAAGATTAAACATGCAGAGGATTCTGAGGACACAGCTGAAAAACGGAGAGTGGGCCCAGACAATGCTAGACAGCGCAGCAGAAGTGACCATAGCTCGCAAGATCCTGACGAATCATCTGGAGACAGTGGACACGAATGAATACATTCAGGTGGAAACTGCATATACCAGGGTTAGCAAACCCCATAAAATATACGAAATAGCATTACGTATAGAGGGGGACGAGACGAAGAAAGTAAGGGGTCTCTTTTGGGATAACCTTTCGAAAGGCTATGACATCCTGTTAGCTGAAAAAGACTGGCCACCAGAGTTTGTCAGGGAGTGCCCTCATGGCGAAGAAATAATTATGCCTGCCTTCTCTAATCACATACCAATTCATAAAAAATATACACTTGCAAGAAAATGGGCGGTAGCCCAAGCTCCAGCTTTATATAAAAACCATGTAGGATGGGATGAGGATTCACCTCACCACAAAATCCAGTTAAAAAGTCAACCCACTGCACAAAGGCAGTACCCAGTTAAACAAGAAGCTAAAAAGCAAGTCAAGGAGATTTTAGATCAACTTGAATATCAAGGGGTGATTGAAACATGCACCTCACAAATGAACAATCCTTTGTTTCCTGTCTCCAAGCCAGATGATTCATATCGTCTAGTTTTGGACTACAGACACCTTAACTTCTGTTGTAAAACATTTGCAGTACAAAACTCACACAGTGCAGCACTAATGAATAACATTGTGCGCAAAAAATATAAAACGACATTAGATATCTCTAATGGATTCTTTTGTCAAAACATTCCACCTGAAAGCAGGTATTTGACCGCTTTCTCAATAATGGGGTCACAAAAACACTTCCGTCAACTCCCACAGGGATTCAAGAATAGCCCAGGATTATTCTCAGCAAGGGTAACAGAGTTACTACAAATATACGACGATGAGGCATTATCCTATGTCGATGACATCTATCTCACAGATAATGACCTGGAGACTCATTTAAAAAGAGTGAACACCATAATACTTGGGTTCGCTTCAGAGGGTTACAAATTCAACTTTAAAAAGTCCCGAATTGCCCATCTAACTGTCCTATTTTTAGGATATGAATTATCAAGTGAAGGCAAGAGCCTAGCAGACAATTTCTTAGAGAAATGTGCTGTACTCCAAGAACCAAAAACGCTGAAGAATTTACAATCAATACTAGGTTTCCTGAATTTCGGAAGAACATACATACTAAATTATGCAGAGAGAGTTAAACCTCTCTATGAATTAATAAGACCTGATTTCAAACAAATAAATTGGACTAAGAAACACACAGAAATTTTAAGATCACTACAAACAGACATGTTAACTAAAACAAAATTGCAAACTCGTGAAAACACACGCAATCTTGTAATCCGAGTCATCCCAGGAAGATGCGGATTCACATACCTGACCTCTAATGAGGGAGAAACGGTACCTAAAGTTTACAAATCACATTTGTACACTAAAGCTGAAATGAAATCCAGTTCTACAGAAAAAATTCTGATAGCGGTTCAAACTGCTGTAGCAAAAGAAAGAGCCCAAGCCCAAGGCAGAAGGATAACTGTTTTTACAGCAGAATCAGCCCTTGAGGCATTAACAAGCACACGCAATTTAAATGCTGTTGCATTAGATCCGGAATGGATACAATGTGAAAATTCTCTTGCTGCAGAAGACGTGAAATACTAATTTGACCCGAAACTGAAGAAACTAGATGATCTAGAATACGAACAAGAATATCCTCTGCCAATCGAAATTCTGCCTCTCGAACAGTACACATGTGTAATCTACATGGACAGATTTGCACAACACTATGATGTAGTGGAAAAATCTTACAAAGCAGCGTGCGCGATTGTTAAAGGTCGCTGGGGCTCTAGTAAATTCAAACCAATGATTACCAAAACTGAATCACTCAGAAACTGTTCAGCTCAGCGAGCTGAAATAAGATCTTTAAAGATGGCACTTGAAAATGCCGATCATGAATTCCCGACACTAATAGTGTGCGATTTGCATTTCTGCGTCAAGTCTTACAACAGTGACATGCAGACATGGAGTAAAAACGGTTACAAAGATGACACAGGTGCCACAATAAAGCATAAAACGCTTTGGGAACAAGTAGTTCTTTTAAAGAAAGAACTACAGAAGACTCACGTGATACACGCACTGAGTCATCAACGTGATGGCGTTCACGTTGCAGGGAATTCATTGGCTAACACAGCCTCAGCAGAAGCGGTTCAACCGGCTTCCGTAGCCACTAAAAAGCGTTCTGAAAAACACATAGATGGGGAAACCATGCTGGCGGTAAAAGCCTCATAAAAAGGCAATTATGCAGCATTACCTCTCAACTATCCACTAAGTAATCGCCTCTAAGAAGGCCCTTTTGCCCCCTTCCTTAGCTGCGCCGCTCCCGCCTTGCCTGATAAGCGTATCCCGACCGTCTGTGGCGCTAAGAACAATGCTTCCTGGGGCTCCTTCTCCTCTTTTAGTGAAAAAGACATTGAAAATATTCTCAACACTATCAACTCGTCTAACCACTTCGGTGACCCGCTGCCTTAGGCCATCTTCAAAGAGATCAAGAGCGCTCTCATCCCCAATTGGACCAAGATTGTAAATGCCTCCATATCTCAAGGCTTGATCCCGGATTGTCTAAAAGCAGCTCAGGTTTCACCTATTCTAAAAAGACTCAATGCTGACAAATCGGATCTCAATACCTTCTGTCCCATCGCCAACACCTCCACCCTAGAGAAACTTTTCGAAAAAAGTGTCCAAACCCAGCTCTGTGCTCACATTGAGGATTACCAACTCTTAGACCATCATCAATCTGGTTTCAGGAAGGGTCACAGCACTGAATCGGCCCGCATACACATTTTTGATGACATCCTGAAAATGCTCAACAAAAAGTAATCCTGCCTCTTGATCCTCCTTGACCTCTCCTCTGCATTCTATACGGTCTCTCATGACATTCTCCTATCCATCCTACAAAACAGAATGGGTTTCTCGGATCTGGTGTTCCGCTGCTTCTCATCCTTCCTTCTCCACAGATCTCAAAGATTCGAGTCAAATCACTCTCTCAGCCCTCCCCAGTACTCATGGGGTTCCCCCAAGGATCCGCCCTTTCTCCTATCCTCTTCAATCTTTTCTTGGAACCTCTTACTAACCTACTTAACTCTATGAGTATTCTCTTTCACATGTATGCAGACGACACACAACTCTGTCTGAAAATTTCATCCCCGGACAACATCATCTCACTAAATTCCATCCTCACGTCGACCCAAAATTGGTTAACAGAGAATCATCCCCTGCTCAAAGCTTCCAAAACTAAATTCTTGCTCATCTCCCCGTGAAACCACACCCCCAAGATCAATCTCTGGTTACCTCAACTCACGGCTCTCAACTGCACTCCGATCATCATAGATTCAGCCAAATCGCTTGGAGTCACAGTGGACAAGCACCTGAGGATGAAGGCTCATATCAGCAACGTTTGTAAGGGAGCAAACCAACTGATGAGGTCACTCAGAAGGATCAAACCCTTCTTGCCACAAAAGGATTTCAAGCAGGTTGTACAAGCACTTGTCTTATCAAGGTTAGACAATGGCAGTGCAACTCTCTGTGGCCTTCCTAAATACGCCTTGGCTCCACTTAGGGCCTCGCTGTACTCTGCAGCAAGACTGATTACAGGCTCCAAACGAAACAAGCACATCTCCCCAGTCCTTAAATCTCTCAACTGGCTACCCTTTGAAGCAGGAATCAGCTAAAGATTGCAATCCTGACGCACAAAGCCCTGCACTTCAATACTCCCTGTTACCTACCGCAAAAACTTGAATTATCCTCCGGGGAGAGCGCTTCCAGAACTGCCTCTACTCTCCTCCTGAAACCTATCATCCTTAGCAAAAAGAGAACCTGTCACCGAGCCTTCTCTGGTGCTGCCCCTAAAATATGGAACTCTCTTCCTCCGGATGTACGCAGACTCGCCTCGACAACGGCTTTCAAACTGGAAGCCAAGAGATTCTTAATGAGCAAATTGCTACCATAAGGGGTTGTGATACTCATAAGGTGGCTATCTCTTGGTTCCTAGCTCCATAGCACAACAAAAAATTACGGTCCATATCGTCTGCTTAATGTTGTACCTTTTATGTGTACCATTGTTTACTGTTTATCAGGGGTTTTTTTTCACAATTGCTGTGTGTATTTCATTTTGTCCTCTCCACCAACTTATTGTAAAGCGCTCTGATATCCTTCGGGATCTTGTTTGCGCTATATAAAACTTTATAAGTAAATAAATGACTAAAAAAATGCGAGACCTATTGCATTGCAAATTCTTGTTTGGTTTTCCCATGCACACCCGGTCCTCCCAATTGGACCGAGTAAGTCATGTGAGTAGATTCACGCCGTCTATTCTTTCATGCTTGTAATGTCTTCACCTCTACCGCGCGTACACATACGAAAACACTGCCAATAAAGGGGCCATATGTCTCCCCTTCACTTTATTATCTACATCAAAACATCTATTATATTTAACACGTCCATAAACATATACGTGATTGTTTTTTAATGGGCCATAATCTGAGAACTATTTGGCAGCAATATGCATTTCTCCAACTGCTTTCACTGCTGCCAAATTTCTAGCCGGGGACTAAACGCTAAACCACCGTGGAAATATGCTGTTTAAACCACGTAAAAAGAACAATAGAAGTATCCAATTACATTCATCAGGGTTTTGCTTTTTGAACTAACTGATCAAGGGAGGGCCAACAATTGTGAACAATTCACGATTGCATCACTTATTGATTATTTTCCGGACGGACAGTGAGTGTTTCATTGGGAAAAGCTCACATAGCCAACCCGTACGTTGCCTGCCATCAAGGTCACAAGCCAGCTGCTGTCCAGAAGTGTTAAAAGCACATGTTGGCTTTGTGGAGCCTGTCAGCCGTGTACCCTGGCAGGCACAGCATATCCCTCAGGCACTGGGCTCAAAGACCGCAGCTCATTTCAAATGTTTCCACAGAATCATCAATGCCAAGCAGCAGAGGACCATTTTCTAACACCTCATCGCCGGCCACTGCTACCCCAGACTGTCCCACTCTGTGTGGGTGGGTGTATGTCTTATATGCAGCACATGCTGAATGCTAGGGTGACCAACTGGCATTGGTGCAAATTCAGGACGGTGAGTGTAAAAATTCAGGACAAAGGGTCAAAATTCAGGACACAAATTCAGGACAGGAGGTCAAAATTCAGGACAAAACTTCAGGGCAATTGGATAAGTTTTACAGACACATCAGAGGTCGCGCAATGGTATATATAAGTAAGCCCAGCCATATCCAAACATATTCAACCATTTGCAAACCTATCCATCATGTATCCTTCCATCTATCCTTTCACTCATCCATCCATCCATCCTTTATCCATCCATCCACCCTTTCACCCTAGCCATCTGTACACTCATCCACTCTTCTACCCATCCATGCACTCATCCATCCTGCCATTTAACCTTTCACCCATCCAGCCATCCTTTCTCTTACTCATCCATCCACCCAGTCACTCATCCTTCCACCCATCCACCCTTTCAGTTATCCACCATCCTCCCTTTTTCTCTCCATCGTCCCTTTCACTTAGCAATCCTTCCATCCATCCATCCACCCACCCATCCATCTGCTCATCCACTCATGAATCCATCCATTGACCCTATCACTCATCCATCCTTTCTCTCATCCATTTATCTTTTTACTCCTTCACTCATCTATTCATCCTTTAGTCCATCTACCCTCCCTTTCACTCACTCATCCATCCTTACATCCACCCTTTCACTAATCTGTTCATCCATTCACCCTTGCACTTATCAATTCATCCATCATTTCACTCATCCATCCACCCACCCACTCATCCACCTTTTCACTCATCCATCCTTTCACCCATCCATCCACCCTTTTACCCCTCCATCCACCCTTTTACCCACCCAGCTACCCTTCCACCCATACATCCAGCTATTTACCTTTTCTCCCTTCCATCCTTCCACCACTCACTCATCAATCCATCCATCCTCTTTTATTATCCATCTATTCAATTTTTCATTCATCCATGCACCCTTTCACTAATTCATCCGGCCATCCCTTCACTTACTCACTCGCCCACCTTTTCATATTAATTTTGAGCCGAGCCTTTTTGAGCTGCAGGAGCCATTCCTGGACTGGGACTGAGGCCACCCAGGGTTGAGACAGGATGCACCACAAGTGAGGGGGGAGAGGGAGGGACAGGAACCATCACTGGAGGGAGGGGGGTGGGAAGGAGGGGGACCAGGATCCACCAGGGTGGGCACAGGGGTGGGCATGCGGTATCCTAGTATCATCTTGGTCTCTTCCAGGGTGGGGTAGGGCTCCTCACCCCCTCCTGGACAAGACAATGAGAAGTCAGTCTCTCTTTCCAAAATGTTACTTTTACCAGCCCCTACTGTGATGTACAGTACTTAAAGGAGATACTCCGGGAGAACTGATTTAACTGATTGTCCTCCTTACTTTGTTAATCAGTGTGGGTGCGATTGTGCCATTTCTTTATTTTATTACATTAAAGACTGCATGTTTGAAGAATCGAGGTTTCTTTACAATTTAGTGACAGTAATTAAGCTCTGTGCTGTGATGAGAACCACGTGCTGCCTCGGTGTAATCCAGACTGGTTGTAGGATGTTTGGGGCCCTGGGCAGAAAGGGAATGTGTGAGGCTCCTCTAAATTGCAGAGACATGATGCATTCAGGGCTGTTTGTATCTGAATAGAAGCCCCTGCTCCTGAAGCTGCAGCCCCTCCCTCTCGGTCACCTTCAAGCACCTCTTAACAGCTCATCAAGGGCTGGAGGTGTGAGGGGGGGGGGCTGCAGCGTCAAGAACAGGGGCATCTATTCAGATGCAAACAGCCCTGAATGCGTCATGTCAAGTCAAGAAGGGAGGTGAGTGGAAGCTGTGCCTGCTTTAGGGATGTGCGACCGTGCCTGGTTAAAATTACGGACAAATGGCGTCCGTTAAAGAATCCTTCACGGACAACGGACAGACGGCCGAAATTACGGACTGTCCGTGAATACCCACATCTTTCACCTTCGGAAGGACTGACTTCGACAGCGGAATCCCAGCGCAATGAGTTTACAAGGAAGAATAATGACTATGAATGAGTGAATTTAAACTATGACTGTTTCGTATTCCTGATGATGTATATGCTTTTATGATGTAAAAATCGAATAAAGCTTTATGAAACCGAGTGCCCGAAGAGCTTAGTGTTGACCCAGAGCCCCACACGTCAACGGCTCTGCACCCGGTGTCAAAAGGCTGAGCCAGTTACCCCCAGTGCAGTCAGGCCCAGCCTTCCCTATGGACTGCTGTCAAGAAGGCACTGCCGTTGAGCCCGGCTTCCTTTAGGAATGTTGTTCTCCTCCTTTTAGTAAAGGAGGAAGAACAAATGTTTCTGTGAGCTGAGCTCAGAACAGTATCACACAAAATATTGACTATTATAAGTGCCCTTGGGAAAGTGGAAATGAAGCCGGCAGCGCTTGAGTCTCTTCTCCTACCTCTTGGCTCGTATCGAGATCGGTACCATTTTCAGACCCTCAATTGGTGCAGAATGGGCAAAATGTGACTTCCTGTGCCGCTCGCAGAGGAGTGCTTGCTGCTGTTGTTTCTTAGGAGCCCTTGCCTGCAACCCGGGGACGTGCCGGAGTGAAGAGACGCTGTACCGTGTGAAAGTGCGGGCCAAAGGGAGACGGGACTGCGAGGTCCGACAGGCTGTGCGTCCAACATCCAGCACACCTGCCGCCTCTTCCCGGGACTCCTCCCTTTCACCACCTCCCTTTGCTATAAAAACTGCCACGGGGACGCGTGAGCGGAACGCGTGTGCGGGACTAATCCCGGGACGAAGCCCGGACTAAGGGCGGACCCTCTGAGACCCTCCGAGACACGAGGAGACCGGACTGGATATACCCTCTTGCTTTCAGGTACTGATTGTGTTCATTATACTATAATTCCAACCATCGTCATCTGCCTCACCAAACGACCCCTTTAAACTAGCCATGGCAACTGTTAATGTTGAGCTGCATGCGCAGGATAAACAGGGTGTGCTAGTTAATGGGACTTTGGATAGTTATTTTTCCAAACCATCGCCTGATATCACCAGGGAGATTGTGCTAGCGGAGAGGCGGGCAGACCGTCGCCGTTCAGTGGAAAGCATGAAGAATGGATCAGCTTTACCATTAATATCCCCCGTGATTGGACCCTCTGATAATACTGCTGGGGCATTAACAAACGAATCGACTCCTCCATTAGACAGCTCGCTCCCGGAGGCAAATACGGTTGCTCTTCCATCTGAAACCGTATCTCGAGTTGATTTGATCGACTTGTCGTCATCATCCATTGGAAGTGGCTTGTCATCTCTAAAGGGAGACGCCTTATTACAACAGCATGCAGCCCGTGCTAAGGCAAAAAAATTACCAACTACGGGGAAAATCTATGGCCCCCCGCCGAACAAAAAGCGACGGAAAAGGAGGGATCCATTGCAACCCAAACTGAGCTGCCGTGACTTTGGGAAAAATTTGCCTATTGTTGTTAAGAATCCCTGTGTTGTTCAATCTGATTCTGAGGGGTTGGTCTGTATTATTGCATCACCAGTCATATCTAATACCCCTATAGATAAAGAGGTCAATAGGGAGCCAAGTGAGACAGTCATTGTCCATACTGAGAACAGGTGCCCCGTGTCCCTTCAGGATATCGAGAACTTAATTAGATCATATTCTGTATCTATCTTGGAGAGGCTAACGGAGGTGGAGTGTAGGCTGTCAAAAATTGAGATTGCACTGCCTAAAATAGATCTTGTAGGCCATGCTGATGTTAATTATGCAAATAATCAAGCATCTAAGGGTGTATCTCAAGTTTCGTCATCTGTTGTGCTACCTCCTCCCCCTATTGCTGCTCATGTTGTTCTTACACCTCCCTCAACTCTACCCGTACCAAAATCTTCGGAGAACCCAGCATCAGCTATTGCTCACCACCATGTTAATTCTAGGCCATCCCAAGAGGCAACTGGTGATTCAATGCTGGGGTCTGTTGTTAGCAAGACCAGCGTTAATACATCTAAAAATTCTGGTAATATAACCAATCTAGCTTTAACAGACCTAACAAGGGAAGCGAGGGAAACCAGACGCACCTGGGGGAAACCTAAAAGGGTTCCACTGCCTGAACTTCCACCAGAGGCAGTACCCTATGTGGTAGTCCTAACAGGTGTGCCGGCCCTTGAACAAAATAAGAGGGAGGGTTTTTTTCAACTAAAAAATAAGATAACGCACTGGTTGAGAGCACATAGGCCTATTGCAAATTATGTTAACGGGGACATAGTACATGTTCGACGCCTCGAATGGTTGGGGGGAAGAACCAAAGATATCGAGGGTGATGTAGTGGTTGTTAATTTTAGGGACCCAAACGCTGTCCACTACATATTGAACTGGCAGACGGGGAGCTCTAACAGTACTATAATCCCAAGACCTCTAACTTATTTTTACCCTAGGTCAGTGGTTGTTCCATCTCATTTTCCCCTTTCACAGGGGTCAATTCAAACTCAGCCACTTAATTGTCCAATTGTACAGAATGTTGGGAACAGTTATTGCTCTCAGTACCCCCTGATTTACCAGGGTATGAGAAACATGCCTGGTGCCCCTTGCCCTGCAACGGTTCAAGACCCCCTGGGATGGCATTCCGTCCCAACTAGTCACCATAACTTTCACAGTTTTCAGGATAGAAGGATGGACCATCTGAAACCTTTCACGCCTCTTGAGACGTCCAATCGTTTTGACGTCTTCAGTGGCCTTGATGGTTGTGATTGAAGGTTGTTGGGCGGGGGGGTCGAGGGAGGGGACTCAAGGAACCATACTGAGATGAGGGTTGGAACAGAGCGTAAACTATTGCCAACTGTTGTATTTCGACCTTTGGGTATGAATGTTACATGTCATGATAATATTCCTGAAGAACAGGTAGGACTAATCCCTACCATAAGACACTTACCTCTTGAGGAAATATCTCCGGGAACTGAACAAGTAGCATATACTGGTGATGAGATGTCAAGGGTTAACACCATCATGTCTTCTGCAATGGGGATTTCGGTCAAGCTTGTTAGTTGGAATGTAGCTGGGGTTGCCAGCAAATTGAGGGATCAAGACTGGGCTGCTTTTGTGGAATCCTTTGATTTTTGCCTACTCCAGGAGACCTGGGCAATCGATATTCCTCACAGGGTGGGCTACAAGACTTTTGGTATTGGAGCAGTCCCATCCAAGAGTGGTAGGCCGTCCGGGGGTCTTCTGATCTGGGCAAGGATCAATCTCAGGGTTGACATAGAGGTGATAGACACAAATTCGGTAGATATCCTAGCATTAAAAATAACTACCTCCAATGGGAAGAAATTAGTCCTAATAAACATTTATAATAGGCCAACACCGTCATCAAAGGAATCCCTTATTGTTTCTAAACTGGATTACTTTTTGAGGGGGTTGAATCCTGGGGAGGATCTTATCATCTTGGCTGGGGATCTAAATTGTGACTACGAACCAGTGTCGGGCATAAGTGAGATTTTTGAGGAGGAAGATCAGGCAAACAAAATCCCCCTCCTCGGGAGTAACAAATCCGTGAAATGTTCCATTCTGGCTCTGCAACTGATCAAATTATGTACAGAGCATCACCTTAGGGCCTGTAATGGCCGGTTACCGTCCGACACCCCAAAAAAACCAACCTTTAGGAGGAATACACACAGAAGCATCTTGGACTTTGTAATAGTTTCTATCCCTCTTTGGTCGTATCTCATAGATCTTGAAGTAATGGAGAGGGCTGAAAGTGACCACTTTCCACTAAACTTGTCACTAAACGCTGCACTTTTTAGCGACCCCTCCTCTCCTACCTGCTTTGAGGGGGGTGTTAGGGATGGTATTGATATTCACATCAGTAACAACAGGAGATCGCTAAAATGGCCATTTATTTTGGATCATGGTGATATTTTGAGTGAAATTTACTCACTTTTTGCAGGTACCTTTGCTGCATATCTAAGCTTAACTCCTGAGGAGGAAGCAAGAACTTCCTTTCAATCCATACATTTGGAGTTTTTCAAAAAATTAAAATTATTGGTAACTAAAATGCCCAAAAAACCCCAGCAGAAGACTCAGAATTTGTCTCACAGTAAGCCCTGGTATGACAGACTGTGTAGAGAGTCAAAGAGGGAAATGCTAATCGCTATTAAATCCAAATCGCAACTGGATGTTAAGATAGCTAGAAGCAACTACAAAACTATCCAAAGGACTTCAAAAATTGCGTGGGAGGAAGCAAAGTGGGCGGAATTACTGTCAGCTGCAAGATCGCGAGATACTGTATTATTCTGGAAGCTGATAGCAAATGGGAACAAGGTGGGAAGGGTGATCAGAGACACATTCCTAGACGAGCAAACCTGGGTAACCCACTTTACCAATTTATATACGAAATATGATGATCCCCATACAGCATCTTCTGTAGTTAGTCATGAACTTCCAGTGGACCCGCTGGTCTTTACCCTGGGGGAAACAGAGTTGGCTATTAGCCAAGTAAAAAATGGGAAAGCCCCAGGCTTGGATAAAATCCCTGGGGATCTTTACAAGCACGACTTGAAAATATGGGCACCATATATCAACTACCTATGCAACAAACTATCCCAAAGTTTAGAATTTCCTGAAAGTTGGAAAGGAGCTGAAATTGTTTTAATTTTTAAAAAAGGAGACAGGAAGGACCCCTGTAATTATCGTCCAATAAGCTTAATGGACATCCTTCAGAAAATTTACTCACGCCATATTTTATTACGAGTGAGTAATTGGTTGGACGAAAATTCATTTTTAACTAAATTTCAAGCCGGGTTCAGAACTAAAGTCAGCACAATAGATCAGTGCTTTAGATTCTGCTGCCTCTACTGGAAGTACGTAATGATAAAGAAGGCCCACTTGTATGTTGCCTTTGTTGATTTAAGGGCAGCTTTCGACTTGGTGCCACGTGATCTTCTGTGGAAGACGCTGAGTGCAGCGGGCATGCCAAACAATATAGTAGCTCAAATTATAAAATTACATGATGGGAACTTCGCGAGAATTAGATGGGGACAAAACGGCGAACTTTCACGGAAAATTCCAATCGAACGTGGAGTTCGCCAGGGATGCGTTCTGGCCCCCACGTTATTTTCTATCTTCGTGAATGATATTCCCTCTTACTTAGACAAATGTAAAAATGATGCACCTAAATTGAATGGCGAAAGGGTAGCATCTCTATTGTTTGCTGACGATACTATTCTGATATCCCAAACTAAAAATGGCTTGCAGATTTTATTGAATACTTTTAACGATTATTGTTGTCAAAAGGGGCTAGAGATAAATGTAAAAAAAACGAAATACATGGCCCTTAATCCAACCAAACCAGACAAGGGTTGTCTATCCTTGAAAGGGATAAAGTTGGAATCAGTGCCTCACTTTTCATATTTAGGGGTGACGCTTGATTGTAACTTTACCTGGAAAGCTCAAATGGAAAAAAGCAAATTGTTATTTGCCCAGAACGTTAAACCAATCCTTAGAGAGCAAAGCTTAAGCACCAGCAAAGCGGTACGTCCCGTTATGGAACTTTTTAAATTCAAGGTTCAATCTTCAGTGTTATAC
Organism: Lissotriton vulgaris; assembly: GCF_964263255.1. Classification (NCBI taxonomy): domain Eukaryota; kingdom Metazoa; phylum Chordata; class Amphibia; order Caudata; family Salamandridae; genus Lissotriton; species Lissotriton vulgaris. Next base: position 1,068,676,126 of record NC_141691.1, read on the forward strand.
GGTGCTGAACTGTGGGGGCCAGGCTCCAAGGAGACTTTTAGCATTCATGATAACAACTTTATGCGTAGCTTGGTTAGGGCTCCGAGAGGGACCCCATTAGTACCCCTGCAATTGGACCTCGACTTTAAAAGAACTGACCATCATGTTCTTATCAGACCACTTATGCTGTGGGTAAGATTGTGGCACGTTCCTGAGCTTCAGGTATATAGAGAAGGGCTGATGGAGATCATGGGGTTGGATAGTAACAAAAAAATACTTTGGCTAACACACGTTAGGACTTGGCTAAATTTTATAGGCCTGAAACACTTTTGGGAGCATCCTGAGCAGCTTCCACCAAATCCCAAAGTAGTCCTGAAAAAAGCTTTTTGGTCCTATGTAGCAAATATGGCTGTAAACCTCAGTACTAGCGGTTCATTAGTATCAAAATTTTTAAGTTTTAAGGGTGAACCCCTTTATGAGTCCTTTATGGACGAGATAGAGCCTCCACTTGCCAAGACACTTTTTCTAAAGTTCAGATATGGAAATCTTCGATTGAAAGCAACTTTGTCATGTTGGGCAAGGAACCGTGACCCATTGGCCGAGGAATTGGACAAAGTTTGTTCACTTTGTGAACTTAATCAAATTGAGAATGTGCAGCACATTCTCTTTTTTTGTCCTATCTATGCCCATGAGAGGAAAAGATGGATCAAACCGATATGTCTTTTATTAGGTTTGAGGTCTTGTGGTCAGGCTCTCAGAATTTTGACTACTAATACTTCACAACAGATTATATTTAGTGTGAGTAGATTTTTACTTGCCATTTGCTACCGTAGGAAAAAAATGGGCCTTCAGTTGTGAATTTAATTCCTAATCTCCATTCACATTGTCCTATCTATGGAATTGATTTGTTTATAGTAGCACTAACTGCTTTAGACAATTGAATTTGCTTACAGAATTATTGAGGTGTCCTCCCGTCTCATATGTTTTTATTGTCATGCTCCATGATTATTCAACTTTTGTTGCACAGTTAAATAGAATGTATTTTCCATTTTTTTTTTTTTTTAAGTGATTGTGCTTATGTTATTGACATGTAACTTTTAATGAAACGTAATGTTTAAACTGTTCTTTTATGGCGTAATGCCGAAATAAAGATTTGAAATGAAATGACTTCCACCAACATAACACAAAAGAAAAACGATACAATGCGTAGTAAAAGGCATGGGGTTTTGTAATTTGCAGTTTCACGTGCAGTCAAATGTTTTCCACGATCGAATACATAAAATAATGTTTTGGGTAAAATGCTTCACACTCATTGGCTACAATCGGTTGTTGAATAGAATGTACGCAACAGCCCCTCACAATACACCGAACTGCTTCTCAGAGCCGCAATAGGGACCAGAGGACAGCGTCCTGATAATGAGGAAACCGTACCCTTACGAAAAGCAGCCTTACACCCGTGGCATCTCTGGTAATATCAAGAAAAAGCCTCAGGGAGGGCGAACAGTCTTCCCAGGCGTATTCAGCCTGATAAATGTGTTTTTTTTTCCTCCACAAAACGGCCTTGATAATTCTGTGAGAATAGCAGCTGAGCGATCACCGTTTCATGTCGACAACTCTCTTGGTATTCATGGAAGAGGGAAAGCCTTGATAGCCGATGATTGGATAAGTGGATCTTTTGCAACATGCCCTTCAATATTTAATTATGTTTGCTACATCATTCTTAGCACCGCGCTCCATGAGGAAAATGCATTAAACATAGATGTGAATAAATAAAGATGCATTTGTGTTGTACTCGCCATTTTTATTTCATTCTCACACGTGAGCCATACATACAGCCATATAAGAACCTATGTTCACCGGCCTCCAGAGTGGGCCAGAGAGTAAGAACCTTTTAACGCGTGTGAAAGGAAAGATAGAAACATTCAGAACACAGCTGGACAGTCGACAACGAAACTAGAGGTAGTTGTAGGCCAATAACTGCAGTGTGTAGACTAGAATTGTAGTGTCTTTTTGTTGGACTGCGTGCTGGTTTGCTGCCGGCTTTCCTTTGCAGGTACGCTTGGCCTCCAGATGTTGGTTTAGCCCGTCCTCCTCCCTCGAGACACCAGGGATTGGTCTATTCCTCCCGTTGCACCGGGCATCCCACTCGAGATCCGTTCGCCTCCTTTAGAGATACGTATTACATAGCCAGTTAACCTTTTCTTTGATCTAGTCAAAGTTGGGTGTCATCAAAAGGGTGACGAGGTATCTTCATGTGACATCTGCCATGTCTCGACTTGCTAGGGCCAGGTAGTGACTATGTATGCTCTGTCCATACCTAACTATACCTCCGTTGATTTTAATTCACAGAGGCCTTGCTCTCATCTGCTTCATCCTTGTGAGCCGCACTTACGCCGCTTATGGGCTGACTCCATACACCCACTATTGTCATATTTTTATTGACGTCATATTCCTTGGGTTGTGCCTTCACTCCTTTCGACCGTATATAATGGTATCTGTTCACCCAATATTCCCTGTCGTGTGCCTCACTATTTCTGCAAAATGTCACAAACTACAGGTGTCATACTGGGCCAGAATATAGGTTGAGGCACCATAATCAAAGTGGCTCCCATTAGTAAATTAGATAACTAAAAGCCCCCATCTTTGCAAATTCGGGCAAAATTAAACTTGTAAAGAAACGCTGTATAAGTGTTTGCAATGTATGGTGGGCCAGTTTTTACTGCAGATTTTCCTGATATTAACCCCTTGCACGCACAGCGAATTTTCGCGCTGTGCGGGTCATTTACATAATGGGCGGGATTCGGACGGCCCCCGTCTGTCGTGAGCACACGCCCACTGTGACTCATGACGGCCGGGGGCCATCATGAGCATGCAAGGGGTTAAAACAAACAGTGCCTGTAGCAAGCTCATGGATGAGAACTTGCTACAGGCAATGTGTGTTTTAATATCAGGAAAACATACCTGCCAACTCACACGGTGCCACCCTGTGACACGCAATAATAGCTCCCATCATACGCTCTTCCAGTGAGGAGAGGATATCATATGGTGGCAGGGAAAACAAGCTGAAAACCACTGTAAATAGTGGATTTCCAGATCATTTTCTGAGGGTTTGAACTGCCGACATCCATTAAGGGGTGTGAAAACCTTCCAGGACATCGGCACCAGCTTCAGTAAGCTTCTTTTTTTTGGGGGGGCGGTGGGGGCTTTGGGTGGGGCGGGGTTTAAAAGTGCCTCCTAAGTACTTTTTGGCACGAGGCCCCACCCCCTCCTCACACAGTGAGATTGCTCTGCAAGTTGAAAGGTATGGTAAAATCAGCAGTAAAAACAGACCCAGGAGACAATACAACAGGCCGACATACTGACTGTCAGACCAGCCATCTGGCAGTACCTGATTGTCCTACAGGCCAGTCCGACCTTGCAAACTACTCTGGTATGCTTCTTGACTTAAACTTTCCTTTCCAATCCCACACCACCATCTCCTAATGTTTTCATCCAGTAGGAACCTCTTTGGGCGACTTTCAGAGTTGACAATATATATCCAATATTGTGGTGAGTGTTTTAACATATATTCGTTTGGCTGCACCTTTGCCACTTCTGGATTGATACTAAAAACCCAATATAGCGGTGTCTGTTCACATCATATTCTGTGGGTTACAGCCCTGCTGCATCTGGGGTGAACCAACAGATCAAATAACCATATGTCTGTGTTTTAACTTAAATATTAATTGGGATGCGCTTTTCCTACTTCTGGATTGACCCTCCACACCCAACGTAGTGGTGTTTGTTCAAATCAAACTCAATGGGTTACATCCCACAGCTGGTGAGTTTGCTCCATAGAACAAGCACTGTGGTACCTGTTCTAATGTAAAAAAAAAATATATATATATATACATATATATATATATATACATATATATATATATATATATATATATATATATATATATATATATATATATATATTCACTGAAAAAACCATAGGTTTCACACCAGTTATAGTTAGGAATTAGCATTTAAAAAACCTATTAAATTCACTGAAAAAACCATAGGTTTCACACCAGTTATAGTTAGCTGGAAATTTTACTGATATAAAACCATTGAAATTCCCACGTTATAGTTAGTCGGACTCACTATAACTTGCGCGTGCAATGCACTGCTGATGACATCACATATTACATCACTCATGACATGGTCAGTGACATCACTCATGACACCATCCTTGTGACATAGTGACAGACCTCCTTTCACTATAATGTAACCCTTGAGACACATATTCAAAAATAGAAACTGAAATTTTTAATAAAATGGAGATACCTATATCAGTTACAACAAGCAATTCAGTAATTCCACTATCTATATACACATCCACTCATTCACCAACAGTTCTATATAGTCACTCATACATATACTCACTCATCATATGAAGTGATACACCTATACATCCTGTTACACACCGACATTCATCCAAAAGTTACTCACACACATATTCACACGTGCAAATAAACTATTGGACATCCATTTATTTGAATATAGAGTTATACACACACTTCCACCTTACTTCTATTTAAAATTACACATATTTATTCTCTTAAACAATCACTTATAGAAACACATACTTATTTAAACAGGAACTCTTACAATCTCTTACTCTCACATATACTCACTTATATACATCAATATTCATATATACTAGATTAAAACATATGTAGTTACTGATAAAGACACTAGTGAGACAGTCATTCACTCACTAACAAACACATATAGACACTCATCCACCCATACAGTCCTGTACATATGTTGTCTTCAAAACACATACAAACAAAGAGTCAGTCACTCATGCATCTATGTGCTAAGTAATACCCCCACCAAACCATATAGACACTCATACTGATACTAATAAAAATATCTAATAACCCATATACATACACATGAGTGGATGTGTATTAGATGGTGATATTACTGAATTGGTTGTTGTAACTGGTATGGGTATATCCACTTTTTTGAAAATATTAGTTTCTATTTTTGAATATGTGTTTCATGGGTTACATTACACTGAAAGGAGGTCTGTCACTGTGTCACAAGGATGGTGTCATCAGTGATGTCATGAGTGATGTCACTGACCATGTCATGAGTGATGTAATATGTGATGTCATCAGCAGTGCATTGCACGCGCAAGTTATAGTGAGTCCGACTAACTATAACGTGGGAATTTCAATGGTTTTATATCAGTAAAATTTCCAGCTAACTATAACTGGTGTGAAACCTATGGTTTTTTCAGTGAATTTAATAGGTTTTTTAAATGCTAATTCCTAACTATAACTGGTGTGAAACCTATGGTTTTTTCAGTGAATTTCATAGGTTTTTTAAATGCTAATTCCTAACTATAACTGGTGTGAAACCTATGGTTTTTTCAGTGAATTTCATAGGTTTTTTAAATGCTAATTCCTTTGTATATCGAGTTTCTAACCTTTTTTTTTTTTACAATTTGCTGTTTTTTTTTAAGTATTCATTTTTTCTTATAATTTTTTTCTTTTGCGCTCTGGGTGCGCGCTCCGGGAAGCTTTCAGCTAAGCTCTCCTGTAAGCTTCTCCGAGAGCTCATCTGAAAGCGCACCCAGAGCGCAACTGTCGTTCGTGAAAAAAAAATATGAATGAAAAGTTAATAATAATGCAAAACATTTCGTACCATACAAATAAAATTAGTTTTTTTTAATATGGAAAATGATTATGCATTTCTATAAAAGATTGATGACGTCACTTCGGCGCGCAACGTAAGTGCCCTCGGAAGCGCATACGTGCGCGGCGCATAAACGCACGGAAAAGCGCCTACGATCGCGCCACGTTTGCGCCCCGGAAGCGCCTACGATCGCGCTGCGTAAACGCACCCGGAAGTGCTCCGGAGCGCGCAGCGTAAACGCGTCGGGTCATGTGACCCTCAAATAACACTTTTCATTGGTTGCTAACAGTTTTTTTTTACAATGAATGAAATCCCCACCCATTTCCTTCACTTCTTCTTTCACTTTTGTGACTGAAAGACCTGCCTTTTTTGCTGCTCCATATTCCTGGATTCATCATGGCTGCCAGACCATCCAGCAGTGAAGATGACTTCATTGATGAAGAGCCTCCTACCCCAAAGGTGAAGGAACATTTCATTTGGAAATTTTTTAAGTTTCCAGAAGGCCAGAAGAAGGTGAATGCACCAAAAGTAGAGTGCAGGATCTGCAAACAGGTCCTGTCACGGGGTAACCCCCAAAAAAAATACTCTTTTGGGAACTTTACGATGATCCGACATGTGGAGAGGAGGCACCCCCAGAATTTTGCCCGGGAAAGTGTCAGGGCTCTGGCACAGGAGGTTCCCAGAGATGGGGCCTCTACATCAACAGGAGGAGCAACTTCTTCTGGAAGAGAACAATCTCAGGGGCAGGTAGCAAACATTCAACCTGCATTCAACCATGGGGTCGTCAAATGCAGATACTGCAATCAACTCCTCACCTATGGGGAGCAAAGTGTCCTGCTCATGGTTCGGGCATTGGAGAACCATCACTGCCCTTCCCACCCCTAATTTTTTTCTTTTCTTTTTGCTCCTGTTGAGCAGTTTCTATTCCCTGTTTTTGTTCCTCTTCAGTTAAAAGAAGAAAACCAAAAGTTCTTTTCAGAACTACCTCCAATTCTCATCAAAGAGCTATAATCTTAAAAAATGAAGAGTAAGTGAAATATAGTGCATTGATAATTGAAAGGAGAATGAGTAAGAAAGAACAGAAAGGTATGAGAGGTGAAAGGAAGTGAAGTAGGAGGAATGAAAGAAGGTGAGTGTTAGAAAAGAAAGTTATGACACAGTGAATAAACTGGAGTATTTCTGACATATCTGTAAACACAAAAGTAACGCATTGCAGGAGTGCGTCACAAAAGTGACGCAACTCCAGTAATGTGTCCTTTCACATGGAAAAAGCACCATGTGAAAGGTTTGCTGTGAAGCAGGCGCAAGATTTTGGCGCAACTGCATCCTAAAAGTGACGCACTGCGTCATTATTACCAAGCTTTTTGCAAGGAACACCCCCTCTGCATGCATTATACCTGACACTATTTTTTAAAAAGTGACGCATCTAGGTACATGGGTCACTTTTTAAAACTCTGCGCCATATTGTATCTGCATCAGGTATATTGTATGCAGAGGGGCAATCCCGCGCAAAAAGCTTGGTAATAACAACGTACTGAAATCTATGAGATTTCCCTGCGTCACTTTTAGGATGCTATTGCGTCAAAATTTTGCGCCGGCCTCGCATCACTTTTATGTTTACACATATGTCAGAAATACTGACGTATCTGTAGCTCCTTGCAACATGATTCGTCATACATTAAATATGACACATCTGGAATGTCATAAGGACTGTGGACAGAAAAGTGACGCATCACACCAGCAGTGTAATAAAATGTGCCTCGTTGCACTATATTTAAAGGATGCAACAGCATCCTAAAAGTGACGCAGTGAAATCTCAAACATTTCACTGCGTCGCTATTACAAAGCTTTTAGTGGGAGAACACCCCCTCTGCATGCATTATACCTCACGCAGATATAATGTGGCGCTTGATTTTAAAAAGTGACCCATCTACCTAGATACCTCACTTTTTAAATATAACGCAACGCGGCACATTTTTTTACACTACTGGTGCAATGCGTCACTTTTCTGTGCGCACTCCTTATGACATTCCAAGTAACGCATTGCTGGAGTGCGTCACAAAAGTGACGCAACTCCAGTAATGTGTCCTTTCAAATGGGGAAAGCAGCATATGAAAGGTCTTGCCTCAGTCTAACACCTGCTGTAAAGCAGGCACAAGATTTTGACGCAACAGCATCCTAAAACTGACGCAGTGAAATCTGAAAGATTTCACTGCGTCGCTATTACAAAGCTTTTTGCGGGAGAACACCCCCTCTGCATGCATTATACCTGACGCTATTTTTAAAAAGTGACGCATCTAGGTACATGGGTCACTTTTTAAAACTCTGCGCCATATTGTATCTGCAACATGATTCGTCATACATTAAATATGACACATCTGGAATGTCATAAGGAGTGCGCACAGAAAAGTGACGCATAACACCAGCAGTGTAATAAAATGTACCTCGTTGCACTATATTTAAAAAGTGACGCATCTAGATAGATGCGTCACTTTTTAAATATTGCATAACAATGCGCATTTTTTTACACCGCTGGTGCGTCACAAAAATTGACGCACAGGAAGCGCAAAACTAACAGCGCAAGGCCTTCATAAATATAATCCTGGATTTTCCCCGTGCTTCGCCGGTGCGCGTACCATGCGTTTCCCCCGCGCAAAACGAAAAAAAAATTTTAATGCCCTGCAGGACCCTATTTTAGTCCCTACATCAAACCTAGGGGGTCAGAGGGGGTCTACTCTTCCCCCTTATGGTCATTTGCCCCTTTTTTTTTCAAACCCCTTGTGTCTCGATTTTACCGAGACACAAGATGGCGGCCGCTCCGGACTGTTTAGAATGTTTACAGACAACTGAGAGCCAATCAGCTTCCTGCGCGCAAGTCGCGTGCCGCGCCTGGAGCGCACTCGGGTGCGCGCACGGGAGAGCGCCTATAGATATATATATTTTTTTGAACCTAAATTACTCAAAATCCACTGGAGCACATATCTTGAGACATAGCAAAGGCACATCGGGCTACCAGTCCCTACAATTTTGCCAAGTTTGGTGGAAATCCATTCAGCCGTTCGGGCTAAAAGTGAAATCGACCGCCCTATGGAAATTAACATGGGGAAAACGCGTTTTGGGACCCCCCTTTTATCTCGGCCCCCGCTTGACGAATCCCCCCCAAACTTTCAGGGAAGGACCGGACCGCCATGAGACCATTTTCCTGAAAATTTCAGGCAGATTCGTCAACCGGCGCCAAAGTTATTCAAAATAGAATGTTGAGATTTAACATTGAAAATTATCCTAACTATAACTACCTACTGGCGACCGCCAGTAGGTAATATATATATATATATATATATATATATATATATATATGTAGGGCTATGCCATCAGAAGTTTTGGGTTGACCCTGGAGACCCATACTCTGGTACCTGCTTACCTTTTGCTTGGGTTCTGCACCCACAACTTTGGGGTTGATCCTAGAGGCTCACCACTGTGGTATCCGTATAAGCTAAATATTTCTAGTGAGTGTCCTCACTTATGGATTTAGTCCTTAGACTCTATATGGTAGTTTAACTAATATTTTTTGGGCTGTCCTTTCAACGTTACTGGGCACTGACATCAGGTGCAAACAGAGTACACTTCGTCAGGTAGTTGGGTCCTTTGTTCTACTGCCTCCTATTTACTTCATGATTAGCCTTCACCTGCTTATGGAAGCAAACTCAATAGTCCTTTATGGATTGTCTTTTTCCCTCTTCTGGTGAAACACTTTACAATTGTCAGTGTGTGTCCTTTTATTCCTTGGTAGACTTCTTATTAATCTATCTATTGTTCATTCTTTCAGTGCCAACTCCTCATCTAACCCAGATATAAATCACTGTCTAATTAATCTCCCTCTAAAGACCCCCTCCCTTCAATCCTCTCATAATCATCTTAACCCATTCATACCCCTACTCTTTCTTCTCAATCAATAGAAGAACCCCAAAAACATTCTGCCCATGGAATCGGCTGAAATACTGGCCAGAAAAAAAACTCTTAGTCCCAAGAAAGCTCAAATGTAAGAAGAAACAACATCACTCCTTGCAAGACTTGACTGTCAGAATTTGCCTCCAACTCTTCAGATTCCTTTTTTCCCCTTATCCCTACTCAGCTCTTCCATCCCCATACTTTAGCCTGTATCTTACTTTCACTTTTCGTTTAATTCCCCTTCACACGCAGCAGCCATATTATCCTGTTTAATCTAAACAATCATATCTCTTTCTGCATCCCCCTCTTGGTATTGTACTGCCCTGTCCCTCTACACTATCCTATCTACAAATCTCCATTCTCCTTCCTCGCCCCCTCAGCCAGGACCTGTACCTCACAATATATGCCAAACAAATTATTATCTATTAATTATGCCCCCAACACATCACTTATTCACAATCCCAGTTTTGCAAGGTCCAGGGATCCCTGTCCCGAAAGGTATTGCCCAGTATGGGTAGGTTTGGAAAGGGTTCACTCGAGGCACTGGACCTCTCCAGCCTCAACAACGTTACTGTGGGGAATGATTTTAAGTGTGATCCCCTCCTTCTTGTTGATATTTAAATGGACATGAGGAGATCTCCATTCCTTTTTAAAAAACTATTTTGTATTGATCTTTTTTATACTTATTTTGTGAAGTTCAGTACAGGGATAACATCCTTGTTATTCAGAATATTCTTAACAAAACGTTGCTATAGCTGCACCAGCCGACACATGTTTCGCACTCAGTGGTCACTTTGACCTGGGCTTTCTCAAGGCTTCTTAAATCATTAGTACAACACGGTTTGGTTTATATGGTCATCATTAGAGACTTTTACGATCTTCACTTTTACATTATAAGTGTCGAAGTTTCTGTCGTTGTTCGAGAAGTACAGGTCCAGGATCAATCCCTCTTTGCAGCGGCTCGACAATCTTACAAGAAGGAGGGTGTCACACTCAAAATCAGTCCCCGCATCCCTTGTCATAATGGCCATCACAAAAGAAGTAGATCAGTATCAATCTTCAAACCTTATTAATTCCCAAGAGAACCTTCATCTATCACATATTTTACCATCCAGCAGGTGTCCTTTGAGACTCAATGAACGCTGTCTGCTTTTTAATGAATGCCTCTCTCCACTCACAGAGTTCATCAACTCCTTCAAGTTTAGCTGCTACAAGTACACTGGTAACATGCGGGCCATTACAAAGCTGGAAAATCCATCAGGTCTGGACACCTAAGGATTCAACCAATGCCTGCAGACAGCAGGCATATTGATGCTACAGAATGACTTGGAGGCAACAAATATTGAGATCCTCGGTTGTGGAGCATCACAATAGTATGACTCTCCCACCAACAGGCCTAAGAAATGTAAACTGTCACCAAACACTTTTGCAGACGTTGGACTCGATCAAGAGACTCTAACCTCTCATTCCAACCTTGGATCCCCCCCCCCCCCCCCCACCCCCCATCAAGCGCCTTGAGACCCTCGCGGGTGAGTAGCGCGCTTTATAAACCCCTGATTGATTGATTGATTGATTTGCCAAGTGACCAAATGTGCCTCCTGAACCATAAGATTGATATGATAGATCATCCCTAACATGGAACTCTCCCAGAAGGTCTTGGCCTCAACAGCTGTATTTCTTTGTATTGGATTCCCAAGAAATATATTCAGCAAAGTACAACAGATAGAGAATGCTGCTGATAGACAAGTGTTAAACCTGAGGAGCGGTGAACATGCCACGCCTACCCTCAAGTTCTTGAACTGACTCCTCAACATTAGATTCAACTAATTCAAAGCCTTTTGCAGTGCCCAGCAGGCAATCCATGAAACGGGACATATTTTAATGAACTCCAAATTCAACCTGTGCTTGAAAACAGGAAACTGGTATCCAGAATGGCTCACCTGTTGATATTCCTTGCTTTTAAAAGAACACAATTTGTCGGGAATTCATTTTCAAAATTTGTAAGGATAACCAGCAATCACCTAGAATTTAAAAGGGCAAACAAGACTGTTTCATAAAACATAATTGAATCTGTGTGTAATCTACCATAAAACACTACCGGAGCACCACCCAAAACTCCCTCGAGACACCAATACATGTCTCTTATAGGCAAAATTGAATCAACACTCTTTTAAACAAGCTTCTATTAATTATACTTGTCCACACTGACTGTTGTTTGGACCTCACAGAACTATAATAATGTCAGTAAAATACAATATAATACAACTACTAGCTATCCTAAAACAATGGAAACATGTGAACAGTTTATGAGTACTGAATTTACAAACCTTATAAGGATGAAAGGGAAGTCAAGTTTGTCAGAATCAGAATTCATGAACTACTGATCACCACGTATCTCAGCAAGGAGCAGTTATCTAACTGAACCATCCTCTTGCCTGACACGTGGCAAATGCCAGGCAGGCAAAAACACAATCAACCAATCACACTTCCAAAAATAAGAGGGCCTGTTTCAATAAAACAAGCATTTGTAATGCAATAGGTCTCGCATTCACACAAGTTTGAGCTATTGGCATTGTAAATGACAATGGCTTTCATGTATGTTTTGTGTTTTAAAACATAAATAACAGGCATTGTCATTTACAATACCAATAGCTAAACTCTTGCAAATGGGAGACCAATTGCATTGCAATAAAGGGCCTTCTCGACCGCTTGTTAGATTGTAAATATCAGAGGAAGAGACCGGCCTGCGACTTCTTCAAAGCAGCGATAAATAGTGAAGTGAAGAAGATGCGTAAGTGTTGTAAATTACACCACAGACACAGAGTGTGAAGTAAGAGTTACATATGATCCGAGATATAAACATTAACAAAGCGCTCAAATCACTGTGCGATTACACTGTTGGGGCTCAGTAGGAAGAACGGGAGGGGGGCTATTTCCTGCCCTCTCCGTGATTTGAGTGTGCAGTGTTGCATTGCGTAATGTCATTCCTATCCTTGGCCTAATAAAAAAACACTATAGCTGTAGTAGGGCCCTGGCTTCACCTCCTGGCGCAGGGCAGGCTGTGCTTTATGGCAGGCATGGAGGGGAGGGATAGTCTTGGCTGCAGCTCCGGCCTCATAAAGTGCCCCTGCTATTACTATTGAGCGAGAGGCGCAGAGGTAGAGGTATTGGTGGTATTGGTGGTGGTGGTATTGGTGGTGGTGTTGGCATTAGTGGTATTGGTGGCATTGGTGGTGGTATTGGTGGCATTGGTGGTGGTGGTACAGGTATTGGTGGTGGTACTGCTATTGGTGGTGCTGCTATTGGTGGTGGTGGTATTGGTGGTGGTGGTATTGGTGGTGGTAGTGGTATTGGTGGTGGTGCTATTGGTATTGGTGGTATTGGTGGTGGTAGTATTGGAGGTGGTAGTATTGGTGGTGGTGGCATTAGTGGTATTGGTGATCGTGGTATCGGTGGAGTTGGTGGTATTGGTGGTGGCAGTTTTGGTATTGGTAGTGGTGGTACTGGTATTGGTGGTGTTGAAGGTGGTGGTATTGATGGAGGTGGTGGTGGTGGTTGTAGTACTGGTGGTGGAGGTGGTATTGGAGATGGTGGTTGTATTGGTGATGGTAGTGATATTGAGGGTGGTATTGGTGGTGGTGGTATTAGTGGTGGTATTGGTGTTGGTATTGAGGGCCACATTGGTGAAAGTATTGGTGGTATTGGTGGCATTGGTATTGGTGGTACTGGTATTAGTGGCGGTGGTATTGGTGGAGTTGGTATTGGTGGTATTTATGGTGGTGGTATTGCCATTCGCAGTTGTATTACTAGTGGTGATATTGGTGGTGGTGTTATTTGATAGTGGTGGTGATGGTATTGGGGTGGTGGTATTAGTTGTGATGGTGGTATTTGTGGGGGTGGTATTGGCGGAGTTGGTATTGGTGGTATTTATGGTGGTGGTATTGTCATTGGCAGTGGTATTACTAGTGGTGATATTGGTGGTGGTATTTATGGTGGTGGTGGTATTTGATGGTGGTGATGGTATTGGGTGGTGGTGGTATTAGTTGTGGTGGTGGTATTGGTGGTATTTATGGTGGTGGTATTGGCAGTGGTATTACTAGTGGTGATATTGGTGGTGGTGTTATTTGATAGTGGTGGTGATGGTATTGGGGTGGTGGTGGTATTAGTTGTGGTGGTGGCATTAGTGGTATTTGTGGGGGTGGTGTTGGTGGTATTGGCAGTGGTATAGGTGGTCGTATTGGTTGTGATGGTATTGTGGAATTGGTAGTGGTATTAGTGGTGGTATTGATGGTAGATGTGGTATTGGTGGTGATGGTATTGGCGGTGGTATTGGTGGTATTGGTGGAGGTTGTGGTATTGGTGGTGGTGTTGGTGGTGGTAGTGATGGTGGTGGTAGTGGTGGTATTTTTGGTATTGGTGGTGGTGGCCTTAGTGGTATTGATGGCGGTATTGGCAGCAATATTGGTATTGGTTGTGGTGTTAATGGATTACTGGTGGTGGTATTGGTGGTGGTGGTATTGTTGGTGGTATTGGTAGTGATGGTGGTGGTAGTTGTGGTATTGATGGAATTGGTGGTGGTGGTATTGGTGGTGCTATTAGTGGTGGTACTGGTGTTGGTGGCTGTATTTGTGGTATTGGTGGTATTGGTGGTGGTATTAGTGGTGGTATTGGTGGTGGTGGTTTTGGTGGTATTTGTGGGGGTAGTATTGGTGGTGGTATTGATGGTATGAGCAATGGCAGTGGTATTGGTGGTGGTATTGGTGATGGTGATGGTGGTATTGGTGGTGTTGGTTGTGGTGGTAGCGGTGGTGGTAGTGGTGGTGGTATTGGGGGTGGTGGAGGTGGTGGTATTGATGGTGGTATTGGCATTGGCAGTGATATTGATGGTGGTACTGGTGATGGTGGTATTAGTGGTGGTATTGGTGTTGGTATTGAGGGCCGCATTGGTGAAAGTATTGGTGGCATTGGTATTGGCGGTACTGGTATTGGTGGTGGTGGTATTGGTGGAGTTGGTATTGGTGGTATTTATTGTGGTGGTATTGGTGGTGGTGGTATTTGATGGTGGTGATGGTATTGGGGTGCGGTGGTATTAGTTGTGGTGGTGGTATTCGTGGTATTTGTGGGGGTGGTATTGGTGGAGTTGGTATTGGTGGTATTTATGGTGGTGGTATTGGCATTGGCAGTGGTATTACTAGTGGTGATATTGGTGGTGGTGGTATTTGATAGTGGTGGTGATGGTATTGGGGTGGTGGTGGTATTAGTTGTGGTGGTGGTATTAGTGGTATTTGTGGGGGTGGTGTTGGTGGTATTGGCAGTGGTATTGGTGGTGGTGGTATTGGTGGTATTGGTAGTGGTATTAGTGGAGGTATTGATGGTAATGGTGGTATTGGTGGTGATGGTATTGGCGGTGGTGGTGGTATTGGTGGAGATGGGGGTGTTGGTGGTGGTAGTGATGGTGGTGGTAGTGGTGATGGTGGTGGTGGTATTTGTGGTTTTGGTGGTGGTGGCCTTAGTGGTATTAATGGCGGTATGTGGTGTTAATGGATTATTGATGGTGGTGGTATTGGTGGTGTTGGTATTGTTGGTGGTATTGGTAGTGATGGTGGTGGTAGTAGTGGTATTAGTGGAATTGGTGGTGCTATTAGTGGTGTTACTGGTGTTGGTATTGGTGGCGGTATTTGTGGTATTGGTGGTGGTTGTATTGGTGTTGGTGGTATTGGTATTGGTGGTGGTATTAGTGGTGGTGGTATTGATGGTATTAGCAATTGCAGTGGTATTGGTGGTGGTGATGGTTGTGGTGGTATTGGTGGTGGTGGAGGCAGTGGTTTTGATGGTGGTAGTGGAATTGGTAGTGGTGTTGATGGTGATGCTGTTATTGGAGGTGGTGGTGGCATTGGTGGTGGTGGTATTGGAGGTGGTAATGGTATTGGTGGTGGTATTGATGGTGGTGGTGGTATTGGTGGTGGTATTGATGGTATTGGTGGTGGTATTGGCGGCTGTATTGGTGGCCGTATTGATGAAGGTATTGGTGGTATTGGTGGTGGTAGTATTGATGGTATTGGTGGTGCTGGTATTGGTGGTGGTGGTGATATTGGTGGTGTTGGTATTGGTGGAGTTGGTATTGGTGGTGATATTGGTGGTATTTATGGTAGTGGTATTATTATTGGTGGTGGCATTGGCAGTGGTATTGGTGGTGGTGGTTTTAGTGGTGGTATTGGTGGTGGTGGTATTAGTGGTGGTGATATTGGTGGTGGTGGAGGTGGTGGTATTGATGGTGGTATTGGCATTGGTGGTGGTATTGTTGGTAGTGGTATTGGTGGTGGTTTTGGTGGTGGTACTGGTGGTCGTACTGGTGGTGGTGGTGGTATTGGTGGTGGTGGTAGAGGTTGTGGTATTGGTGGTGTATTGTGGTGGTATTGACGGTGGTGGTGGTGGTGTTGAGGGTGGTGGTGGTGTTGGTGGAGGTGGTATTGGTGGTGGCGTTGTTAATAAAACAGGTTTTTGAAAACGACCCATCAAGTGGCTTTAGTACAGATGACATGTAACACAGATGTACTATTGTCAGCTTCAGCTCAATAACCCAGGATTATGTGCTACCTGGGAGTCATATGACTTAATTTGCTAATCATTTCCAAATCCATTTTACTTGGGGGTGGGGGAGGGTTGAGACAGACACAAGATAATGCTGGGTTAAAGTGATTGAAAGCAGGCACCCATGTTACGGGGGCAGCTGTGCTGCTTAATAAAACCACAAGCAGTTTAAGCTGAAGCAGCGCATGACCGGCCTGCAGTAAGAGAAAGTCAATAAAGTAAGTAGTGCTTACAGACTAAATAACAAGTCCTGTGTAACAACTAAAGTAAAAGGGCCACTTGCCATGGGAGGGTACAAATGAATACAAGGCCGTACTAAGGAGGGACTAACAAGCCTTTAAATGGGTCAGAAGGCAGCATTTTTGAAAGACATTGACACAAGCCCATGAAAAATATGGGAAGAGAAGGGGTGCAGCTTCTCTTTCATACTCTACTACAGCAGTGTCGCAGAGCGAGCAGTGCAAGCGCACTGCCGCTAGGCTCGACCTAAATTGAAAAACAGGTGGTTAGCATTCAAAAGCATGTTCACGAGTGACTCCAGAAAATAATATACCATTGTAGATGACAAAACACCACAATGCTAGTCAATTGTGCTAATAAACACCCTCGAATAAGGACTTAACCACTCACTCAAAACAGTATAACTGTAAAACTGTAAACAGCATAACGTACCTCATACAAAAGGTCGAGCAAAGGTTTACAGTGGCAAACGGCCAACACAGGTACAAGGTAAAATAATTGAAAATCTGTGCAGAAAATCCTCCACAAGTATAGAAAGAGGACAATGCATATCCCTGCAAGACACAGAGGAAGCTGAAATGCTATAAAACCTTTATCTCCAAACAAGATTCCCACAAAACAGCACTGCAAGCAGATCATGCCTGGATTGGATACGGCCACTTGGTGTCTCAGACAGTGATAGCTGCTTCAACCTGGGAGAATCATTGATCTACAGGCCTGTGGCTGTTAGGATGTAGAGCACTTAGGTGCTGCGTAGTTTTTGTCACGACAATTAGACTATTGGACACACACAAATTGCTGTGATTCTCCCTCAGAGTTCTAGTGCCATGAAGGCTGTGGCATGTAATGAATTTATTGTGGATAGGGCATCAGCAGCAAATGGTTTAGTTCAGCAGTGGAAGATTACTAATGAAAAGTCTTTCAGACTGGACTGTAGAAGTGGCTTTTGACAATACATTACAACGGCGGCTCCTCCACTAAGGCGGAGCAGCGTTACCCCGCTGCTCTCAGAGCAGTTCAAAAGGGAAAAATAAAATTATAATAACGCAATGTTACTGTCATCTTATTTTTCTGTACCGTCAGTGGCTCAGTTGGTTTACATTCTAGGTGGGGAGGGGGGGGGGGGGGGTGGAGCTGGGCTGGCTAGAGCAGTGGGAGGAGTGGTGGGCACTTGCTAAGTGAGCATGATGGTTTTGGCCGGCCGCCTTGGGCCAGCCAAACAATCATGCACACCTGGCATATCTCCACCCAGCTGTATTGCACAGCCAGGTGGGGAACATGCACAGGCTCCCACTCCCTGTCTGTGCATCGACCAATCATGATGCTGCTGTCATGCTGGTGACAGCAGCGAGATGATTGGCTAGGGGAGTCTGGGAGCCTGTGCGCTTTCGTGAAGCTGGGAGTCAGAAGAGAAGAGGACGGAGGAGAAGCAACAGCAATACCCAGGTGACTTGTGATGTATCTAGTCACCTGTAATAAAGAAATACCTTCTCAACCAAAATAAGTTATTAGAGTATAGCTCTGGTGTCACAATGTCTGCTGCCACAGTCAGCAAGTAGGGTAAATGGCAAATCTCAGACAATAATCACGCATGTTGCTGTTTAATCAAGAAAAACGGAAATTGGCCTTTCTTTCTTCTATCTTTTTCTAAAAAGAACAAGTATTTACAATGCAACGGTCTCGCCTTCGCAAAAGTTAGAGCTATTGGCATTGTAAATGACAACATTTTTATTTATGTGTTGGTTTTGAAAACAGATAAATAAATGGCATTGTCATTTACAATCCCAATAGCTGAATCTCTCGCAAATGCCACACACAAACACACAGACCCCCACACACACACACAGACACACACACACACACAGAGACACACACACACACAGAGACACACACACACACAGAGACACACAAACACACACAGAGACACACACACACACAGACACACACACCCACACACACACACGCACACACACACACACAGACCCCCACACACACACAGACCACCACGCACACACATACCCCAACACACACACAGAGCCACACACACAGAGCCACACACAGAACCACACAAACAGAGCCACACACACATACAGAGCCACACACACAGAGCCACACACACACAGAGACACACACACACAGACACAGACACACACACACACACAGAGACACACACACACACAGACATACACAGCCACACACAGCCACACACACAGAGCCATACACACAGAGCCCCACACACAGCCACACACAGAGCCACACACACACACAGAGCCACACACAGAGCCACACACACACAGAGCCACGCACACACAGAGCCACACACACACAGACCCACACACACACAGACCCACACACACACACACACACACAGATCCACACACACACAGAGCCACACACACACATCCACAGAGACACACACACACACAGACACACACACACAGCCACACACACACAGCCACAGAGACACACACACACACACCCTCCACCCGGGTTATTTGAGGCCCCCACCAACTTCCAGAGCTCACCCCTGTTGCTTCCCTCAGTCCAGGTCAGCCACACGCACATCTCTGCCCAGTAACGCCCCAGGGAACAGAGGCAAGAAAAGCATGCACTGCGGCAGAGGGGCTCTGTGTAGACGGATTTCTGCGTCGGGTCTCGATGCTCCTGTAATGAGAGCCCTCCCCCCCCCCCCCACACACACACACACACACGGGTTCCCCGCTGCTGTGTACACGTCTGCGTGCCCCACTACCATCTCTAACCTGCACCGCCCTGGGTGTGTGGGGCACCCGCTGAGGGGGCTGTGTTCAGCAGCTCTGGTATCCGAGGAAAGCCCTGCAACTGCCAGGACTCTCCCGGTGCTGGACGGGGAGGAAAGGTAGGGGTGGGGAAGAGTGACTGGGGAGCCCGCAGCGTGAGCTCTGATCACAGAGACAAGATGGGTTCACCTCGACTCCATCCCCCTCGAGAGGTATCCCGCACAGCGCCTGCAGTCTGTGGGACTCTGCGCTGCCTCGTGCCGGGGTGGCGTTGGGTCCCTCACAGCCCTGGCCAGAGGCAGCCCGCATCCTCGCTCCCTGAAACCCAGTGTGTTCAGGATGAAATGCCGGTGGCAGACGCCCCCTTCTGTGACAGGCGTGGAGGGGGCACAGCTTGTGTTCAGCTAGATCAAAACCATCCAGAAGGGATAGAGTAGGGAAGATGTGTGGGAAATGAGTCCCCTTTTTCCTTGAGATAGCACTAGCAGGCTTCAGGGAGCTAGGTTGCGCAGGGGTTTCACCGGTGGACAGGCCGGGGTGCTTCCTTCAGCATAGTGTAATGGAACAATGAGGGATTGGGTGGAAAAGGAATTTAGAGAGATGGGGAAATATGGGGGGGGGAGGGCATGGGTAGAGAGTACAAACAAGGGAGCTTGAGTGAGGGCAACGCAGATATGCGATGAGTAAAGCTTAATTGAAAGCGGGCAGGATGGAAGAGTGGGGTGTACAGGCTCTTAGGCGAGAGGTAGAGAAGAGGTGAGCAAACTACGAAAGAGGAAACAGAAAAAAATGTTTAAGAGGGGAGAGAAATGCAAACGGGAAACAGGGGGAAGGGGTTAAACATTGTTTAAATACATCGCAGACCCACGGTGAGGGTGCTAGGACAAACCCCCAGTCCAGGAGGCAGTGGCAGACAGCGGGGTGTTCCCGCCAAAGACCAAGGGGTGTGGGGGTGCGTGCGGTGCTGGTCAGAAGCGGGGTGCCGGTGAGACCAGGAGTGTTAATTGACAAAGGGTGCTGGTGAGAGTAGGGGTGTTTGTGGAGGAATAGTGCTACTGAGGGGGAGCTGCTGGCGGAGGAGGGGTGCTGAGCAGGAGGGGTGCTGAGGAAAGCAATACTCGGGGAAGGGGAGTGCTGGTGAGTGGGCGGGCTCTGTGAGATAGGGGTTAGTGGTAAGTCCCTTCGGCTGAAGAAGAAGGGGTACAGGTGAAAAAAGAGTGGGTATCCGGAGGTACAGGAGTTTTGCTAGGAGGAGAGGTGCTTGGTTAGAATTTCTGGTGCAGGAAGGTGTTAGAAAGGGGCGCTAGAAGAGGCGCTCCTCGGAAGTGACCGTAGATGTGGGCGGAAGGGACCCTGGAAAAGAGTGCTGGCGAGAGGAGGGTTGCTGGAAAGAGGAGAGTGCCTTGGGGAGGGGTGCTGGAGGTGGTGGTAGTGAGAGGAAAGGTTCTCGTAAAAGGGGCGGGCTGTGTGCACGCCCGGTGTCAGCTCCTTGCCTGAGGTTTCCGACCCCCCGCCCTGTGTGATATGTCAGGCTGTTCCTATCTGGGACAGCGGGACAGGTAGTCTGTACATCCCAGTGCCACCTCCAGCGCACCCCTGTCCAGCCCCGGTGCAGGCGGAAAGCTGTGAGACCCCAGAGGAGGAGAGAGTAAAGAACCGGGACAAGGCGGGACCCCCTTGTGAGAAACGCCGAGCGCATGGCAAGTCCGGTCCTGTCCTTTCCCTTCCAGGGTCACAACCAATGCGTGCCGTAAGCCGTGTGCAGGGCAGGTCGCTGTATTCAACACTGAAGCATCCAGTGCAGAGTGCACGCAACAGCCCTGACGCGCGGAACCACCCGGCGCGAGCAGCACAACGTGTGTAACATTACCAAAGTGAAGAAGTATCCAGTGTGCACAGTGCAGCCTATACTACATCTCAGAAGAATCAAGTGTGCAGAGCGAAGTGCGTGCAACACATGGGAAGTGAGCCGCACACACTAGTGCGTGCAACACCTCGGAAGTGTGACCTGCATCTCGAGCCCTGGAAGGCGCTCAGAGTCCCACGTCTGTCCGCACCTCGCCCCTGCTCCTTTGAAGCGCGTGGGCTACAACTCTCAGTTCCACCCTGTCTACCCCGCATCCTTGCACCTTTAAAGCGCCGAAGGCTCCGGTGCTCACGGGGTCTCTCAGCCTGTTTAGGCAGATGGTTCTGGTGGCGGAGTCTAAGGCTAAATTGTTCCCAGGCTCTCCCTAGGAAGCACTCATCCTCAAGGCACTTTAAGCACTGGGATGCTCCGAAGTTCCCAGTTTCTCCAACAGTACACTAACCCTCTGAAGTGCTGGGAGTTGTTTTGCTGCTTTTCAGACCCCGCAGTCCCATCCCAGAGAAAACAAGCCGTCAGGAGGGCAGTCGAACACCACCATCTTTCTCCGAGGGGAGGCAGGAATGCCTCGGAGAAACGCATCGTCATTTTGTGATTCGGGGGAGTGGTTTTCGTTCTCTCCTCTTCCCATTGCCTGGAATGTAAAATTCCAGCCAATGGGAAGAGGAGAGAAAGAACCTAAAAAACACCCCCCGAATGCGGGCTTGAACGGAGTGACGCCCCTCTCCTCCAATGGCTGGCCTCCGTTTAGGAAGCCAGCCAATGGAGAAGAGGGGCGGGTTCAAGATCCACTCTGTAAAACAGAAGATCTCCCCAGCGAGTCTGCGCAAGCGCAGCCTTCACTAGGCGGAGACCTAAAAACTGATCAGCCGAACTAAGACTCATGTTGTTTTTTTCCCATGCAATAGGTTATTTGAGGACAGATATTATTTCTGCATGTTTCTTACACAATCTGAGCCACTGCATGTTTGAACCATACTTACATTACAATGATTCTAATAACTGTTTTGTAACATATTATTAAATGCTTTTTGGTGTATTTAATTCCACAGTACAGATTCTATTTTTCTTCTTATTTTTCATATAAGGGAACTCAGCCTTCTGCCTCATTCTTCCATATGGTCATGGAACTCCTAAATGACTTGCAACATCCTTATAATGTACTGCAGGGGCACTTCACCCCAGCTATCATGTCAAACATGCACCGGCATTGAAGTAGAAGAACGAGTAGGCAACAGATCACAATATTGTAATGTTATCCTAAAATGACACTGCTGCTCCATTATTTTCCACAATACCTCCATATCTCAGGGTACTGGAAAGCCAATTGTTACTCAAACTTCAAATGCTACCTCAACATCCTCCTCAGTGTATGAGTCTCACATCCTTCCGGAGCTAACAAGAAATAATAAAAGCACACTAAACATTTTTCTATAAGTACTAGCATTCATTTTTAAGATGCTTTTGTATCATCTGCTCCCCCATGTTAACGGGCTGCCCGCCAACTGGTTTCAGTCGGAAAATAATCCCTCAAGCATTCGTGCAGAAGAACACAACAGCCAATAGAAAAAACTTTTAGGAGTGAATTAAAAACCAATATAAAACACCTGTACTTGTCCTCACGGTATCGATCGAGGGTGGTGTCTCCAGAATATTTTCATATAATTTAGTATTCTGGAGTTTCATTAAATCACGTAAAGCCTATCTATAATTTTAGGACATTATATCTTCAGTCGGCATGTTTTAGGAAGAGGATTGGAGGGGGAAAGCTCTGGTGATTACGAAATCCAAAGATTTATCCTATTTGAATAACGTACCAATCGCTAAATACAAGATATTTTTCAAAGTCTTTCTAAAATTGTAGTCGGTGTTTAGCTACCCGACCATTTCTTACATCTAAAATATCGACTTTTAGTTTAGCAAGCAACTCTTACCCTGTCTTGCTATAATAATACACTGCAAAAGGGAACTACCTAAAAATAAATGAAACCAGGTAAAAGCCAAATTCAGAATTTTTAAATCATTAGCAAGTTTGTTAACACGAGATTTATTTACTATGAAGAGCAATAAAAAGAGTGTTTAGAACTGTTCACTAACATCAAAAGGGGGCATTACTAGAACATTAGGCTATGGAAACAAAATGTTTTGGGTGACCTACGAGCATTCTGTTTAACGCTGCTGTTTCCTCACACCCTCTCTCGAGCAGTGATTACAGCACACATGGAAAGAATGTAGTATCATCCATGTAGCAATATGCCCCTCTCCAGACACATAATGTGTTAGCCTAACTCTCATCCACGTCCTGCCTACAAAAATCACCCCACAACCTTCCTACTATTGCCACCCACCCAACACACCAGATCATCTTCACTCTCACGTGACTCGCCTCCTCCAAACATGGCACCCAATACATCTCCCCCATGCTCTATCGTTGCGCCACAAATCATTCCCTTCTCTCTATCAGTTGGCAATGAAAAAGGTCTCTGCTTAGAATGGAAGCTGTTTGCTGTCACTGTGTATGGTAACCTGGCTTCAAATGCCATGGCCTACCTATATCACTGGAGGCGCAAGAGCTTGGTGCCTGCTCTAGCGAATAACAAATAAGTAGTGATTGTTGAACTGCTGGACAGAAACAGCTCTACCTACTCGACATGTGAAATATTGTAAAAGTATTCTGAAGTCATTACGGTGAGGTCTACCACCATCAGGGATTTCCTGCAAAAGCTCAGCTTTCAGATCAAGTAACATCTACGAAATCCAGTTTTATACTCCAGTGCAATAGGTCTTCCAATTTCCATATCGTGCATAGAAAAATTATAGTCATATTTAATGAGTGCTACCTCACTAACTGAGTTCGACTGCAAGCAGAAATGTAACGTCAGTCATATCAAAATTCAATAGTCAGAGCAAAATGTAATGCAGAGAAACATGGACCTTGTTTTCCTATATGGTGTCATTACATTTGCTGGCTGTAACATGCTGTGCATATTAAAGGTTTTATTGTACATACTGTGCATATTCAAGGTTTTATTTCAAACAATGTATGCTTTAGATACGAGCGAAGGCTTAAAATAGCTTCCTTTAATTATTCACTTTCAAATAAGCAGTGAATATCAAATTATCCCGACAAGTCTTTTCATAGTAACAGGGCTTTCCTGTGCCAGGTTGCAGCCTGGTTTGGGGGAGTGAAAACAAATCCATATGTCCCATGATACTTAAAAGATTTTCTTTTTATGCAGCCGGTATTGCTTTCCAATACACACATAACACACCCTCAGACTCACGGTACGTGGCAGTATTCATGCATAAGATCCCTCAGATCAAATAAATGAAACGAACAGCCAATGTCAATCTACAGATTCTTCATTTTGCCCTCACCATGCCTGAACCTGAAGCTCTGCTCTTCGGACAGACCCTCCTCCCATGGCCTATAGACGTCCACTGCTGATGCTCTTCGGACAGACCCTCCCATGGCCTACAGACGTCCACTGCTGATGCTCTTTGGGCAGACCCCCCCATGGCTTACAGACGTCCACTGCTGATGCTCTTCGGGCAGACCCCCCCCATGACCTACAGATGTCCACTGCTAATGATCTTCGGGCCGACACCCCAAGGCCTACAGACGTCCACTGCTAA
Source organism: Lissotriton vulgaris (assembly GCF_964263255.1). Classification (NCBI taxonomy): domain Eukaryota; kingdom Metazoa; phylum Chordata; class Amphibia; order Caudata; family Salamandridae; genus Lissotriton; species Lissotriton vulgaris. Next base: position 1,068,700,819 of record NC_141691.1, read on the forward strand.
TGCTCTTCTATTTACAACAAGGGGTGGTGAGGGACAGAGTCTCTGAATTAAGCAGAAAGCTCTCACCCAGTCAAGAGATCAGGGCTAGATCCAACACCGTTTTTTAGCTCACTGCACCATCCCAGTTTCAGAACCTGGCTGTATGCAAATTAGTCTGTTCCTGTCCCAGTGCATGATGGGAACAGGGCAAACCAAACTACAAAAGCCAATTCTTACACTGGGAAGGAAACAAGCTCCCGGGGACCGGTTTCTGGCATTACAGCCGTCTTCGGCCCGGTTTGCTTGAATCCTGATGGTGAAATGAGCAAGGGTCTCACATCTGAGAATACCCTTTCACGCTTAGGGTGGACAAAAATATTTACAACAAGGGGTGGTGAGGGACAGAGTCTCTGAATTAAGCAGAAAGCTCTCACCCAGTCAAGAGATCAGGGCTAGATCCAACACCGTTTTTTAGCTCACTGCACCATCCCAGTTTCAGAACCTGGCTGTATGCAAATTAGTCTGTTCCTGTCCCAGTGCATGATGGGAACAGGGCAAACCAAACTACAAAAGCCAATTCTTACACTGGGAAGGAAACAAGCTCCCGGGGACCGGTTTCTGGCATTACAGCCGTCTTCGGCCCGGTTTGCTTGAATCCTGATGGTGCAATGAGCAAGGGTCTCACATCTGAGAATACCCTTCCACGCTTAGGGTGGACAAAAATATTTACAACAAGAGGTGGTGAGCGACAGAGTCTCTGAATTAAGCAGAAAGCTCTCACCCAGTCAAGAGATCAGGGCTAGATCCAACACCGTTTTTTAGCTCACTGCACCATCCCAGTTTCAGAACCTGGCTGTATGCAAATTAGTCTGTTCCTGTCCCAGTGCATGATGGGAACAGGGCAAACCAAACTACAAAAGCCAATTCTTACACTGGGAAGGAAACAAGCTCCCGGGGACCGGTTTCTGGCATTACAGCCGTCTTCGGCCCGGTTTGCTTGAATCCTGATGGTGCAATGAGCAAGGGTCTCACATCTGAGAATACCCTTCCACGCCTAGGGTGGACAAAAATATTTACAACAAGGGGTGGTGAGGGACAGAGTCTCTGAATTAAGCAGAAAGCTCTCACCCAGTCAAGAGATCAGGGCTAGATCCAACACCGTTTTTTAGCTCACTGCACCATCCCAGTTTCAGAACCTGGCTGTATGCAAATTAGTCTGTTCCTGTCCCAGTGCATGATGGGAACAGGGCAAACCAAACTACAAAAGCCAATTCTTACACTGGGAAGGAAACAAGCTCCCGGGGACCGGTTTCTGGCATTACAGCCGTCTTCGGCCCGGTTTGCTTGAATCCTGATGGTGCAATGAGCAAGGGTCTCACATCTGAGAATACCCTTCCACGCTTAGGGTGGACAAAAATATTTACAACAAGGGGTGGTGAGGGACAGAGTCTCTGAATTAAGCAGAAAGCTCTCACCCAGTCAAGAGATCAGGGCTAGATCCAACACCGTTTTTTAGCTCACTGCACCATCCCAGTTTCAGAACCTGGCTGTATGCAAATTAGTCTGTTCCTGTCCCAGTGCATGATGGGAACAGGGCAAACCAAACTACAAAAGCCAATTCTTACACTGGGAAGGAAACAAGCTCCCGGGGACCGGTTTCTGGCATTACAGCCATCTTCGGCCCGGTTTGCTTGAATCCTGATGGTGCAATGAGCAAGGGTCTCACATCTGAGAATACCCTTCCACGCTTAGGGTGGACAAAAATATTTACAACAAGGGTCTGCTTAATTCAGACACTCTGTTCATCACCACCCCCGTTTCTGAATCGCTAATGCTCTTCTGGCAGATCCCCCCATGGCCTACAGACATCCACTGCTGATGCTCTTTGGGCAGATCCCCCCATGGCCTACAGACGTCCACTGCTGATGCTCTTAAGGCAAATCCCATCATGGCGTACAAACATCCACTTCTGATGTTCTTCGGGCAGATCCCACCATGGCCTACAGATGTCCACTGCTGATCCTCTTTGAGCAGACAGCCCATGGCCTACAGACATCCACTGCTGGTGCTCTTTGGGTAGATTCCCTCCATGGCCTTCAGATGTCCACTGCTGATGCTCTTCGGACAGATTCTCCCCATGGCCTACAGACAGCCACTGCTGATGCTCTCCGAGCAGATCCCCCCATGGTCTACAGACGTCCACTGCTGATGCTCTTTGGGCAGACCCTTTATGGTCTACTGACGTCCACTGCTGATGCTTTTCAGGCAGACCCCCCCCCCACCCCCCATGGCCTACAGAGGTCCACTGCTGATGTTCTCCGAGCAGATCCCCCCATGGCCTACAGACATCCACTGCTGATGCTCTTTGGGCAGATCCCACCATGGACAACAGACATCCACTGCTGATGCTCTTAAGGCAGATCCCACCCCCAATGGCCTACAGACGTCCACTGCTGATGCTCTTCGGGCAGATCCTCCCCTTGGCCTACAGACGTCCACTGCTGATGCTCTTAAGGCAGATCCCCCCATGGCCTACAGACGTCCACGGCTGATACTTTTCGGGCAGACCCCCCCCATGGCCTACAGACATCCACTGCTGATGCTCTTCAGGCAGACCCCCCATTGACTACAGAAGTCCACTGCTGATGCTCTTAGGGAAGATCCTGCATGGCCTACAGACATCCACTGCTGATGCTCTTAAGGCCGATCCCCCCATGGCCTACAAACGTCCACTGCTGATGTTACTCGGGCAGATCCCCCCATGGCCTACAGACGTCCACTGATGATGCTCTTCGGGCCAACCCCCATGGCCTACAGACATCCACTGATGGTGCTTTTCGGGCAGATACCCCCATGGCCTACAGACGTCGACTGCTGATGCTCTTCTGGCAGATCCTCCCCATGGTCTACAGACGTCCACTGCTGGTGCTCTTTGGGCAGACCACCCCCATGGCCTACAGACGTCCACTGCTGATGCTCTTCGGGCAAATCCCCCATGGCCTACAGACATCCAATGCTGATGATCTTCAGGCAGACCCCCCATTGACTACAGAAGTCCACTGCTGATGCTCTTCGGGCAGATCCCCCCATGGCCTACAGATATCCACTGCTGATGCTCTTAGGGCAAATCCCGCATGGCCTACAGACGTCCACTGCTGATGCTCTTAAGGCCGATCCCCCCATGGCCTACAAACGTCCACTGCTGATGCTCTTCGGGTAGACCCCTCATGGCCTACAGACATCTACTGCTGATGCTTTTCGAGCAGATACCCCCATGGCCTACAGACGGCCACTGCTCTATGGGCAGATCCCCCCATGGCCTACAGACATCTACTGCTGCTGCTCTTCAGGCGGACCCCCCAGGACCTACAGACGTCGATTGATGATGCTCTTCTGGCAGCCCCCCCCATGGCCTACAGACATCCTCTGCTGATGCTCTTCAGGTACATCCCCCATGGCCTACAGAAGTGCACTGCTGATGCTCTTTGGGCAGATCCCCCATGGCCTACAGACGTCCACTACTGATGCTATTTGGGCAGACCCCTCCATGGTCTACAGAAGTGCACTGCTGATGGTCTTCGGCAGACCCCCCCACTGCCTAAAGACGTGCACTGCTGATGCTCTATGGGCAGACCTCGCCATGGCCTACAGACGTCCACTGCTGATGCTCTTTGGGCAGACCCCTCTATGGCCTACAGAAGAGCACTGATGATGCTCTTCGGGGAGACCTCCCCCGTGGCCTACAGACGTGCACTGCTGATGCTCTTCGGGCAGACCCCCCCATGGCCTACAGATGTCCACTGCTGATGCTCTTCGGGTAGACCCCCCATGGCCTACAGACATCCACTGCTAATGCTTTACGAGCAGAAACCCCCATGGCCAACAGACGGCCACTGCTCTACGGGCAGATATCCCCATGGCCTACAGACGTCTATTGCTGGTGCTCTTTGGTAAGACCTCCCCAGGGCCTACAGACGTCGATTGCTGATTCTCTTCTGGCAGCCCCCCCCCCATGGCCAACAGACATCCTCTGCTGATGCTCTTCAGGCACATCCCCCCATGGCCTACAGAAATGCACTGCTGATACTCTTCGGGCAGATCCCCCATGGCCTACAGACGTCCACTACTGATGCTATTCGGGCAGACCCCTCCATGGTCTACAGAAGTGCTCTTCTGATGCTCTTCGGCAGACCCCCCCACTGCCTAAAGATGTGCACTGCTGATGCTCTATGGGCAGACCCCCCATGGTCTACAGACGTCCATCCACTGCTGATGCTCTTCAGACATTCACTGCTGATGTTCTTCGGGCAGACCCCATCATGGCCTACAGCCATCCACTGAAGATGCTCTTCAGGCAGACCCCCCATGGCCTATACAGACGTCCACTGCTGATGCTCTTCAGGCAGACCCCCCATGGCCTACAGACGTCCACTGCTGATGCTCTTTGGGCAGATCCCCGTCATGGCCTGCAGACGTCCACTGCTGATGCTCTTCAGACAGACCCCCATGGCCTACAGACGTCCACTGATGATGCTATTCAGGCAGATCCCCCCCATGGTCTACAGACATCCACTGCTGATGCTCTTCGGGCAGATCCCCCAATGGACTACAGACGTCCACTGCTCTTAAGGCAGATCCCCCCATGGCCTCCAGACGCCCTCTGCTGATGCTCTTCGGGCAGACTACCCATGGTCCACAGATATCCACTGCTGATGCTCTTCGGACAGATCCCCTCCCCATGGCCTACAGACGTCCACTGCTGATGCTCTTCAGGCAGATCTCCCCCCCCCCCTCATCCCCCTCCCTCCCATGGCCTACAGATGTCCACTGCTGATGCTCTTCGGGCAGGCCCCCCATGCATAGCAGCTGTTTTTACACAGATTTCAAGTTCCAGTTTCCCTCACATATTTATGATTTGTCCATTTCAATGCTACAACGACCATGACATTAAAGTATATGTTGGCTAAGCAATTTCAGTTGTTTACTTCCCAAACAATTACTGTTCACATATCAGTATGACAAAAAAGTTTCTAAACTATGCTTTAGAATATATTTTTTCAATATATTCGTCCTCACCAGTCTGACCGCTCCACGATTTGCAGGCACACTAGTGTGGCGTCATCTACAGAGAGGAAAGCTCTAGTAATTCAGAGATGACTTTGACACTGGGACTTGGGAACCACTTCACTTGATGTCGCCAACATTCTGTTCTTTCCGTCACCCCACCCTTCTCCCACCTGCGCTGTTCTCCATCTTTTAACAATAAGGAGTTTTTCCTCTTTACAATGACACTGAAAACAGAGATGTTTGCCTTTTAGTCACAGTCGTTGGACATGGATGGTATCACCATGTGAGCACATACTTTACAACTGACCATAATGACACCAATGAGGTGAAGATGCTAGAAGTCCATTGACTGTATACATTCAGCCTTTCTGAATCGGTCATCCTTGGAACCATCTAGTCAGGACAGATTTCACAAAATCCTGACAAGACTGCCCCACACACCACATTCAAGGGGCCTTCCCTGCTCCTTTTCAAACCTGATTTTAGAATAAGAAGATCGTTCAAAGTATTTTCTGTAAACAACAACAATTTTCAGTGTAAAAGAGCATCACAAGTGGAATGTGGCTAAGCAGGCTTTATTAGTAAGAGGCTGCCAGAACTGAGCAAGAGGAGGCCTAGCTCTTCAGTGAGAGGCAGCAGGCAGGTGGGCGTCCCTCCTCACACTTCTCAAGCCTTTCGTCCGGCTTCTATGTACAAGGTGTCCCGTAGTATCCACCTGACACACACAATAAACATCTACAAACCACAAGACTTTCTTCATCCAAATATGCACAACATGCACAGAAGTCTAATGAGGCGAATAACCACTCATTTGCCTCTTCATTAACAAGGTCAGTGTTTTACAGCCCCCAACCATGCACGTTTTTATGATGCGAATGTAGGTCCGATCAGGCAGCGGTTCCATCGGCTCAGTGTTTCCCTCGGTTGTCCCGCATTCTGAAAGCCCGGGGTTGTTTCCTTCATCTCTGATGTGACCGTCTCTAGGCTGTCCTTATGTTCTCAGTGCAGCACCGTGTACTGTGGGACTGACCTGACCCTTGCTGAGAACTGACAATGCTAAACTAGTAATCTTCAGCCCATCTTAAGGAAGCAGTAAAGGTGCAGACCTGGGCCTTGGGGTAGGACACTACCCCGAAAGGTCAGTAAAAACCTTAGCCTCCTTTTACGCTTCATTCGCTCCTGGTGACCCTGTTTCAGGAATCGTCTAAATCAATAAAAGGGATGTCAAAAATGGTAGTGACAATTATATATTTAATCCTATAACTGCAGTGCCATGAAAAGACCAAGGGGGCAACTTGAAGCTGGGTGGTCCACAAAACGTGCAGGTCCCCAGTCCTATCCAGAGCCGGAAGAAGCTCCTGGTCCCCAACAATAGAGCACAGCTAGGCCTGTGGGAGGAAAGCTTTGACAAACAGCCCATCCGTCAATCTACATTGGAAAGTCCACCATATTTCGGGTGGTCAATCAAACATAAATGTTTGCCATTTGAGACTAAGCCTGGGCAAAGCACTACGCTACGCTCGCGTACTTTGCGCTACTTGGCACTGCGCGAATTGCACGTAGCACAGTTTAAACATGCGTAGCGTGGTGCAGAGGTCATTTTTTGCTTGCTTGCGGTCCTCAACGTCAAGTTGACGACCGCGAGCAAGGAAAATGACATCCCGGCGAGACTTTTTCTTCATTCGCGAGCAGCAACATCAAGTTGCTGATCATGAGGGTGGAAAATAAACCTCCCAGCGAGCTTCTCAACGTGAGGTCAGGATTCTCTTTGCGAGTGGTCGCCTATGCTCGCGACCGCTCGCGATGAGAAACTACCAGTCCGCGTTGAGAAAGCTGCAGCTCAAGTAGAAATCTACTAGAGCGGCAGAAAATGACCGCTTGCACTGTGCAAGATGCAGTTTGCACTGATTGCACTTCGCTTAGCTACGCGTATCGCTACTTCGCAAACTACGCCCAGGGTTATTTGAGACTACCAGTTACAGCCTTGAAAAGACCAATACCCGTAGTTTTCACACTGTGCCCCGGCACCCTGGCGAGCAACCATAAGAAGCCTGGGGCACAGTGGTCGCAGTTGCTGAACAGAGTCCATTGCGATTTACTCCAGCCTCTGGAGTGCAGGCCTGGAACGCTGGGTTTGCCGCTCGCTCGGTTGTGCACTCACTGCCTCTTAGCGGCACATCAGCGAGCAGAAGGCGTTAACACAGGCAATCTTCCAGTCCAACATGCTTTAGTGGAAGTTACCTCTTTATCACATCCACCAATACTCTCCCACCCCACGGCATTAGGAGATCAACCACCCGCTGTTCAAGCTGTCTTACTACACTGTACTCTGAATATGTCCATGTGCAGAATGCGGGCTTTGTGTACGGACTGGCACACATTCGGCATTATTGGTGCTATCGGAGCAGTCTCAAACTATTCACACATTTTCTTACAAATACCAAGGAAGGAGAACACCCCTTTTCCACCTCCTTTTTCTTGGGATTTGAAACGAATTGCAAGATGTTCTTTGCAGAATTTCAATAAATTGCAAGATGTCCATTGCTTGATGCAATGACAATTGTGACTTTAGTACATTGTTATTTGGATATGATTATTTCCTCTTTGCAAAGCAAAGCATTACACTTTTTCTGCACACTTAATCTGAGCCATAAAGAACCCGAGGGCATCTGACACTTCTAATAAAGGCCCTGCTCACGAGGCGCCCACTTTCCGCCAGTGAACATGACGTTTATTACAATCAAGCAGTTCATTGAGTGCCATTAAAGTAGTGAATGGTAACATCTGCTATTTACAGCTCCCAGATCGTAAAAAGTCTAGCATGGAGTGCTACATAAATACACATGACCATTCTTAAAATCTTTGGAACATTCTACAAAAATAGACAAGGATCTCAGACTTATTGTACCAATCTCCAGTGGTTCCCAGCCTGTGCACCGTGGCACCTAGGTGCCCGTGGCTGGTTTTGGAAGGATGAGTCCAGCTCCAGGCTGAGCGTGCGCAAACAGCAAACAGATGCAGTCACTGCATGGCCTAAGGGCGCACAAATACTGTGAAAAGAGAATAGAAATATTCTTGCATTGCACGCAGTATTCTTCATACCTTCATCCCAATTAGTTTCAGGGACTAAAATGGAAGTACTACTTAGGCCGGGCCTACATCCCTCTCCCTGTCAAAAAAAAGGTAATGTAATGGGGAGCCACGGCTAATTGATAAAGGGAGCGGTACGTTCAAAAAGTTTGGCAACCAATGGCCTACAACTACTGGAAGAAACTCCCAGCATTCTGGGCCATTATATAACCAACTTCTGCCCCTGAAGTTTTTTTTTATTGTAAAACAAAAAACGCTTCAAAGCGGGTGATTTAAACATGGCGTCCACTCAGCAAAGCTTCTGTGCCTGCAGTGGAGTCACCACAGTAGTGGCTCCACTGAAGATGAAGAGGTATACACCAGCCTGGCAGGGATCACTAAACTTAGTGGGCGGTCATCCGTGAGCGAAGCAGAGGCCACAGCATCCAGTGATTTGGCAATCTTACGGGTCGCTAGTTTAGTAGTAAATGATCCCCCAAATCTTCAGTATGTGTTTAATTACCAATATTACCACTCCAAAAATAGATGTAACCTTTTGTGGTCATCAATATAGAATACTATTAGAGCAGTCAAGATACTGATGAATGCGAGGAGCCATTAGTGGCTACTTATATCACAGAAGATCAGTGTTCATGCACATACATGCACCTACATATTTCAACAGTACTTGTTCAATAGATGGACAAACAAGGCTCATGACTCAAAAAATAAGTTAGGTAATTAAAATCAGTGCACAGATGCGAGTGTTTGGAGGGTCCAAGGTCAATCAGTAGTTTTTGGGCCTTCATTGCGACAACTGGAGTTTTTCACTTCAGGTGTTATCGGGTACCCATACTCCACACTCTTAAACAGGGGATCAAGTTCTACCTTTAGCTCTTGACCCTTAGGTTAGTGAGGCAAAGAAGTACAAAGCCTGCTCAAGGAGATACTGCGGATTAGAAACCCAGGGCCAGATTTATCAAGGTTTTGCGTCGCCCTTGCGCCATGCAACGGGGTTCAAGGGCGAAGTCAAACATAAGTGAGATTCATCAAGCTACGGAAGGCCACCTTGCATGACCCTTGATAGCATGATAAAGATAGAGTAATGGAAGACAGCACAAATCACTGCCTTGCATTACTCTGCGGCAGGGAAGCGTTCTATGGATGGAGGATGTTCGTGTTTCAACACTGCATCCCATGCATTTTGGCGTAGTCCCAGATTACCATTAGTGGTAGACCTGGTAATGAGTCAAAATGCTACGCCTCCCCAGATGAGGTGTAACAAAGAGAAATATCATTATTTCTCCTAATTCTTTCTACTTTCTGTGTTTTCTGCATTTGCCAGCACACATAGAAAGAGGAAAATGCCCCTCAGGGTGTCCCTTCCTGCACAAAAACAATGCTGCCTACAACTCAGGCACCCTGGCACCATGACGAAAGGGTGCCTGCATAGTTTATACAAAAACAACAGTTGATGGACAGAATGCAGAACAATGAACCACCCCCTTTTGTACCACTTTGTTCGCCATAAGTTGGCAGGGTATGCTCAGACGTGAGTCCCTTGCTCACTTTGCCACTGGATTCAAGCAAGCCGGGCTGAAGATGGCTGAAATGCCAGAAATCGGTCCTCGGAAGCTTGTCCATTACCACCCCCTTTTGTACTGCATATTTTATAGGCAGTTAAAAGTGCACCAACGCTAACAAAGGACAGAAATATGCTGTGTAATGGTAACTAAGGCACATTCCTGCCCTTCCCCTTTTACTCAGCGCAGTGCAGCATAGCAAGATGGCTTGCTGCCTTGCGCTGCATAAAAGAATGATAAATCTGGCAGCGCAACACATAACATTAAAAAAATCAATGCCCAGCCAGCACTTGTTAATCAAAAAAATACTTGAATATATGCAAACCTAAATGCAAAGTTACAAATATAAACAAAATTGGAAGTGGGGAAAAACAATAGTAACACACATTAAAAGGTATTGCAAACTATAAGGAGTTAGCATTAAAGAAAAACATAGAAGTCAACTGACCTCCTAAAGCTACACAAGACCCTAAGACTGGTTGGCGTTCAGCATACTATAACCATTAATCCACAATACACCCTAAGACTATAGCAAAACATTGAGTACAGAGTTAAATAAAGTCAGGCCGACTGAATTTATCACAGGGAATTCACAATGCTATCACATTGAGATGTAGGCATTTCCATATCAATGAACAAGATGTTACCACAAATAGAAGCATATTTCACATTTCACTACTGAAAAGGCTATTAGCTTAGGCACATTTATTACAATTCCTATTGGAAAACGGTAAGCATTTAATTGAATATCAAAATTCACAATGAATCCAATTTTTCTCTAGGGAGAGTATTGACTGGAGCCTAAGCTTCGCCCAGGGTCACTAATTCAATGCCTGGTAGCCCTGGGTGCCACCTGTTCAACTATTTTACAAACAGAAGGGAAACCTAAGGATATGAAGCGACCAAGGGTTGTGTCATGTTATAAGGAACAAAATGGCCCTTATCGAAAATAGACAATTTATAATGCACTGGTAATATAATAGCACAGGAACCATCCAATCAACTTTTAAAACATTGACCCGTCTGACTATATGTAATTGATTAGTGGGTGCAGCAGTTTTGTGTTCTGCAGAGCTGTGACTCTAAATCTAGATTTTTTGTCACTTACCGTTTTTTGCCTGTGGTTATGTTTCTTACCGGTACCACCCCAACATATTACTTTTTATATTATATATTAATACAATTATGTTTTAAAGTTGATTGGATGGCTCCTAGGCTATAATTATATTCCCAGTGCATTATTAGTGGTCTATTTTGGATAAGGGATCTTTTGTTCTTTATGACTTTTATTTTTTTTATTCCTATGGTGCCAGGTATTTTGTTTTATTTTTTTAAATATTAACTCACCCCTGACCCTACCTCTTACTACCTCTCAAAACACACCACACAGTGATTATATCAGTGTTCCCAAGTACTCGTTGGTAGTAGCACGCCGCATCCCGTAGAGGGGTGCGAAGACCCCTATGACGAAGCATGACACTTTTGGTGTGTGAGGGGCATTTAAGAAACATGATGTGCTCCCTGCCACCGTAGGAACACACTTGTCTTTTGATTAACCTTCATTTAATTACAATCTCCTCCGGGTGGATCTTTCTGTTTATTAGTTGTTTCCATGGGAAGCAGGATCAAGACAGATTTGCATATGACTGGGTGCAAAGTGGCGTGGCAAAGTGTGCATTAGAACAATGGTTTAAACCCAGATCTCTTGACTGAGGGTGAGTGGTTGAAAAGTTTCGAGAGAGATAGAGATAGAGGGAGAGAGAGAGAGAGAGCGAGAGGAAAAAAGCCAGGGGCTGAGTCATTACTTTACCTGCTGCATTTAGTTTCATTCTAGAGTTGCCAAAAAGAGAAATTAATCTCTCTACCAACCTAAAATGTTGCAGTCAAATGAAGCCAAAAATCCCTTCCGTTCTTGCTTTGTCAACTGCTCACTGCTCAAAGAATGCAGTAAACATATAAAAGTATTGCTTATATGCATTGCAAAATTTTGAATTTGAGCTCATTGGAATTCCTGAGTAACTGTACAAACGTGTAAGAATGAGGTTGCTGAATGTCTAATGATTCCGTCCCTCTGACTGTGACTGGAAAATTGGAATCCCTCGGAATGTTTTGGTACATTTTGACATAAATCGTGATAACGTTTGTAGATATTCAAGGATCTACCATAGAACAAAACTTCTCAACAATTTAATAATCAGCAAACCTATCTTGGTCCTTAGACGGTGAGAGAAAATATAGGTAAGCTCCTTTAAATATCTATCTGTTCTGCAGCCGTAATTCTCCACACACATGGATGCATTTCAAATTAAATGCACAATCCCCTTACACTGAGCAATCTAGATTACAATACAAGCCCATAGGAGCACGCGAGGAGTTCTCTGCAGATAGCAAATGGCCCTATTATGTCACTACGAATATTATATTTTATTCTTGCCAGCTTGATGAGTCTATTTTTATTTCCCCAACTCTCTCACAAGGCCAATCAGCTTGCCCTTTTCCTAACGGCAAGGGAAGCTCCCGAGTAAACACGCCGTGAAGGTAAAGGCTGCAGATTAACGTGTGATGGGTGCAGGCGGCTGCTGCCGCCACAGACGCGCGCGCGCGTGCCGTCAGCATCTTTAACGAATGGCAAACAACATTTTAATTAACGTGGCCTCACCATATGTCATCTCTACTTCCGATCACGCCCATCATTGGGTCCTGGTCTTGCTTTCTGCACACAAGAGAGTGTTATAGGTTTAATTGTATACTGCCCGTTTGCTTTTATCATCCGGTATAAAAGGGGTATGCGGTGCTATGGGCTTAGGGGATAGTTATAGGGCTAAGATCATCATCTGATTCTACAATATGCATCGCAATGAAAAGCTTTGAAGGGTGAATCCCCCGGGCAAGGTAATCTTACTGAACTGCGCCAGTATCTGTGCACGCGACCTCTCCATGGCATCTTTTTATTTTACGAGTTAGAAAACGCACCTCACAGCTAGGAGCCAAAAATCATCGGCAATCACTTAATAACTGCTTACGGAGCAAAAAGTACAGGATACAATAGGCCACTAGCTCAGCCATAACAAAACGCATGATTAACTAAGCATTGGCAAAGTCAACAGGTCTCGCTTTAAAGTGCTAATGTACTCAATACAGACATGTACAAATGTGTACAGACTATTTGAGCTGTGTCTCTGTCCAACCTGAAGCATCACAAATCAGTGAAATAAAAAAGCAGCGCACAGACATAGCGATCCAGAAAGAGGAAGGTCGCGTACATCCACAGCGTCAACTATCTATGATCATTTGTACATGCTTATGCTCGCATACATTTGCACTTTAAAATCAAACCAAATGGCTTTGACAGTGCTTTCTGAAATCTGTTACTGGAATGACCTCAGCATTTAATGCCCTGGTTACTTGCCGGTAATCTTCATTACTCCGAATATTGTCTTCCTCACCACATGTGTAACACAGCTTCAGCTCCATACAAGAACCCTCCAAAGCAAAGTCAGCATCCCATGGCTCCCCAACATGGCTGACTCACGTCACCTCTGACCCACCATAAGAGGGGAGTCGGCTCATCCTACAGTCTGAAGAACTACCAAGCCCCAAGAACCAGTGAAGCTGATCGCACAACAGGGAGGGAGGGATGGGAACTCATGTGGCGAAGAAGACAATTCTCGGAGTAAGGAAGATTAACGGTGAGTAACCGGGGCATTACCTCCTCATCAGGAGTGGGCGTAGTTCGAACGCAGCGAAGATATAAAAAAACTCTGCAAAGTTTTGCGAGTGGCAGAGTGCAGTGCGAACAGCAGTTTGTGCTGGTATTCCTGCAGCTCGGGTAGAAATTCTACCGGAGCGGCAGCTCGCGCTCGCGAACTTACCATTTGCGATCGCGAGCAGGGAAAAAACTCAGCTTCTCTATGCGAAGCAGAGTTTTCTGCACTCTGCTAGCTCCGCAGAGTGCAGAAAACTTAGTAAACTCCGGGAACGGAATGGAGTTCACCGCCCAGGCCTACTCTTCGTAAGTCTTCCTCGCCACATGATTAACAAAGTGAGCACATACCCAAGCCAAGCAGCTTCATGGTACACACAAGAAACCACTGACAAGTAGTAGATGTCAAAGAAAACAGGTATTAATCCAAAAAACAGTACAGGGAAATGGACAAAACCACCAAGGGAGAAAAGAAACAGGAGACAATCACAAGCAAGAAGACCCAGCCCTGAGAACTGCCTCAGCAAAACCCCCGTAGAAGGACCACCCAAAACCACCCGGTAATGCTCCATGAACATGTGCGGGGAAGACCAGGTAACAGCCTGACAGATATCCTCAATAGACACCCTTTAAAGAAGCCCAAGAGACAGACAGACTTCGGGTGGACCGAGCCTGAACCTGGACCGACAACTCAGAACCTTGAGACCCGTAAGCCAGGAAGATAGCCTGCTTGATCCAATGACTCAAAGTGGAGAAAAAAGGCTTGTGGCCAGAATGCACCAGCCCAACAGTCACAAACAATCACAACAACAGAAAGGAGTCGTCCAGTCCAAATACAACAAGTCTGCCCGATGGCCATCCAAAAGGGAGAGGGAAGAATCCACCCGATCTCAGAAACAGACGGGAAAGAGGGCAATACTACCTCACAGGACAGGTTAACCACTGAAGGAACCTTGGGCACAAATCTCGGGTCGGGACGTAACACCAGATGATCCAGTAGGACACGCAAGAACGGAGGGGAATGGAGAAAATAGCCTAGCTCCTCGATCCAACCCCCGAGACAATAGCCACTTAAAAAAGATACCGTGAAGGTGAGAAACTTCAAATCAACCGAAGCCAAGGGTTCAAAGGGCACACCCTGAAGAGCCCGTAACACCAAGGGAAGAACCCAGGAAGGAGCCAGGCAAACAGCCTGAGGACGCTACAAAAATCAGCTACAAAGCAAGCGAGCCACCAAAGGGTCCAGACAGTCCAGAACCAGACTGCGAAAAGCCTGAAAGGCCGCCCACTGAGCCCACAAAGTGGAAGGAGCCAGGCCCAGAGAAAACCCCTCAGCAAGAAAATTGAGAACCCTCAAGGGATCCACAGACACAGGGTCAACCTACTTCAATACACACCACCAAGAAAAGGAAGCCCAATGGCGGGCATAAGAGAGCAGGGTAGCCGGATGACGGGAACCCTGCAGCAAATCCACAACCTTGAGGGAACAACCCTGTGCCAGCAAATTCACCCTCTCAAGAGCAAGGCCTGAAGATGAAGCCGACGCAACACTTCCCCAGGAGGCAGAAGGCCTTCTGGCAGCATCTGCTTTCCAGTGATGGAGCCAGACCTGGAGATGGGCCTGGATAGCAGCCCCACCAGCCGCAGCGGCGCCCCCCCAAGGTGTCGAAGGATATATCTGATATGAGATCTGTCTGCTGTTCCTTAATCCCCAGAGTAGGAAGGACGTCAGTGCCTTATTCCAGCAGTTCAGACAAGGATTGGAAGTCTTTCAGATGAGATTGGACTGTGTAAGAAAGATAGGCAGACGTCTGGATGAAGAAGTTGGCTGCCGCATAGGACCGCTTAGCAGCAGCTTCCACCCTCTTGTTCACCGGGTCCGATGGGCACACATCCTCAAAAATAATGGAACTGGGATGCCAGACCAGCCCTGAGGGAGTCAACTTTTACGGAGGAAAAATCTTTTGCGAAATCCTGGATGGAATAGCATTTTGATAGATAACACTGAAAAGCCTGTTTGTCCCCCTCCATCCATTCATTGTCAATCACCTTCTTTACCGAGGCATGGAGGGGCAGGGATTCGGGTTCCCTGCGCTGATACTGACCAAAGAAATCATCCGACAACTCATCCACAGCGGGAGCCTGGAACACCATGTTTTCCTTGATGTGTTGCAGAACCTCTTGCAGCTCATGACCCTCCACATAATGACCCCTGAGGTCCTCCTCTTCACCCTCACTGCCTAGAGGGGGTCTAACTGCTGGAGTTTTGGTGAAGAGGGGCCCTGTCCCCCATCGCGCTCTTCAAAAGCAGCAGCCACCGCAGCATTTATCATGGATTGAATGGCCTACAGCGACAGGCACTCAGCTGGAGGCAGTGAACTGGGTTCAGCCGCCACAAATATCGGCACCCTGCTCCATGCTGCGCAAACACAGGGAAGAAATGTAGTGGGGAAGAGAAATGCACCAAACCTTAGCAGAAAGAGTGATGCTCTACCCCTTTATACATAAAAACTGTCGCGAGCGTGAGGTGAATATGCGAAAACCTCATGGCCCCTCCAGAGCCAGGCAACTCACAGACGCAGGAAGCCGACCGTGCTTGTGACTCTGCCCCCCATTAGTCCGGATAGGCCCTCACCCGCCTTCTCCAGCTGCGAATGCGGACAGAGCCGGGAAGCGAGAGGAGGGACAAGAGCCCAGCCGCCGCTGGCTGGACAGAAACAGTCTGGTAAGCAAGGAGTGAGGCGGTCGAAGTGAAAACTCTCATCCGCCTCGTTGACAGCCGTCCGCGTAGAGCACCCCGTGACTCAGGGCTGATCTCCAGTTGGAGCCGATAAGGGTAAAACAATTGCTGACTCAAGTTACACTTAAGAAGTGCAATCAATACCCTTGAGAAAGGCCCCTCGCAAGACCAGGCGAGTCTCAAACGTGCCAGCACAGTAGACTCGCCCCGCCCCCCCAATTGGCACGCTAGAGCAGCGCCTAGCTCACCCGCACAGGCAGAGGAATAGGTGGGGGGGAAGAGGGTAGATCCCAACAAATTGCTGCTCTGAAGCAGGGCCTCTACCCCAGGGTCGTGGATCCTGCTGGAGCAGGACCTTGACTTACCTGCAAACGTCTGGAGAGTGTCCAGCGCAGAATAAAAAAAACATGGGATGGGCCGGCACCCTTCTTATGGCGAGTCAGAGGTGACGTGAGTCGTCCATGTTGGGGAGGGATGGGAGGCATGGGATGCTGGCTTTGCTTTGGAGGGTTCTGGTGTAGAGCTGAAGCTCACTTTGTTATTCATGTGGCGAGGAAAACTTATGAGGAGGTAATGAAAAGCAGCTACTTGAATGTACCACTTTTCTAGTGAAAAGGATTGGGCATCAAAAACGAATACAACATAAACATAAGTGTACTTAAATGCGCTCAACTTATTTCTAAACAAGTACTGGCAAAGAGAATAGGTCTGGTGCTGGCCGCCAGCCTATTGGTTTTGTCAATATCTGTTTTATTTTGTCATGTTTTTTCAAACCTATATTGTTGGTGAAGCTCCTGGATTCTCGTCAAGCATTGGCTCAAAGCAAAATTATTTCTTTGGTTTCACAAAGGACACATAACTATAGTAGTCCCTAGCACTGAAAGGAACAACTTTATAGGTGGATGTGCTACTTGCGAAAGTCGGAATGCTGCCTCTCAAAGTGAAGTTACCCAATGGCAGTAGATGTCTGACCCATTTCCCCATGCTGTATGCTGCAACGGATGGACGAAAAATGTAAGTAAGTGTATTATATAAATATTTTGAAAAAATAAAAAGGTTTTGCTAACACCATACCTAACAAGCATTCGCAATGCAATAGGTCTCGCATTTACGCAAGTTTGAGCTCTTGGCAATGTAAATGACAATGCATTTTATTTATGTTTTGCGTTTTAAAACATAAATAAAAGGCATTGTCATTTATAATACTGAATGAACTGATTACCTTGAACAGTGCAAACAAAATACAGTGGGTAAACAAATTGAGACAAATGGTTATTAAACTGGGCTTGGCAGAATTCTGGACCTTTCAGTCCCTCGTCCCCAAAGCAAGTAATTAAGAAAATCTATTGGAAGTGGGTAGATGCAGAGGAACAGAAGAGCTTGAAATGGGGATCTTTAACCACACAGTTCTTAGAACACAAGCCAAGCAGAAAGTTGGAACCGTTTTTAGACCTCATCAGAATACCAAGAGACAGATCGGTCTTCCTAAAGATAAGGTATGGGACATTACCTCTCAATAAATTCACTGAAAGATGGAAAGGATCAAGGGTCTCAAACAGTACTTGCCCATGCTGCCCGTGCAAATCAGAATCCCTACCACATTTTCTGTTTGGCTGTAAAGCTTACAAGAGGGCAAGACTGAGATGGTTGAAACCAGTTTATATACTGTTGGGGGTCAGAGATTTCCGGGTTGCCCTACGTATCCTTACAACTGATACAACATCCCATCTTATTGTATGTGGAGTGGCAAAATATCTATCATGCGCCTGGCTTATCCGCACCAGGATGTTAAATGCTGACAAAGTATAGATCCTATACATACTGTTTCTAACTCCCATGCATTTTAACATTGTTGTACTTTAGTATTGTCATCAAATTGTTCTTATCAATGTAAATAATGTTTTATTGCCTTTTATTCTATGAATTGAATATTTTACCAAATATGTTTTTATAGAATGTATGTACTTTTATGATATGACAATATCGAATAAAGTATTACAACAACAACATTTATAATACTAATAGCTCTAACTTGCGTAAATGCGAGACCTATTGCATTGCAAATGCTTTTTACCAGTCTGCTGGTGCACAAATTGTTTGGGACTGATTCTTACAAAAAAAGTTAAGGTTTAGGTTATAAATGTGTTACAAGAGAAATCTTCTGATGAGCACTTATGGACACTAAAAACGAATGAACGTAAGTTATGCAATTGAATTTATGCTCTTAAATGTCCAAGAACAGTCCTAGTTATGCAGCAGAAGGATGCTTTTCTTTCTAGTATATTTAGATTTCTTGGAAATAAGTTTGCGTGTTACTGTTTTGTCATGCAAATGCTATTTAAATTTGTTTATTAAGGTGACTAAAGGTATGCATTGTGTATATAGTTATCCACAGGTAATGTATGCCTACAATTGCAGATGTTCAATATTCTCTTAAGGACATATTTGTGCAGAGCGCTCAAGTTTTGAAGGCCCTTAAAGAAGAAGCTCATCCTGACCAGGTGCTCGTCTTGCATTCTGGGACTTTTAGCCCTGAATCCGTAATGGGATAAACTGGACTACAAATCATACGAGTAAAAGGAAAATCCTGGACTAGATGAACTAGGACCTGGGGATTTACAGAGGGCTGTACAGAACAGGGGCTGTGAAATGTAGGGTCCCTTCCCACCAGTACCAAATGGTTTGGTATTCTAGAGTTCTGGTTCCGAACACTGCCAAGGCAAACTCAGTGCCCACCTCTTGAAGGTGGATAAATTTGGAAGATTATTTTGATATCAATAATATCTGTTATTTACAGCGCTCAGAAACTACCGGTCGCGATATTTAGCGCTGTTATTGTATGTGCAATATTAATTATATACCCGTGAGTATTGATTATACATATGAATGTTTTATAACTGTATACATTATTTTTCATACATAGATATATGTGCGTGTGTTTGTTTTAAGAATGTACATATTCGCAGGAACAGGGCCTGGGTCCCTCTGTCTGCACGCTCTGCCATTGCCCTTTTAAGAGCGAAAAAACACCATCTCATCAGCGTGGGAGGAGAGCGCGATTCCTAGAACAGCTGAACAGAAAAAAGGGGGGGGAAAACGAGAAAAAAAAACTGGTTGGAATTCCCTTAATCACTTTAACTAGTGGTGCGCGCGCACCACAGAGAAGCGGGGGAGGGAGCGAGGCAGCGAGGGGAACGCGTGCTGCTGCGCGTGCTAGCCACCGTCGGGAATGGCCTTTACAAAGGCGGGACATGCGCCCGCCTTTGCCTAATTGCGTGACTTTTTTCTTTTTTAAACCACGCGAATGCCAATGCCTGACGGCGAAAGCTGATCACACGCACAAGCGTGTGTTCAGCTTTCAAAACCCCATACAAAAGGGCTCTTGCTGCGCGGCAGTGCTGTGCACTGCAACGCAAGCACGAGCCCGATTAAAGAAATGTACAACTTTCAACTGTGCAACAAACCTTAATAAAATTTGATTTAGAGGTAAAATATAGATTCATTCTCAATAGGAGACTGGCATCTCATATTGGCCAAACCCCACACTGCCCTCAACCCGTAGAACATGCATGTCAATTTACCAAAATTGTAGGCATAGCCGAAGTGCCCTCAAGCACCTTTTGACATCCAATGATATCAGTGTTGACACCTTGTCTAACTAGCATTAGTCTCGAGTTTACTTCTGATGCCCCACAAGAATGTGTAAGTAATGGGAGGTACAGAAAGTAAACATAACTTCTAGAGCTCTTCTTTCTTTCTGCTCCTACTGCCTAAAACCTAAGGTAAGGTGTAGTAGGGGCAGTCAAAGAAAAGAAGGGTGATGGGATAAATGCTTGCAAATAATCGAAACCACTTGAAACAGATCTAGGTACCATTCCAACCCATTGATTTACCCCCACTCTAGGCAGAGGATCTCCTTTGGCAAATCTCCACTGATCCTGCTCCTCATGGGAACAGCACATCCCAGAATGCCAGACAAGGAACCTTCTAAAAGAGAGCACAAGCAACCCAGGATGATTTTGACTTTGGTGAGCCCCAACAATGAGGCATAGCTTGGATCCTATGGCACAGCCAGTAGGATCAATGCTAGGCATACCAAAGCGCAAATTAGGGAAACAAGTGGGTGAGAAGATATTATTTTATTTTGGTTTTCAAGAAAGCTGACCTCTTTATGCTCAATGGTCCTTTGGACTGAACCGTTTGAGAATTCAAAAGGTGCTATGGGTTCTATGACTTGCATTGTTACAAATCTAAATGGGCTAAAGTGACTTGTGCAGTACCTTTCCCGTATAATCAAAAACAGCGAAAATTAGTTCTTATTCATTTTCTTTAAACCCATGGTATACGTTCAGACTATCTTTTGTGTTTTACAACCCACACCATTATACCCAGAGTGGGGTTACGCGTTGTTCTTACATTATTCTCCTTTTTGAATTTGAATACAACTAAGTAGGGGGGCTCCAAATTTTCAAACCTCTTCTCCGCATGTTATTTCTTTTTCTAAACTAAATATTCCTAACAGCCTGGTGAGTCATTGATGAAATGTTGGTGCATTTGGGCCCAGTCAAGCGGAAGCAATACACATTCTTAAAACTGCCATAGCATCCATCTGATTTTAAACAAATGGATCTCATGCTGCAGCCAAGATACTGCAGGGATTTCAGGCTATCTGCTTTCACTGAGCCTTACAATCAGCCATATAGTTACAATCAGCCATTTATTATTTTTCTTTCAGTTATTGGCATGTCTTCTCTTAGTAAGATTTCTTATAAATAACTTTAAATAAAAATATTATATTTCTGTTAGATGTATGCACAAGCTGACTTAGACAATAGTGCACCACAGAGGAAACCCCATCTTTAACACAGCTGGCTAAGCCGGCAAACACATAAACACAAGGAGGACTAATTTCAACTAAATAAATTGTGTTCTTTTCTTAAGAAACTCGTATTGCCACAAGTTTTAAATCCTTGAGAAATTATTCACAATAAATTCTCACAATTATATTGGTCAGAGATGCGATCCAGGCAGTGAAAGAATAACAACTGTATTCAAGGATGTATTCCAATATACATGTTTTTTTTGGACTTGTAACGATTCATTGAACATCACATCCACATTTCATGAACAGTATATATATGCTGTATTTAATATACAGAGAGCAAACGGCAACACGGTAACTACCAAAACAATCCCATACGATGCACCGGTTTGTTAGGTGATTGAAGGTAGTATAGACACCCTTTTCCCATCAAATAACAAGTAACAGCAAATATCCTTTCAAAATGCATTGACACAAATTTAAATCAAGTAATTCATAGGCAATAAGGGTGTGTTGGCGACGTTTTGGTCTTTCATGGCCACATGGGTCCACAAGACCATCCTCTGGACTCAGCGTTGCACAAAGGAAAACTCCTGTAGATACTGACAAAATAAATACACCCTGTAGCATATTGTATCGTCTGCTCACAATAGGCTAAACACCAGTGTCTGACATGCCAAACTATGCAACAGTGTAACCAAGTTAAAAACACACACCACGAGTGCCCATATGAAAACATACAAACACCCTAGTGCTCCAAAAACTTATCAAAATAATACCTTGCTAGTGTCTCACTTAGTTTCTGTGAGATTCTCAAAAATTCTACTACATCATAGCTATAGACAACAACAAGAGAAAATAGAGAACCTGTGGTCATTTATACCGAACTAATGATAGAACGTGCTAAGAATAGTTGGAAATTAAAGTGTCATCTTACCCGATTCACAGGATAACCTCTCATCCAAAAATAAACATGGCGACGTCAAAGATTAATAGACCACAAAAAATGCCTCCGTCTCTACTCTCAAAACGGTACAATGACCGATACCCCAAATCCAGCATAGCGTAATAACTACTGGTATTCACTTACTTCTAAATGAACAAATCTATCTCCAAACAGCGGCCGACTACTCCACAAGGTCCGCAAACACTACAATGATAACAAAACATGTATTGTTTTACATTTGATCAATTTTACCAAAATAAGTAATACTGTGCAAGAAATATTGTCTTTTTTTTTTTTTTTTTATAAATTTTTTATTGAACATAGCAATGGTTAATCAGTGGTACAATGCATCTTTTCAGTTTTAAATAAATAAATAAAGAAGAAAGACATCTATATACAAATATATATCAGACATGAGAATTAGGAAAAGGGGAAGAGATTCATCGAGCACAACAAAAAGGGAATACAGATAACGATTTAATCTAGAAGGGACTGTGCAAAATCCGCAATTTATAAAGTGTTGTTGTAAAAAAGTGCAAAAGCCTACAATAAAGTGCTACTGCATGTGCAAAAAACTATGATACAGCGATATCCAAAAGAAGTGCGAATGCTTTTAATTGTACTAACCCTTTCTTTATCTTTATTCTTCTTTTGCTGCTCATCCCTCCTTCAGTTGATCCAAATCCCCAAAATATTTCCAATTCCTTTCAAATCTCTTAATAGAACCTACTCTGCCCGCATATGCTTTTTCAAAAAGACAGGTTCTCCTCATCTTATTGAACCATTTTATAAGTGATGGAATTTCCCTTGATTTCCAGTTTTGTAATATTAAAGAGCGGGCAATCGCGCATGATATAAATATAAATACCTCCTCCGATTTGTTGATATTGCTTCTATCCTTGCTTATTCCAAACAAGGCTACTTCTACCGTTGGCGGAAATGGTTTTCCAATGGCCAATTCAATTTGCGCGAATATCTCTTTCCAGAATGACTCCAACATCGGGCAGGCAAAAAAAATATGATACCATCCCCCCTGGCCATGTGCTAAACATCTAAAACACTTATTTTCTGTTCCAGGAAACATTTTTTCCAAAGCCTCTGGCGTATAATAGGCTAGCCAACGAGACAGAAAGGCCATCCTCTTATAGTTGGCAGCACGCAAGGATTTGTTTCCCAGTAAACAGAGAGCCTCCCAATCTTTGAAGGAAAAAAAGCACTGGGTCGAGAGACTTACTTTATTCAGATGTTTAACAATGAGTGGGGATTGGCCAGAGCCATGGAGCAATTTATACCACTGCCCTATCCCGCTGCTCTTCCTACCATAAAGGTTGTTTAGTAAATTATTAGGGGTATTCAACAAGCCACTTCCTTCCTTTTTAATAAAATGAGTGATCTGAAGATATTCAAAAAAGGACAGTCGCCTTAAAATGTTGGATCTAGTTATCACCTCTTGCCAACTAATAACACTATTTTGGACTAGCAAGTCTCTCAATTCCCGAAACCCACACAATTCCCATTTTTTAATCTTCGAGAAACTTAACGGAAGTCCTATTTTACTACATTCAAACAAACTTAGATATTGGGAACCATCAGAACCACGTTTTTTAAAAAGCAGCAATAAGCGCGTAGTATATTCTTTCAGCGTCTTATACCTCGATTTTTTGGGGAGTTTTGCGGTCTTTAAAAAAATAGGGATTTGAGACCCTGCTTCTTGGACCATCTTCTCCAAAAAGAAATTGTCTCTTGTCTGATACATCCTTAAAAGACCTGCCACTATATCAAAGAATGCAGCTTCGTAGTATGTTTTTAAATGGGGTAGCGCTAACCCTCCTTGATCTATTGTGAGTTGCACCACCGGGAGTTTAACTCTAGGAGTTTTATTACCCCAAATAAATCCTCTTAACATTGTTTCTAATTCTTTAAAGAAAGACAAATTAATTTTTAACGGTACATTAGTAAACAAAAATATAAGTAGAGGCAGAACTGACATTTTAACCATTGACACCCTACCAATCACTGTCAGGGGTAACAAGAGCCATTTATCTAACATATGCTTGATTTTATTTTTCATTCTCATGTAGTTTAGTTCTAAAAGCATATCATACTCTGCAGTTACAAAAATACCCAGATATCTTATTGGGTCTCTTTTTGCAGCTTGAGCTTGCAAGAAATTAGGGAGAAATCCGTATCTGTATTTAAAGCAAGAACTTCAGTTTTTTTAGCATTTATCTTATATCCCCCAATCTTTTCATAAGCTTTAAACTCTTTCAATAAGTTCTCAACCACCCCCTTTTCAGGAGCAAGATAAAGAATAATGTCGTCAGCAAAAAGTTTTAGTTTAGACATGCCGAGGATGGGGGGCGTGATAGCTGCATTATCCCTAATCCTTGCCACCAAGGGCTCAATGAAAAAAGTAAAAAGCAGGGGAGATAAAGGGCAGCCTTGCCTAGTGCCCCTGGTTACATTGATCCTGCCGGCCTGTTGTGCATTAATTATTACCTGAGCAGAGGCTCCAGAATATATATTATGTAACATCTTAATTATCTGAACCGGGAATCCAAATTGTCCAAGGGAATAAAATAGGGCGTCCCAATTTACCAAGTCGAATGCCTTTTCGGCATCAACCATTAAAATACAAGCTGGCAGCGAATTAGTGTTCAGATAGTCCAAGGCCTGAATTAGGTATTCCGTATTTGTGGCCATATAACGTCCTGCAATAAACCCGGTCTGGTCATGATGGATTACTTCCTGAGCTGCCAGAACAAATCTTTCTGCCCATATTTTCATAAGTATTTTGTAATCGGAGTTCAAGAGGCTAATTGGCCTGTATGAATTTACATCATCCTTTTTTTTTATCTTTTTTTAAAAAGCATATAATTGTCGATTCTTTGAAAGCCCCAGGAACCGAACCTCCTAATTTTATATGGTTAAATAATTTTAATAGAGGTTGTTCTAATTCAGCAAGAAATACTTTGTAGAACTCTATAGGGTACCCATCCTGACCACAAGCCTTTCCCCCAGAGGTCGCCTTGATACTTGTACGAATTTCTAAAACAGTTAATTCCCTATCTATTTGTATCTTCCGGGATTCCGAGATTTTAGGAATCTCTAAATTCGCAAAATATTTGTGAATCTTTTCTTCCTCTACCTGGTAGTTTGTGGAATAGATTCTCTCAAAGTGATCTAGGAAAATCCCAGAGATCTTCTCATTTTCCACCACTTCGATCCCACTCAGAGGATCCTGGATTTTAAGTATATGGGAAGATTCCTGTTTTTTTTTTGCAGAGTTGGCTAGTAATTTCCCAACCATCTGACTATCTTCATAGATTCTTTGCTGGAAAGTTTTTGAGTTATTTATTTCTTCGAGAGTAAAAAAATCCCTTAAACATGCTTTAGCTTGCTCCAAGTGGTTTGGTTGAGACTGGAGCTGTAATAAATACTGCTCCTCGACAGTAGATTGTAATTTAGCTATTTTTAGTTTCCTTTCCTTCGCCTGAGCGCTTGTGAACGCGATTATCTTACCCCGTGCTGCTGCTTTAAACCCCCCCCAAACTGAGAAGGGTTCAGCTGAGTCTTGATTTATTTCGAAATATTCCACAATCCATGATCTAAATCCAGATACCCAGGTTTGGTCCTGAAGCAAAGTGCGATCTAACTGCCATCTTGGGCGCACCCTATCGGTCCCTCCCAAAACAAGATCCAGTTCAATTCTGCCATGGTCGGAGAAAGGATTGCATCCAATTAGATTATTTGAGATCTGCAAAGATCTTGATATCAAGAAAAAATCTACTCTGGATGCAGTCCGGAAACGATGAGAATAGCGTGTGAACAGCTCCCTCTCTACATTCTTGGAGCGCCAGGGATCCCGAAGTTGGTATTCATCTACAAAAGTTTCGAGAAAGCCTTTAGTTCTGGGCTTCAACTGTTTTTTATTTTTATTTGAAGTATCCCTTTTCAGATCTTGAATAAAGTTAAAATCCCCTCCACAAATAATTTGTCCTGGGACACCTCTTAACACCTCATGAATTTCTTTCAAAGAAGAAACATCGTCAAGAATTGGGCCGTAGTAGTTCACGAAGTTTAAGGGCTTCCCGTGAAGTTTAACTGTAACCCAAAGCCACCTTCCTTTGGAGTCCCTTCTGGTCTGAATAAACTCCCAGGGTAGATTCCTAGAGAAATAAATTGCTACCCCTCTCTGGGCAGCTCCCGCAGATGAAAAAACAGCTTGACCAAAGTATCTCGGAATAAATAAGTTAGGGTCGTTGGTTTTCAGATGTGTCTCTTGAAAGTATACTACTTGAGGATTTAGTGAGATTACCCACTTTAAGAGAGCCCCATACTTTTGTTTGTTCAACATAGCATTAGCATTGATTGACAGTATCTTACATAAATCATGATTCATTTAAACTGAAATGTCTTATCCTTGTCAAGTACCAAATACTGAGAAAATAACTAATACATCCATTGCTTATGTATCTTTTTACTGCGTTTCTCACCCCCTGCTCCCCCCCACCCCAGGAATGTGGCAACACCCCGCACTTCCACGCTGACCACATTCCTCCCTCCCTTCCTTTTCAACTGGGTGTCTTCTTCCTACACCCTGGGTGACCCGACTGACTGGACCCACCCTGTTTTTTACCCAAGAAATGTATTTTCCCCTTTTATAAAACGCTAGCTCACCCTTTTGCCTCCTCCTTCCCTACACGGAGCCCACAGGATTCCAAGAGAGGACGAAGAGAGAGAAAAACCATTGAGGTAGGAGGGGAAGGGGAAAAGAGGAAAAAGAACGCCAAAGAAAGAAGAAAGAAAGAAAATTCTTCTCGATCCATTTCACTCCCTACCCCCTGATATCTCTTTCAAGAGAGACTGTGCCTCATCTAAATCTGAAAATAAGAAAAACTTCCCCCTGACCAAAACTTTCAGCTTTGACTGCTGAGCAATCGAGGCTTGTGCCCCATTTGCTTTGAATAGCTGTAGAAGTTTTACAAATTCTTTCCTTCTTTTTGCAGCTGCCGCTGTCATATCGGAAAAGATCCTGCATTTTGTAGTCTCAGTCACTGCAAATTGGCGTTGCTGATAGGCCTTCGAAAGAATCCTTTCCTTGATCCTGTAGTCTGCAAAGTTCAGTAGAATAGTTCTTGGGAATGGTGAGTTTGCAAACCTTTGAGCTGGAACTCGATGGGCCCTAGTTATGGTCAGGTCTCCTTCAAAATCGGGTAGAACTGACTTCTGGATGAATGAGTTGACCCACTGGACAGTATCAGAGCCTTCTGTTCCTTCCGGAACTCCCACAATTCTGAGATTTGATCTTCGAGAGTGATTTTCAAGCTCCTCGAGCTTGTTCTCCATGATGATCCTCTTCTTTACTGCTTCCTTGGCACCCTCCGAGGCTAGATTCATACGATCCTCGAGGATAGAAATCCTCCCCTCTGCCTCTTGAATCCTGCTCGGGAGCACCATGTATAGCTCTTCAAATTTATCCATCCTAGCATGGAGAGCGGCTATCTCAGTTTGCTGGTTGTTCTTTATTTCCCGAATTTCATCTAGGATCAGATTTAACATTTCGCGGATATCTAGCTGATATCTTACTTCCGTGGGTATACTAGCAATTTCTGCCGCTTCTGCTCCTGATGTTTCATTCTGTGGGGTCTCCCCTTCTATGGCTGACTCCTCCCTTGCCAAGTGGGGGGTTTGGGGGGTTTGGGGTCCAGATATCAAAAGAGCCTCAGAGCTTAGGCCCCCCCCCCTCCAATAGAGCAGAGTCTCTAGGATCAGCAATGTCAATAGAAACAATAGAAGATTGTGGAGGAGGTGGTGGCACTAGAGATTTTGGGGACACCTTCTTGGCAAAAAGAGGGAAGTGTCTCAGTTCCTTTGCTCCATTAGCTCCATTTGCACCATTATCATTCTTCCTTATTTGCTCCGTTAGCTGCGATGGTGTTGAGATTGAGACTAAGACCTGGGTGGGGGTAGGAGTTGGGTTCTGTTCTTGAGCCGCTGCCTGAGGTTGCACCAGAGAGCCCAGACTTTTACGCCCCTCTACGGTTACTCTCAAGTGATCTTCATCATGGAGGGAGGGAGAGAGGGGGAGAGGGTGGGAGGGAGGGAGGGAGGGGGAGGAGAGAGTATGTTCGTCCTCCGAGGACTCCGGCGTAGTATCTTCAGCAGAGTTACCCTCTCTAATCTTATCTTTCCCTTTCTCTTCTTCAGCTTTGGCTGCCTTACGTGCGGCTTTCTTGGCTTTAGCTAGTCGTGTCCTTGCCTTTGAGCGGGCGGCCATTTCGACTTTGCTTAATTTAACCACCTCCTCTCCCTCTCCCTCTTTCATTCATGGGTTTGCCCATTGTGGTCTCTCCTTTTTTTTTTTTTTTTTTACACCTTCCTTACACCCTTTTTTTACCTTTACTGCAGGATTGCAAGGTTATTTCTGTTTCAGGTTGGAGAGAGAAAAAAAAAAAAAAAAAAGTCCTCACCGGGTTTTGGCGGAACCCGGGTGATGCACTCTGGTCCTGATCCAGAGATCAAGTGGTCTAGCCGGTTTGGGAGTAGCCGCTGACCATAACAAGTCCACAAAATCACCCCAGCCACCACCTCAGACAGCTGCTCATTTTCAAAGGCAGAAGACAGAAAAATGTACTCGAGTTTAAGCTAATAGCTTAAAAACAATGCTGCTCCATAGACCACAGTCCGGAAAAGAAAAAGCTGCAGCAGCAACTTTTTTTTTTTTTTTTTTTTTAACCTCCTCCAAGCCCCCAAAGCGTTTTTGCAGATCAATCACTCTGTCACTCTGTCTGACCTTAACCTGGGAGCTCCGGTTGATGACAGATGGCTGGAGGCTGGATCGGTGCTTTAACACGGTGTTTTCTCTTGACAAAGCAGCGTTTCGTTCATCTTTTCACCCATGTCCGATATTTTATGTGGCAAAATCCCTCTGCCACTGCCTGGATTACGAGCTGATTTTTTTCGAGCAGGAGAGCTCAGCTAGCGTCTCATCTCACTATCGCCATTCAGGGGTGGAGTCCAGCCTTCAGGTCACGAGAGACTACGCAGAGGCGTGGTTCTCTGCAGCCTCCATTCCACCTGACTGCAAGAAATATTGTCACTGACAGATAGACCATGCTCAATGGACATATATTTCCTTTGCCTCCGGGACAACTCAGCTGCTGGAATGATGTTGCCTGTCTGCTGCATGTACAGCTAGACCAGGCTTCTCCAACGAGAAGCTTGTGAGCTACTGGTAGCTCTCCGCCTACTTCTCAGAAGCTCTCCTGTGTACATCCATGTCTTTTAAATTGAAACTTTTTCTTGATTAAATTAACATACATATGACAAAATTGTTTATTGCAAGACAAAATTGTGTGTTTTATTCAGAACTCAAATGCTGAAATATGGCTGAATTTCCGAAATATCCTTAAAGGTTATTTTTTAGAGATTAATCATTTGCAGATACATATTAAAAAATATATTTACTTATCTGCCAGAGGAATTGCAGCGATGGCTGTCTTGTATTACCTACGTGTGGGTATTACAAATTGGCAAAGCCATTTTTACATTACTGCTGACGTACTGAGATGATCACTGAGGATGTAAATTGGAACTGATGTAATCTTGTAATTGGAACTGATGTAATCTTGTAATTTTGTGGAACCTCATGTAAAGCGCTCTGATACCTCCGGGTCTAGCCAGCGCTATATAAAACTCTTAAAATAAAAATAAAATAAAAAAATAAAAATAAACTGCTGGTAATCTTTGACATGGTAGCCACTGATTACATCACTAATAATATTAGTAGCGTGTGATGAATTTATTATAACATACTTAGCTCTTATTACCCATAAGATTGGATATCCCTCAGCTAGACAGAGGCAATTACAATGCGCATGTAGAAAGGCCTCTTATTTCATACACTGCCTGACTGTTCAGACCCTGTGAACAAAAAGAAATACACATGCTCCGATTCCTTTTCATAGAATTTGTGTGCACACCCAGCATTATTATAGTACATCTCCAAGGACTGTGGTATCTCTGAACACCATGTACTGTATTCAATACACAGTTCTTCTTGGAATTGCTGTATTTGTTTAAAATATAAAGTTAAAAAATGATCAAGTGACCAACATCGAAATAACAGAAGAATTTTGCATAATGACTTTAAAAAGTCTTTAAAAAACATGAACTATAGCTTCACAAAATATTTTTCATTCTCAATGCCAACTGAGTGCCTGTGGGCATGTCATGATAACAACTTTAGTAAGAAAAAAAAATTGTCAAACCAAGTAGCTCCAATTTTCATTTTCTGACACATGTCACAGCTGCAGCCCCTGGTTTGCCCCTTGCAACCTCTTGTCTGCCATACTACCCTGGGAGGCCTGATCCATATCTTTAGTGGGGCCAGGACCCTGCCCTTTGGAATCTAAGTGCCAATTCCACCCCCTAATATCCATCCCAGGAAGGCCCCTCAGTGTCAGAGGTCTGCAGTTTCCCTTGAGCTCCTAGTTTATGGCTGTCTATCAGGAATGCACTGGGTGCTATTCATTACCAGTGGATGTAGCGCTCACACCTCTTCCTGACACAGCACTCTGCCACGAGGGAATACTCCGATATAGCGAGAGACATGTATAACCTTGGCAAGTAGCTTTTTAAATGCCAAGTCGAGTAACAGTGAATTGCATACACAGGCCCTGCCAGGGCAAACCTGTGGCACGTTTGAAGAGCAACATCTGTGGTGGCACAGCGAATGCTGCAGGCCCACGGAGGAGCATTTGAGTTACATGCCCTAGGTATATGTCTTACCCCTAGACAAGGGATTTACAGCGAACTCAAAACAGCCTATCATGTATACATTAATCACCAGTATGTATATGAAAAGCACAGCTCTTTGGCACTTAATTAGCAGTGTCAAAGCACTCCTAAGGCTAGCACATAGATCAGCGGAAAACCAGCAGAAGCAAAAGAAAAAGTTGAGGGAAAACACCCTAAAAGGGTTCATTTCCAAATTTAGGGGCTTGTAACATGCCACCCTAGAAAAAATGAAAGTCAAGGGTCATTGGCTGTCACTACCTGTGATATCCTTAAGGTCAAAGGATATATATTGTGTAATTTCTACTACCCCAGGAATTTTGGTGAATCAAAATCAAAGCAGCATTTGAGAATACCCGTGCTAGCACATTACAGTCCGAGCTACTTGGTTTGTTAATGTTTGTTTATAAGGCTCCTGTCATAAGAATCTTTTTCAAAGGGGGCAAAAGAAAACCGATGAAAACCAACTGTCAAAGAATGTGACAAAACCTAGTGTCTCATTCTACGAGTTTAGCAATGCAGGTTTATAAATAAAAATAACTAAAAGTGCAGAAGGCGATTCAGAGTAAAATTGCACTTCAAGGTTTGAAACTTCCACCCATTTAGTAAGATGAGCGGCATTTGGAGGAAAATATTTTACTATTTCTCTGTACAATTCTGAAATACTTGTACCTCTTTTTATACTGATGTGCTTGTTTTTGCTAAACTTTGGAGGATTTGAACTCATCCCCTTTTCTATGTAACCAAATATTGAGTCTCAAACCACAATTTTACCCAGATATTTTTATGCAAAACACTGGAGCATGTTGAGGGGAAGGTAGATCAATGCAAGAAATAATCATCAACTTGTATACATAGCAGCTGGGTATAATGTCCGTTAGAAATGCAATTTTCTCGTCTTTTACCATTAGCTAAGAGATCTATTGATCCCAGCGGCAGCTGCCAAGGGAAAGAGCAGCTGATGATGCCTATGCTTTCACACATTTCACATTAGCGGACACAGCTTCTTTACACAGCTCCCATCACGTTTTTATATACTTCAGTGCGACACCCCAAGTATGATGGCTATGCCCAGATGTGGGTCCCATGCACACTGTGCCACTGAAACTAAGCTATACCCAACTGATGATCCCGTATAAGAGCTACACCGGTTTTGCACTGCTTGCCTTTTGGTTTAGCGATTTTTTTTTAAGCATATTGTATTGACATTTGTTGACAAAGTTCTAGTTGCAGTACTGGTCATTGCTTTAAAACTTCGGATCAATTACAATACTGTAATATTACTTCACCGTAAGACAGTTCTATCATCCAGTCAGTATTTCAGTTCCATAGTAGCACTGCAATCTACTCACTTCCTGCATCCCACACTCTAAGTACAACTAACTTACTTACAAATCCACTTCTAGCCCCAACTAACACCCGCCCCCCTCCCCTCGCCACTGGTGTGTAATACATGCAGCTCATACTGAAGACTCATCCCATGATCCATCTGCAATGCAAGCGCACTGATAATGTCCATTACTCGGTCGCCTAAGGTAACCACGCTCCCCAAAATTTGTTCTCCATTACCTGATCAGTCAGCAGCTGTACCAGCATCTCCCAAGCCGTTGCTGTCTCCAACGCTGTCTCATTCTTTGAACGCCGCGCGTCGAAATCTAATAACACTCTCACTACTGGCCCATTTACTGAGCTCTGCTTTCACTCTCATACTGTTGGGACCCTCCTTCGATTTCCAGTGCATTGTTATTTCTCTTTTCGCTAGCAATAATCCCATGTCCACAAATTTACTGGTCACCTTCATTTTGGACGTGTGAGGAAACCAATGTAGCAGGCATGTAGCTATGTCAAAATCTAACCGTCTATCAGTGACTGTATTTAATAGGCCTCCCACCTCCTTCCAATAATCTCCCAGCTTTGGACACCCCCACAACATGTGCTCCAATTCCACTCCTTCTCCCGCACACCTAGGACATGCCGCATCTTCCACCTGAAAATATTTCTGAATCTTACTTGGTGTCAGGTATGCCCTGTGTATTATGAAGAAATGCACCAATTGGAACCGTGCATTCCTGGTGCTCTTCCAGGCCCTACGAAGGATATGTCCCCATGCGGTGTCCGGTATGGACTTCCCAATGCCTACCTCCCATTGTGCCTGCAGTTTATCTAGCGGTTTGAGTTCTTCATGTAGCATTCTAGAATAAAGGCATGTAACTGCCTTGAAGGTCCCCGCCGCCATCACAGTATACTGACAAGCCATAGTCGTAACTGGCCCCTCCCTCCAGTGTTTCCTAATTGCCGCTACCAGAGCAGCGTGTATCAGAACCCCCCCTCCCCGGCAGACCATACCTCTCCTGCAGCGCCAGTTAAGTCAGTAACTCGCCATCCTCGTGTAGGTCCCTCAGCACTTGAATCCCTGCCTGTTCCCATTCCAACAGTGAAGTCCAATCACCCCCATGGGGTAATTGGTTCAGCGATGACCTGGCCTGTCCATTTAAGTACACTCTTTCTATTTGAGGAGGGTCAAGTCTGATTCACATATGGCTGGGTCCAAAGGGAGGTGGCACAGTGTGTAAAATAATGGTCCACTGGAATGCAGCCACGAGAAACTACCAGTGGCTGAGATTCATTCAAATGTTCCTTCCAACACTTTTTGGTATACTTTAGCACTGATTCTAGACTGAATTCGCATGATACTGCAGTGGAGGAAGAGCCTGGGAGATTGTCTGGCACACTGATTGTCGCAGAGACTATATCTTTTGACTGCAATAGCATTAACTGAGACCTTATACTTGGGTGCTCAAGCAGCCACCTGGAATGCTGGTGGATGCCATGGTCTAGTACCGAATAGAGCACTTTTACAAGGTTAGGGTCTTGCGTCCGAGTCCAGAATAAGCCCTGTGTAGAGTACAGTGTCCTATTTGAAGACAACTTGTCGAACTTCCTGCTGTGTGTGGAGATGCTGTTAAACATAAGGAATGACACCTTGCCTTTTCATAACCATCTGCTCTGAAAGGTCACATGTGCCAACAACTGTGTGTTATTTTAGTAATTACAGTCAAAGTGCAGTTGGAGTTTAGCCTCATGAGTCTGTCTATTGGGGTAAGCAGAATTATGCAGAACAGGGGTTCATAGCTCATAAAAAGGCTACTTTTCTCTCTTCAATTAAACAAAAGACAACGCAGTGCAGTGATATTGAGTGGGATGCTAAAGAAAAACTGAAAAGTGAATCTTTATTTAAGGTAACTGCATCATGATTCTCTGAAAGGTGCCATGGGAGTACACATAGGGAAAAAATGCCAGGCCAACACCTCACATGCATTCAAGCTGGAGCTAAACGTTCTATACCACCCCTGTATATACTTTAGGATGTTTGGTGAGTTGTATGGATCAATACTAAGCCCCCAGGAACAGATGATGCTGGGCAACGCTTTAGTTGAAACCAAAGCAAAGAAATAGACACAAGTTTGGGATTAAGAAAAATGGTATGGCTTTATCAGAAGGGAACCAAGACTGATGCTGTTTGTTTCTATTGGTGCTAATACATGTAACATCCTACTTATCTCATGCTGTGTCTATGTGCTGGGAGTTAGTGCTCATCTCATTTGATTTCCTTCAATATTTGCATTAGAATCTAGGAATCCGACTTGAATAGAAAAGAAAACAAGAAATGTACATTATGTAGCAACTCTCTAATGGACGCTCTAAGAGACATTGTACCAGAATAGCCGAGGGCATGAGGACACACCAATAACTGAGAGCCATCAGGCAGGGCATCAGCGTACCCATGGCTGCGGTGCTCAGAACGTGAGGACATGCTTCCTGGCCATATACAGCCCACGTCCCCTTCACCAATAACGTGCACAATCTGCTGTGGCTTTCCAATTCAACCTGCTCTAGTTTGATGGTGTCCGTCGGAACCCATAGGTCCTTATCCTGCCATACCAACTGCACCGCATTGCAGAGCATCACAGGAAAGGATGAGAAAGCAAGCTCTCTGGAACACCTATTGCTGTACAGCTTCAGGCAAGGTAGCACTGTCCCATTGCCACAGTGCTGATGAGGCAGTGACATAATACATGATGGGGTGCAAACCGAGTGGCAGTCAACTGTACACACAAAATGATGTGACAATCCATGTCATGCTCCGTCAGCACACATGGATAAATGCTGCGGAGTAAGTTGGCTGCCCATGTTTGTCAGGGCCAGTGCCAAGGTGTTTAAAATAAGAAACAAATGTTTAATTTAATTAGGATCAAGTATGTAACACATAATAATACTTGTGAGGTATATTGTTTTGTTTTTTAGATATAGGGCCACATGTATCAAACAATTTTGCGGTCGTAAACGGGATGATTCTACAAATCGGCCCTTTTGCAAATGCAAAAAAGACTTTATTCATGTATCAAACCCGATTTTGTAATTCGGTAACCTGATACTGAGTTGCAAAATGGGTTTGCATTTCGGTATTTAGAAGGGGCGTGTTTAGGGCGTCCAGTTCAAATAATGAATCGCAGCGATATCTATGAATGTTTTGTGCCCGTGAATGTGGGCCCAAAACATTTACAATTTACCAACAACTTCACGTTGGTGGTAACCCACTCGCAAATGGGTAGGGGTCCCCAAGAGACCCCACACTCTTTGGGAAAGGTTGCAAAAACGTTTTTTAGGAGCAGGAACTGCCTGCTCTTAAAACAAACCATTTTGTTTCTTATATATACAACCCATTCTCCTCTAAGGAAATCGAGCTGCATTAAAAATAAATAGCTTTATTTAATAGCAATCACGGTCATGGTTGTCGGCTGACCCCAACAGGCCACCATCCCCCTGATTTTAGCGATTCATCGGGGGTTGCAAAATACAATCGACCTCATTAATATTAATGAGGTAGGTCGATTTGCGACCCCTAGGAATTGCTGAAAGAAACTCTATGAGTTTCATACATTTGTAATGGCGAGTACCTAAATGCGATTTGCAGAAAATGGCAATTGGGTAACCGCTATTACAAATGTTGATACATGTGGCCCATAGTGCTTCTTTGCATATAAACAAAATGTTACAATGAAAATAAGTCCTCCCAAGTATTGTAGTGCATTAACATATCTAAATAGATCATATTCCAAGTACGCTTTTGGTTAACAACCACAGTGTGTTGTTTTTTGTGGGTGGAGGCTTCTTATCAAGAAGCCTTCTGTATTAGCTAAATAGCCCCTGACAGTTGCTGCTACTCCAGAAAACAATGCATCTTATGCATTGCAGTGGAAGACCTTAATAAGAGGCGGAATAATCCATCTAACAGCCCACAGCATGGCAGCAAGAGAGGAATCCTCCTTTGGATTGGGCAAGATGTGGTTGACACTGCCCTGAACCAGTGGGTGAAGGGGGCAGACTTAAAAAATCCAAGGGCCTATTAGCAAGAACCTCGTTAAAATTATCGCAGTTTTAGCGGCAGGAAACTACTGCTAAAACGGCGATAATGGGCTTGCTAATATGCATTATAGAATTCCAATAGAAGCCGAGATTAGATGTGCAGAACATCTAACCTAGGCTTCTATTGGAATTCTAAAACGCATATTAGAAGCCCATTATCGCCGTTTTAGTGCCAGTTTCCTGCCCGCGAAAACTGTGATCATTTTAACGAGGTTCTTGCTAATATGCCCCCAAGTGTCTAGACTAGAGAGTACATAACCGAATGCCTACTGTGAAGACATTCTTTTCAAAAACAAAAGTTATTTGCAGCTCCACCCCTAAAAATCATTGGAGCAATAATGAAAGGAGTAAAGAGTAGTGGAGAAACTGGGGGATGAGTTAGATTCTCTGTAAAAGAATCGAAGCGAGAGGTGAGGGAGAACACTCAACCTCTCTTATCAGGGTAAAAAACACAGTTTTGAGATTTCCAAGACCAACAGAACTACAACGATGTTCAATGTGTTGCCTCAACAAGGACTAGTCAATGTTCATGCTTGAATGTATCAGGGAAATATGAGTGCAGAACTAAGGTTACACTCAACATTTAAGTGTTATTCATTTTGTATTTATTTTCTTAATACTGCTCCGAGTAGGTGTATGTGCACCACTGTATTCTCCCCCCTTTACTGAACTCTTAATTTGTGCATCTGTTTAACTCACTTAGTTTGGGACCAATTTGCAATTTTTCGTTACCATTAAATCAAAGGATTACGTACAAAATAAAAGTCCAACATTAAATTGCTCTGTTTTGGCTTCAATATATTAGAGCCAAAAATCAAAGCAACGCAGCATAGGGAGCCTGAATACGCAGACCAGGAAATAGAGAAGAAGCAGCGCTAAAGTACGAGGACAAGTGGCAAACGATTTCAAGGAAACAAAATCTTGATGTCAGACTTTTTTTTTTTTAAAGGATTATTTTATCTAACACTGAACAAAATGAAGGTCAAAGGAAGAAAGCACAAACTATCACAGAGAAGTAATTTAAAATGGATTATGGCAAACTGTAGAGTTAGTTTCTAACGGATTAAAAAACAACTCGGCGAGTAGCTATCAGGAGTCTTGACAGAATGGCTATATTCGATCTCTGCGTCTTTAAATAAAATCTACTAACACCTAAGACTCCGGGATACATTAATTGTTCAGCGTTTCATCTCCACCATTGTCAACAAAGATCTATCTGCCGAGTCTTTGCAGTCTCTTACTTATGATGGCGCTGCTGAGAAACCGAAGCGGTTTTCTGACAATCAAATTGCCCGTTGATTTGCTTATTTCAAAAACACTGATCTACAAATATGTGCCTTAAGAGATTGAATTACTGATATACCAATGAAGAGAAATAAGACTGACCAGGTATTGGCTACAAGCACATTATGCTAATAGGCAGGACACAGCCTTGATGGTCAGTTTATTTTCATTATTTTCCAGAAAATATTGGGCCTCATTTATGAGCCCTTGTGTCAGTTTTGCGCTGCAGATGCGTCACTTTTTGTGACACATTGGCGGCGTAAAACATGCCTCCTGCTGCGCACTATTTACAAAGTGACGCATCTTAGGAGTTGCGCCACTTTGTACATTAAACCTGCGTCAGGTATAATGTATGCGGGGGGGGGGGCGTTCCCCCGCAAAAAGCCTCGTAGAAGTGACGCAGTGAAATCTAAGAGATTTCACTGAGTCACTTCTAGGACGCCGTTGCGTCAAAATCTTGCGCCTGCCTCACAGCAGGCGCAAGACTGACGCAGGCCCTTTCACATGGGGCTTGCCCCATGTGAAAGGGCGCATTGCAGGAGTTGCGTCACTTTTGTGACACACTCCAGCAATGCGTCACTTTTGCGCTTACAGATACGTCAGAAATACTGACGTATCTGTAACTCCTTGCGACATGATGCGTCATACATTAAATATGAAGCATTATGTATGTCGCAAGAAGTGCGCATTGTGCTTTAAATTAATTGGATACGTAACCCCAGCTCCTGAAGTGCTAGTCTGCATTTGTGTGTCGCATGAAGAGGACAGAATTAAGCGACTTAGAAATAGAATGATACCCATGTTTAATCCTTTTGTTTTATTTGTAGAAAAAGGTAGGCAGAGTTGTTAATATGTCTCCTCGAGAGCTATAAGCAAGATGCTCTTCGCTAGGGAATGTAACTGCTGTCCTGTTTTTTTATGACTACGGTCATACACAGTTTTTTTTATAAAGTAGTTGAGGACCCCTGAAAGTAGCGGTAATACCACCCATGGCTCTCTTCCTTCCAATATACTTTGTTCTTTATTAGCTTTTGCACCTGCCAGGTGTCTGATAAATACTATCTTTCCCTTTTACATGTAGTCGTTCATCTTTGAAGACTGAGAAGCACCTTTGTGGTTAAAAAAACAAAATAAATCAAGCCACGATCCTGGCATATTTAACAACTAGTGTAATATCTCCAGGTTGCTCATCTTAGGGCCCGTGGTGGGAACCTGTGCTGCTTTCTTTCTTGAACAGTGGGCCAAGATTATTGAGCTGAGGTTATTGAGCCAATGACTGCCCTTAAACTATTACTTTCATGTGTTGGATAACTAGCCCGCACTAGGAGGATCTGATGCCAAGCCACAGCTTTCACATTTAACTGCACATGTTGACAGCCTTAAGGAAATACACAGAACTGCTATAAATTGTGCATATGCTATTTTTATGTTTTTAAATGTCTGCTTTCTGACACTCTGGTTCAGTGAAATAAACAGCCACTGTAATATACAATGGCTTACGAACAAGTGGCATCAAATTGTGGTGCAATACAGACGATGTTTTAAATAGATTCGTTGTGCCTCCTTTTGTGACTCACCCCATCCTTGCATGTGTTTTGAAGAGCTAAATTATGCATTTTAAACAATTTTTGCTAGCTATAACGTCTTTTGAAGTTCTAAAGTTGGAGCTCAGCTCACAAAACCCATGATTTTTATGCACAAGTACATGCCTGCGCCCACTTGTGTGGCCAATTTAGAGATATGTGTCTGATATTAACAAGATGGGACTATTAAAACACATTCCAAACAAAGGTTTTGCTTGGGAAGGCAGTACACATGCCACTCAGAATACTCTTGTGTACACAAATAATATCCAGAAATTTCCGAAATCTTCTCAACCATACACACATACATTTTGGGATAAAACACTTTATTAGAGTGACACTAAATGAGAGTGGGAATACTGTGGGTTAGTGTCTTAAGTCTAAACTTCAACATGCAGAGACATGGATTTGAGCACAGGATTCCCTACTTGCTCAAGCCATATCATCCAGGACATCTGTTCTCCTCTCATTGTGTAGTGACTGAAGACAATTTGGCTTGCAATGCATGTTTTATATGAAAACATTGTTAGAGTGAGCAACAGTTGCACAAGAAACAAAAGCATGTACAACAATAAAGCAAAAAGCAACCATTAGTGACTGGTTTGCGATTGCTTTGATGGAATTATAATTTGGTTTTGAATATTCTACTTTTTGACTGAACGCTTTGTATGTAAATGAGAACAAAAGCAAGAAAAGCTAGAGCTTGTTTGCGGTTTTGCATCACTTGGCTTGCTAGCTTACAACATTTACACTTTGGTCTAGCATGTCACCAGCTAGAGTGGTGTTTTTATTGGGGTGAGGATTTAGGGGCTTGTTTCCTGTCACAATGATTGTTAAAACTTCCAGTGGGTTGGACACACAGTGCTGAGATCCGTGTATGTAGTCAACTCGTTCATTTCATCCTTCCACCATCAATAACATTAGTAGCAAGGTGAAGCGGATTCAAATACTGCATCTAAACTTTTTCTGTTCGAAGAACTATGAGTTAAAAGTGTTATATAAGGCAAACGGTTTTAATGTTTTGACTTTTATTCTCTCCATCCTGAGAGTGTAATCATTTTATTTTCTGCCAAAGTCAAAAAAGAAAAGCTCCCTCCTCACCCAATGAAGAGACAATGCTCACACTTCTTGTGTTGGACCAGTGCTTCCTGGCACAGTTATGTTCATGTTGGGACCAACATCACTTTGAAATCAAATCTACACAGTCTTTATCCTGGAACCAAGCTGCAATATCAATGCGGGATGCCTTGTCTTTAAGGCCAATCAGAATTGACCTCTGTACATGTGGCCCAACGTTTTTAAATACCTGATGAACTCTGAGGACTGCGGTTTTTGACTTTTATTAGATGAGATACAAGAGATGAAAGTGACACGAGCAAATGAGATTGAGGCCCTACATCTTCGTTTGTCAAAATTGAAGAGGCAGTCACCAGTTATCCACTGAGATTGCAGGAGGCTGAGTCTAGGATATCTTTTCTTGAGGATCAGATGACTGCAATTCAGCAGCAGGCAACCCTGGATAAAAAACTAAAGATTTTTCTGGAAAGCGAGCTTGAAGAATTAGAAAATCATTCCTGATGGTCCAATCTGCGACCGGTCGGGGTCCCAGAGGGTTGTGAAGGGATGCAAATGCTTCAGTGAGTGGAGTTATTCATTAAGGACAATGTGCTACCTGGGTTTACTGAAGATCTTACCATTACAAGAGCCCATAGAGTTCCAGCTCAGCCATTCGGGTACTCAAAGTTACCTATAACAATCCGTGTGAGCTTTGCAGACTTTCAGATTACAGAGCGGGTATTGCTCATGCTATCCAAAAGAGACAGATTTCAACTCGGGAAGTTCCTAGCTGCCGTATCCTTTCTGATATGTCAGCAGCAGCGGCCCTCCACAAGAAATAATTTGTTAAACTTATCTACCTGTTTAAAGCACAAGGGGCTCGCTCAGGCTTCCATAGCCCAGCAATCTAAGCTCCAGGTTCTTGTACAAGGGAAATTTCATATGTTTGCGAACCTGGAAGAAGCACAGGAGCTTCTTCAGAAAATCACTGCGGGAAAATAGAGAACTAAATCTGGTTGCTATGTGATATGGCTTTTGTTTTTGTCTTTTTTGCTGTGTTTTTTTTGAGAAGATGGAAGAAGGAAAGTGGGAAAGAAGGGGAAAAGGTAAGAAGTATGTTTTTATTTTTCTCATCATGAGTTAGGGAAGGGGAGGGGCAGGGTCACTAAGGGTGCAATAACGTAGCACCCAGTTTGAGGGGTGGTCAATGATAAAATGCAGGGGGTATGGTGGGCGATTCACCATCTGCAGGGGTACACGGGGAGGGTGGGGTTTTAGGGGGGTAGGTAAAGGAAAAAAAGAACAGGAAAAGTATAAAGCCTACAGGATGAGTTTACAGTGGATGATGACATTTCAGGGATTGATTTAGAGGCGAAACAATGAGAAATGTAAGTTTAAAATAGTGGAAAAAATGTGGAGGGTCAACCAAGATGGAACCAGACATGCAGAATATAAAAATAGTTATATGTAATATTAATAGATTACTGAATCCACGGAAAAGCTCTGCTTTTTTAAATTGGATAACTTCCCTCTCTCCCAAGATTATATTTCTACTAGAAACACATCTTAGGCCTGACAACCCAAAGATATCACTTCCCAAGAAATATGTGCAGGCATATTTTCCACCTGCCAATTTAG
The DNA here is from genome assembly GCF_964263255.1 of Lissotriton vulgaris. Taxonomy (NCBI): domain Eukaryota; kingdom Metazoa; phylum Chordata; class Amphibia; order Caudata; family Salamandridae; genus Lissotriton; species Lissotriton vulgaris. The sequence continues at coordinate 1,068,742,515 of NC_141691.1, forward strand.
CTGTCAGAGGGATAGGGATCTTACCATCTAATACCCTTGATTGGCAGGTTGAAGATGTCAGGCGAGATGGTAAGGGAAGATGGCTTTGGCTGAAAGTAAAGCTTGTGGAAACAGTGCTCAATTTGGCTAATTACTACGGGCCTATTGAGGATGATATTGCAGATTTCGAGCAAATGAATCAATCGGCAGTACAAATGGAAGGCATATTAGTTTTGTGGGGTGATTTTAATTTTATCCAGAATTTGGCACTTGGCACATCAAATAAGGCGAAATGTCAGCTAAAGCCTAAAACCGCAAAATTAATAAACAGTCTCTCAAAAGACTTGTCCTTAATAGATCCTTGGAGACTAGGGCATCCTAGTTTCTTGCAATTTACCTATTACTCTGCAAGATTCAGATCAGCTTCCCAATTGAATTCTTTTTTAGTGGATAAGCTAGTTGCCAATAGCTCGGCAGAAATACTTGGCAACTCTTTTTTAGATCTAGTTTCATTTACATTAAAATTAGGAATTACTCCAAAAAGGAGGCCAAGATGGCAGTTTGATGAATCCCTATTACAAGACACTACTTGGCTGACAGAAACCAGGGGGTTTATCAAGGAGTACTTTCCGCTCAATTTAAAAACGGACCCTTTCTTTATGGTCTGGGAGGCATTCAAAGCTACTTTTAGGGGCCAGACAATATAATATAAGGCAAGAATAAATACAGTATAGAAACAAAGGATTCTGGCACTACAGACTGCTGTGGAAAAGGCTAGACTAAATGCAACCCTAACAGATGTACTGAAGCCCATCGTAAAAGTACAACAGCAAGAGCTAGCAAGAGTCAAGGAGAAATTGAAGGATTTCTTCCTGGTAGAGGAAATTACAGGAAGTAAGGCCTATCAACAAAAACTTTATGAGGAAAGCCAGCAGATTGGAAGACTTCTGGCTTGGTCCACAAAAGTCAGAAATCGGCTCCATTAATTAGCCAAATTAAAAATCCTTCAACGGGGATGTTAGAAGATGACAAACAGGCAATTGCGGAGGTGTTCCTTGCACATTTCAATCAAATTTACGCAGAAACGCTGACGATAGATGAGGTAGAATTGATGTGTTACTTTGAAGCACTTGAGCTACCTCAGTTGTCACAGCAGCTCTCGGAGATGTTGAATGGTCCAATAGGAATTCCAGAAGTTCTATCTGTATTAAAAAGTATGCCCAATGCTAAGGTAAGTGGAGTTGACGGGATTCCAGTGGAAGTATACAAGGCATTTCAAGAAGAATTACTTCCATTCTTAGGAAAATTGTTCAAATAAAGGAAGGTATAGATGTCCCCAAAGGTTTTAAGGAATCAGTGTTAGTAGTTTTTCTTACAAAAGGAAAAAGATCCCAGTGATCCCGGCTCTTATCATCCTATTAGTCTGTTAAATACGGACTATAAATTGCTTATGAAAATCTGGGCAAAAACGATAGCTCCATGAGCACAATGTAACCATTATAGCCAATGGGATAACCCAAAATAGGCCACGGACCTGGGTGTAAATTCTCACAAAAAACAGTGGTCCTAGACCAATCAATTAGAAATGTGTAAATTCAAGGTGATGATCATTGAACCTATTCAGAGCTCCCAAAATGGCAGCTCACAAACGTATATCAATCGTAAATTTCATCAACCGAAACATGATGTGCAGCACAGAAATATTTATTATTACAATATATTTATTAGACAATTGAGGACTGAGGTTTAACAAACCTCTAAGGGTCATAAAGGAGGGATGAATTTAAGGAACGAGTGGAAAGGGGTGCTCAAAAAATAAGAAAGAGTCAAGAGGACTCGAAGTTTGTCAAACAGAAGATGAGAAGCATATGTTTACATAAATGTACAGAAACTGATATTAGCTATACAGTTCAATGCAACTTGGCCATATTCAAAAGCAGTCATTTGTAAATTATATTTAAAAAAAAAAAAAAATTGTTCTCGACAGGGATAAGGTTAGTGGGAAAGATGGTCCAGGTACGCGATCGTTGACGTTTAGATCCGACTATCGGCCGCAGAGGGAAATTAATGCCTTGGCCATGCGAATCTTCCTCAGGACAGGGTGAAGTGACCCTTGTAAAATGATTCCGCACTGAATGCGTCCAGTAATTATGACAACAGTACGCAGAAAAATAAACAACCCAACTCTTCCAGGGATACAAGATGGTTGCACTAATATACAATCCAACCACTGTGGTATTCCAACGAGGTAGTAGCCTACTACCGCGTTGGAGTAAAGAAGTCAGAAGTCATATCCCAGCATGACCAGATTGAATTAGCTGTGTCGGATTGCCGAAGATAACCGCGTGTACCGAATTGCAGGCCGTACGATACCAGAGTGGTTGGATTGTATTAGCACAACCATCTTGAATCCCTAGAAGAGTTGGGTTGTTTATTTTTCTGGGTACTGTTGTCATAATTACTGGAACCATTCAGTGCGGAATTATTTTACAAGGGTCATTTCACCTCTTCCCCTGTCCTGAGGAAGATCCGCTTGGCTGAGGCATTAATTTCCCTCTCCGGCCGATAGTCGGATCGAAACGTTGACACTATCCCCTTCGCGCACCTGGACCATCTTTCCCACTACCCTTGTCCCTGTCAAAAACAATTTATTTTGTTTGAAATAAAATAACATGGAAAATGTACAACTTACAATACTATTTCAATAGAATTTACATTTTGTATTTTATAATACAAATGTATTAAAAATAGTTTTTCTTATCTATATATACATGTTTATTTGTTAGCAGAAATACATGTAAAATATATATTAAATAACAGTTGAAAAAATAAATAAAGATGTAAAAATGTGATACATGTCTTTCTTCTATGAAAAATATAATTAATAATATAATTTACTACAAACATACAACTTTTTTTATTATATTCTAACCACCATCAATTCAAATTAAATACCAAACTATTTCTACAAAATACAAATACAATGTAAACATAGGATTTCACACTGAAATGATTAAAATAAATAATCACACCTTCATAAACCACTATTAAGAAAGTGTTGGACACCAAAGCAGTGATATTTCTATTCCCACTCCAATCTAAATCAATTTAGGAAAGGTGTTGGACACTAAAAGGAGCAAAATTTACATTTCCTACTCCAATCTAAAACAATTTGGAGACAGAGTTGGACACTAGAGAAATGACATCTACTATTCTTACTCCAATCTAAACGAATTTGGGGCAGATATTGGACACTAAAGAGGTGACATTTACTATTCCCACTCTCATCTATACCAAAGTGGGGAGGGTGTTGGACACTAAAAGGGTGAAGTTTACTATTCCCACTCCAATTTAAACCAATTTGGGAAGGTGTTGGACACTGAAAGGGTGGCATGTACTATTCCCACTCAACTCTAAACCAATTTTGGGAAAGTGTTTGAAACTAAAGGGGTAACATTTACAATTGTCACTCTAATCTATACCAATTTAGGGAAGATGTTGAACACTAAAGGGGTGACATGTACTATCACCACTCTAAAGTGAAATATTTTGAAGAAAGTCTTGTACACTAAAGGACTGACATTTACTATTACCTTTCAAATCTAAACCAATTTTGGGAAGGTGCTGGGCACTAAAAAGATGACATTTTCTATTCCTACTCAAATATAAACCAATTGGGGAAGATGTTGGACTCTAAAGGGGTGATATTTATTACTTCTACTACAAGCTAAAAACATTTTAGGCAAGACGCTACACAATCAAGATCCATACACACACATCAATTTTTATCTATAAAATAAACTAAATGTATTTAAAAAACACATTGACCAAAGCTACAAACTTATATCTTCATAACCATTACCATTCCTAAACTTTGAACCATAAAATAGAAAATAAAATTATAGCCCAAAATTAACAATTGTAAAATTACAAAAAGCATACTAAATCTATTTTTTAAATGTTTTCGTAAACAAATGAAAATTAATACATATTAGCAAATACATTCCTAATAACAAAACTTATTCAAATATTAGACATATTAAAAATCTGATTATTTGATTTTTGTTGCCAATTATTTTTACTAATAGACCAAAAACATATAAATGTATAACAAAATATAATTTTATACACCCGATGACTTTTGCTGGATCCGTCCAAAAACATGGAACTCACTACTACCCTCAACGAGACCAACTACCTCATTCTTTTGCTTCAATAAGGAAGTGAAAGCCTTTGTACAAGATAAACATGTGCCATAAGAGAACTTTTTGTTGAAACTGGTATTCACATTAAGCGATATTATAGACTAATGTTTTATTTCTTGCTCCTCAAACTCTATATATGGGAACTTTTCTGAAACCAATTGATTATGGTATAACAGTGTTTCTACCTTGCTCCTCAAAATCTATATACAAGCATATCTTAAGAGACAGATGTCTTTACGGTATGGAAACCCTAATTTTTCTCTCTTTGTACAGTGATCTGATACCTTGATGGTCATGTCCGCCCTTTGTATAACAAAATAAATAAAATAAATTAATAATACTTATATATCACATATGCAGTTTACTTACACAAAATTTTCAAAGAAGTTTCAGATAAATGTAAATATTAAAAGAAAATTTCATCGAAAATATTTTCACAAATACAATAAAATTTTCAGTGTAATTAAAGTACAAATAATTGAATTCTGAATTTTTTTGACTAACCTTTGTTATTAAAAGTTTTAATTTTAAATGTTTTAAAATTATTTCACACTTTACAATGGAAGTTTTAATGTAGCAAAATACATTTTTACATTTTACACTATTAATTTGATTATTCTTAAAATAATTACCATTACATTTACCTTAAAATATTAATTGTTTACAAATCTCCCCTCCCTTATGCCCTAAAAACAAAATATCCAGCAGCTAAAAAAATATATATAAATCTATTATTTTTAGATATTAATACAACTAAAGAGACAAACTTTAACAATTTCTGCAAAGAAAACTGCTAAAGCACCAGGGGTTGACAGACTTCCCGCTGAATTCTTTAAACTTTTTCCTGGGACCCTGGTTGATAAGCTTCTCCCAGGGTCCCAGAAAAAGGGATTATCTTAGACTCCATGAGGCTCTCATTTTGGTTATACTGAAATTGGGGAGGGACCCCTTGGAGGCTGGTTCTTACCAACCGATTTCCATCTTAAATGTAGACATGAAGCTCCTTTGCCAGGTATTGGCGGCGCAACTGTTGCCGAACGTTCCTACTCTGATCCATAACCAGTAATGTTTTATCCTGATGAAGAACACCTTAAACAGCATGCATCGGCTAGCCAATGTTCTGCATGCACCAGTTTTAGACGAAGACCAATATGTGTTTGCCTTTCTTGACATTGAACAAGCTTTTGACTCCGTGTGATGGGACGATCTCTGACAGGTACTCGATCGAATGGGATTGAGATACACGTACATCAAGTGGGTAAAACTGCTTTACTCCGACCCGCAGGCTAGGATAATTACTGGACGATATGTCTCAGCCAAATTTGTCCTACAGCAAGGCACAAGGCAGGGATACCCACTGCCACTCCCTCTTTTTGCCAAAGCTATTTGCGTGCGGGCTCCAGCAGGCTCTTAATGGATGGGGTATATGAATGGGAATACTGACCAAGTTGTCTCTTTATACGCCGGTGATGCTATGATGTAGCTGCGCCACCCGGACATCTCTTGGCACATAATGCCTAATATTATGCCCAAATTTTGTGAATTCTCCGGACTGCAGGTTAATACTGTGAAGTCTGCTCTATTCCCATTTGGCTGCCTGAGGGGCATCCCAGTGGGCAGTCTTCCAGGTGCAGGGCTACCCTGGAAGGTGGACAGTGTAAAATATTTTGGAAAACAGGCTTACCTGGTGAACGTTTGTTTTATGATCAGAATCTGGGCTGAGTTCTTCGCAACCTACGCCCCTCGATTATATTTTGGAATACCAGAGACTGTCACTCATGGGGAAAATAGCCTTAATTATAATGGTGATAGTGCCACGATGTCCCTACACATTACAAGGTACAATTTAAGAAATTCCCCAAATGGTATTTAGGGATTTAGATAAGCTGCTTGTAGATGTTCTCTGGGAAGGCAAGAGATATAGAATGAACCTCAATACATGTCTGGTATGGCCGTCATTCCTCAGAAAATGCTCCTACACAAACGCTTTTGAACCTAGTGTCCATGGCAAATGGGCGTACACTCATAACGCACATTTACTGAGCATGCCATACAGACAGACAATTGATGATGCTCTGTATAGAGAGACCTGGCAGGATCTCACCGATGAGCCTTTTGTCCCTACTGACTGGATAAAAATTTAATGAAGGGGTCCGTAAGGTCTCAGTCTTCACTTGGTTTAAACAAATTCAATTCAATGTATTACACATGTTTTGTCTCTCCACTAGAGGCTACATGCCATCTACCCCATTAGAGACCATAGATGCCCTAGGTGTGGCCCAGCAAAGGCAGATGTTTTATATATGATATGGCACTGTCCCATCATCACATCCTAGTGGTTGAAGGTGTTGCTACAACTCTGCTGTGCAACAGGATGGGAGGTGCTGCATACAATAAATCAGTGCAAGTTAGGTCTTGTCTTGTCTGGCCACAATCTCTTTACCTCTCAAGACATTTCTACTGTAACAAATGCCAGACGCTCCTTGCGTCTGGCATTTGTTACAGTAGAAATGTCTTGAGAGGTAAGGAGATTTACTTGCTTTAAAACCTCAAGTGAGATGGTTAAACGTACAATATGGCATCCACCACCCCTGCATATGCAAAAAGACACATGAAGGCACCAAATCTTGAGATGATCCTGTTAAATTGGAAACCTTTCTCTAAACTATTTCAGCTCCTGCTATGGACACCAATGTTTGGAAATTTTAAGAACTTTTGGCTTGCGTTTGTTCATTTTCTCTCGCCAAAATCTTTTGAATTCATGTCTTTTTTCTTCATTACTGTATTTATCTTTTCTCTACTGTTGTCCTTGATATGGTGTCAACACGTCCTGTGCCGCTCTTCGAATAATTTCCTTTCAGTTCTGGATTATTATCCGTTATCTGTTTCTTCTTCTTTTTATCTTCTTTTTCCCTTAAGTCTTCTTTCTATTGTTCCTTCTAATATAGGAGTGCTTATATGTCATCAAATATGGTTATGTCACTTGAGTCATGCATTATTTTCCTTTGAATATATGGTGTCATTTTTGCATTTTGCCACCCATGTTCCGGTACCCTTACCCTTGTGTATCCATTATGTTACTGTTGCCTCGTGGAAGTCCGGGGACTTGGTTATGCAGTTAAAAGACAAAAGGTATTCTCTCATCTGTCTAAGCTTAACTCCCAAACTGACTTTTTTCAGGAAATCGGCATTGCAAAAAGCCATAAACAGGTTTCCTGAAAACAGATGCATTTTGCAGCTGCATGGAGAAAATATGGCAACTGTCTTGCCGTCACCTACACAGCTGCATTACATGAGGTGAGTAACAAGCGGGGGCAGATGTTACCTCAGCCCCACTAAGAGCATTTTTAACGACACTTCACCGAAGTGCCATCAGAGTTTATCTAAGCCATCCATGAAAAAAATGATAAAATATGTTTAGTTCACCAACAATATGATGGTCACCAACTCACTCTCCCACGTGCTAATAGTTCTATCAGCATAATAACAGGTTAGAGCAGACAATACATCATACATTACTATCTTATCAGCATACCTATAACAATACTTGCAATGTGAGGATTTCTTGAAAGCATGAATGACAATTTCTGGTAGAAAGGGCGAAGTCAGTAAATAAACCCAAACCATATTCTTGGGGTTTTGTGAGGTCTCAGACCCCAGCTGCCCAGTTAAAAAATCAGGGAGTGGATCTACCAAATGGATATTACTTTAGTCCTGTTCATCCATACCACCACCAGCAGCTTGTCTAGCTTCTTAACTTCATTATTCTGCACTTCTGACTTGGAGTATTCTTTTAGAGCTTTCTGCAAGGTATTTGGGTTGAAGATGATCTTGGACTTACAGTTCATTGTTACCCTACGCCTGGCCGGATACAGCATAGCATATTCCATATTTTGATCCCACAGACATCTCTTTAGTGGAGTGAACTGTAATCTGGCCTCCTGTACCTTCGTAGTGAAATCCGGAAACAATAATATCATGGAGCCCCCATACTGTAGGTCTTTTTTTTCCTCTGGCCTTCTTCAGGGCAGGATCTCTGTCCCTGTAATTTAGCAATTATGCAATCGCCGGGTGGAGTGGGGCTTCAGGGGGAGGATTAGGTCCAAGCAATAGATTGGCAGATTCCACAACAAATATGTAAGATAATGTTTACCTGCCCAACAAAGCAATCAGCATTTTTTCCATGAAGACCTCCATATTGCCCATTGCAGTAGACTCCGGCAGTCCCATGATGCGTATGTTACTTCTCCTTGGCCTAGCTGCCAAATCTTCTGCCCTGTCCTGTAGCACTGTAATTGTTTTCTCCAATTGCTTTTGGGCTAGATCAACTGCGCCTCCTCCACCTCCGACACCCGTCATTCAGTCATGAATAGTCATTCAGATTGTTTATCGAGGCACTCTGACATTCTATCCATCCGGTATGCCAAAGTGTCTATTTTCCCATCAATAGTTGATAAACTCTTCCCCATATTGTGAGCTAAATCAAGGTATAGTGGTACTAAGGTGGTATTTACAGGTATGCCCAACAAAGACCTTAGAAAACGATTTTCTATTGAGGATAGAGAGGTAATTGAGCCAGTGCCCCACAATTCTGCCCCATAGAGAACACCCCCCAAGATGTTTGCATTATATATCTCAAGGGGGGGTGCTAGCTGCCTGTTCTCCATTTTACTATGTATCTTACTCAGATTTGCAGTTTGATGAATAAGCTGTATCTTAGCTTTTTCTATATGAGGTTCCCATTTTAGGGTAGATGAGAGGCGTATACCCAAATAGTCAAAAGCCTCAACTCTTTCTAACTTACTATTCCCCAAATACACCAGTCTTAAGTATGATTTTAACTTTCGCTTTCTAAAGATCATGTATTTGGTTTTACTCTCATTTAGATCCAAACCATGGTCACTGCAAAACTTAGTAAAATCATTTAGGATCTGCTGTAGTCCTTGTGGAGTCTTTGCCATTAATAGCGTATCATCAGCAAAGAGTAGGGCAGGAATTCTCATACTGCCAATTTTTGGGGCATCACACCCTCCCCTATCCAAATGAGATATGACATCATTAATAAAAAGGATAGAAAGGGTGGGTGCAAGTACGCACCCCTGCCTGACACCACACTGGACGGGAAAAATATCCATCAATTGGCCATTTCCTCCCCATCTCACCTGTGCTGTGTTATGCAAGTATAACCAACTAATGATGTCTATAAGGTTCTGTGGCATTCCTAGATCTTTGAGAACCTTCCACAGCTTTGCACGAGGCACCATGTCGAATGCCGAGCGAAGATCGGCAAAGGCCACGTGAAGCTCACCTCCCTTCAGCTGAACTTCCTTCCAATATATGCAAAACATACAAGCACTCTGCCGTCGGTATTTAACTGATATCAGATTTAGTGAACAAGCAAAGCCACAGAGCCATCCCACAGGTACAGGCCTGAAATTACGATGCAGCTAGGACGGAGTGAGTGACCCCTCTGGCTCTCCCTTACTATGAGTTCCTATCTTCTCTCCTCACTATATCTGCACATCACTGCGCAGATGCCATCTGAGGTCTGTTATATGGCATGGTTTAAGGCCAAATGCAGTTCAAGATAGTTGTGGTATTTATATGCACCAGAGCAGCAATGCAGTCAAAAGCAGGAGGTCAAGGCCTGCACCAGTCAGGGTAAAGGGATCTTTTATACCAGGTAGTATGAGCAGAGTCTCAGCCCGAGCAGGACTCCCATCCAGAGCTCCATACCTTCGCGTGCCACTGCTCCGTGCTCAAATGCAGCTGCAGCTTCTTGGGGTGCTCCACGAAGCATTCGGCGCGGCGCTGTCCGTGTCGGCCAGGTGGCGCGGCCTCTCAGGCCTCCTCCAACGAATGACAAAAGTTTATAAGGCCTGTCTCGGACTCCCAATGCACAGTGTACACCGCCTGACAGCGCCTCCCACTACCGACAAGGTTGATGGTGTCAGCTCCCAGTCCTCAATGTCCAGGCAGAGTTGCTCTTGGCACAGGTCCCCATAGGAAAGCGTGCTCGAGTTGGGAACATTTAAGGAGGCCCCGCAGAACCTGGACCCAAGTCACAGCCGCGAAGAATCCCAGTGGCGAAAACCAGCACTCTAGATCGGCGTGTCAGCTGCAAAAACAGGATGCAGTCGGCACAGAGTGTCAGCTACATAGGAGATGACTATATGCGCATCAGCAGCACAACACAACCCAATCGGTCTCCAGTGAAAATAGATTACGGATGCCAGGATAATGTCGGATGAATTAGATGGCTTGCGGAGCTCGCTCAGAGTGCGGCCACTGTGAGCCTCGGCAAGCTCCGCCCCCTAACATTACAAATATTATGCATATCAGATAAATAGAGGTAATATTGTTGAGTCTCCGAGCGTTTGTGGACGTTTTGGACAAGATGAGAGAAAGTTTAGGATTATACCCATGTTAAGTGGCCTGTTCCAGGACTCCTAAAGAAAAGAAAATGGCTAGAGCAGAAATGGCACTACTGCTTCTTGCTTTTTGTTCAATACATTTTCTTTTTATTGTCGGCAGCGAACTTGTCTCATTCGTGAAGGAGAATGTAGGTATGTTGGATGTCTGTTAAAGTGATTTCGCTAGAAGTGGCAGTGGGTAAATAGACACAATATCGAAAAAAAATAATGAATGGAAATAATATTGAATCCAAAATATAGAATGGACATAATATAGTTGTTAATAATATCGAAATGCAGGTAAGTAATATTGATAGACAAAATATCAAATTACATATTATAGGCATTATAATATATCGAATTTTTTTAATAATATAGAATTTTTGTAAGTCTTTAGTATGTTAGCATATCTGTCAAAATGTATATTTATTTTTGTAATGTATGTTGCATTTTTTTTAAAGTAATGAATTTTATGTTATTTAATTTTTGCGTTATTTAATTCCGTAGCGGGTTGTGGGTTTATAGGGGAATAGGGTGGGAAGTAATTTAATTATAGTGAATTAAATATTAATTTTTAGGAACTATTAATTATTTTTAATTTAATTTTGCGTGTTAGTTCTGTAGCAGGTTGTGGGTTTATAGAGGGATAGGGTGGGAAGCAATTTAATTGTAATTAAGTAAATTACTTTATTGGTATTGATAATTAAATTATTGTTAAATATTAATTGGTAATTAATTTGTATTAATTGATAATTATGTTAATTGTCTTAAGTTATTATTCGTAGAGGGTTGTGGGTTTATAGGAGAATAAGGTGGGAAATAATTTAATTGTAATTAATTAATGATTGAAATTATTGTTGTGTATAGATAATTAATTTACTAATAATTAATTATTAATTGTTTTTTTTTAAATGTATTATTTTCGGGTATCGAAAATTAATTGGTTGTTAATTGGTATTAGGTAATTATTTTGTAATAAATAAAATGTTTTGTATTTATAATAAATTATTCAATATTATGTAATTGGTAATTATTATTATTGATAATTTATTTGTATTAAAATATTACATCATTACTTTCCCTACTGTTGCACTCCTGGAGTGGGAATAGTAATTTTTACCATCCCGCTATCCAATGCTTTCCCTACTGTTGCACTCACTGGAGTGGTAATAGTACATTTTACCCTCCTGCTATCCTACAGTAAAAATATTGAATATTTTGTATTAATATTACGTCAATATATATATTTATTAAAAAATTTATGTTTATTTTTATTTTAACTTACATTAATTATTTAAGTATTTTAAGTATGTTTTAGTTAATTATATTTATTATTTCATTACTTTTACATTACTTTTAAGAATGGAAAGACATTTATAGAGCACATGGCTACCCGGAAACGTCCCTGTTTTAAGAACCGACATGGAGGAAGCAGAAAAACTATGGAAACAGAGCAGTCTTCAGTTGTTTACGGAAAACCGGATGATTGGGGACTGTGCGCAGGTGTAATGGCAGAGAGTTCCAGAGTTTGTAGGCATCATAAGAAAAAAGCCGACCGCCACTTCTGGACATCTTGATCCTAGGGACCTCGGAAAGGTACAGGTCATTTGCTTTATAAGGGCGTATCATGGCTGAGTTAATTGAAGGACCGATCCCCTGCATCAACTTATGTGCCAGGCATAGAGCCTTGAATCTAATGCGTTCCTGCACTGGGAGCCATGGAGGGAACGGAGTGCAGGTTTTGCCGATTGTCTGTTGGTGGCTCCTGTCAGAAGTCTGGCGGAGCTGTTTTGAACAGACTGAAGTTTAGAGACTACCGAGGGGGGGGGGGGGGGGGGGCAAAATAAAGTGAATTCCCGTAGCCCAGTCTACATAGTATGAGTGATTGGACCAGTACTTTTTTTCTGGGGAGGGAAGAAGCGGCAGAACTTTACGGGCCATTCTAAGTAGGCCCTAGCAGAGGGCTGTCATCCTCCTGGCCTGTGTCCTAAAGCTCAGGTCCTGGTTCAGCCATATGCCCAGGCTCTTAATTTCTGACTTCGTAACCGAGGGTGGCCCCATGCTAGAAGGCCACATAGAACTGGCCTTAAAACTGATGGGGTTACCCGATATCATAATCTCGTTTTTACCACCATTAAGCATAAGCTGTGATGCATTCATCCAGTTTGACATGTCTTCTAGGCAGGTATAGAGGGCACTGTTTTTTTGATCTGCTTGGTTTAACCCAACCACCAGTTGCGTGCAATTGGCATAGGTAACCATCCGGATATCAGAGGAGGCTACAATGGCTGCCAGAGGGGCCATATAAACATTGAAAAGGGTAGGGCTAAGTGATGAGCCCTGCGATACTCCACTCAGCCGAGTGGAGGGTTTGGATGCAATATTCTCCTCAAATACCCTAAAGGTTCCACCCTCCAGAAAAGAGCCCAGCCATTGAAGCACTATGCCAGCTACTCCTATACTCTTGAGGCGCTGGGCCAGAATCATATGGTTTACCGTGTCAAACGCTGCGCTCAGGTCAAGGAGTAAGATGGTTGACGAACCTCCTGAGTCGAGAATTGTCCTACTTTCCTCCACCACTGCTAGCAGAGCCGTTTCTGAGGAATCTGGAAAGGGCTTGATTAACATGTTTCTCTACTATCTTGCCTATTCCAGGCAGAAGGGAAATTGGGCGGTAGTTGCCCAGATCTGCCGGGTCCATATTGGGTTTCTTAATTAGGGCTTTTACCATGGCCCCTTTCCAGTTAGTGGGAACTATTCCTATGAACAGTGAGGCATTAATCATATCTGTCATGTTGGGGGCTATAATTGTGGCAACCTGATTAAGAATATTAAGTGGGGCCGGAACCTTAGGTGATCCGCTCTTTACCGAGAACAACAAGGTAAGAAGAGTTTCCTGAGACGGGGGGAACCACAAGAGTGTGTTCGGAGGGACCTAGGTCGGAGTCAATCTGTATGTGCAGGGACTTGCCATCATCATCCTTATGTGGCAGGGATTCCAGGATATGCCGCACCTTGGTAGTGAAATATTCGTCCAACTTGTTGCACCATTGGCCAGAAGTGTCTGGTACTATTCGTGGAATGGTGGCTTTAAGTAATTTTTTGATAATAGTAAAAGTTTCTTTGGGAGAGTTAGCGGCTGATAAAATCCTACCCTCGTAGTAGGAGGCCTGGGCTCTTCTTAATTCTGATTTATAGACTATATTTTTTACGGTACACAGTCAAAATATCGAGTTGAAAATATCGACCTACCATAATATCGAGTCTGAAATATCGAAGGTGCATAATATCGAAGGCAAGAATATCGTAGGACAGAATATCGACCCAAGGTAAGTAATATCGAAATACTTAATATCGATGTAAGTAATATCGAAGTAAGTAATATCGATAGCATATATATCGATGTTACTAATTTCGATGACACTAATATCGATATTTGTATTATTGTATAGTTTTTCATTATGTATGTGTTATATGTTTAATTTAACTATTTAAAATAATTACTATTATATGTGTATACATTTTATTTAATAATAAATAATTTTATAAGTAACTTTTATGTTTTTGTACCGGAGCGGGTTGTGGGTTTATAGGGGAATAGGGTGGGAAGTAATTTAATTATGCTAAATTGTTTTGTAATTAGTAGGATTTATTAATAAATTATAATTAATTGGTAATTATGTGAAAATAATAGGAAAATTATTTAAATTAATTTATTAATTGATATATATGTTCTGTAGCGGGTTGTGGGTTTATAGGGGAATAGGGTGGGAAGTAATTTAATTATGGTAAGTTGATTAATAATTAGTAGGATTAATTAATAATTATAATTAATTGCTAATTAATATGATTAATTGGGAAAAAAATTAATTGATTAATTGATATATATTTTCTGTAGCGGGATGTGGGTTTATAGGGGAATGGGGTGGGGAGTATATTAATAATAATTAATTAATTAATATATGTTTTTATAAATTTATATTTAATTTATTGGAAAATAATTATTATTAATTAGTTAATTAATTATTATTATTTTGTACATATGTAACATTATTAATTAATTGGTAATTAAATAATATTATTAAGTTACATTAATTAGAGTTATTTATTGATATATAATTTTTAATTACTGTTAGTTAATTAATTGGGAAAAAAATATTAATTATTAAATTATAATAATTACAGCTAATGTGATAATATATTTACTTTATATGTTATTGTTCATTATTAATTAATTGCTAATTAAATAATAATCATTAATTTGGGGTAAAGGAGTATTTTTAGTGTTTAGGGTCAGTTTTCAGTTTGTGGGTAAGGGGGTATTTTTTGGTTCAGGGTCAGTTTTCAGTTCTTGGGTAAAGGGGTATTTTTTGGTTTCAGGGTCAGTTTTCTGTTTATGGGTAAAGGGGTATTTTTAGTGTTCAGGGTCAGTTTTCAGTTTATGGGTAAGGGGGTATTTTTTGGTTCAGTGTCAGTTTTCAGTTCGTGGGTAAAGGGGTATTTTTTGGGTTCAGGGTCAGTTTTCAGTTCTTGGGTAAAGGGGTATTTTTAGGGTTCAGGGTCAGTTTTCAGTTTATGGGTAAAGGGGTATTTTTAGCGTTCAGGGTCAGTTTTCAGTTTATGGGTAAGGGGGTATTTTTTGGTTCAGTGTCAGTTTTCAGTTCGTGGGTAAAGGGGTATTTTTTGGGTTCAGGGTTAGTTTTCAGTTCTTGGGTAAAGGGGTATTTTTAGGGTTCAGGGTCAGTTTTCAGTTTATGGGTAAAGGGGTATTTTTAGGGTTCAGGGTCAGTTTTCAGTTTATGGGTAAGGGGGTATTTTTGGGTTCAGTGTCAGTTTTCAGTTCGTGGGTAAAGGGGTATTTTTTGGGTTTAGGGTCAGTTTTCAGTTCTTGGGTAAAGGGGTATTTTTAGGGTTCAGGGTCAGTTTTCAGTTTTTGGGTATGGGGGTATTTTTTGGTTCAGTGTCAGTTTTCAGTTCGTGGGTAAATGGGTATTTTTAGGGTTCAGGGTCAGTTTTCAGTTTTTGGGTAAGGGGGTATTTTTTGGGTTCAGGGTCAGTTTTCAGTTCTTGGGTAAAGGGGTATTTTTTGAGTTCAGGGTCAGTTTTCAGTTTTTGGGTAAAGGGGTATTTTTAGGGTTCAGGGTCAGTTTCAGTTCTTGGGTAAAGGGGTGTTTTTTGAGTTCAGGGTCAGTTTTCCCTACTGTTGTACTGTCTGGAGTAGGAATAGAAATTTTTACACTTACGCTATGCAACGTTTTATTTAATTAATTGTTAATATATCAAATATTTATTTTATTTTTTATATTACGTACATTTTATTTATGTTACTTTTTATGTTTGTAAATGTGTTAGTAAATTACAATATATTTCATTAATTTATAAATTCGTAAAATAATTATTAATACTTATTGTTCAATGTATATATATTACATATTTACTGTATATATTTAATTAATGTATTCTTAATATATGTTTTATTTATTACTTTTAAATATTATTAGATACTTTTAAATATGTTTCTTTTATTTATTAGTCTTATAGACTTAATTTTACATTTATATATTAAAAAAAAAAAAACGATATATTTAACATCGATATTTTTAACATCGATATTTTTTTCCCGATATTTTTGTACTTACCATGTTGTAGATAGGATGTCGATATTTTTGCCCTCGATATTGTTGACTCGATATTCTTGTAGGTCGATATTTTTGAAGTCGAAATTCTGTCAGTGATTCATTTTTTACAACATTTTGGATTCAATATTTTTGTACTTACCTGTTTGTAGATAGGAATTCGATATTTTGGCATTCTATATTTTTTCCTCTATATTTTGGCAACTCGATATTTTGCCAATCGATATTCTGTCAGTGATCTGTGGCAGTGTTGTCCTTAGTGGGTTTAAGGTTGTTTTTGTCCCTGCTAAAAAGTAGTGTAGTCATCTGGCTTGATGAAATATTTTTTTCTCTGAAGTCCACCTCCATTGTTAAGATGCTCTGCAGCTTTGAGAGGTTTGTCCTACCTTGACTAGATGCTGGCCTCAGCCATCTCTAACCTGATACAGCCATAAAGGATTGTTGAATGTTCTGATGTTGTCAACAGTTTAGCTTTGCCAATGCTAGTTTTATTTTGTTAACACCCAGAGAGTAGCATCTAACTACTGGTACGTTTCCACCAGTTTGTAGAAGTTTTTGGTCTGAGAAGTATTTTCCGTTTTCCATGTGCATGTCGAACATGTATGTTTTGTTTGCAGCTCCTCCTTGCATGGATCTGACATTGAAGACACATTTATGCTTTTCTGACATTATTTAGTGGAAGCAATGTGTTTTGATTTTGTGAATGTGTGTGCAGTGAAAAGCCACCTTTCTTTGTAATTATGGTTCATAATTTTAAAACTTTGGAACACAATCCACATAAATACACCCCACACCAAGCCACATAATTACAGTCTGCATTACGTCACCCAATGCCGCACACTGGCAGCATGCCATGGATCCCCCCCGAATCAAGAACGACCATCACCCACACACTCATAACCAGCAGACTGGACTACAGAAACCCCCTCTACACCAGGACCAACATGTCCCTGCTCCACAAACTCCATACCATACAGAACACGACAGACAGACTGGTCCTCGGCATCCCTCGACACGAACACACCACCCAAAACCTGCAGAACCTCCACTGGCTCCCCGTCAAAAAGAGAGTTACCTTCAAAGTACTCACCCACGCCTACAAATGCCTACACAACACCGGACCCTAATACCTCAACGAGAGAATTTCCTTCCAGTACCCAGGAGAAACCTCCGATCCGCCGACCTCACAGAAAACCTGCGCATCCGCAGTGACAGAACCGATAGAAGAGCCTTCTCCTGCATTGCGACCAAGACCTGGAACGAGCTCCTGATCGACATCAGACGTGCCCCCTCCCTGAACATCTTCAGGGAGGCACTCAAGACCTGGCTCTTCGACTGAGCGAGCTGCCTCAACCGACCTCACTTTCCCTCCCCTTCCCCCCCCCCCCCCAACCCCCCACTGCAGCGCAGCACCTTGAGACCCTCACAGGTGAGTAGCACGCTTACAATCACCTGTTTAATTGATTGATGCAATTCTATGTCAGGACCGGAGGCTCCGATTATGCTATATTCTTGCTTTGCTTTATTCCCTACATAAAACACAGCAGCCAAAAAACATGTTAACTTGATCTTTTTCCAAAACAATCAGGAAAAAACGATCATTTGTGCCAAAGAAACAAACACAAGTCCAAGTTAAAACTTCAACTCCCATCTGGCCACAGAGGGTTGCCACATCCTTAGTCCTTTAACAGTGTCCATGCTATGTAGATAGTCCCTCCATCTTGTCTGACCCTCCTCTTTCTTCGCTGCTTCGCAGCCAGTTAAGTGCCTCCCTTTGTTTCTCTTGAAATTGTATTGTTCTGGTATATTATTATTGTATATTTTAGGAACCGGAGTGGGTTTCTAATATTTGGGGGTACTGTTGTGTGGGGGGGGGGGGGGAAATACTGCCTGCTCCCCTGTGTTTTACCGTAATGGAATTTTTTTTTAACCCCCTCCCCACATTAAAGCAGCACCAGTTCCTCTTGGGAATACAAGCTGCATGCAAGAAACTTGGTTAGTAGTTGGGGAGGAAGTAAAGTACGCACCTCAAGTAGTAAATCCTTGTCAAGGTGAAGCACTAATGTCGCTAAATAAGTCTGACCTCAACCCCCTGGTAGCCATGGCACAGAGCAGAATGACTTAACTTAAAGGCACTGTGTAACATATTCATGTAGCACTAAGACAGGAATATGGTCAAAATGCAAAACAAAAAAAATCCAAAAGTTATTTACAAAAATAGCATAAAATGTTATAACTAAAATGACACTTAAATGACAAAAATATAATGAGGGGAACAGAAGATATGAATTTTCAAAGTTTTAAGTAAAACTAGCACCAAGGAGCACAAAGAGCCAATGATATTTAATAGTTGCAGTAGACTGGGGACTAAGCACAGTTTGACACAGACCATGATGGTGCACAGGTTGGCTACACAAACTAGGTTCGTCCTAGTCAAAGAATTTACCTTTTCGCTTTAGTCCTTTAAGTCCAAATCCACTGCAGGAGTACACTTCTAAAGCCACCCAGGTCTTCAGAAGAAGCACCTAGATATTTGCAGGGTGTCAGGCATATGCCAAATTGTAGGGGTCAAACCAGAACCAGTTGTGTTGGTCAGTAGGGCATCAGCAGGAAACTTCTCTTGTAGCTCGTTGTATCCCTGTAGCTTGAACAGGAGATCAGCCTTATTATTCTTGGAATCCACTTCCTTGTCCTGGGTACAAGAGGGAGAGCAGATCCAGGCCTCTAGAATCTTCTCAGCCTTCAGACAGCAGGTTCAGCCATCTTGTGATCTCCCAGAGGTCCATGTGTGTTCTAAAGTGTGTGCCTGTGGGTACCACATTTATTCCTGGCACGAGCTAGTGGGTGTGAATCACTCCTGGGCACACCCTACCCTATGAGGTAAAGTTCCAAGAGCCAACCCTAGCCACTCTGGGTATTTTGAAATAGCAAAAATCTTTGACCACACTAAACTTTGGCTTTGAGGGCTGAGTGTGTGTGTGGAAGTGTATCCTAATGCCCTTCCACAGCTAACACTAAAATCCAGTTTGAAGCCGGTCTTGCACCCTCAATAAACTCAGAGACAGACATATGGTAGAACAAATAGTAGAGTTTTCCAGCACAAGACGCAATATTTGTTTTGGGGTCCTGATTCCCTCCTTTGAAGCGCACTCCAAGTGTTACATATAAACCCAGCAGACCCTTCAAAAAAGCTTTGGCACTGTAACGTCAAAAAAGAGTTCCACATGATTGAAGCTGGTTTAGAAAAATAAAGTATCTTTATCTAAACTTAACACGACCAAAACGACAAAAATCCAACATAAAAGCATTAAGAAAAATTACTTTCAACAAGGTTTTAGATGTACGCTCAGAGACTGCTTTAACGGCGTACTGTCCCCTTTTCCCCCTTTTTTATCCTTTCGTTATATGTCATAGCGGCCGGCCCGAGGGGTTGTAGGCAGACGCTGTGTAATGTGCATTTCACAAATAAAGGTTTAAAAAAAAAAAAAAAAAAAAAAAAACAAGGTTTTAGCAACTAAGTCCATAGAAAACTATGGATTTGTGATTTCCTGCAAAGGGCCTTTTGTTGCGACAAACTTCACCAAGGCAAACAGCCACAGTGATAAGAAGCACTGAAAAACAAAGAGATGCGTTGTTCCTGAGACCTTAGTGGATGCGATGCGACGGTTCCACTGTACACATGGGAGTGTCGCGTCGGGTCTAGTCTGTAGGGGGAAGCATTGATTCTGAGACGACTCCGATCTGAGGGTGATGCATCGGGGAAAACTTGCAGCACAGGCATGATGTGTGGAAATCCGGGATACGTCGGCAAATGATGCGGCGAGCGGCGCTGCGTTGACCTTTTCAGCCATGATCCCCTGATGCATCAAGTCGGCACAGCTTCAGTTTCAGCAGCGGCACAGCAGGGCAGGGAGATTCTTCTCACGCCACGGGGTTGCATCGGAAAACTGTCGTCAAAAGAGTGATGCGTCGACTTCCTTGTTTATTGCATTGCTTTCCAGTTCCCAGCAGCAGAAACAACCTCTAGAGGCCCCACAGAGTCACAGGCACTCCTCGCAGGTCATAACTCCCAGCAAGGAAGTTCTGGGGAGCTGGGGGTGAAGTATTTGTGTTCCTGAGACTTCAAAACAGGAGGCAAGCTCTACTCAAGCCCTTGAGAGACTTTCACCAAGCAGGGGACACAGCACCCAGCAAAGTCCTTCTCCTTTCTTTGGCAGAAACAGCAACTGCAAGCCAACCCCAGACCCACTGCAGTACTTCTAATCAGTTTCTCCAGCTCTTCTCCTCAGCAAAGGTTCCTCTTGATTCCAGAAGTAGTCTAAAGTTCAGGGGTTTCAGATCTACTAATTATACCCCAAAATGTCTTTTTTCGCTTTGGGCAAGGGTCTCTGAGCCCAGTCCAAACCAGTTCTGTCCTCTCTGGTGCAGCTACCCGGCAGAAGGTGGGACAGCATTGTGCAAGGAAGACAGACTCCATTCAGGCACAAGGGAAATCTTCTCCCACCACTTCAAATGCAGACCAGGCCTATTCAGGTGCTAGTGAGAACTCCTCCCTCTACTCTGAATGCATCCCAGGTCCATTCAACCCAGCACGACTCATTCAGGAATGGCAGGACACACATCAAACTCCCGAAGGCTGTCTGAGTGAATACACCTCCCTAGCCCCTGTCACTCCAAAACCAGACAGTCAATACACAAACAGGCAGAGGCACACAGAATGGTCAAACAAAAAAATGCCTACCCTCTAAAAGTGGCACTCTCAAACACAATTAAAAAACCCTCTTCAGTAAAATATGTGTTATTAAATTCTGAGTTTAGAGAGCCCGAACTTTATCTTTTCATCTTATCCCTATGGGAAGATATGCTTGTAAAATGTTACAAAGCATTCCCCATTCTGTCTTATGGGGCAAGACAGCCCCTCAATAGTGAAAAACAGAATTGGCAGTATTTCACTATCATGACAAGTTACAGACATCAGTACATATCCCACCCTTCACATACACTGCACCCTGCCCAGGGGGGGTACTCTGGGTCTACCACAGAGGTGTCCCACATGTAAGAAAAGGGAAGGCAAGGGCCTGGCAAGTGGGCGCACCTCCCAGGTCGACATGGCAGTTAGCAAACTGCACACAGGCACCGCAGTGGCAGGCCAGAGACATCCCCTCAGGCCCACTTATGTGGGAGGCACAATCAGTGCTACAGGCCCAACAGTAGCATTTGGTTTAGCAGGCCTGGCACTCTTAGAGTATTTTACTAGGGACCTACTAGTAAATCAAATATGCAATCAGGGAGAACCAATCATAATAACAATTTACACAGAGAGCATATGCACTTTTACACTGATCAGCAGTGGTAAAGTGCCCAGAGTCCTAAAACCAACAAACACAGGTCAGGAAAACAGTAGGAAGAAGAAGCAAAAGGTTTGGGGATAACACTGCAAAAATGGCCAGCTCATCCCCCTTCCAGCCCAAAGCTAGGGTAGACCAATCCATACCTCAATGGGCTTCCCTGCTTGGGGCAACAGAACATGGAACCTGGCCTGCAACAGCAGATTTCTATTCCCGTTCTACGCCTTCCTGAACCTAGTTGGATCCCTCTCCTTACTGGCAGGGCCCACTAAGCTAAGCCATGGGGAACCCTTCGCCTTACCTGTGGACCTCATCTGTGCACCACCTAAAATTACTTTGCTCCAGATGTGTCCCAACAGGCAGACAGTACCCACATGGCCAACACAGTGGTGTGGCCCAGTCCACCCCTGGGGTGTGACTCCTGTCCCCCTCCCAGGGGCAACTCTGTCCATCAGGACCGCAATCCACACTGGCCACTGATAACTGTCAGTGATGAGAGCCAGGCCTCATGCCCTTCAGGCCGCTCCAACCTCCGTGGCGTCAGAAAGTGGGGGCAGTAGCCCCAGGTGCCTGGCACCCCCTGTCCACTCTCCCTCCTGCCAAGTCAGGCATGGCATCAAGACACTGGCCCAATAATTTGATATGTATCAATCTAGGCAACAGAACGTAATAAGTGGTCGAAATGAACTGAGCTAAAACATAGGTTGTTTGTAAAAAAGGGGTAGTTCAATTTTATTCATAAATTCTTTTAAAAAAACACATTAAAATAATAATACATATTCACAAATTGTATGCGACATAATAAATCAACAATACACAGCAACACTTTAAGAGAGAAGGACAAATAATCCAACAAATGAAGGTTATATAAAATGAACACAGTTTTTAAGAGAGAAAGGTGTGGCTAAAATAATCTCGCGAGATTATTTTAGCCACACCTTTCTCTCTTAAACGTCTTAACGTTCTGTTGCCTAGATTGATACATATCAAATTATTTGCTTTTCCCTGGTCTAGGAACTTCATTTCCATGTACTCAGGGGGTCCTTGATAAATATTTACACAATCAAGACACTGGCCCACCAGCCCAGGGTATGCACCCTGCGGCTGGACAGGAGACGGGGTGGGTACCCCACACACTGTTCCCCTACCCTGTTCCCCCCACTGGGAGCAGTCCCCTCGACTCCATAACAGTCAGGGCACCTGTGACAGGCGCTCCACACAATTCTCCCAACAGTTCAGGGGTGCTATCCTGAAACTGGTACACCAGCCGAGGGTCTGTAGCCTGGGGCTGGACACAGGACTGGGGTGGGCTTTCCCACACCCGGTCCTCCTCCCTGGGGCTCTGCAACCTCCGACCTGGAGTGGTACCCCCACAAGACAAACTGGTAGGGGCACTGTTAGCAGTCGTGCCTTCCTCCAGGTCAGGGGGGACACCCTGAACCTGGTACTCCAACCCAGGGTCTGTACCCTTAGGCTGGACCTGTGCCTGGCAAACCAGGACTTTCAGGGGAGTACACCAACCCCCCCGCCAAGGGAAACACACTCATGAGTTGTGCGAGAGTCTGCCTGAAGCACGTCTCCAGCCTCCTGTCCACTTGACAGAGCATGAAGAGCTCCAAGGCCAGAAATAGCCCCACCAGGGTCAGTCCTGGGGTGCTCTGACCTCAGAGCTGGCAACCCCTAACCCAATGGTCCTTCCACTGGGGACAGCGTCCTCCCCTCACCTTTTTCTCTGGACTCATGCACCCTCCCCACTGGAGCACTGCAGCCAGACACCAGAACTAATGGGATGCTTGCTACAGCAGCCCCCCCCCAGTCCACCTAACACTTTGGGACCCCCTTCAGGGGATGGCCTCTTGGTACAGATTAGGCCCCCCTCCTGGTGTTCACTCATGGAATCAACCAGGCCAGGGGACTGGGTTTCAGGCACCTTGGGACAGAGCCCACTTCTTCTCCTCTGAGACAGGACGTGGGACCCTACACCCCTCCCAGTACTCCAGGACCTATCTGGGCTAACACAACCCCCATCAGGCTTCTACCGTGGGGGAGCAAAAGGTTTGGGGATAACCCGGCAAAAAAGGACCAAGTCCAACAGTCTAGGTCTGTCAAAAGACATTATTTTGACAGGTCGAATTTACAGATTAGAACTGCACAGCCAGGCTACAAATGGTAGGTCTGCAGTACAGTTTGCATTGTCACTGTAGTGGGTGGCACAATGAATGCCACAGTCCACTAGCAAAATTTTACTTACAGGCCATGGGTACATTTTGTACCATATATTAGAGACTTAGAGGAAAATTAAACATGCGATTAAAAGAATCCTAGTTTTACCATGCTCAAGGAGGAGCACACTTTATCACTGGTTACCAGGGGTAAAGAGAGCAGAGTTCTACAGCCAGCCAAAAAACATAGGGTCCAGCAAAAAGGCAAAAAAATCCAGGACGACCATTCAGAAAAGGCAAATTTCCTATGCTGCATTTATTGAAAATGTTTTCCTGCAAGGATCATATCTCTGCTGTGACTTGCAGGCTTTCTTCCATACACTGGCAGCCAATCACAGGGGGTCTCAAATTCTGATCTGCCTAAATAATATTAATTAAGCAAGTTGTTCTGTGACCCCATGTTTATGGACAGTTTGCGGTATGACCTACTGGTACACACTGGTGGAGAAGTGTGGCTCAATGATTAGAGCGGCAGACCCTGATGCAGAGGTCTAGCCCGGGACCAGGGTTCAATTCCCGGCCTCAGCGGGTCTTGGGCTCAAAATTCCACGGACCCGATAATTCTCGCCTCGGTGCCTATTCCAATCATGGAGTCCCACTCTTCAACTCTGGGCAATAGCTTGCTTAATCTCCACAACGGCCCCCACAACGCTAAGGATGCCTGGCCTCCACCTTGGGGGTGCCCAGTAGTGGACGCCTCACAGGGAAAACCAGGATGGGTTCCACAGCGGTATTCGTACAAGAGCCTTGAGACCCTTGCGGGTGAGTAGTGCACTATACAAGTATCAATTTACATTTTACACAAGTTGCACCGCAAATTGCATTCCAGTTCACAACCTAGTTAATGAGCAAATTGCACATGCCTGGTTTGGGAATAGGGATGATACATTGGGCCCTGGAAGTATTGTTTGATTGAATAAATTTTTTTAAGATTAACAAAGGCATTATTTGACCATCTGCGTTGCATTGCGTAATACAGCTGTACTCAAACACCTTTCCAAAGAAGTTTAGATGTACAAGGACAACCATTCTTCCCCTCAATGCTTCGCTGTCCTTTAGGTAAAATTGTTGTCCATGTACTTTGGGGAAGATTAATTCTGAATATTACCATGTTTGAAGATATTTTATTCCTAAATAGTTGTGCCCTTCTCTGGACCCCTTACCCTTAGGTCTCCTTTGAGTGTCTCCTTAAGCTTCATAATGATGAGGAGCTCTTCTGTCAAGTGAGATATGGGTTCAATTGATTATAAACGTAAAGGTGATAAAGCTAAATAGGGACCCATTGGTTGTATAACTGCATTTTCTATGACCTGCCAATATCTACATTTGGTCCAATCATTGTGTGAGGTAGTGCACGGCCTTCAAGGTGCTTGGGCGTTGTGCCAAGCATTGGCTGTGAGGTACTTCTTCCTTGCTACTCCTTCCCTCCAAAAAGAAAAAAACTATAGCCTTTCAGTCTCTTGCCAAAGTCCTGTGATGCTTAAAACCTTGTGATGGTCATCAGCTGTGCAGATCGTCCAGACATGAACTGGAAACCCACTCTAAACAGGGGTATCCAGCTTCTCTAGGATTCAAAGGTCTGATATCAGCTCTTCACTTGATGACCTAGAAAAGGGAGAATTGTGCGACACACTGAAGCACTGTGTGTGTTGGCAAGTCAGTTATCTGCCCTAACTACAGTGCAACTTTCAAGATGCAGCAGCTTTCATACAGTTCATTATTCATTCTGATTATCAGCCTTCTCTAAAAAAGTGAATTGATTCAGCAGCAATACTGAAAAGGTTAGCATCAAAGGGGACAGCTAACTTCAGTTGAGACTTTTGGATATTTGGATAAATAATGGTTCAGGATCATGCTTATGTTAAACAGATTAGCAGTTCATGTGAAATTGCATAGCTAAGAAAAAGGCAATGATTGTATTTGTTTGTATTAGAGTGAGCGATATACAAAATAAAGATTCTGTTGCAACGCCGAATTCTGCAGTCAGTAAATTAAATTAATAAAAGACAGTGTTGCAAAGTCATCCTGTGCCTTTGGCACCCCCAACTTTTTTGCTGACTGGTACTGGTGGCAACTGACTGACTGACCTTGGGCTCTGCTTAAGCAGGCCCAATGCCAGTGCTATGCTGAAAGAGACACTTAGAATACAGTGAAAACCCCCACATGCCCTAGGGTGCACTATGGGTTAGGGTACCCCTGTGATTGACATGACCTTCCCTATAAGACCTAGTGCATAATAGGGCAGGGGACTGAAACTACCTTTAAGTCCCTAGTATATAGTAGGGCATGGAAGTTTAGAGGTCAGTATCCCTTTCTGCACTTGCATGTGTGCACTGCTGAAGCCGGGGTCAGTTTAAAAGCAGCCCTGTGTTGCAGGACTGCTTGTAAAATGAAAAGTGTGCCCAAACTCGACGTTGTTATTTGGGGCACTTAAAAATTGATAAACTAGAATGTTTGGGCATATTTAGTGCTCCAAGGGTCTCCCCTAGGTGTCCCAGGGGTAGGGGGACCTGTTTATATAAGGAAGACTCATATAAAATGAGTTTTATATGCCCTGACTTTAGTGAAATTGTACATTTCACTCTCCACATTGTTGTAAAGTGCTTCCCTAAATCGACTTGTGTACTAGGAGCACTGTGACGTGAGAATCTGCAATATTTTTACATATTCAGAACCCCTAAAGTCTCCCTGAGGTATTCGAGGGGTGTGGGTTCCTGTAGATATAGGCAGGGCCCTCATACAATATGCTTTATAAGCCTGGTGTTGGAAAAATGGCCCAAGTCATTTTTCCAATTTCAAATCGCCTGCCACATAGGTTAATATGGCAAGGCGTTATTAACTAATAATTTCCACAAGGAGAATCATAAAAATGCCATTCAAAGGCTTCCCATAATGGCATTGATAAATCCAACAATATGGTATTTTTGCATTTCTCCTAAAGTGTAGAGAATACGCATTTTCTAGACCCCCATCAGGCAGGTTTTCGTCCTGCACATTTCACAGGGTCTGTCATCCTCTCTGTGTTGGATGAACTTAGATGTGGAGCCAATGCCAACTCTTCTCAGGCCTTGGTCCTCCTGGACCTGTCAGCCGCCTTTGACACGGTCGATCACACAATCCTGATCGATCGTGTCAAAGGCGCTGGCCTTCGGTGATCCTCTCTGGCTTGGATCTCCTCGTTCTTGGAGAATCGCCAACAGGCCGTTCAGCTGGCCGGATTCTCTGCTGCTGCCCGCCATATCACTTGCGGTGTCCCCCAAGGTTCTTCTCTTTCTCCCCTTCTTTTCAATCTGTATATTCTTCCTCTCATCCCTGCTCTTCAAAAATTGGACGTCACAGTGTTTAACTACGCTGATGACCTCCAACTTATTTTCAATATCTCTTGACGAAGGAAACCGGTGGGAGGGCTAACTACAAGCCCCAGTGTCCAGCAGGGCCGGGAGAGCGAGTCAGAGCCCCTCCTTCACTGGCAACAGCATAACAACAGCTCGCGCCTCCCGCTTCGCGGGAGACGCTTCACGAAGGAAACCCGCGACAGGGCTAACTACAAGCCCTAGTGTCCAGCGGGGGCAAGGAGAGCGAGTCAGAGCCCCTCCTTCACTGGCAGCAGCATAACTACAGCTCGCGCCTCCAGCTTTGCGGGAGACGCTTCACGGAAGAAACCGGTGGCAGGGCTAACTACAAGCCCCAGTGTCCAGCGGGGCAGGGAGAGCGAGTCAGAGCTCCTCCTTCACCGGCAGCAGCATGACAACAGCTTGTGCCTCCCGCTTCACGGAACGCTCGCCGGTGGAAGCCCGGGTCAAGGACGGGCCAGTCCAAGCCCGTCACAGCCAGGAAGAGCCAGGGCAGGGCCACCCCCCTTACGTCTGTTATCAGCCATCGGGTGCACTGAATTGAGAACTGCACCAAACTGTGATTGTGTTTAAAGGTATTTTCTTTTACAAACCAACTTTGGAATTGTTATATTATTTCCCGAGCTGTATTACAATGGGTAAGAGGAAAGCTATGTAGGGGGCGGGGGGGGGGGGCAGGAATGCACCTATCGCAGGGTCCTAGGAAAGCAAAGAAAGTAAAGAAAAATAACAGGAAGACCTCTAAAATTGACGTCATGGACCGTATAAAAACGCTTGTTGAGGGTTGTGAAAGCTTACTGCTAGGAGACCCAGCCGTAGACTTGGATACTAATATATTACAGATGGATGAACTTGTCAAATCCTCCCAGCCAGCCCATATACATATATCCGAGATGTTCCGCAAATTGCCCGGCTCAAGCAATAAACAGCCTAGTCCTGCTCTTGATATCAGTCTGCCCTCCCAGGGACAATCTCAGCCTTTGGTACAACATAAACGAGCCACTTGGAGCCTACTGTCGTAGTGTGCTCCAACAGGTTTGCGGCCCTGGCTGATGAATCGGCTATATATAACAAATGGAGAGAGTCAGGGAAATTACACCAACTAAGTGTGGTGGGAACTCCTGGTCCCCGGGATTAATTGTAACAACAATGGAGGAGTACCCCCTAGGAAAACACAGAGAAAAAACCTCTGCTTCTAGAGCTTAAAGCTCAGGTCAGCACATTGTGCCCCAACCCGTTACCGGACAGTGCATGTCCTTATAGAAGACCCCTCACTCACCAACCTAGTTGGTGACATGCTTCATCATCTAGAAGCAGAGTTTTTTTCTCTGTGTTTTCCTAGGGGGGACTCCTCTACTGATGTATCAGCTACCCATACAAATCTGACACCTTATAGTCTAGCGGAAGCCTCAACTGGTACCCGAATAGAGGACGAATTGGATCTAAGCAGCAGGACCCCGACCCTGATATCCATTATAAATGTGCTAACAGCAGAGGTGAGGGACCTAAAAGCCTTAGTCATAGACCTAAGAGCCTCAGTGGTAGTATTAGTGTCACATCATATTCCACAAAACCACTTAGCCGCCTGCAGTTCTTAAATCCATTACCAAAAAACCCCAAACAAGCTTACAGGCCATGCTTAGCATCTAATCAATCACTGTGTATTATTCCAACACCTAAAGCAGGGCCCCCTAGCGAGTCCACAACACCAGTGCAGCGTAGGATGCAAACTAGCGCTCTACCTGCACTACCTCCCTCTACACCTCAGGTATACTCATATAACATAGCAGCGCCAGGCGTACATTCTGTTGGATGCCTTCCCCATTCTATGCCCTCAAAGCAGACAGTTTTTATCGGTAATGTTCCTAAGGCGGTTGGTCGTGAATATGGGGATTCGTTAAGTAATAAGGTTACACACTGGATTAGACATGTTAGGGGTTGCCGTTCACTGATAAGAGAGGACATCGTGAAGGCAATAAGGCACTCTCATCCAGCTCAGCGATTGGACACCATTGAGCTTACATTGATATACCCCCATTTGGCCGAGGGACTATTGGCTCTAGAGTACAGGACCTGCCCTCCCGGTACTTCGGGTATACAATTTAGACGCTCACCATTGGCATGTAATGCAATCATGAGGGATGAAGTCACCGAGCTCTCTAGAGGGTCGCAATTAAACAACAATGATTGACTGATAGGAACTTCTCAACCATTAATTCCCCATATATTTGACCCTGCACCACCTCTCACGTATAGTGTTTCTACTACCACTACTGACTCACAAAGTGTACACAACCAGGTTGGATTACTCCAACCTGAATTTTTTCATTCCACTCCAAAGGCCCCAGGGCAGGCAGCTCCAAGCCCATGTACCGCAAATTCCTCTGTGGAACCTAATTGCGCCCAGATCGAACTATCTAATGAGCAGGGGTTCCCCAAAGCGGACAGCGCAAGCTTGAAGGTCCTTGGCTGGAACATAGCTGGCCTTTCTAAGAAACTACCCCTCCCAGATTGGAACAGTTTCATTGAAGACTATGCTATTTGCATTTTTCAAGAGACGTGGAGTCAGGTTGCTTATCATAAAGTAGGCTTTGTGTCTTACTATGTTCCAGCAGTACCGGCACTAACAGGGAAAGGGCGTCCCTCTGGTGGGTACTGGTATGGATTAGCATATCTTTGGATTGCTCAATGAAACAGATTCATTGCATTTCTCCTGATCTGTTAAGATTAACTATTAGGGAGAACCAAAGAGGTAGAACCCTGGAAATGTTTAATGTCTATGTTCGAGGAACAAAGGGAGGAGCAGAATCTCCCATAGTCACATCCTTGGAAGCTGAGCTTTCCGATTGCCTCCATGACTTGCACATCCTGGTAGTGGGAGATTTCAATTGTACTTTTGAGCCTCTCACTGCCGAGGATGTACTAGACATTGAAGAGGACGATGTAAAGCTGGGAATTCCCTCGCTGAGTATCCCACCATTAAAAAGATGGACCAAACTGGCTGTCCAGCTGAATTCTCTAGCCGTAGAATATGGGCTAAGGGCAATGAATGGCAGGTCACTGTCTGATCCAAAAGGGGCACATACCTACAATAGGGTAGGTTGATTCTCGCGAATCGATTACATCTTTTTGAATTATAAACTGTGGCAGCACCTAATAGATATGGTGATAACATCGACAGTTGACAGTGACCATAATCAACTATCTTTAACCTTAAAATCTTTATGGTTGTCCAACTCTGGTCATTGTGGCCCTGAACCCTTAATGCCAACAAGGGAAGTAATTCCCTCTAATTGTAATAGGTAATTGAAATGGCATAGAGTTCTCCTGGACGATAAAAAATTATGTGGTATTAGAGAAACTGTGGAAGAGGCTTTAGGCGAACTGAAAGAGGCTTCTACAGACTCTGATCCTACTGAAAAAATCCCTAAAATCTACAAAAAACTATTAGTTCGCTGCGTAACTTTTTCTGTTCAACCACTAGAGCAGGTCCCCGCCCAGTGTGCGAGAAGCCCAACGGCAATGACATGTGGTACTCAAAAGATTGCAGACGGAAAAAAAAACGCCTTGGTTGCGGCAGTCAAAAGTAAATCTCTCCCTACGATCCAGCTGGCAAAAAGGGACTACAAAGAGGCAGTGACCAATGCTAAAAAAGAGTGGGAAGAGCAGCACTGGCAAGATTTAAAAACAGCCAGTCTGGAGAAGGACGCCAGTCGATTTTGGAACCTCATTAGAACCAAGACACGACCTGACAGTGAGTCAATCACTTGTAACATCTCAAGCCGTATCTGGTACGACCACATTCTGAAACTTGATTCTCACTCTGAGGATGTCCCATGGGAAGGCATACTAACTGGTCCCAGAATAGGCCATGGGCATTTAAACAGCTATCCTTTTTCTGAATTGGAAGTGGAAATCGCCATTAGGCGTATAGTCCCAGCAAAGGCAGCGGGTCCAGATGGCATCCCCGGGGATCTCCTTCAGGCAGACCCTGTAAAATGGGCGAAATTTATTGCCATCCTAATTAGCGCCATTGATAACGGCTCTCCAATCCCAGATTCCTGGAAAGGAGCGGAGGTCGTCCCTATTTACAAAAAGGGCGCCAGGGATGACCCTGTTAATTATCGCCCAATAAGCCTAATTGATTCAGTACAAAAGGTCGTTGGGAGGGTGGTGTTGGAGAGGATCTTGGAATGGGCAGACGAAAACAGGATCCTCTCCGATTACCAAGCAGGATTCAGGACTGGCACTGGGACAATTGAGCAGGTAGGTGTTCAGGCTAATTCTCCTCTACTGGAAGGTGGTCCAGATAGGCAAAGGCAGTCTTTACCTTGCATTTATAGACCTAAACACTGCCTTTGACCTAGTCCCTAGGGGGCGCCTGAGCAGGTACTAGCTGAACAGGGGGTCCCAAAGTATATTTTAAATTTGTTGGTGCGTCTCCACAAAGGCAATTATGCCCAAGCTAGATGGGGCTCTCAAGGACAGAAGACTGACAGAATATCGGTGAACAGGGGCATCCGCCAGGGCAGCGTTTTAGCTCCCACCCTATTTTCTCTGTATGTGAATGGGGTGGTTGAGCACCTACAGCGAATACCATCTGACACACCAGCCCTGGCGGATGAAAAAATCCCTACCCTCCTGTTCGCCGACGATACCCTTCTTATTTCCAAGACTCAGAGGGGCTTGCAGAGTTTGCTGGATAGTTTCCAGTCGTTCTGTACCAACAGAGGGATGGCTATTAACTTTGAGTAAACAAAGTATCTGGTGTTGAATCCCCCAAAGAATCTTAGGACTCCACCTGTACTAAACTCTGTCCCACTAGCGAGGGTTACCACGTTCGATTACTTGGGCATTCGTATTTCTGATTCCATGCTTTGGAGTACCCACATACAAAAAATGCTTCTGAACCACAAAAGGGTAGCGGGGGCAATACTTAAAGAGCACCGTACTTCAACAAGTAGACCCATTGCTCCCGCAATTGACATATATAAGGCCAGAGAAGTGAGCTCAGCCCTTTACGGTGCTGAACTCTGGGGCTTTTCCAACTCAGACCAAATTGTGAGAACAGAAAACCAATTTTTAAAGATCTTATGATGCTGCCCCCGAGGACACCCACTAGGCCCTTGTTGCAAGATCTGGGGTGCCATTCATTTAGAGATTTAGCCAGACTTCGCCCCCTCCTGTTGTGGGCCCGCCTATGGCGGACGCCAGAATTGGCAAAGTGTGCAGTGGGGCTAAGTGAAATAATGAATATGGATGGATGGCACAAAATCAAATGGCTAAAGGACCTAAAATCACTGCTATGCGACCTTGACCTCAAAGAGGCGTGGACAAATAGAACGGCTCCACCAAAGGCAGAACTTAAGAAGGTCTACTGGTCCTGGGTTCGCAATAAGGGTTTTCTCGATCCCGAATCAGGCAGGTTACCTGAGGAGTTTATGCAACATAAACACTCTACTTACTATGAACCATACCTAGATGTCATACAAAAACCGTACGACAGAGCTCTGTTCTTTGAGTTCAGGGTTGGTTCGCTCCTCACTCGTGAAATGACCGTTCAATGGAAGGTTCCCTAACAGACACCAGCCTCCTGTCCGAATTGCGAGGCAAATTTTGAGTCAATAGTGCATGTTATGTTCGTGTGTCCAGCCTACAAAGTGCCAAGTGAACGTTGGCTCAAACCACTCTGCAGGGTGTTGGGTACTCGTAGCCACCTTGTGGCGTTGCGCATTCCAAGATCTGATGCACGAGCCCTGTATGCGTGTGGTTTGGCCAAATTCCTGAGTTGGGCATGGAACATTAGATCGAGAACCCTGAAATCAAATCCCTAAGTATTGATGCTGCTATGAGTTATCCACACCTTGTGAATTGCACTTTCTCCTTTTTTATGTCGTATATACCACTTTTAATGCTACTCTTAATTATTTTATCGCAAGGATTTTGATGAATTTTGCTATCCAGTCATTTAGGGTATATTTACGATCTGATAAAATGTTTTGCGCTTTTTAATAATATAGCTTTTTGACTTGTATACTACAGCTTTTAAGATATGCTGTTATCGAAATAAAGCTAATATGAATTGATTTGACTCAATATCTCTTCTTCTTCTTCTTCTGTTCTCAACTTTCAATCAGTTATGACTTTCATCAGCGACTGGATGAATTTCAACCACCTTAAGCTCAATCCTGACAAGACCGAGCTAGTGCTTACTGGTGGTGCCTCCAGTCCCTGGTCCTCTTCTTTTTGGCCCTCTTCTCTTGGACCCCCTCCCTCTCCTTCAGCTTCTGTCCAAAGTCTTGGTATTAAAGTCAGTAGTGATCTCTCCATGCACTCTCAAATCAGTGTGGTGGTTTCACCTTGCTTCCTTAATTTACATATCATACGTAAAATCTCTTGTTTCTTTTCTAATGCAGCACTGAAACTAATCTTGCTAGCCATGGTCATATCACGTCTGGATTATGGAAATGCTCTGTACCTCGGTATTCCGGCATATGAGCTTCGCCGTCTCCAACTAATCCAGAACCAGGCTGCCAGGTTAGTCTACAAATTTCCCAAACACTACCATGTTACCCCACTTTTAAAACCATTACATTGGTTACCTCTCTCTGAACGCTCTTTTTTCAAACTCGGCTGTTTGATCTTTAAGGCTTTAGCCGGCACAGCTCCTGCCTTTACAGCCGCCAAACTTAAGGCTTACGTCCTCACCCGTGACCTTCGGTCTTCTTCTAAACACCTTTTGTGCATCCTCCGTTGTAGAAGGAAGAAACATGGTGGTATGAGTTTCTCCTTCTTGGCCCCTTCCTTTTGGAATTCTCTGCCCCTTAGCATTAGGATCACTGCTTCTTACATGGACTTCCGCAGGGCTCTGAAGACCTGGCTCTTCCTGCAAGCTTTTTCCGAGTAGGCTGCCCCCCCTACTCCCCACTTACTTCCGTCCTCAGCGCCAAGAAACAGTCTGGTCTACAAGCGCTTTATAAAACTTTTAACTTTAACTTTCTTGCCTGTAAGCCAACATTCAGCCTGCCGGTGGTCTTT
Organism: Lissotriton vulgaris; assembly: GCF_964263255.1. NCBI lineage: Eukaryota > Metazoa > Chordata > Amphibia > Caudata > Salamandridae > Lissotriton > Lissotriton vulgaris. The sequence goes on from NC_141691.1 coordinate 1,068,776,709, forward strand.
CCTGATTTGTCAGTGTTAAGTGGACTAGCCAGGCTCGTTTGATGAGGTGATAGATAGCCCCTGGGGGTTAGCCAGCTCGTCTGGGATGGCAGAGTTCTGCTACATAGGAATGCCAGAGCAGGGGAAGGGATTGTAAACAATATCCTTAAATGGAAGGAGGAATCAGGCAGAAGACACCAGTTTCATTTACACATCTCCTCTTTGAACCCAGTCACATGGTGTGATTAAGGAAAGAATGAGCAGATGAAAGAGGGGGATACTAAGGCGATTAACCATCCCGGGGGTTTGTTTTGCCAGCTCTTCTCTCCTTGCTAGAAAATCAGTCATGATGAATTTTCGAGAAATGGTGCTCTCTGGGAGAAGATAGTGCCAAACTTTAGAAGATGTAGTCATACACTGGGGTGTTGCCCTGTACTATACTGGACAGGAGTGCCCTTCTGCTTGATAGCCCTTGAACCCAACTTGCTTCAAAATGACTTAAGAGCGAATTCCCTGCCAGCTACAGGTTGACATAGCTCACCTGGAACATCACCACCAAGAATCCTCAGCCTGGAGTACTACCAGTGGATTTGTAAGGGTTTTGTCAAAGTGCATTGTGGGAATTTAAGGCACAAACTTTCAAGGACCATCTTGGAGCTTCCAGATCCTTGGAGTGAACTTTGGACACTTTGAAACCCTTTGCATAACTTTAAGAAGAAGTTTGGAGCAACTCTGGAAAAAAGTGGACAGACGAATGTATGACGTTACAACGAATTCCGTTGCAACGCATGCCTTTACCACGCATGCGTTACAACGGAATTCGTTTACCACGCATAACCTTTACCTCGACTATTTGCGTGGTGACCTCATACGTCGTTAAGAGGAAACAGAATTTTTTTTCCGATTTCTCTTAAACGACGCTGATTATGTGCAGATTCCGTCGTGACTTCTGGTGAGTTTTTTTTATTTGGAGGGAGACCCCCCAAACCCCCCTTTTTTTTACTCTTTACCATTACCACATATGCCTTTACTACAAACATCGTAGTAAAGGTATGCGTGGTAAAGGCTTTAGTGGTAACCACGCATGCGTTGTACTGCATGCGTGGTTAAAGATTTCGTGGAAACGGCTTCGTTGAAAAGGCCGTTTCCCGGACAGACTAGACCTGGCCAGCCAAGCAGGCGTGCCGGCCTGCCGTCCAGGTTCGTCCCGCTGAAAAGCTCCGGAGGTCTAACTTCCAGAGTTTGACCGGAAGTAGGTTTAACCCAAGCCAGTGAACCCTCACTGAATCCGACCTGGTGAAGAGCATCGGGTGATCCCACAAGAAAAAGCTCTATAAAAGTTTCTAAGTCGAATGTAGAAAAGGTGACGGGGACCAACAATGAGAGTCAAGCTGCCAGCTTCAACTGCTAGCCGGCCTGGATCCCTGGTGCAGCCCGCTGAAAAGCTCCAGACTTCCACAAGTTTGATCGGCAGATCCTCGCAAGGCAAACTGGCAAACCCTCACTGAATCTGGACTGGCTGAGAGCTTCGAGAGAACCCAGGAAGAAAAGCTCCAGAAAAGTTTTCAAGTCAGAAGGTAAAAACTTCGGCTCAGAACTACTGCAAGGGGTAGCCGCGCAGGGCTCCATTGCTGTCAGCCTGAAACTTTGTATTTGACCCGTTCTTGCGCCGCCAGATGTCCCAAGAGGCACTATAAGTTTCTATGGGCAATATAGTGATAAATCTTTAAAAATTCATATCTCTGGTTGTCTACATTTGATTTTAAAATATTTCCTATTGTTATAAATTGGTGTTCGATTTTTATTGTTAGCCTTTTCTTAATTATTTACTGTATTGGTGTTTTACAATGCTTTATATATCTGTCTTTGAAATTATGCCTGCTTGCTCGCAGACAAGCTACCATGGGTTGAGCATTAGAATAATTTTCTAAGACCTGTATTAAGCCCTATATTGTGTTAGTGGCCTTATTGCCAGTGGTAGATATACATTTCCCACTACTAATAACCCACTTTCCAACAGACAGTCAGTAAAATAAATGAGTAAAAGAATCAGAGGAGCTTCACCCCCTCCTACTCTGCCTAAAATACAAAGGAGAGAAACAGTTCCTCGGGATCAGTTACATTTAAGTTAGCTCTAGTACACATGAACAACGGACCACTTTTAAATTACTTTTGTGGTTTTAGCAAGTAATGAATAACTTAGATAACTTATCCCACAAAAAGATCCTGAGATTAGGAAGGACAATGTTTGATGACTGTTTTTGTTTCCGTTGCAATCGCGGCATTAGGAATCAAGACTGCAGATTCCTGTGACCTAGGTTTCTCTTTCTCTTGTGATACCCAGTCTCAGAGCTGTTCTGAAAGACAAGCTTAGCACACCGCAGTGAAATGCTCAAAGTGCCAATTACTTTTGTCCAAAGATTTAACAAATAGCTTCCAGATTATTATCCTCCCTGCCACCTTTTTGCAATTAACTTTGTAGAGGACATCTCATGTGCAGTACCGAGAGAAAATCTAATTCCCTTTGGTGCAGAGAAAAGCAGCCTTGCTCGGTAGGATTTTAGGCAAGCTTAGCTTTGTCGACTGCTACGCGCGGTTTCCCTTCTTGTAAATCCCATCTCCCACCACAAATACATGGTCTCACATTTAGATGCCATGAGCGTGCAGCAGCTCAACTTTCAGTCTTCTGAAACAAATCAAATGATATTGTATTTGATGTACTGGAAGTCTGTCAGGATGCTTTATATGGCCACCATGCATTTCAAGCTGAAGGGCCACAAACTGACCTTTATGTATGAGCGTCTGAAGCAAAACCCTGTGCATTCTTCTCCTAGGATTCAAAGGGAGAGGGAGCCTGAACCTCTCGACATGCCTGCCCCGAAATCTTGTTATTGACCATGGTCTATAAATGTGTTACAGATTGGTTACTTAGAAGTAGAGATCGGACCAATAAAATGTTGCAGCAATCTACAAAAGTGTTATGACTGATAAACGTATACAATGTTAATTGCTGTACATCTGTGAGAGAACTCTGTCTCTGGTTTATAAAAAATCACATTTAGACACTGTTTGTACCCAACATCATTCTTAACTTTTGATTTGAATCTCTAATTTTCAAAAACAATTGCTGAAACATTGTTTTTAAACTCTGCTTCGTGTATACGTATTCCATGGTCTAAACTCTTGATAAAGAGTTGGGGGTGCATAGTGTATATTTTTTGGAGGGGATATAATGTTTAGTGTCTAATTAATATATACTGACACCCAAGTCGCGAGATACCAGACCTCAAGCTGGGGCAAGGGTTCCTATTTCCTCAACCTACTTTTCGACCAAACTTGTTGTTTTTTTATTCCAATTTCTGAAGGCTGCCAGGAAGATGACTGGTAGATATTAGCAAGGCCATAGTGTTAATGCAATGTAGATGTCCTTTTCCACCGAGACACACTACAAGGCTGAGTGATAGACAGCCACGGCCCGTGGAGGGAATTTCGGTGGGGCGGAGAGGCGGGGCGGGGGAGGGGCAGGGTGGGGGATGCTAAAAACTGGAGTATGGATAATTGAAGGTAAGTAAACAATTTAATTAATAAAAACAAATTTCGTAGCGCGCCCTGCATCGCAAAATGCGATGTAGGGTGCGCTACGAAATTCGTTTTATTGTTTATTGTTTATTATTCGTTTTATTATTGATATTGTTAAAATTCCAATTTAGTGGGGGAGCAATGACTCAGTGCACATTCAAGTGGGGATTTCCTTCCATGAATTAAACTAATACATTTCATATACTTATAGCTGTAGGCACAAGAAAGTCACGTGGTTTACCAAGAATTGCATGATTTTAGGTCAAATGTTGAGGGCAGGAATAGAAAACTGAGAGCTGCCTTACTCATCTTTGAATGGCAGGTCCAGTCATAGAGGACTGGAAAAAGATGTGGGCATAGTCTCTGTTTCTTAGTGCGGTGAGTTAGTGATATGTTTCTATGGGATCTTCTACAACAATAAGTGTGTGCACAGCTTGGCAGGGAGATTCCAGTCCCATTGGTACAATTTTCAAACGTCAAAACACAATACTTAGCTTTTCCCTGATCTGACCTAAACTCCGTTTTGCGACAACGCGACATGCTCCAAATTCCTAAGAATTTGGTTTGATATGGCCAAAGGCATATGCATCATAAGATTTTCCTAACAGTACTGGTCTATTATTTCTCAGTTCACTCATTTTGCTTTATAAGGAGCAACATACAGTGAGTCTGAAGCATAAGGAGGTAGCCAGTGGTTTTAGTCAATCTCGTTGGCAAAAAATACTTCTGCTTTCTGGAAGTATGATCACCCTTGTGGGTCTTCTTGTATCACTTCCACCAGGAAAGAAGGGGACAAGTTGATTATTATTTAGATGGCTTGAGAACATTCGAGATCATTTAAATAGCCATCACCAAGAGTAGCTATACAGTTCCAGTCTTTTCCACCATTGAAAAAAAAGGGAACACAGAATAAAGATTGGTGAAAAGCGATAGGTAATTTCTATTACAGTAAGGCAAAATAAATAGGATTAATATGACATGAGTCCATCGGGGATCGAGTGAGAGACGTTTTCATTTACACCATACATAAAACTGTAGTTGATAGAAACATGCGTGTTAGCTTAACACCCAAAACTCGCCACTTCTATTAATATGATAAAGACATTGTACAAACTCGATTAACTGACCAAACTAGCAAAAACAAACTTGAAGAAGAGACTAAACAAGCAATTTACAGGTAATAATAATAACTTAAACAGCCTTTTTTTCTCATTATACAATTAAATATGTAAGACTATTGCAAGCTTGCTGAAGTCATCCAGCAATGTATCAGTTCGACAAATTCTGTCACTATACATTCATGAATTTAAAAAAAGGAAAAGGAAGTTGCGATCATTAACATATTACATGTACTTCTTTGAGCCACGTTCTGCTCAGACACAGCTTCAGCGTACAAAAGTAATTGTTCTACTACATAAGCATAGCTTCCTCAGAATAAGGATATTTCACAAATTACTTTTATGACACTAACTTTCCCCCCCCAAAAAAAGTATGACACATTTCACCGACTAAGCTACATAACACACTTGAATTTCAAACAAAGGCAGGCATTCTAATGTTTCTCCAAATTCCCTTTAACCTAGCCTTAGAGCTCGACCTAGCGTGCTCTACTGGCCATTGAAGGCCTGCTCCAGAGTTAAAGGCCTGAGCCGAAGGCGAGGGCTTTTAACAAGGGAGCGGGCCTTTAACCACATGATTGCTAGGCGTTTTCCCGTCCTGTGCTGAGATATGCAGGATGCCATTATTCATGACGAGCTGGCCTTGTCATCCGCGCACGGCAGGTAAGCGCCATGACGAGCCCAGCTCGTCATTAGCTTCGAAGGGGTTAATAGACAGTAGAGCCCGCTAGGAGGGCTCCAAGGCTATTAGAACATTCCGCCCCTAGAGGGCAAAATGTTATAATTACTAAAAAACAAAGGCCTCTTGGAGCACAAGGGGTTCACATTTCCTTGGCCTCTAAGAGGCATTTCCTTACAGCAGCCGCGGTGAACTAAAACAACATTGGAAGTTGATCTGCGGGCTTCTATCGTCCCGTAGAAGCCCGGAGAACTCCATTGTATTTAATGGAGTGCTCCACATCCCAATGCTCTAATTAACATTAAGAACAGCAGATGTAATGGTTGGATTTCATAGTCCTTCCTCTCTTTCTGGTTTCCAATTGTATTAGAAGGTACATCCACTCCATGGTTTGAGAGCCCTTATTCTTGAGTGTTAGTGTATTTTACCCCTGGGAACTATCCAATAGGCAATACATTCTGCGTATTCCCTCAATACAAATCTTTGCTGTAATTGTGGAAATACACTTATTTTCCTTTTGCTTCAATGCATCTCATTTTACGCTTTTCGTCTTACCTCATTCTCGGTGCCTAGCCTTGAAAGTGTGAGAGCAGTACATTTTACAGCATGCTGACTCAGAATATATCCTCCGACACGATACTACCACCTCCAAGAAAGCCACAATTTAAGTCCAAAATACAAAGTATGGTTGCACTTCAACAAGTCACCATTTCCTTACATTCATCCTCAACGCAACTCATTCCTATGTTGGATTGACATTTCAAAATTAGCACTTTTAAGAAATCAAAAATGTGTTGCTGAATGGTTACTGAAAATGTGAAACAGCACTCAGGAGAAAAAGCTATGTTGTATTTTTAAACATGCTTCTGGGAACAGGAGTTGGCAAAATGTAACAGAACCTGCTAGTCAAGTGCATTCACTACAATGACAGGTTCCCTTATTCAGAGCATCCGTCCACCTGCAAATATGTTCGGTTCTCCACATACACACCTATACATAAATGACTCAGGTGCCGTTTTAAGACTATTTCCTCAAAGTGACACAGTCTACCTCACATATGAAAGAGACGTTTCAATGTCCAGAGAGTAGTAAACACTTTGTTGTCTGCTGAAAACTAAAGGGGCTGTTTAGTTACCCTAATGACACTACTCTTTCCCTTACACATTACAGAAGTGGGCTTCCATACAGCTGAACATTGATGTAACGTTAGGGACGGATGTGTGTATATTAGAGGGAATGTTATATGAAATGGAGAGTTGTTCTATGGCACATCCCACTGACAAGTTAGTTACTGAGTGGAACCGATGGATTACTCAGCCAATGTCGCAGCGGTTTGTCTCACGCATTACAGAGTGGACTCTCACCTCTGAAATGTCCCATGACAGAATAAACTTCCGTTGGCATATTTAGAAAAAAAAGAAAGAAATTCAATGAAAAGCTGTAACAGTGTTAATTTAACAAGAACTAGAAAATGTTAAGATGCCACACATTGTAACCGAGTAACCTTGTTTTAACTGATGATATCACACATGACATCAATTATATTAGTAAGCATATCATAAATGTTGTCACATGTTTTTCATTGAATGCACATTGCCCCTCAGCCACCGGGGTCATCACATGGGAAAATCCTAACGGGAAAGTACATATAATAGGGCAGGTGCTAAGGTTTTGTTTGACAGCTTATAATATCCGTTTGACTCATGTAACTGTGAAAGTATCTGAAATATTTGGTTTCTGTCTATAAAGTTCTCTCCTGACATAGATACAAAGTAAAATGTAAAACAGAAGAGATACATACTACTCATTAAAAGAAACGACCAGATGGAACACTAATGTATTGCTTGCTGGTGAGTCAGCACCACACTTTGGGTCAATTATTCAAAGAGTTAGTTTTTCTATATTTTTCTTCTCTTATATTTCATAAACATGCAGGACTGCAGTTTTGCTTTAGACCTTGGAGTTTCTATCTAATGTTCTTGGTATGCATTTTCTATTGAGGAAAACACCAGCCTTACATTACATAGCACTAGATCAATGTTTGGGGCCAACATCTATAGCACGCTTCTTTATTGTGCCACATAAATGTTACAAGCGGACATAATTCCCTTATTTGTTCTTTCTATACTTTACAATCATCAACTGAATGTTACCAGCAACATTTGCACTTATAACTTAAATTGTGGTTAATTTAATAATAACAAATTTGTATATTAAACTGTTAATCCTGAACTATGCCTTTTGCCTCACTCTGAACACCAACAACATCTGTCATCAGAGACAGGACAAAGCACTACAGACACGGTCACATTCAAGAATGTTATCGATTCACGTCAAGCAGTTGCAGTGCTATCCTGGTTAGACCAACACGGTTCTATCAACTGCTACCTCCGTTAACAAGAAAACCAATGACTTTCTCTACTAAAATAAAAAATAAAAACGTACACCCAATCTGAATAACAAAATGTATTTCAGTTTCGTTACTGAAAAAAAAGCATAGTGGGCTTCAGAAGACACTGCATTAGAATAGAATAATTCATTTCCGGGAAAGTAATTTTGGTACTAGTGAATTCCCTTTTATGTACAATACCTAAGGCGCATGATGTCCATATTCCTTGTGTGGGGCTTTGATCACACACATGTAACTCATATGCTAAACAAAGTCACAGCAGACTTCACAAAATATTTTTTTTAACTAGAAAACGTTGCCAATCTTTGCCACTGGTAGATATGGTTCTGGTCATTTTTAGCATATCTTTCTTTTAAATTTGTTTCTTAAGCCTCTCTTTAAATTGCATGTCAAAGTGCAACGGACCTATGTCTGTTATGTTTTATGTATTGGATACTTGTTTCCTAGTTGTGTGCCTGCCTTGAGATGTTGAACATTAAGCAATTCGCCAAATCACCATGCATTTTTTCAGCATCCATTTGCTACATATTTAGCAATGTACTTTTATGATTCTTGGAAATGTAGCTATCATTCCAGATAAGTAAGGCTCACAAAAAAAACAACAAATGGAGAATTCCACTCTGGTCATCCACTTGTACCACCAGCATGGAGGCACTCTGGGCATTACTAGTTTGATTCCACCAATGGTCTACTTTTACTGGGCCATAAACAAAACAATATCCTTAAGGTGCTGACGTGGATCTCCACCATTTAAGATTCACAACCTGCTGCTGGGTTGAAACGGTTATATTTTTCATTGCAATTTCACAAACACAGATGACAAATGGTTGTTAGAAGAAAATGTAGTCAAAATCAAGGAATGCTTTTTTGTTACCACATCAGATATGGATGAAGCAGGAGGAAATGGAGGAAATGGCAGACAGAAAAGCCTTTCACCCACCTGGGATCCTTCTGAATGCTGTCAATGGATGGTGACCTGGCCAAGGTCCCTTCGGGTGGGATGGCAGGGCCCGATTTGCTGTATGGAGATTCCACAGAAGGGCAATATTGCAGTGTTCTGTAGGGGTCTGCGTAATTGGCGGTTGGGCCTGCAGCATAGCTGGCCCTCTGGAAGGTCCCCGTTGCATTCTGTGTGCCGTGCTGGCTGCCTGTGCGCTGTAAGGGTACGGAGTCGACACCAGGGGAAGATGGGGCTACGACAGGAAAGTAGGGACAAAGTAAAAAATTGAGGACCTGTTCACAGAAATGGTTCACCAGGTCTAGGCAGAGGAAAAATACACACAAATAAACAAGGGTTTGAAATAGAAAAAAAGTAAGAAAAAAAAACAGTCATATTTGACGTCTTCCAGTAAGATGCTGCATAAGTGGCAATCGTTTAACGGGCAATAGCGTTCTCAGTGCTGCATCAATATGTAAGGTCATTACAAAGCAAAGCAAACAATGTAAGAAACAGTTAACTGGTAATCTCATTTTGTCCTTCTAAAACGGTAACAAGTTACCGACAGTAAGAGCACTAAATGATAACATTATCTCCAAAGTAAAATATTACACATGGCGCTGGGAAAGTCGCACGTCTGACAACTTTATAGCGCGTTCCACTGAGAATGCACTGAGGGACAGATGTGGGAGGCATGTGCATTCGCAGTGATTTATTTTTCAACTTGCAACTTTTTAATAGCTCTGGATATTACTGCCTTTAGCTTAGTGTTGTACGCAAAACTAAATGAAGACAAGAGAATGGCTGGACACAGGAAAGTAGTTGGACATCTCATTTGGTCTTTTCACAAGCTTCATTTGCGCAGAACACGGAATCAATATCCAGTCAATTTACTGCTTAGGTAAAAGAAGCCATTTTGTTAAAAAAAAAATGCGTCGTACATGCATGAATAGGAACTCCTTAATTCTGTGGACATTAAACATTATTACAAATTAGAAAAGACTTTCAGACCAGCTGTGATTATGACCAATGAGAGACCATAGTTTAAACATTCTACTGCTCTTGCGATTATTCACCGAAGAGAACAATAGAATGCTTTCTTCTGGTGCAGTTTGGAACTAGCTGTCAGTAGGGTGGGTGGAGATACAAGTCATAGATGGGGGCTGATTATGATGTGCGACAGTCGGACCGTCGACCGCGGTTGTGGCGGTCAGGAGACTGCCTGAGCAGTCGGCAGTCAGACTGCCAAATTAGGATTTGACCGCCGTCCCGGTGGTTGCAATAGTGCCCTTTTACACCACAGCTCGTGTTGCAGCCCATAAAAAGGGCTGCAGCACAAGCACTTTGTGCATATCCATACACGTCTACCAAGCACCATGTGGTGCCTGGCACACGGTGCATGGATGTGCAGGGGCACTACACGGCCACCTTATAGTGGCTGACAGGGGCCCTGCTTGGGGCTCCCAAATTCCCTTTCTGGCTGCCTTTTCATGGCGGTCCAAAAAGGCATCCAGAAAGGGACATTGCAATCCCTATAGTGGGGCCTGAGCAGGCACCGCCCCCATGGTAGGGATGCGATTCTGACTGCCACCTGCAGGATCTTGGATCCTCTCGGAGACGTCTGTCATTCTCCCGGACCTCTGGGGTCCGACGGCCTGCATTGAAATGAGGAGGTTGGACTGACGACTTGACTGTCGGCAGGGGCGGCCTTAGGCATGTGCAAGCTGTGCATCTGCACAGGGCCACCAAACCCCAGGGGCCTCCACACCAATATAGATCATTAATATATTAATCCTCTGAGGATGGATACATATTTGCATGGCGGCCCCTGGCAGGGATTTGGTGGCCTCCGGCTCTGTTCCACTTCCTAATACCCTGACTCCCCCCCTCCTGAGCTCCGGGGGGGCTCTGTCCCGCCCGAACCCCCTCTTCCGGGGCCCCTTACCTACGCTCCCCGCCCAGGGCCGCCATGAGCCTAGAGCCACCCCTGCTGTCGGGCAGACCGCCACCTATGGCCTGCCAGTGGTGGTGTGTCTAACATTGTAATGAGGCCCTTAGTGTCAGTTATAGCTACCACACATAATACCCATTGACCTCTGAGGCTCCATCGGTCTCCTCCAGGTCCAAGCCTAATAGAATGCCAACTACCAATGGGCATGCCAGTCGTTGTCATGTACTCCGTAGTGACCGCTACGAGAGCCTGATAAAGCTGCAAGGGCCGAAGGAGGCCGCAGAGGCTTCCAGCAATGGCCGGTTTATAATGAGAATATCCTTTCCTTGTTGAGGCAGTGGTGTAATTACACAACACGCTTCCCTTCGCTAAGGACATATGGCAGTCTTTCTGAGCGTTACAGCTGCCGTTGAGTTTGCAATGGTGCTCTCTGTTGCACAACAGTGCTGCAGTGATCCAGTTTACCATCTATTACATTTGAATGTGTAAAGCAACACGCAATGTGTACCTTTTAGAGCCAAGTAGAGAGCGTGTTACAATTGTGCTGGCTTTCTAGCACTGACCCGTGTTTCAATCTAAGCAGCCAGCAGCGGTAACATGAAGAGGTGAGTTTCATGCAGTCACTGCCTGTTGGGTTGGTGTTTCTTCCGGGGTCCTGCTCTACAAAGGACTTAGTAATATGGCGTTTAAAAACAACTTGATGCAAGTCGCTTTTCAAAAAAAGAGCCAATAAGATATAGACGGACCTTATATGTAGAATCAAGGGATCGTCATAGACGTTACATTTGTAAGAGAATCATAAACTATAGTTAGCAAGCAGGGCCGGCCAGACCATTGCTTGTTAATGTGTTTGGGTGTGCTAACGTGCAGCCTTGCATGTCTCCTGGGCATGAACTATGCAAACACTTCTTAACGTATTACCTTGCAGAGGACTAGAATGACTTTTCTAGAGTGCGGCCTCACTGCATATAGGAGTGAGTAAATTGAAAACGTCAACAATGTACATACAGTAAAGTCTAAGACTACGCCACGTTTCACTGTTTTGTACCATCAGAGAGCTTTTCCTATGTCACAAATATGGGTCCAAACACGGCTCTGAAAATAGTTCTGAAAGAAAACTGCTTCCAACATAAACTACTATGGTCTGTACAAGAAGTTACACTGTGAAGCTTGTGACTTCTCATGAGCAGGGTTTCTAATGAAGGAAATACTTTAGTCAACTCTGACAATTTTGACACCAAAGATGGAAAGGAACAGAGACAAGGGGACATTCATAAACTGAAGAAAGACAAACATACTACATGTCAAGGACAGAGACTGTTCATACCTTGCAGATTGTGTCGTTTTTGTGAATTTTTTCCTAGAGGCAACTCTGTCTTATTAGCGCACTTTGTGGAAGAGATAGACGTACGTGTGTCGCCAGGGACTGGGGATGACGACTGAAAGCCAAAGTTCAGAGGTGCCCTTCGCTTACATCCACTCACAGTCCCCTTTCCTGGCGGGGCCTGAACTCGCTCCATCTGACTGTCAGAGCAGGCATGAGCCCTGACTGAGTGCATGCCGCCAGAGACTGACTGGGCATTACAGGTTAGGTTTACATATGTTCTCAAAACAACACTGCATTCTATGCTAATTACGTGATGTAAACATCAGTAAAGAGAAAAGGCGTAGCCTGGGCACCTTAAAGTTCAAAGTTTATTCCTATTTGTAGGAGTAATTACAATCATTGTAAACATTACAATAAAAAGAGCACCTTGAAGTTGGACAAGGGGAACGGTCAGGGGCAGTGGCCAATGGTGGCCGTGTTTTGAATTTTTACCGGTCTCCCTGGGTCAGCAGCGATTGGTTGCCATGGGATCGGCAGGGCCTCCTAGGGGAGCATCAGGGTCAACAGAACATTGTAAATAATGGGCAAGGCGACCTGATTTCCCTTTCTCTGCTAGCTGCCCCTGACAACCGCCAACGCTCCCCTACCCTTTAGGCATGTAGACAACCTTCGTGTAAAGAATATAAGTGCAGACATATTCAGAATGGAACCAAGTTTAAGCCTTTCGCTCAAGCCGGGGCAGATATACTACGGTCTTTATTGGAAGGCAATCGTGTCCACTACAGCGATTTTCCATAGTCAGCCAGCGTATTCCATTACACAGCCCTGGGATACTGGGGGATGGTGGCTGCGCCAGGGACCAAGGTATAGCCTGGGTTTTAAGTCCCAACTCCCAATGGGTGCCAGGAATGATCCCTGTATCGAGTTGGTCTGGCATGGTTATTTGGGGGACCAGATGTCATGCTGCCCCAAGCTCCCTCTTTCTAGAGGGGGCAGGTGAGGTCGCCTGTAAAGGACAACTTATTGAGGGACCAGCAGGGTTTCATCCCGGATGCAAGCCAATTGAATCAGTTGATGACACAAGGGGCCTGAGGGGTGGTCAACCATGACACCTTTGGAGTCTTTGTTAGGAACTTTAATGTACTAGTTGTCGAGTATTTTCTAGGAATTTCATGTATTAGTTATGTCCATGGCATAACCACAATGCTATACTGTACATATTGTAACTTAATAAGAAAAATGAAAAATGTGTCATGTTTATGCAGCCAGAGAATGTTTTATTCTCTAAGGCAATAATGACGTCTTGCACTGGGTCCCTCTGCATAACCAGTTATACATTTATGGGTTCCTAAAGTCTGGTTTGGGATATGACAAGCATCGCTGAGGTCCCCCACCGGTAACCTGTTATTTCCCATACTCGAGTCTCAGAGAGCGGCCTAGTATAAAACCAGTCTGCTGTGAGTTGGAAGGCAGGACGCTGCTCACTCTGTGTCACACTGGCGTGAGTTAACCGGAAGTACTCTTTTAAAACTTCCTTCTGAAGATATGCACACCTTCTTGGGAGAAGATTATATTAATCCTGATGTTCCACAAAACAGAATTGAGCTCTGACCTTCCTGTATAGAAATCTAAAATTAAGTGTGCTGCATAGTTATTAAGAGACTGACTTCAGTTAGCATTCTGTTTTATGGTAATAATCCACTCACCAAAGTCGACCATTAGTTCAAACAACGTTCGAAGAGGGCATTTATGTATAATAAGCGACTGCATATTTTCATACATATTTTCAATGTATCCAGGGGCAATAACCCACATTCAGAGAATAAAAATCATTGGAAAGAATATTCACATACCTCTCAACTCTCCCACAGAGAAATCGGGGACAACACTCTTAAAAATCAGGGACATAGGATCAAAATCAGGGACAGTCTCTGAAAAGTGAGGAATAGAGACTTGAAACAGTGGAAGAATTTGCTCACATTTGAAAAAGTATTACAGCATTACAAAGATAATACAATTCATATTACGGCAATAGAAATCTGGGTGGTGCAGATGAACACCACCAGATATTCTAACGTTGCTGAGATAATCTCATCCAAAATTAGAGATACTAGAGAGGCATTCAAATTATATTATGAATATCTGTAAAAAGGTATGGAATGAGACAACCTATCGGGCACCTCGAACGGCAAATGCCAACATTATCCTCATGGAAAAATGATTTGAAGTCCAGATCTGCTAAACGACACTGACATGAACATGGAACAGAAAGGGACAGAATAAGGAGTAGAACATGACATTGATGTAACTGCCAGGAGACTGTGTGCACGCACACACACGATCTCACACATGCACATAGAAACATACACAATACTACACACTAGTACAAGCACACACATATACAACAGGCCCGGTTCTAGTGGGTGGGCCAGGTGGGCCGGGCCCACCCAAACTTTGGCCTGGCCCACCCAAACATAACCCTTGGCCCTGGCAGTGACGTCAGCAAGGCCAGCAGAATATGGCCACTGCAAGTTAAAACGTTCTTCGAACGTTATCTTTCTTTAGGAGTTGCGTCATTGGGCCTGGGCTCGCACCCCCAATCACGCATCTCCTATTAGGCAGGTGGGCTGTGTCCCCGCCGACTCGTGCAGGTACATTAGGGGCACTGCGAAGGGGACAAAGCCTTTCGTTGGAACTGGATTTGTGGATAATTAATTCTTTTCTGCTGGTAAAGAGGAGTTTGTTTTGCCGTTTCGTTTTCCTGACCTTCCTGACCCCTTGAGCTGTTTGTTTACCCGATCCGGCTGTGACAGAGTTGTAAAGAGCAGGTAAGAGAATGTGTGGCTATTGTGTTTTTTAAATCTGTGAGAAAGACATACTTAGAACGCCGTGTTTATTTCATTTTCACTTACATCGTGTGTTTAAATCGTTAGTATCATTCATGAGTGATTCTGCAAGGATGCACGACAACTAAATGTCCAAATAACCTTGGGGATTGTTGATCTTGCTGGAGAGCGTTCTTTTTTTGGTTTGTAGTATTTAAATGCAATAGAACTGTAGTTAACGTGGATAGCTCAGTGGGTTACTGCCTTTGTCACAGAGATCCTTTGATACATAGGACAGTGTGATCAAAGACGTGTATACAAACCAGAATGGTATAATTAGATTTTTTTTTGTATTGCTAGTTAGTTCGAATTTTCCCAGTATTTCATTATTCTAATGTTGCAATACAGAGTTTGGGCAGATATAATTTCTAATCAGTACAGCCAACCACTGGGGTATGCTTTAAATCCTGTGTTTGTGGTTCTCCAGACCCAACCCTCTTAATACATATTGCCCAGCAGCATGGATGATATGTGATTCCTACACCTGGTAATCTTCATTAGCTTATGTGACATTCCCTATAGGCTGATTTGGATACTTTTATGAATCATTGTGTCTGCATAATGTGTGTGTGATGTACAGTACTGTGATACCCTACACTACGAGTACCGCTATACAAGAAATAAAATGCATATGAGAGAGGGGCTATGGAGTGATGATGGGCTCTGTTGGAGGGTGGCAATGAGGGAATCCGAGGGGGCATCATGAGGGGTGGAGATACGCAGAGATGGAAGGCACTGGTGGAGGTTGTTTGTGAGGGAGTCTGAAGAGGAGGTCATGGGGGAGGGGCTTTGGAGTGATGAGAGGCACTGGTGGAGGGGTAGGATGGGATTCTGAGGAGGAGGTCATAAGGGGGAGTTGCTTTGGAGTGATGAGGGGCACTGGTGGAGGGGTAGGAAGGGAGTCTGAGGAGGAGATCATGAGGGGGTGTTGCTTGGAGTGATGATGGGCACTGGTGAAGGGTGGTAGGGAGGGAGTCTGAGGAGGAGGTAATGGAGAGGGGCTATGGAGCGCTGAGGGGCACTGGTGGAATTTTGAATTTTTGAATTTTAACATATTTATTGAGCGCACTTATACCGGGACGGTTTCATGGCGCTAGGCGGCGGTGAACCAGTGGAGGCAGAGAGGAAGGCTAGACTGCTAGGGATCTGGAAAACAGGAAGGTCTTGAGATGTTTACGGAATTCCGGATAGGAAGTAGAAGCTCTGAGGGCAAAAGGGAGCGAGTTCCAAAAAGATGGAGCTAGAACCGCAAATCCCGTCCCCCCGGACCTCTGCTTCCTGAAGCGGGGAACTGACAAGAGCGCCTGGTGAGAGGAGCGGAGCTCTCTGGCCGGAAGATAGGAAGATATAGCTTCACAAAGGAAAGCAGGGGCAGTCCCTGACCTAGCCTGATAGGTAATGCAGCCCAACTTGAAGAGAGCCCTCTCCTTCACCGGTAACCAGTGCAGAGATTGCAACAGAGGGTCGGCATGGTGAAATTTGGGAAGACCATAAATCAGGCGGGCGGCTGGTAGTGGGGGAGTCTGGGAGGAGGTCATGAGGGGAAGAGGCTATGGAGAGATGAAGGCCAGTGTTGGAGGATGGCAATGAGGGAATCCGAGGAGGGGGAGGTCATGGGGAGGAGCTACGGAGAGATGAGGGGCACTGGCGGAGGGTGGTAGTGGGGAAGTCTGGAGGAGGTCAATGGGGGGGAGGGGTTATGGAGCGATGAGGGGCACTGGTGGAGGGTGGGAGTGAGGGACTCAGGGGGAGGTCAATGGGGGGAGGGGTTATGGAGCGATGAGGGGCACTGGTGGAGGGTGGGAGTGAGGGACTCAGAAGGAGGTCAATGGGGGGAGGGGTTATGGAGCGATGAGGGGCACTGGTAGAGGGTGGGAGTGAGGGACTCAGGAGGAGGTCAATGGGGGGAGGGGTTATGGAGCGATGAGGGGCACTGGTGGAGGGTATTTGTGTGAGAGTCAGCGGAGGTGGTCATGGGGAGTGGCTTTGGAGTGATGAGGGACACTGGTGGGGGGCAGGTAGGGAGGGAGTCTGATGAGGAGGTCATGACTGAAAGGGGCTAAGGAGAGATGAAGTGCACTGTTGGAGGGTGGTAGTAAAGTTGTCTATCGAGTAAGAGGTCAGTGGTCGGACACCAATAAATACTTTTGCACCAGCGCTATAATAGACCCTGCAATGTTTTTGCTTATTTAATTAGCAGTTGGGTCATTAGGGCCACTGTGTAACATATTTTAAAGTGTGTGCTAATTATATTTACTCTTATATTCAGGGTTTTCAGTTTGAAGGTGATTTTACAAATCTTTTTAGTGGGATTATGGAGAATGAAACCAGGTGGTGCCTGATATGGGGCTGGGGACCAAGGTTAGCTGTGAGTTAAGGTGCACGGTAGAGAGATTGTAGAAAATTGATGATCAGGCCTGGAAGGGAGTGTACTGCAGAGTCTGGGGTCAGATGGAGGTAATAATGAAGAGAGATTCTCTCTGAAGGCTGGCAACGAGGCAGGCTGAGTAGTGTTACTTGCCTGATACTCCCACCTCAGAAACCTCCTCTGCCCATCAAAAGGACCTTACATGGGGATCAAAACACTTTTTGAGAGTGTTAACGATTAGAAAGAGATTTGGAAAATAATGGAGGGCCCTGAATCTCCTGTTATCCCCTTCTATCACACGCAGGAGTACAGTTTTTTCTATTTGTAGGCTACCTCCAGAAGCGACACATTGAGCCCGCAGTGGCCCACCCAAATGCGCCCTTGGCCCACCCAAACAAAAATTCCTGGAGCCGGGCCTGATATACAAGCATGCATAGGCACGCACACACACTGGAGATTGATTGAAATTGGAATAGAAATGGAAATGGTGGACGGCTAGATTGGAAAACAGTGTTGACATTAAACATTAGGCTCAAATCGGACATGCATAGGAGTTCACGTTTTATACCAATATACATGATCAACACAAGCATGAAGTCTGCGCCATTTTAGAATGCATATTTCAAAGTAAATCAAGATATTTCAGGCAGAGGATTTGGAGCCCTTCTCCAGTCGTCTGTGGTGCAGTGACCTCAGAAGCGGAAACAAGTGACGTCTACCACCTCACGTCTGAGTTCTTACTGCACATGTGGGGGCTGCGTTATGAACGCCGCTCCGGTTCAGGTACAGCTTCTGCAATGCATCAAAAGAATCTTAAACTACGTATTTTTGTCTGCACTTCACTCTACTTTGCATTTCCTGGACATCCCAGCTAATCCTTTTTAGGATATTACAAGAACTGATACACAACAGCGATACACCTGTTGCATAGTACATTGCAAATTATTCTGGCTGTCATCTATCACGTGAAACACTTGGAGACAAAATAAATCACATAAAAAATTGCTTATCAGGGTGCAGAGATTTCAAGGTTGAAGTTACATATCAATAAAATATTGTGGGGCATGTGACTAGGTGTAAAAAGATGCAGTGTGAGCCATGGCTTTGGCAATGAACCCTTTTTATAGACATTCTTTCCTACACGGCCACACTGCGGCCGCTCCATTAGGGCGTTGGAGCGCCGCCCCACTGCTTTCTCGCAGTGCGAAAAGCAGAAAATAAAATGGTATTTAAAATACCATTTTATTTTCTGCTTCTTGCACTGCAAGAAAGCAGAAGGCAGGGGTATGCCTGGTTGGGGCGGGCGGGAAGGTATGCCTCTTTGGGGGCGGGCGGGGAGGAGTGGCTTGCACCACTCTGAGTGCCCTTACTGCGCATGCGCACTCTACATGAAAATGGCCTCTCTACAGGCACCCGGCTGGGCGCCGTCCGGAACTCGGCACCAATCTCAACGCTGCGACTGCAGCGTTTTGATTGGCTTACAGGAGGGGAGGGAGCATGCCTGTTCCTGTCCAGGAGCAGAGGCGGCGTGGGAACCAGACCAGGAGCAGAGGCGGCACAGGAGCTGGTCAGGTAAGTTTTATGTGTTTTACCCGCCCCCCCCGTGTAGTAAGAGCCGCGACTGAATCAGACCTGTGCCTTATTTATGCTAAAAATAAATTGGCAATAGCCCATCGTTATTCGTGTCTAATTCAGAATTACATGCTTCACGTGTGCACATTGTTTCACTCAAAGATGTTTAGACTGGATTTAGAAGAAGGCTGCCTCTTTCTTGTACTTGATAATCTAAGATTTTTGCTTCAGACATAATATGCGGGCAGGGTGAAGACAGCACTGCCTCCTTGAACCTGCGACACACAGAATTAATATCTAATGTGCAATAATTATTTAAATGAAATCTCCCTGGGCCGAAATGTACATGAAGCCATTGTGTACTCACCGGGTTACATAGGAGTGTGCTGTGGAAAGAACCAATTTGCGTCAAGAGCGTCGGTGAAAGGCTGTGTTTTGTGCTGGCAGAGTTGTGGGTTGGAACTGGGAGGCATGTGTGCAAGTAGTCATGAGTGATGAAATATATGAGCCTGTACACAGTGCATTGCGGGGGTAAGTTAAAGTTTGCTCAGCAAACTATAACTGCTGAATTTCTCAGACTCAGCGGAATTGTGTGGCTCCGCAGCTGGTGTGATTATCAGCGCAGCGGGACAGTTTGGCACAAACTTTGAATGGGATGGACTTTGCCTGTACAACTGTGATCATGAAATTGTATTTTATTGATGGTACTGCCTGCGGCCCACTTGGGATGAATTTAATGAACTACAGGCCCCAGAATGCATTTCGAATATATTATTCACTTAATAGTGACTGAGGAATGGAAATAAATAAGGGACTAAGACTGGTGTATGTTTTGTTGGCAGTTCATCGATATGCAGAAAGCCTTTGAGGAAGGGCGCTAGCCCGAAACGTGTCAGGCTCTGCTGGCGCTGGGTGCACTGGTACCTTCCCTTACCTGGAGTGAGCCAACAGGGAGTGAGCCCCGCTCTTGGGCACTTGCAGAACTGTATCTTAAACGGCCGACCAAGAGGCGCACCGCCGCGGAATCGTGCGGTTCCGCAGCTGGTGTGATTATCAGCGCAGCAGGACAGTTTGGCACAAACTTTTAACAGGATGGACTTTGCCTGTACACCTGTGATCATGAAATTGTATTTTATTGATGGTACTGCCTGTGGCCCACTTGGGATGTATTTAATGAACTACTGGCCCCAGAATGCATTTCGAATATATTATTCACTTGAATGTGACTGAGGAATGGAAATAAATAAGGGACTAATACTGGTGTTTGTTTTGTTGGCAGTTCATCGATATGCAGAAAGCCTTTGAGGAAGGTCGCTAGCCCGAAACGCGTCAGGCTCTGCTGGCGCTGGGTCCACTGGTACCTTCCCATACCTGGAGTGAGCCAACAGGGAGTGAGCCCCGCTCTTGGGCACTTGTGGAACTGTATCTTAATCGGCCGACCCGGCCGGGGGCGCACCGCCGCAGAATCGTGCGGCTCCGCAGCTGGTGTGATTATCAGCGCAGCGGGACATTTTGGCACAAACTTTAAACGGGTTGGACTTTGCCTGTACACCTGTGATCATGAAATTGTATTTTATTGATGGTACTGCCTGTGGCCCACTTGGGATGTATTTAATGAACTACTGGCCCCAGAATGCATTTCGAATATATTATTCACTTGAATGTGACTGAGGAATGGAAATAAATAAGGGACTAATACCGGTGTTCGTTTTGTTGGCAGTTCATTGATATGCAGAAAGCTTTTGAGGAAGGGCGCTAGCCCGAAAAGCGTCGGGCTCTGCTGGCGCTGGGTTCACAGGTACCTTCCCTTACCTGGAGTGAGCCAACAGGGAGTGAGCCCCGCTTTTGGGCACTTGTGGAACTGTATCTTAATCGGCCGACCCGGCCGGGGGGCGCACCGCCGCAGAATCGTGCGGCTCCGCAGCTGGTGTGATTATCAGCGCAGCGGGACAGTTTGGCACAAACTTTAAACGGGTTGGACTTTGCCTGTACACCTGTGATCATGAAATTGTATTTTATTGATGGTACTGCCTGTGGCCCACTTGGGATGTATTTAATGAACTACTGGCCCCAGAATGCATTTCGAATATATTATTCACTTGAATGTGACTGAGGAATGGAAATAAATAAGGGACTAATACTGGTGTTTGTTTTGTTGGCAGTTCATCGATATGCAGAAAGCCTTTGAGGAAGGTCGCTAGCCCGAAACGCGTCAGGCTCTGCTGGCGCTGGGTCCACTGGTACCTTCCCATACCTGGAGTGAGCCAACAGGAAGTGAGCCCCGCTCTTGGGCACTTGTGGAACTGTATATATATATATATGTGTGTGTATATATATATATCACCAATTCCTCCGTGTACAGCCGCTTGCCTTCCCCAGGAAAGAAATGGAAAGCGAACCACATCTTCTGTGCTTTAGTCAGTGTTTATTTTGCCATAACAAACATCATGACGCGTTTCGGTCTTCACAAGACCTTGATCACAGTATATATAATTTTCTTCTAGTTGCTGAGAGAGAGAGAGAGAGTGAGTGTGAGTGTGAGTGTGGGTGTGAGTGTGATTGTGTGTGTGTGTGTGTTTACACACACACACACACTTAGGGTAACATCAAGAGAAAATAATGAAAAGCTCTCCCACCCTTCAACAGAGAATGGATGTCTAAACCAGCAGGCAAAGGTGGTGTAGTGGTTGACATTAAATTAAGTGATTTTACCAAAGAGAGGAAGAGACAAGTAATGGATACCAACTTTTACAATCAATTACCACAAAAAACATAACCAAGGAAATTAAGATTTTGTCTGTAAAATACAAGAGCCTAAATCTCAATGTTTGAACAGCAGCAGGCATGCTTGTTCATCCAAATCCTAGGCATAGGAGATTTGATATGCTTCCAAAGTGCAAGACCCGACCAACCCTGACAGGCCCATGATGGCTGATAATGATACAGCAAATGGGAAAATACCTTTATTTGTGGGCCATCACCTCTAGGTTAAGGCTAATACCCATCATTTGTTAAGGACGCCAGTCACTTTCTTCAGAGTACAGAGCAAGTAAACCAAACCTACAAATTTGATGTTGACACTCTCCCTGCTGTATTTGATAGTATAGCCCAATACACCAACATACCACACTAGATTGTTCTTTTTTTCAATAGTAAACACTATCTGAAGATACAGGGCACTTCTACCGGCACTCAGATGGCACAATACTATATGACCATCGTCATGGGGAAACAAGAGGAACTGAAGGATAATGTCTACTTCACGGATCGAATCACTGACTGATTAAGATACAATGGTGAGGCAGATACATTGATGGCATATTTCAAGTATGGAATTCAGCAAGTTGAAAACTGGAGAGACTTAAAAAATAATATCAATAAAATCAATCCTAGTATGATATTCACCAGTAGCAATACTAAGTACATTTATGAATTCAGAAACAAAATTATCATAGATTTGTATAGCAAGTCTAGGGCAAGGAAAGTATTCTCATTGAATTCAAACTGAAGTGTGTATCAATCATGCCACACTAAACTCTGTATGAACAGTCAAGAACTCGAATAAGACAAACATGCAACAATGAGGACACTCAAAGAATATTCACAAGAGATTATTAGACTTTTCCAAATGGATGGCTTTTTTCTGTTTATCAAAGATCAACAAATTTGAAAATCTTTGCAGTTTGCCAAGGAAGCACTTAGTTGAAAAAACAACAGCAGGAATTAGCAGAATCCCATTTTAAGTAAACAATCATCCATCAGCTCATAACAAAAGAAACATCTCCCATCCTAGACACTTCTGAAAGATTAGAAAACTTTTTATCTCCAAAACCTCTAGTCATTAAAGCTTAACTCAGGGTTCCCCATTCACAACCACTTGGTGTGAGAGCTAAAGTCAAACAGCCTGTAAGAAATGCAGGGAATCTATAAGTTACAAGTCCATCTGTAGGAAGAACCTATGTCATAAGACAACATCTTGGATACTGTTTAACTTATGTATTTTATGTAGTCTAGAGCTGACTGTGAAAAGTAATGTCTAGACCTAACAGTAAATGACCTCTATACGTCGTTTAGGTATCACAAACATTTATTTAAAAAAACGTTTCCACCATACAGCCAATCATTTTAATCTTACAGACCATTTGCCGTCGAGTAAAAAGATTTTCTCTGAGGAACATGTTTTTTTAGACAGAACTATTTAACTTCAGGGAACATCTCTGGAACTAGTATTTATAATTATTGTATCCAGATAGACTGAACTAAAACTGAACACCACTGACAATACCAACTGTTCACTGCATATCTTGACAATTCTCAGGACTGCAGCGATTCTACATTTCAGTTGAGCAGTCACTGAGCATGCAATCTCGTCTGCTGAAGAAGGTGGAAGTCGAAATACTTATTGGAAATCTTTTTTTCTTTGAGGAGTTCACCTGTTTGAGTCAGTTCTTTCTTGGATATTAAATATATTGCGACTCATCTTTTTGAAGCAATATTTCTGACCTCACTAGACATTGCCTTCTTGTTGTCCTTCATATACTTGTATACTTGCATAAATAACTGCTATTAAAACACACATTAAAATGATGTAATGGTGACAACATAAAATCTAAATATCGCTGATAGTGAACAGGTATGGTTAGCAGAGCTAACCATAGCTTGCCCAAATGCACTGCTCATGACCTCACATATGATGTCACAAATAACATCACAATGACATAATCGATCATCATTGGTGGCTCTGTAAATCACCACTGACATCTTCAATTATATCACTATGGATACACAATTGAATTGTTTATTTGTGTTCCATATTTTTATTAATCACTGACATTGTCTGTTATGTCCTGGTATTGATTTAAATATTATCCCACCTTCTTCCAAATATTGGGCTCAACCAGAATATAACATAATGCACTGTACACAGCTGCAGGTGTATTTACCCCAATGTGCATACCAGCCAGCTGTACTTGGTGGGAATTCATTACACTTCTCAGCATCCCAGTATGGTCATAAACAACTGTGAACCGTATTTGGCAGTTTAAAGTGGAGACTGAGCACAAGGGTTCCCCTTTAGCCAAACCCGGTACTGACCCATATAAAGCAAATAACCATGTGGACATGGACTTTGGCTATGCAGAGTAGAATTGTGCAGGCGGCCTTTAGTCACAACCTGCACACAACCCGATTAGGACATACATACAACACAAGTCCTTCCAAAATGTACACCAAGATTTGAATGCAGCGAGTTAGGAGAGCCTGGAAAAGCACTAGGAATGCCAGATTCCAATTGGTTCATTTTTTTTATTTTGCACAGGGCATATATAACTCCTGCTAAGATAAATTAATATTTTAAAACGGATACTGCCCAGTGCAGACTGAAAGGGGCACATTTTAAACGTATGATGTGGGGTTGTCCTCAGCTGGGAACATATTGGGTGGAAGTGGTCGATCTGCTCTGTGGAATCACAGAACGTCATATGGAACCTGACTTGGGCACATGTTTATTACACTGGTTTTCGCATACCTCTAATACGAAGGTGCCGAGTAAGTTCATAGATCTAGGCCTTTTGTTGACTAAGAAAGAGATCACTGCGCACTGGAAATCAGCGCGAGGGCCCAATCTTGGGAGGTGGAGAGCAGACTTACACAAATGGGCGCTGAGTGAAAGTACAATCAGGCTTCAACAGGCCGCGCAGACTAATAATAAGAAAAGCACTGGAGGCAGCAAGTACATGGGAAGCAGTGGTTGTTGTGTTACAGGTGCCTGAGGCGGACTCGGAGGTCGGCTCGGTCTTGGAAGCCCCGATGTGTTTGTCATGCTCTACGGGAGCAGTACAGTAACACTGGATAAACCCTGTGCGGCAACTGGTGGATTCGAATAGTAGTAGGTTAGCCTGTACTGTTCTGCTGTTCCTGACTTCACCATAGCAGAGGGATTAGATGTTCCTACACTTATGAGCAGCATGTGGTTAGGGCACACCGGTGGTACGGGGGGCAGGGAGGGAGTACGGTGAAGATTGGCTTTAGCCTTTATATTATATTATTCAGTTCACATGATATTATTGATTCTTGACTACTAGCGGGAGCCAGATCTATAATTGAGTGGGAGAAACAACACAATGATAGGACAGGGATAGCCTATAACCTTGTAATAGTTGACACTACTGTCTTTCCTTCCTTCTTGGTGAGAGATGTGGGATACTGGGACAAGGTGGGATGGCGGTGTTATACAATGGATAACAGTAATACTGTATTATTTGCCAGATGTTATTTGAAAATCAATAAAAATATATATATATTTTTAAATGAATTGAGGGCAGAGGCAGGTCTTTGTTAAGGCCCTGCACTAAGACCATTGATATGCCAAGCACTTTCTAGTGAAATAAATTGGTCCTTACAACTGCATGATATTCCTACAAAACAAAAAAGGGAGCTAAAAATGATGTCACTGATTATATGAATGGTGTGGCGACATGTCCCAAGTGATGTCATAGATTATGTAATCCGTGACATCACATATGAGGTCGAGAGCAGTGCAATTGTGGGATAGTTATGGTTTGCTCATCTAATCATAACATGGACAGTGTCAGTGGCTTTAAGGTTTTACATTTTGTTTTGTTTTAAAACCATAATTTCACTTAACTGTGCAGGACCGAGTCTTCAGTGAAGTAGTGCAATGAATCACCGCTGTGCATGGCTGAATCATATGCACTGAGATTAACTACCCAAAGAAACAGCAGGCAATAAAATATTAAAAAATAAGTGTGGATAATGTGAATGCTGATAGTGTATTTGTGTGTATGGTTAGGTGTGTTTGTGCTCATGTTTTTTTTATCATTGTGTAGTACAATGATTAATCTAATCAACATACCTTGGCACAAGCCACCGCATACCATATGGGGTATACCTGGACGAATGGCGACATTACGTGGAATAAGAGTGATATCTGGGCACATTACCTTGACGGACACATAAGGCATACCAACTTGCATGGCACTGACTGGCCCATAATATATACCTTAGTGCATGACACTGATTGGTCAATAATGGTCATGCCTGGCGACATGGAACTGACAGACATATAGTTCATATGGTACTCATGAGTCGTACCTAGTCACATGGCAATGACTGGAATGAGGAGCATAGCAAGGCATATGTCATTGAATGGCCCAAATAGACAGATGATGCATATCCTGCCCTAAAATGAATAATTAGGATTAATGAGAAATTAGGAGTAACTTTCATGTTGGTCATACCTGACACATGGCAATAAGCAGCCTATGAGGCATCCCTTTGCCAATAGCACTGTGCTTTCTAGAGGGCAACTTGGTGACATAGTGACATTTACTGCCTATTGGGTGTACACCCTTACATGGCAATTATTAACCTTAAGGGCAAACCTGAGCTTATGGCTGTGACCAGTTTAAGGGGCATCACTGACCACATTATACTGTCTATAATATTGGGTGGATCTATACATATGGCACAGACTGGCAAATAGGGCAAAAAGAAGCACATGGTGGTACTGACTGGCATAAAGGCTACACTAGGGGATGGTCTGTTAAATACTTTCCGCATTCTGCCGTGGGACTACAATTCTAAACTTATTTTATATTATCTCTGCATCTCGCTCATAGTCTTTCACAAATCACTACGGAGTCCTTTCCATGGATTTCAGATTGTCTCAAATTCCTGCAAGCACACCTTCACCAAATACAACATTTTTTCAGGCTGCATGAACCAATCTATGATGTTGCCCATCAGCTCCAGGGATGGACCAGCCAGACTTCCCATAGTTTCACTACGTTCCTTCTAGCCACCCTCAAAGCTACCTTACAACAAAAATGACTGTATTCTAACAATGTTAGGTCCCGCCAAAACACAGTATCACTTACTGGAGCTGCATTATAACAGCTGAGATGATGAAGATGAATGAGGATAATTATGATGATGATTATTTATGTTGACGCTAGGATTAAAAGAACGATAGACCAAATTGACTAAAAAAACAGGGAGAAGTAGTAGATCTCAGCAGAAAGAAAGGCTTTCACAGAATGCTTAAAAGATGAAAAATTAGAAATTGTCTGACTATCTATGACCTGGAAAACATGGCCAAATTTCCTGAGATGGACATCTTTTGTAGCCTCAGACACTTGGAAATAGCAAGATCTGGGAGGCCAGGGTAGAAAGAATTTCAGTAATCCAGCTGCGATAAGACACAAAATTTCACCACCTGCTTAAACCTGTCACCAGCAATGAAAGATCAAATTTTCCTGAGGAGTTTGAGTTGGGCTAACCCAGTGGGAAAGTCTTTTTGGAACTGGGATACAAAAGATAACTTCTAGTCGAAAATCACTGCCATATTCTTGGGCATCTCTCCAGGGATAGGAGAAAAGTCAAGCTGCACTGGATAAAAGTCTGAGGAACAAGCATCAGAGGCGCCACCAATGCTAAGAACCTCGCTCTTGTAACTATTTAATTTAGGAAAAATGAGTAACATCCAAACTAGAACCCAACGAGTCAATCACACAGACTACCGGTGGAGTTGGACGAGGACTGATCAAATTTGAGCAGAAGCTGCACAGTGAAAAAAAGCATGCATTAGGCCACAGGGGGTTTTGATGCATATATGAAATATTACAGTGATTTCCTTGTGGGTCATACTGAAGCACACAGCATTAACTGGACTATATAGTCTACTTGGAACTAGGGGTTATGCCAATGACTGGCATATATCTGTACACTATTAATGAAAGAAGGTTAATTGGGATAAAATGAGTATTGAATGAAAATGACAAGCTGATATTTGTGATAAAATATATTTATAAAAACACTAGCTGTTATTTGGGGACACAATTTTTGAGAATTAAGATGATATAATGAGATGACATTTGGGGAACCTTTTCTTTTACTATAAACAAAAGCATTAGGAGGAAAACCCAAAAGGTTTAATGTACTAATTTTAAATTGCATTTGACAATCACATGTATACAGTTTTTCTCATTCTCTAGCTGGTACTTGTAAAAGTTTTTTTTATCCCAGATTGAATTTATTATTATTTTCATTGTCTTGTATTACAGAATTTAATTATCTGCAACATGAGAGCAATAGTCGAATGCACTTTGAGCACTGTACATGTGTTACTTATTTATTCATTATTTTTGGATTTTAATTTGTTGCTTGGCTAAATGATGATGAGGAAACGTTTATGGCATGAATGCCAAAATACAATTATTAAATATCAAATAAACACAAGCAAGAACTTGGGAAACAATGGTTGTCCTCTCAGGAATTGACTGCTATTTAAGCCAAGAGGAGAATTTGTTTATTTTCTACAAATGACAAGCTGATATTTTGGAATTTAATGAATACCTTTCCAAAACACAGAGGTCGACTCACAAGGTTAAATTTACACATGAATAAATCTAGACATATACATTTTATCTTACACTTTCTAGTAAATTTACTATATTTGGCTAGTCATAATTTCTGAGTGTAAATTTACTACAGAGTGTAGACTTGCATGTCTTCACCCCCTGAAACAGGGTGCAGAACTAATTTTATAAGTATAAAATTACTAAGAGGAACGTTTCACATACATTTAAAAGAAAAATTTAAAATTGTAAAATAATTTATGCTATAAATTAAGGTAAATAAATTTTTCTGATTTATTTTAAATGTATGACAAAATAAAAAAAATGCTACAGCATATTTAACCTACTTTTGAATTGAATATTTCAATAATTTAAATATATTAAATTAAAATTATTTTCTCAAAATGTATTTTCAAAAATATTACCTGAAGTAAAATCTTTATTTGTTTATTAAAAGTTAGTAAACATTATGGGGCCGAAACGATCTTAGCCATAAAGCCTCCAACCTTACGTCGGAGGCTTTCCGACCAAGATCGTCAGTCTCAATTCCGACCACCTAATGACAATATAGGCAGTTGGAGTTGAAACCGGCCTGTCATTCCGAAGGGCTCAAGGAGCCCGACGCCAAGTCGGAGGACGGCCCGTAATCTCAATGGACAGAGTTTACGCAGTTGGGATTACGATGCTTGGTATCCTACAGGCTTTCCATGCCGGGCTTTCTGACATTGTAACCCTGTCAGAATGTGAGTTTGGGGGCCCCTAGTAGGGCCCTCTTCTGCTTACGGCCTTCGGGTAAAGGCTAAGGTGCCCCCATGTTGATCTCTGCACCGTGTGGCAGGCACCCTGAAGGGATGAACACAACCTTCCATTTCCCTACAGGAGCTTGTGCTACAATCGGTTTACCATTGACCACACCATTTCCATATCCGCAATGTGTGGAATTGTTTTAAATTAATATAATTATTTTTTTTAAATAAAGTTTTATTTATTTTGAAATTATAAAAACTATATTAGAACATTTATTATTAATATATTTATTTTCTATTTACATATTTTTAACAATAAATTAAATGTATATATATATTTTTAAACAGTCAAAATACTATATTTATTTTTACATTATTTCCTATGACGTTGTGAAGTGCCTGTCTCTAATATTTTCTACGGGAGGATGTTGCAGCAGGAATGTTTGGCCATGTGTTGTGCATGACTTCCTCTAGGTCTAAGTGGGAGTACGTTTACCACTGTTTTGGGACTTTTATAGCTGTAGTAGTTTTAGAAGTGGAGTTTGTGAATAGGCATTGGCTTACTTTTTAATGACTGGGTGCACACCCCTCCCTAAACCCCTCCTTGCCCCTCCCTAAGCACCTCCTTACTCGCACTCAAACCCCACCTATTCATTATATGTAGTTTCCATTTTCTAGCCACTTCCCTATCTTTTCCACATGTACTACAAAAACGTATACGTACATGTATGGAGATCTCCACAGTCAGGCTGGATTTCTGCACAGACAAGATAGGAGAGGTGGAGATGCGGACCGGGACACGTGCATTTGTAAACAGTATATTGTAGTGCCTTAGTAGTATTATTGTAAACTGCTAAACTAACTACAAAATGCAGTTTGTGAATAGGACCCTAAATGCTGATATCTGAGGAATAATTTATGCTGATTTTGTGATATGTATTCATGATGTTATAGTATCATTTGATTGCTTATAAAAGATCTCTTTTGTGGCTTTAGCTTTGTGATAGCTTTGAATGATTATGGGCCACTTCAGAACTACTGTCTAAGACCTGAGCGTGTTTTTTTGTTGCAGTTTTATATAGGGCAAACTCAATCTGAAGGTATCGGAAAGCATTACATGAGCACCAGTTGCATTACAGATGGATACATTTTAAGGGACAGGGAGATTTGGGGGCTAATTACGGTGGTGGTTGGATTTCAGTCCGTCTCTCATCGTTTCGTATTTGGGACTGCAACTGCAAGCCTACAAGGCAGCGGTCCCGCTGGGCAATTAGGATGTGGCCACCACTGCAGCGGTTGCATTGCCCATGTTTTGTATTGCAGCAGGTGCTGCCCTCTGCAGTACCCACTGCAAGACAAATCAGACACCCCACACATATCCCTGCACTACGTGGTAGGCACCATGCAGTGCTTACCACATGGTGCAGGGATATGTACGGGGGTACCATAGGAGCCCTGAGGGCCTATGTCCTTGGCCCAGGGGGTTAGGGTGGCCCCCTACAGGCCCCCAAATCTGTCTCCGTCTGCCGTTTTGGTGCAGGATGACCACTGCAGAACAACCGTCAGAAAGGGATATTGTAATCTGGGCGGCCCAACAGGTGGTCGGATAAGGACTACCTGTAGGGACTGTGGCAGTCAATGTTTCTGACTGCCACACGTCCAAATGCCATAATAATATGGCAGACGGATATCCCTGGTGAGATGGCCGAAGGATCGCCACCGACAGGCTGTCGGTGGTAGTCCTTCGGCTATCGTAATGAGGCCCTAAGTGATTTGCCCAGAATCACAGGGTGTTTGCGCCACCCACCAAACTAAAACCTGGTTTCCCAGTTTCAAAGTCAGAACTGTGTAACTAAAGTATGGTCAGTTTGCAAATCTGGATCTGTCTTACCTCATTCAAAGCTCTACTGTCAAAGGTGTTTGATTGTTTAATCATTGTATACTTTAATTTTCCAATGTTTCCCCTTCTCTGGTAAATTCTTGATTATGGTACACACTAGATGATTTAGTGAGAATTGGGAGGAAATGCTTTGCTTTGTAAAACATATGGACATTTTAAAAAAAATAGCACATAGAGATTATTTGAGCAACATGTCAAACAAGTGGCTTTTCGCTAATTTTTTAGGACAAAGTATGGATAAGGCAGATTTTTTTTTCTCCAAAACTTGTTTGGATATTTAAGCTTACACAAAAACCCCAAGGACGTCTGACCTACTTCAGCAGAACATAGGCTATTAGAATCGTTCATGAGTGCTGTCTCAAAATCACCTGTGAAACAATTGACTCCTTTGTAGTTTTTAAAACAAATTGTACTGTTAACTGCTGCATTCTTTTACCTAGTAGTTTTTCAACTATGTGTCTAAATCAATGTCTCAAACAGCCTAGACCTCTACATGAGGGCTCAGACTAAATTCCTTTGCGTACTTGTAAATTCACCAGGATGTTCTTGACATATCAATTGTGGACCTAGTTGCACTGAACACCCCCTACCTACTATTTTAATGAAACATCTTTTTTGCAAATCTTATACTGCACTTTTGTGAATTGATAGCATACTGGGAACTACAAGTTGTGTTCATTTCTATAACTCTGGTGCCATAGCCAAATTTAGAATAAGTGCTATTATCCGGTGCCTTCTTGGCTTTTAGTTTCATTTGTAAAAACTCTCCCTTTCAGAGTAGCAGGCATAAATGTCAGCAACACAGTCTTGTTTTTAGACCCAAGCATCCAAGGCACATGAAGCAACAAACCTTTACTCTCATTCTTCTTTGGTACTTTAATGTATTTTCTTCAACGATCCTGCTTTGGTCCTTATTAATTCATATTTTGGCCTCATATGTTCATATTACCTTCCAATAATTTAAGGACTGGTGCACCATGGAGGTAGTTGCCCCAGGATTAGCGAGTATACCAGAAGTGTTGTGTTGCCCATTGTTGTGTCTATCATTTGGGGCCTTTAAATAATATTGGCTTCTCTCCTTCAGCATTCAATATATGAATGTCGAAATACTTTTGAATGTAATTCGAATTTATGATGTCCAACGCCTTTGCTATTTTTTATTGAGAAAAATCACCTTTTTCAAAATTTGCACAAAGATCTCCTTGGAGTTGAAAGTGTTAATAAAACACTGTGCGTCTCATTGTTACGCCTGCAAAGACTTTGAGGATGGATCCGCCAAGGCTAACGCAGTGGTTAGGTCTACAATTGGCGTTCATTCCCGCCTCATCTCCTCCTCCTTTTCCTACCCTAGAGTATACTAGCTCAGCACTTAATAAATGTATGCATTTAATTCCATCATTATTTCAAGAACAATGATGTATAATTCTGTAATATATCATGCAAATAGCTTAGCAAAATAAAGACCTTTCACCACATTCTGTAAAGCCCCAGATGGACCTCTAGAGGTGATATTCCCGGACACTGCTAGCATTCATGAGCTTTAAACCTATTTTGTCTTAACACTTACCCATTGGAGGTTTTATAGCCTATTATTGAGGTTTACATGCTTTGTCCCTTTTATGGTGTACTATGACTCCCTCAAACAGCGTATATATTAAAAGTTTCAAATTTAGAAATGAAAAAAAAAAAATTGCACGAAAAATTGATAGAACTATCATATATCATTGTTATGTCAGACACATCTTTCACCTGCTTAAATGAACCTGCATCGTTCTAGTCTATCGTAGCTATCAAAACTGATTCAGGGCTATAAACATAAATGTTTCTTTGAGAGGGGTCTTACTAATCACCCCATAGCGATATTATTTGGTGTTTCAAACTATCTGAAATGCAAAATGAGGATAAAGAATTAAGCATCAGCCTTCGACCTGGTAAATAGGGGGAAACTGTGGGAAATCCTGAAGAACTTGGGAATTGACTCATGCCTAGTGAATTTTTTAGATACCCTCCATCAAGGACTGAAGGCCAACATTCGTGTTAACAGGGAAGGGGGATGCACTCGCTACTTTGACTCTAAGCGGGGTGTAAGGCAGGGGTGTATCTTGGCCCCTCTGCTTTTCACACTCTATATAAATTCCATTGACAAACATCTGGAAAAGGCCACTTAGGATATTCCGCTTGTGGGAAACTCTGCAGTCCCGGTCCTCCTCTATGCCGATGATGCGGTATTGTTGGCACGCACAGGACTGGGGCTGCAGAGACTTTTAGATTCCTTTGGTGACTTCATGGAATCGTTAGATCTGAGGGTGAACAGTAAGAAGTCCCATGTCATGGTGGTAGGAAAGCGTCCAAAAACATACAGAACACAGCCCTTCTCCTGTAATGGTGTTGTCTTGTCAATTGTCCCCGTATTTACGTACCTTGGCGTAATTTTTGATCTAAAGGGAAGCTGGGCCCCCCAAATTAATGCGAAATGCCTTGCGGTCGCCAGATCATCATCTGCTTTAATGGATTTTGTTAAGCGGTTAGGATCCAGGCCTATGGAGGCACTTTTAACCATTTATAAATCTAAATGTATATCTATTGCACTGTATGGGGCTTCATTATGGGGATATTTGCAACAGGAAAAACTGCAAAAAATAGAGAATACATTTTTACAGACTCTCTTAGCCGTTCCCCAATCAACGCCTGTGTATACTATTCACACTGAGTTGGGACTGAGCTACATTTCTGACCTTATTCACTTAGCCCCTATAACGTGCTGGGTTAAAACTTGGACTAACAAGGAGATCTCATTGAACCATGCCATCCTAAAAGATGTAATGGCACTTGATAAAGCAAACAAAATACCCTGGCTATGTTACATAAGAGATGTCTTTGCTAAACTGGGACGTCCAGAGCTTTTTCATTCCCCGCATTTGCTGCATAAAAATGATTTGAAGTGGATAAAGACGAACTTTATGAGGATGGTAGAGCAAGAGCGAGAACAGGTGGAAATGTATAAACCCCTTGTAAGATCTAATTATGTTTTGAAAACTACTCCACACATAGAACCATACCTCAGAATCGTATCTATTCCACAGCATCGACACCTCTTGATCAGATTTAGATTGAGCATTGTTCAATATACTTTGGGTATCTCATGTGTGTGGGGGAAACCGGACCTTACACCTCCTTGTAGCTGTGATAGTGTCTCTCCCCAAAGCCTTTTGCACTTTATTATGTTTTGCCAGCACTTTTCGGATATCAGGAAGCAACATCTACTGCCTATACTTAGAGAAGCGGGATTCACCCAGGTTAAACCAGCACTGATGTTCTTACAAATGTTAAGTACCCCGAGGGTGATGTTTGGGGTTGCCAGCTTCCTGGTGGCTGCTGTTCGTAATAAGAATAAGAGGGTCGCCCTTAGGCAATTGGAGAACTGATTATATCCCTTTCTCAATGAACGGATTATACCCCTCTGCTAATGTATTTTGAGATTTTTTACCTTTTGGATGACCCCATTACCAATACCTGATTTTATGTCTTTTTATCATGTATAATACTGTGTACTATTTATGATTATATTTTTAATGTCTTTTTAATATTCCTGTGTGTAATATAACTGTGTGACCGCTTTTATGATTTTTATTAATCGAAATAAAGTGCTATTGACTATTGACTATTAATTAAGCAAGCAAGTTAAAATAACAAGCATTGGCAAAGCTAATAGATCGCTCCTACGCCAGAGCTATTGACTAGATGTGTAGCTTTGTTTTCAAACAAAGACAACATTATTATTTTACAATTATTTAGGGTGAACACAGCAGTGCGGTATTTTGGATTGTTATCAGAGATCCTGAAATTATTCTAAGGGACAATGCTTGTAGCTCGAAGCAAGACTGTTATAAAAAGCGGTTTATTGACCTAACCAGGTATTTGTTTTGGCTTCAAATGGGACATAAACCAACATAAATTGCGAACTGTAAAACTGTCCCAAGAGTTTTAGCTCAGAGGATGAAGCAGAGAGGTGTGACTACAGGCAGAGCTGCAGACTTTGGAACTGGGAAAGTAGGTTAGAGTCTTGGGAGTCAGCTGAGCATCCTCTGATTCTAGGCACAATCCTTAATCTCCCCATATATAAAATATGAATGTTATTTTGTGATTAAACAAACGACCCAGCTCTTACAATGATTTTAATCCATCCCAACAGTGTGCACTGAAGAGTAGCGAAACCTCATGGTATGTGAGGGCCATATGTTTTATGCTTGATGGAGGCTTCTAGGTCCATGTCAAAGGTAGCATGTGCATTCATGCCGGCATTTTAGAAGTGGAAAGTGGGAGATTTTTATAAAATAATCGGGAGAATGTATTTGACCCACTGACTTCTACTAAGGGTGAAGCAATTTTAGGTGGGAGATAGCCAAAATAAAGCTATTTTGGCTTCAAAAATCGGGAATCTCTTGACCGAATCGGGTCTTTTGGCATGTATACATGAGTTTTTTTAACTGGTGGATGGTCTTTCACGGAGTATTGGCACCTTAAGGGAAGTTCACAATCTAGTTTGAAGAAAATCACGAATTACACATGGTGCCTAAGGGTGTAGAGCCCCACCCCTCTCTCCAAAGCGAGGCCTCTGCCAACCAAACAATATTATTACATTCCCCAGCACACACTTGACAATAAATATTATGAATAATTCAAGCATCCCGTTCATATCCACTTCTTTTATTGTTCTTCTTCGTAAATTCCTCTGCTCTCAGCCAACACGTGTTTAGTCGCAACAATCACTACTTCTTCAGGGCTCTAATCTCTGTGAGCACAAAGCTGTCAATCCGGTGATAATTCCAAAACAGATGGAAATATTCTCCTTCAGTGCCCATACTTGGATATTAGAAGTTACCAAAATTGCATCATGTATCTTATGCCGCACAATTCCCTTGTTTAAACCTCCGACAGTCTCTCATTCAGACCATTCGCGGTCTCTCATTCAGACCATTCGCTCCCAAAAAGTATACAAGGATCACTGGGTCGGTCCAATTCCGAGTGGTTATTGATCCTCAATACGAATCTCTATCCCCACAAGTACGCAGAGTTATAGTTTCGTTTGCATGAGTGCCTACCATTTGGTGGCTTGATGCTGAATGGGGGGTTTGGCGGAGCAATTAACAATAGGGAATGGGTGGGGATATTTCATGCACATACTTTTGCAGTGTGATGTTTAACTTTACCACAATGTGCCCGCATTGCAAACGTATATGCATTTCAAAGTAAATAGTGTTGCACAGTGAGTTAAACACGGTCAGACCAAGCGAGGCCATGTTACATAGAGGCAGACATGTGATGTCCTACAAAAACTAACCCGTGCCAATGAAAATGTTAATCCACCGAGAGAAGCAGTCCCCCGCAGTTCTGCTTGAACACCATACCATGGCAACACAACATGCCCTGGACCAAGCAAAATCAATCGACAATTTAATCGTACCATCAACTGCAGGATCCGAACAAGTATGAAAACATTCACAACAGTTTGCTGTTGGATAATTAACAATGGTAAACCTCCCAACACACTACTTATAGGGTAAGGTAAGTTCCGTGATTGTAATGAAAAGCTGTTTTGTTGCATGCACCCCCTCCCTATTTTCAGTAATTATGTGATGGATGAGACACCAGAAGTGCCCTCAGCCTTAAATTGGTAGGTCAATATGGCAGTGGCAATATTAAATTCAGTGCTGTATCCCAGAATTATGCTTTTCTTTAATGATTGTTGCTCCATGTACATGTATCTATATGTACACTGCTTGCATGTTAACACTCCTGTGGATGGGGCAAGCTACCCGAGGCCCTCTATCCACATGCCCCTGTGAGCCTGTATTAGAAGTGGAAATTGGTACACGCTGAATATCAGTGCCTAATTTCTTCTGTTGAGTTTCAAACATTCAGAACTAGACACAATTATTGAGCTATTGTTTGTTGTATACACGGTAGCCTCCCCTGAACCATGCCTAGCATGTGTAGCATTTAGGTCCTTCGAGGTGCTAGATGGGCACTGTTCTCTTCTGCATAAAGTTGTTTGCATTAACTGCAAACCAGACCAGAAGTAGTGCTTTACCCAAGCACTAGTTTACTTTAAACATGTTTTTTTTATTTTAGGCACTGGAATATGAAGTGATTTGCCCACAATCACAAGACGGTGAGCCAACGCTGAGACTCAAACATGGTTCACCGCTCTAAAGTAGCCAGTTCTGGCAGTAGTGCCACATTCTCTCCACTGTGAGTTTTGCGCTGATGTTTCATGGCGATAAGCAAATAGATAAGATGCCTGGCACCCATCGCTAAGGAGGAGTGTTGCACTAATGTATACTTTTCTTGATCAACTCAATACTGCACCTAGAGCTCGGTCCAAAATAATGGTGTGGCTTTAAAAAAATAGAAAGGCACATGGGATGCTTACTGATGTCATCTGTGGTTCCCTATATTTGCTCAACTGTTTACTCCAGTGTGTCGAGTGCAGAAGCACGCATCACTGAATACTGAGCTGAGGCCGGGATTCCAGACTGGTTCCTTAATTAAGATGGTATCTGAAACAAACAAATGACCAGATAGGATCTTACAGAATTACTATACTGCACCTAGACAATCAATTCGAATGGGACCCATGAGATGATGTTGTTGCCTTCAGCCTAGTATACAGGCAGGATCTTTTTGAATTGTATAAAGTCCACCTGCTCTATGTGCTTCATACAAGGACTGGTGCCCCCTAAATTCTAGGAAGACAATGAGAATACGAATGTTGGTCATGTGCCTATTTTTGATATTCAAGTTCTTTCACTTTCCTATGTTTTTGTGATTTGCTAGTAATTTATGTTTTTGTATGTATTTACGCTACACTAGAAATGTGATGTGTCTCTCTATGCCATGATGAAATGTTTTTCAAAAAATTGCGAAAAACTTTTGAAATTAAAGTGAAATAAATCACATGTACTTAGAATTGATTGTCTAGGTGCAGTATAGTCATTCTGTAAGATAATATCTGATCATTTGTTTGTTTCAGATACTAGAGTGGTCCAGGCCAGGTAGTAACAGGACCCAAGGCTTTTGTTGATAGCTCTGTTAATTAAGATGGTAGGAGCTCTCTTGCATATTTCAGAGAAGTAAACTTGACTGCAGCAACCGCCTGCCTTTTAAGCACTAACCTGCAAAATTACAAAGGCATATGACCTGAAAGATGGGAGCAAAAGTACCAATATAGCTCCTGGAACAGGAGGGGGGGTTAGAAGCCATGCCCAGCTGGGGTAGATGTTCCAAAATGGTAGCAGCGGTGAAGCCTAAAACAAAGCAATACTTCAGATTGAACTGTCCTAAACCCCACGAACCCTGCTCAGCTAATAACCATTGAAGAGACTTTAAAAATACCAATAGAATACAGCAGGCTGGCTAGGCGTGCACGAGCAAGGATGGTACAAAGATAAACAAGTGAAAACTTGAGCACTCGTGAAAAGCGCTATTAACCAAAGAAAAAAGTAGTCCTGAAAACATTTTCTAATGCGACAAGTGTAAGGTTACAAGTAATGGAGCTCTGCTCCGTGGGAGGGACCAACCAATGGAAAGGAGGGACACATAGGAAGGATTAGCCACTTGGAAGCATGGCTTTTTAAAAGACACTTGCAGAAACAATTGAAAAGCAATGGGCGGGTTGCAAGACCAAAAAGTATATACAAGAAGATTTTGGAAGGTGCTAGAGAAGGGCAATGAATAGTGCCAGATGAGAGTCTGAAGCTCATTACAGCAGACATTAGATAAACTGCATGATAAACGATTGTGTCACCATGTCATCAGACTGGAACGTTTGCCAGTTTTCCCCAGATTTGATGCACCCCATACGTTGGTATAACTGTAGGGTCATTGGAAACCCTTTTATGATATGAAATTCATCAGCAGAGATCCTCTGTCAGAACATCCTGAAACAGTCACTTCCTAATGGTCATGGGGTAATTCACAAGCAAATTTAAGGTTCACAGATAGTAGGCCACCAAGGAGGTATGTCAAGTTTCTGTGCCTGGGCACATTTAACAGCAACCCAGCAGAGGACTCTACTGATCCATCCATGCGTCATAAGTGAGGGTGTGTTGAATTCAAAGACTACTCACTCCTGGGCGACAGTGCCCCCTCCCAAAGGATTCAGAAAAGGGGGTGGTGATGAACAGAGTGTCTGAATTAAGCAGGCCACTCTTACCCAGTCCAAAGATCAGGGCTTGATCCATCACCGTTTTTTAGCTCACTGCACCATCCCAGCTCAGAACCTGGCTACATGCAAATTACTCTGTCCCTGGCCCAGTGCATCATGGGAACAGGGCAGACTAAACTACCAAGCCAATTCTTCATCACCACCCCCTTTTCTGAATCCCCCCACCCCCTTTTCTGAATCCCCTCCCAAAGGAAGCAGATTGCACTAGCACACATACGGACAGGTGAAGCTAGGACCGAATGGCCTCTGTGCTGGCACACCCTCTTCCAGGCGTTGGGAAGGAGAATAAAAAAGAATGCAGGATGGACTCACCCACATATTTCTTTGATTGCCTTGCAATGCACATGGGCTGGTTTACATTCACTTTCAACCCCTTTGTGGTCTGTAGGCTTATTGCAATTGCAGAATATGCTCTACTGTGGTGCGGATCCCTTGACCAGCTAGACAGTGCTGCAGAATTTAACTATGATGGCTAAACTGTAGAGTTCTTTTGGTACTGTTGATGGCGTGAGTCATACAAGATTGTGGTGGTAGTTATGTTTTCATACATATCATGGTCCAGTATTTGCATGTGTATATCTACACAGTTTAGTCTGGCAACCTCCTGGCATATATATATATATATATATATCTGTTTTAATAGAATTATAAAGGATTGATTCATTTGTTTTATATTTTGCATATTCAACTGCTAATTAACACGCATTTGTATTTGGCCTTTTAGGCATCATTAATACACTCTGCTCTGTTCAATATTATCTTCTATTTCTTTTTACTTGCCAAGTTATATTCGCCATTTTGTTCTATCTGGTTGGCAGTATTTACCGATGATGCTTTTTTTAATGTCTCTACTTTCCGTAGTTCATATTTTTGAGTGTGAGTTCCAGCCGTCTCTCCCTTCTTAACCAGCTTAAGTGGTTAATTGTTCTAATATTATCATGACTTATTGCACTCTGTGCTTTCTCTTCCTTAATGAGTCTCACTCTTTGTTGTCTCCTTGGTTCAGATCAGTAGTTGATCGTGAGTTATTTGTGCGCCCATTGTTTTCTAGCCCCTTAGGTCAATGGGCCCCTTGATCTCTTCCAGTGGTTGTGTGGCGACTCAAGAGGCTCCCGTAACCATCATAGCCTAGAGCAGCTGCTTCAGTAGGTAAGAGGTCTGTGAAAGATTGGAGTTAGGGAGCCTCGTAAAATGAACTATAGCAAATACTAAAATGAATCCTGGCAGTTCGGGAAGACTCTCGAAACTCCAGTTAGTCTAGCTACAGCTCTTGTGTTCGTGTTAGTGTAACAAAACACATTACCATTTGCAAGCATTTTATTCTACAAACCAAAAACACAGCTTAGGCAAGTAAATCAGACTAAACATTAGTTACTTGAAATACAACTGGATTCTGTTTGTACGTTAAATACGGAAGCCATGTATTCCTGCGCCGGAAGCCCCCTTTCAGGATGGAAGGTGGTGGTATTTGGGAATAGGTCTCCAAAAAATCCAATAAGCCTTTGCTCAGTGACCATGCTGATTTCATCTATGTATCCGGAAATCTAGGGTTACTAAATTGACAGAATGACAGGTGTACAGGTTCTTTTATCCAAATGTTGTCGATGGGGGTTGGTTTATCTGGGAATGGAGATGCTCCCGTACCTGTGCTCGTGCGGTATGCTCCTGGATGTGCTGGCTGCAGTGGGTCTCCCTGGCTCTGACTGAGGCTCCTCATAGGCGGCTTCTGATACACCCGGTCCTCATAAATAGGGTCTATGTGGTGCTCGGGAGATTGGAGTGACCGGAGATCCGAACCAAGATGGCTGTGCTGGCTGGTGTAAGAAGATCGGGACCCGGCTGCAAACACAAGCACAAAGGAAAACTTGCGTCACACAACCAAATAAAAGAAAACTGTTTCATTTAATGACAAGAAAACCTAGCAATATTATCTTTAGAAAACTCAGTACATAGTAGATATCGGTAAAAGATTTCAGCTTATCAGCGTTGTCCAGCTCTCTGATTTTGCAATAACACTGCATATCACACAACAAGCAGATGTTTCAGAAAAATAAATATTGTGCAAAGCCAGCAAAATATTCATTCCCACGGGGATTACAACGATAGCGTGATGCATCAGAGGAAATTTAGAGGAAAGCAATGTGAGCCAGAACTGTGGATGAATACATTGAAAGAATGTGATCTATGTTTAACCGCATTATACCCTGACTCATGAATTTGCCCAATGCTTCCTACACATACTCATTCAATTGAAATGGCATACCTCTGGAAAGCTCCAGCAGGGCTCAGGATTGCAATGTATTTCATTTACAATATGATAAGCCATCTGCCTTTTGATGCTTTAATACTGCTTAAAT
Source organism: Lissotriton vulgaris (assembly GCF_964263255.1). Classification (NCBI taxonomy): domain Eukaryota; kingdom Metazoa; phylum Chordata; class Amphibia; order Caudata; family Salamandridae; genus Lissotriton; species Lissotriton vulgaris. The sequence goes on from NC_141691.1 coordinate 1,068,818,121, forward strand.
GTGCTATCCATCACAGTTATTTGTATTATTACCAATCATAGACAGGGTATTTTGGATACAGGCAGGTTGTGTATCATTTCCAAAGATTGTATTAAAAATGTTGGCTGAATGCCAGATCAGAGTACTAAGATTCAAATAAAATAGATGTCTGTATAATTCCGCCCTTTATTAGACACCTGGGTAATGGATATCCTGATACATCCAAATTAAAGGGTGCAATATCAAAAGTTCTTCTAGCCAGTGAAACAGCCCAATAAGTAAAGTTCTCCAACAGGGCAGTGTACAGGAGTACGCAGGTTGCATAAGGGAAACAGCTTTGTTACATGCCGGGGGTGCTGTACGAGAATATATGACAACGCATGCCACTCTCACTCGGTCTACTCGCATGCAGACAGCTGGAGAAGAGGGCAGCAGCAGGAGGGATGCACAGGGGTGTCTAGGGTTGTACTTCAATAGAACCAGGGGTGCAGTAGTCCTTTTAATCCTGTACACTACAATAATATCAACAGGGAGTAAGATTGGTCATTATGCTGGTTAGCTCCAGGAAATTAAACACCCCATCTGCTGTGTAAATTAGGAAGTTGAGGAAGCGCTATAACTTGGCCAAAAAAGAATGTATGAAAGAAAGGAAAAAAGCTCTGTGGGAGAAGCTCTTTGAGAGCTGCAATAAAAAAGACAGCAACATTTTTTGGAAGGTGGTTAATTCACCGTTCCTAAATGAGGGGAACATTAGACCCTCCATTGAAGTGGCAATTACAGCTGAGGGATGGGTCTCTCACTTTTCCAAAATATTTACAGCAAAAGGTTTTAATTCGAATGTATATGGAGAGGAAACTATCACCCACTCACCACCCTATACCATTGAACTATCCTTTAGTCACGCCGAAGTAATTAACGCTCTGACATCCTCAAAGTCTGGTAAAGCCCCCGGGCCGGACGCCGTACCCCTGGATACATACAGGCATACTCAGGAACTTTGGACGCCAGTGCTGACCCGAGTAATTGAAGCAGCTTTAAAAGGGGGTCTTTTAAAATCCTTGCCAAGCTCTATCCTGTTGCCCATCTTCAAGAAGGGTGACCAAAATAACCCAGCATGCTCCAGGCCCATCTCACTCCTGGATTCTCTCAGCATAGTTGCCGGCCGTCTGGTGTTAGACAGGTTGCGGGCCTGGTCTGAGGATAACAACATCATGACAGACCTGCAATACGGGTTCCAGGAGGGACTGGGTACTGTGGAGCAGGCGTTAAATCTCTCGCTATTTATCGGGAAATACACACAGGCCAAGAAAGGCAATCTTCATCTAGTCTAAGTTGACTTGACCGCAGCCTTTGACTGTGTTTCTCACTCAAGGCTGTGGTAAATTTTAACCGACCTGGGTGTAGATCTCCCAATAATATCTTTCTTACGCGAGTTGTATTCGGAAGCTGTGGCCAGGGTGAGATTTGGGGTAAATGGGGAGCTTACCCCCCTTTTGCAGTTACTAAGGGTGTCAGACAAGGGTGTGTCCTGGCCCCCTTCTTATTCAACCTTTATACAAACGGACTTGAGAAAGCCATGTTAGAGGGGAGTCAGGACCTGCCAAAAATCGCCCGTCGTCCCATCCCTGCGTTACTTTATGCGGACGACGCGGTGATCATGGCACGTACCCCAATACAACTCCAAAAACAGTTAAATTCTTACTGCAATTTTATGTCCTAACTGGGGCTAATGGTAAATATCAAAAAACTTTTGTCATGCACATTGGAAATAAGACTGCCAGGCAAAAACCAATATACATTGACAAAGCAAAACTGACTTGCACTAAATCCTATCCATACTTAGGGATACTATTTGATAACATGTCCTCTTGGAAACAGGCCATCCTCAGCAGGCATCTTCTGTTTTTGAGAGCTACTTCCGCCCTTATTGGCTTTGCCCGCAAAATAGGGAAGCCCCCACCAACATAACTAATTCAAATATACAAAGCAAAGTGTAGCTGTATATGGTGCCGGGGTTTGGGGCTATGTATCAGTGGATACCTTACAGAGGGTAGAGAATAAATTCATTTGTTATTTACTGGCTGTTCCGAAATGTTCCCCAACGTTTGCATGTCATACTGAATTGGGCATGGATTACATTGCTGATCACATTAAAATCTAGCCAATTTTATTGTGGCATCGTGTTTGGACCACGGAGCAATGTAGTCTAACACAGAGGCTATTGACAGATTGTCTAGGCCTTGATAACTGGTCAGATATTCCGTGGCTGTTCTTTGTACATAACTTTTTTTAAGATATGGATCTTTCTATTTATTTCACTGAACCCTCTGTTTTAACTATTATCTCAAGAAAGACCCTTAGGACGCTCTGTTTGTTGCACTTAAGAGAACTACGTATAGCTAAAGAAATGCACAAGGTATCTAGTTGACACATTGTAACAATCCAAAGTACTCAGGGCATCCAACCATACCTCACTTTTTGTCTGACCAGCTATCAAAAATATTTATTGACTCGATTCAGGTTCAACATATTTTCTTGACTAGTTACATTTCCAAAGTGACAAGATTGGTCAAATTCAATTATTCGATGCCCCTGTGATGGTATCTCTGAACAGACTACTATTCATGTATCACTGTTTTGTAATTTTTACAAATTACCACGCAAGCGTTGGCTCATTCCATTGCTACGATCACAGGGCTTGCGCAGATGCCGCCCTGCACTCTTGGCATTACAATACCTTGAATCAGTATCGTATGCAAAAAGCATAGCAATGTACCTTAAAAACTGCTTGAAAATCCGTAGCAATCTCGATCAACTGTAGTCTCTTTGTGGAACAATACCAGGCGGCCCAACATTGAAGTGTGCACTGTACTCTTGCCTGGAACTGTTCAAACCCGTTATAAAGACATAAATTTCTTTGTTAGAAATTTAAACCACAATTTTATTTGCTAAATTATAGCTATGTAAAGACTTTATTCTGGTCATGTAATTAATAGTTCAATAACATTTTTAAATCTATTTTAATAATTGTGTACGAAATTGTTTATTGTTGCCGCTTTCATGATTTTAATCTGTCTTAAAATCGAATAAAGCTTTTACTACTTTACTACTACACTACTATAATATCAACAGGTAGTAAGATTGGTCATTATGCTGCTTAGCTCCAGGAAATTAAACACCCCATCTGCTCTGTAAAGGCTTCACTACAGCAACTCCTTGGTCACATGAGAAGAACAATGAACGGGGCAATTTTCCAAAAAGAGCACTATACACAGCCTCTCCTACTTTTATGTGGCATATCATTCACTGGTCCCCTATACAACTAGAATAGGTATTGCCATTCAGCTCCTCACAGAGTTTCAGTGGGTTTTGGTCAAGCTTCACATGTGGCCAATCTTTGTCAAGTGTCCATGAATTCAGATGAATACACCCTGAGGAGCCATCCCCCACCCGTGATCAGACAAGCCTGCCACACCTTAAATAGTATTCTTCACACCAGCTCTTTTTAATCTTGTTCATTTGTTGACCCAACCACAGAACTCTACGCCTTAACTAGATGACGGTCTCAAGTTGTTCCAACAGGTATAGTGAGCAGCAACAGAGCCCAACCACTACTTCCAGTGCAGCTGCCAAGTCATATATATGTCCAAGGAAGCTCCAGGCTGCTGGAGATAGTTTCATTGCATCGAATCTGCCTACTATGCATATCTAAATCTCAGAGAAATATGCAATGAATGCCACAGTGACAGACATACTCGTCCTTGAGCTACAGTGTTCTATCTAAAATTATGCCCTGCTTAACCAATTTGTAAGTCCGCCTTTAATTAAACCCTTCATATTGCTGAATTATGCTTGAGACAAGTTTTAGGGCATGCAATTGTTGGTGAATTTTAATATATGGAATCCGTGTGGAAGGTGATGGCAACAGTATATGCTCCAAACAATTGACAGCTAGCTCCAATGTTTTTACCTGAAAACACAACAATCCAAGGCTAATAAGGAAAGCGAGAGCCCTTAAAGGATACCCAGGGTCTCCTAATAATAATATCTTACAAGTCGAGAAGGAAGGCACTAGCCAAGAAAGCCCACAACAATAGCCAGGCTGGACATGGAATGGTTCATGCATACACTACATTTAAGGAGAAACCAAGACTAATCTGGTTTGTGTTCTACATTCCCTCAATAAGACCTTGGTTAAGCCTGTGTATAGTGGAGTCTCAACCAGAAAAATCTGACAGAGGAATAAGGCTGCTTCCTAGTACTCTTTGGAGGAGGACCCTTTTTGAGTCTAACCTTTAAATTCGACTTCTCTCAAAATTGTCTCAGCATTAAGGGTATCCTTAGCTTTAAGGGAAAGATTACATGACCCACATCATAAGACACAATCTACTCGACTGTAATTTGTGGTTTAGCTTTCCTAGGTAAGTTTTTCCTCAAATGTAAAAGAAAGTTGCCAATTGGGTGAGGAAAATGTAATGCAGGCAATAGTACCTACCTTTCAGGATAGTTCTAAAAGTTATGTACTATAGTACGAGTTGTGTAAACCTTATGGGCAAATTCCTCGCCTAACGATTGCATTACAACCTCCTCTACGACCTCGTTCCACCCACCATTACATCATTATCCTGAATTTTTCCGGATGATACCTTCCCGGCCCTTCTGGGCATCCCACCCGGGAGCTGAGACTACTTATTTTCTTGTATAATGATTCTACCTGTTTTTATCCCATATGTATTGGAATTTGAGACTGCTTTTTTTCCCAGCACAATGTACCCAACCCTTTGTATCCCATTGATATCCTCCCCTCCTAAGTCCTTTGTATACCACCCTTCAATCCTGTAAAGCGCTCTGATACCCTCATGGGTCTGATTTGCACTCTATAAAACTTTAAAATAAATAAACAAGCGCAGGCTCGATCTTTGTGAACAACAATGATAAATGCTTGAGAAGGAGAGCCCTCCTACAGACCAAAATATATTGTATTTCTTCAGTGAAATCTTCCGTGGGACTAGGGAAACATTCAATCTCTGTCAACGTAAATGTGAAAAGAAACAGTTTAGTATGAACAGGGATTGCTCTTCTCATTAAATTCTGGCGCCATTGAGTTTTTAAAAGCAGTTCTTTCTTGGGGTGTCTTACACATCAAACGATACGATAAACATAAACAAGTTCAGTACTTTACACATCCACAAAGTCCAGATAGCAAGAAATATGAACAATAGGACTTTTTGCTCCCATCCAGAGAGTATGAGGCAAAAACAAAACTGCATAAATGATTACAAGGGGTGAGGAAAATCACATGGGAAAAGAGCAATTTGCAGGTAAAGAAAACATAATCTGGAAAGAAAACAATAACATTCAACAACTAATAAGACAATCAACAACCTATAATATAATCACTCCAATAGGGTCTACACTCAACAGTGCACTCTGTCCATATCAATAAAATGTAAGGAGGGTGAGAGACAACAAAGCAGTGGGTAATATTTTGTCTGGTTAGTAGGGGTATACAGTCAGTAGTGTAATTGATCATGTCTCATTTTGTAGGCTCGTTCAGGAAGCCCCCTGTATATTTTCAAACATATCCATCTTGTCATTAACCCTATTGATAACAAGTCACTGCTTGTAACACCTCAGACCTTTATTCTTCATATGTAGGTAATCTGGTGCACCATCAATGTCTCAAAATAATGACCAAATCTTTAACTGCGAGTCATCAACGCAAACTAAAAGAGGACAGGAAAAAAGCAACCATGATGAGGCCCCATCATCACTTCAAATAGAACATTATATAACAAAGGCAAGACCATCGGCTGCAATGGGTCCAGACCAAATTCCTACTAAGGTCCTAAAAAACAACCCTGTGGAGTAATATCCTAGCATGCCTCTTCTGCTATATATTCAGAACAGGTGAAATTCCAAAGTCCTGGAAGGGAAGCATTGTAATTCCAATCCACAAGAAAGGCTCCAGGCTGCTCCCCTGTAATTATTGGCAGATCGCTCTCCTGGACGCAACAGGGAAGATCTTCGCGGCAGCTGTCTTAGAACATCTAAAAGAGTGGGCATTTTCAACTGGCTCCATACCACTTAATCAAGCCGGGTTTAGATCTAAACACTCTGTCACAGATAATATTGCAGTTAGCAAAAATGATGGGACCCCCTCAAGACTTGTTCAAGCCAGGGAAGGAGGGGAATTAAGTAACATGATAAAGAGAACAAGTATCCCTTACCTACCACATAGTTTTAATATGACAATAATTCAAATAATTAATCAAATATTGGTGACAGAGACTGAACCAATATTTGATTAATTATTTGAATTGTCATATTAAAACTATGTGATAGGTAAGGGATACTTGTTCTCTTTGTCATGTTACAGATAATATTGCAGTACTTGTGACCAAAAAAAAATCGCAGGTAGTGCATGTAGTCTTCCTCGATTTTACGACCGCTTTCGATAGGGTTGATCGAGACACGCTTTGGAAAAAACTTTAAAAAATGTGAATCCCACAAAATCTTCTCCATCTAATAATATCGCTGTACTCTGGGACTTGGTGCTAAGTCCAAATGGGGAGGGAGAAGGGTCTTACCCGCCCAATATCTACTCCAAACGGCTGCGTCAAGGGTGCCTTTTAGCTCCCTTATTGTTTTCTCTATACCTGAGCGATCTACCGGAAAACCTTAACCAGGTCAATAACTTCCCACCCAAGATTGCAACTTTTAAAATCGACTGAATGATGTACGCAGATGACGTAGTAATCTTAGACCTGACCCCATTTGGTCTCCAAAGATATCTGCTGGCACTCACCGAATATACTGCAAAAAAACTATTTAATTCCAAATGCCACCAAAACAAAAATTGCTCCATTATCAGGAAAGAAGAGCTTTGTCAAATATAATTGGACTTTAGGGGGAAAACCATTGGAAATCTTTAACGGATACATATATCTCGGGAGAATTTTTACTCAGTCCCTGCACAATCTGCCTCACTTGCAAAAACTGGGTCGAAAAGCTGACGTCCACCTAGGGGCTCTCCAACGACTTTATTCTTCCACTGGCCAAAGACACTTCTCTTCTCTTTTACAGGTCTATAGCTCAAAGATCCCCTCCATCTTATCATATGCAATAGAATATATTCCAATAAATGAATGGAAACAAATCGACATTAAAGAAGAGAAAATCCTTCGGAAACTAACCAGGATGCCCCAAGCTGTGCCGGTTCAAGCTCTTTGGCTGGAATTGTAGCTAGTCAGTTCCATCGCTTTGGGATCACAAACATATTAAGATGGGCTTATAATTTGGTTCACGCTGATCAAGGAACTTTAAGAGCACTGTTAAAAATTGAGACACTCGAGCAAGAATCTCTGAAGTATGTGTTTTGTAACAACCTATTCATCGCTTTTAAACTATCATGTGACACTTTGGATATGTTAAAATCTTGGTCACCAGCTCAACTGAAACTTTTTTTAAAACACCTAACACCATGGCTAAGCATGAACCTTGACATCCAACGTTGTTCTGAACTTTCAACGTATAAACAGCACGCGGACACAATAGTTTAAAAAAAAATGCAACAATATATCCTATTCAATTTAAGGCAAAGCATTATTCAACTACGGCTTGGGATACTACCCCTGAAATCCTACTCTTTCAAGTGGTTCCCAAAAGAAAGAGGGTCAAATCTCTGCGACTTATGTCAAGGTGGGGTGCAAGATTTAGAACACATACCTTTTGCCTGTCCAAATAAGTCGGTAGTAGCAGCAAGGAATAGATATGTAACACCGATCAAAACAAAATGTAATATTAACTCTGTCCAGAATCTGATTTCCCTCTGCAAAGCACCACCTAATGAATTTGTGTGTATTAACATGAACTTTTTAAAATCATTTTTAATATTATATTAGATCGATAATTTTTTTAGTAAAACTGTAATTTTTATTGCCAAACATTTGTTGTTCTTGGAAGAGAACTGAATCAAATAAATTATTTCATTTCATTTCAGACCTGGACTGCCACCAACGATATCACCATCCACCTGCGTTTTTTGATTAGACAAATCTATAATGTCTGTTACGTCATTCAATATAGGCAGTTGAGCCAAGATAGTTATAGGGTTGTCACAAGCAGAGATCATTGTATGCTTAATGTCGGGTCAATATTTAGTTAGGTTAGTGCAGTTCCAGAAGATATGTAATAAACCACAGTGTGGCTACCAGCATCCTCACCAGTGCAAGAGTGCAGGTGTGGCAGTAAACCCATACTGTATCCAAGGGTTGCACAATTAAGCATAAATTGTACTGGGAACAAGAGGCAAAGCTGAAGGAATGCCAGCCACGGGCTCAAGTTATTCACACCTTGAGTCATCAGCGTGTTGGCATACACGTTGAAGGGAATTCACTGGCTGATGAAGCCGCCAAGGCGAATATGCGAACTGCTGCTGTTACTGCCATCACGCGTTCTAGCACGCGGGTCGACAGAACATATTGATAGCTGTCAACGCCACTAAAAACGGCTCTGCCATGCAAAGGCTTTCCACTCAAGTACTCCTATAAATTAGATGTGCAAGATACACCCTATGCTCATATTCCAGGAGTGGGGGATCGAGTTATACCAAACATGGATCGCAGATTAGGTTTGATTCTAGCTGCCCACGTGGGTCTGGGCTCAGCACACGCAGAAGTCACTGCTACAATTCCATTGAAGCAGCGATACTGGTTGCCAGGTTTGTCAAAACAACTAAGGGTTATGTCCTAAAGTGCGACATCTGTCAGCAGATTGAAGGTTCCACCATCACACGGACACCGAAAACACCAATAATCATTTCAGGCAGACCTCTCACATGTGTCTATTTGGACCTCTGTGGCCCCCTAAATTCAGATGGGGCCTTCAAGTACATCTTGGTGGCAGCAGATTCATGCTCTAGATTCCTATGGGTTTGACCCCAGTGGTCGGCTGACGCCCAAACTGTTATAAAGGATTTGCAAGTCTTCTTCGGGACATATGCAATTGGCACGTTACCCTCAGACCGTGGCCCTGCGTTTAGCTCATGGGCTTACAAGTAAGCCATGGGAAGTATGGGCGTGGCCTTGCCGTACTCCTCCCCCTACCATCCTGAGGAAAAGTCAGTGATGAATAGGAAAAACTGGGACCTAAAGCAATCCTTAACAGCAAGGGTATTAGGTGCGGGCGGCAATTGGGTCAATCACCTGTATGGGGTCCAGAGGGTACTTAACAACATACCAAGAAAATCCTTGGGAGGACGTACACCCTATGAGATCCTGTTTGGGACAAGAATGTGGCTACCTCACCTCGATTGTGGTAAAACCATTTGAATTGATTTGGCTGCTTTACAGGAACTCAATGAATTCCGCCCATTACAAAGTAACGTCCAAGTAAATCGCACTGCCACTGGGGAAGTGAAACGGATTCCGGCAAGGCCTGTTGTTTGGGTCCCGAAGATTGGGGACATGGTTAGAGAAAAGATTGTGGACAAAAACCTAATATCAATCGACCAAGGAAAACAAGAAGAGGTAGGAGAGGCGGCAGAGCAAAGAGAAGACTGGAAGGGCATGCACACCAGGTCCTGGGGCAAGAAGAAGTTGATTCTGCTACCTCAGGGGGTCTCCATTATAAATCTGTCGGACACATCCCTCAGCTCAGACATGGTTTCCTTATTAAAACATGGTTTGGGTTTCTGTCCTAGAGCTATAGGTGACTTGTGTAACATACAGATCGACCTATTCAAATTTGTCACGCAACTGAAATTGAGAAAGTTTTTTTACCATGAGCCATGCTGCTAATAAACAGATTATTCGCCCAAACCTGATTTATTGTATGACGACTTGTCCATACAGGATTTACATGTTACAGAAATGTTACTCTCAATCACAGACATGGTGTGCGATGCAACGACAGCAGCAAGTGTATTAGAGTGCTTGAATGTACCATCTGAGAGGAGTGTTGAGAGTGGGTTGAGACATAAATCTCGGTAGACACCACAACTACCAAGCGGCATGCGATTGATACATTTTACACCTTGATGTGTAGGGATGAAAAAAAAATGGTGAATGTGAATTGGCGGCAACAGAACAGATAATCTAACTAATGGTGAAAGGGAGGCCCTTAGACTGCTACAACTTAATACCAATATAATTTTAAGAGAAACAGATAAAGGGGGCAATATTGTGGTTATGAATCGCTCCAATTACAATGATGAAATTATGTCTCAATTGAGTAATACACAATGCTATAAGAGGTTGCAAAATAATCCCATTTTTTACCTGAGTAGGATCATAAATACCCAATTGAAAAAATTGTATGATGGCAGATTATTGTCTGTACATGAATTTCATTACTTGCGTGTAGATAGACGCAGATATCTGTGCCTGTATACATTGCCTAAGGGTCACAAAGTAGCACCATTCCTGCCAGAAATACCTATTGTATTGGGGATTGGGGGACCTACAGAGAGGATTTCAGAATATGTCGATTTATTCCTAAAATCATATGGTGAAAAACTCCCCTCTCACATCAGGGATACCAAGCAAGTTCTAAAATGTTCTCCAGGACGTGCAATGTGATTCAGGATTGTGGTTGGTTACACTTGATGGCACGTCTTTGTATATGTCTATTCCACGAGCATTGATTATCAGCACTGATGCTTTTCCTTATCACAAGACCAGTAATTTATTATGACCATACTCAGATGCTACTAACAATGACTAGAATGATTCAAGAGAATAATGTGTTTTTATTTGACCAGACATGGTGCAGACCGCTACAGGGACTGCCATGGCTTCAGGGTCTGCTCCCTCCTATGCAAACCTCTTTATGGGGGTTTTGGAGGAGGGACATATCTGGAGCCCATCGGGTTCAAAATGGATAGATCACATCCTGTATTGGGGGTGGTTCATCGACGGTTGCTTGCTAATTTGGGCAGGCAATGAGACACAACTGTGTAAGTTCATCACTTATTTGGATACCAATGATGTAAATATCAAGTTTACCAGTAAATGGAGCCAGGAACAAACTGAATTTTTGGATCTTGAAATCTATGTCACCAATAATGCACTACATAGTAAACTCTTTGGTAAGCCAACCTCATGCAATTCAACACTCCATGCTTTGAGCACTCATCCCCGGAGTTAGATTGACGCGATTCCCTTTGAAGAGAAGCTGAGGGCTAGTCGTAATTGCAGTGATGATAATGTGTTTCACCTATGTCTGCAGGATATGGAAGAACATTTTATAGCTAGGGTATACAATGCACATGTAGTAAGGACAGCCGAAAGCAGAGTCAAATGAATAGAGAGACAACAAACGCTACAACACAGCATGGACACAAGTAAGGATTCAAAGATAGTGCGCCATATTGCAGATTTTATTAGTATGTCTATCAGATATCGCAAAAGCCTTAGTAGGCATTGGCATCTCTTAAAGAGTGATACAGCATTAGATGGGGTTCTGACCGAGTACCCCTCGGTGACCTACCGGAGAGGACGTACATTGAGAACTCTTCTTTGTGCTAGCTTTCCACTGCCTCATCCACACGAGAATTGTTTAACAGCATATACCTTAAGTTTTTATAAGTGTGGTCACTGCACTGTTTGCAGATGGACTTATGATAGGACTATCAGTTTTTTCGATCCAAAAGGGTGAGAATATAAAATTGACCATAACATCACGTGTTATACGAAATTCATATTTATGCCATAATTTACAAGTGTGGACTCATGTATATTGGGAGCACTATCAGGGCACTCAGGGATAGGATACATGAGCATTTGAGGGCGTTAGAGATGCGGGACTCGAGGAACCCGGTAGCAGAACATATAAGCGAGTGCGGACAACAAGGCACACTTAAAAACGCTGAACTCTATGGAACAGATTATATTCCACGGGAACCGAGGGGAGGAAATAGGGAAAAAAGCCATCATGAGATATGAGGCCTAATGGATATTACGTCTACATTCAGTAGAGTCTGGACTCAACACAGACCAAGAGCTTCACTATTTTTTGGGAGATAGGTAAAGTAATAAGTCAGGGCTCGACAAATCCACTCGCCCGCTCGCATTTGCGAGGGAGAATGGATGAGGGCGAGCTATTTTTAGGTCCTACTCGCCCTTTCTGGCGAGTAGGAAGACAAACTAACTTTTGTCCTCTGTCTTGGAAAACGGAGCAAAAGTGACAATATAACAAGATTTAAAGGCATTTTTATTGCTCACAAAGGGGCTAAGCAATAAAGATGCCTTTAAATCTTGTTAACTTGTCACTTTTGCTCCGATTTCAGAGACAGAGGTCAAGTAGGTTGCACTTGGGTCGAGGGGATTTTCCAAGTTACTAGACCTGCAGGACTAGTACAATTTTTCAGATTTGTCGAGCCCTGTAAGTGTCCCTGTATTTTTGTATGGTGGCCTCTGATATTTATCCCTTCCATACTTGGGAGTCTGTATTTACCTGTGAGTTGTCTTATAACTATGAACTGTTATTTGTTAATGATTTATATTTTTATATGGTGCACTGTATGTATATACTCTGTATTACTTCCTGTAAAGTGTTCATAATGGTTACTGCCCCTGGGAGCATGTCATAGACATTATATGATTATTGTGGTTGGACTCTAAATACACGCTGGTTCTCCATCAGATAGGGACCTATGTGGTTATGATGCATGGATGAGGGATTTTATTTAGTTTTACTAGGTGTTTTTTGTCACAGTACTTCCAGTTTCTACACAGTATCAATGGGTGGAAACTATGAGTAGAATCTACACTACTGCTCAGATTTGCAGTATTAGTTCTGGGAACACATGTGTTAGTAGGTTGAGTCTCTGCCTTTCATAGATAAGCTGGCTACTATATTACACTTATTCGCACAAGTGGGTCTTTTTTTGATACCATCACATTTGTGACCCTTGCGTACATCTTTTACCATTCTAAGATGGCACTGGTTTTAAACTGCACCAGTGATTAAAGGTGTAATTTTACATAATTACTTAACAACGAGATTTATTGAGTTTCAGATCACACCTAACATAGAGATTGTTACATTAGTAATTTGATGTTTACTGGTAGACGGATCACTACACTTAATATAACTGTTGGGGCGAGTGTTGTTTTCTTCTCTTTTTGACTTTTCTTTGACTTTGCTATACTTGGTTGGAGTACGAGGTAGAATTTTCGAGTCTCAAGATGGCGTGGACAGCGTCAGAGATTATGAGGTTCTAACTGGTTGATAATTAAACAAAGATTGCTCCCCCGGTGTGATACCTATGATGCTCAAACTGTCTGAAGCGCTAGCTCCCTCTCATTCACTACCATTCAACCTACATTAGGCAACACATTCACACTCAGAGGACCTTATTTTTACTACCCGCCTAGTCGAAAGTAGAACCTAAAAGGAAATATATGTTTACACAATGTACAAAATTTAACCTGACAATGTTAATATGTTTACAATCTACTTTTGAGTGTTAGAGTATATTATTATCACCCATTTAGATACCAATTTATATGACCCTACTTCCCTATTTCCCTTCTAGATAAAAAAAGAGTGTCAAACAGACTACGGCTTCCCAAGACTCTATGCAGGAAAGATATATAGCTTATTTTAAGGTACGAGGTAATAATTAATAGAGGCATTTTAGTCCAATAATTTGAGCATGAGAGTGTTAGCATGATAAGTGATTAAACATTACAGTTACCAACCTAGAAGAAAAAGGATATGATTGGAGGATGATGAATGGATGAGGACCAACAAACACCAAGAGGTAGCACTGGAAACAGAAATTAGGGGTATTTAAGTCTGACAATGTAAATAAAACGTGAGAAAGCAAACACTGATGTAATATAGTTGTAATATATATCAGAATGTTTATCTACAGAATATACTGTGTTTTTAATCAATTGTCCTGAGGAAGGTGGTGCATAAAAGGCAGGATCCACTGGAAAGCGTCTACACATAAAAAATCCCTTTGGGGTTTTGAGTTTGGACATATATACAAAATTGTGTTTATAAATGTATTTCGGAAATTGTGTTCTGATTATGATATATCAGTGTTGGATTATGTAAAACAGATAGACTCCACATTGACTGTTTTTATGAGTTAAGGATAAAATGTAATCCTGGTTTTAATAAATAATATTGTAAACGCAATTAACATTGTCAAGTTACATTTTGTACATTGTGTAAACATATATTTCCTTTTAGGTTCTACATTTGACTAGGCGGGTAGTAAAAATAAGGCTCTCCGAGTGTGAATGTGTTGCCTAATGTAAGTTGAACGGTAGTGAATGAAAGGGAGATAGCTCTTTAGACAGTTTGAGCATTATAAGTATCACACCGGGGGAACAATCTTTGTTTAATTGTTGATCTACCCAGTTCCCTTGCGGGTCAGAGGGTCACTCTCTTCTTATTATACTCTAACTGGTTGATTGCACTAGTCAGCGTGTGACAGGAAGACATTCAAATACAAGGACTTTTTGTTAATATCTTTTATTTATTTCCTTGTTAAATGTGTTGATTTTTGGTCTTTCTTTGACATTGGTACTTGAAGTCCTAACTCCGATATACATTTTAAGATGGTGCAGGTTCTATGACCTGCCGTTTCACTTGATAGTCTTACTACTGTACTAAGATGGTGAGTGTAATTGGAAGTGGCCGAGACATGTGTATAAGTACACGTGATACCTGGGCGATGGTGCTTTTACGCCATAATTGATAACGAGGATGCGGGAGGGCTTTGCTTTCCGTACACGGGTAAGATTTGTGGACTGCGTTATTAGACTTCGGTGGCCCTAGGGGATTTATTTTGACCCAGAGGAGCCGCGGTTTGCATGTTAGCATCCCGTAGGGAGTCTGGACTGTTTCCATAATGTACATGGGTTTAAGACCACTTTTTAATATTCAGTTTACACAATGGATTTATAATTTTGTTTGTAATAATCATGGCATCCTGATAATTCTGAGTAACATTTATGTAGGACTCTTTTAATCAATGGATTCTCACCCCAACTTATCATGTTTAGCAGACATGATACGTCATAGTTGTGCACTACTTTTGGGACTTGGTTAATTAAGGCTTACCGTTTGGGTGACTTACGGGATAGTTGTCTCATAAGCATTGATCTTCAGATTTTTTGTAATACTTGGTAGAGCCACAAGAGATTCACATGTTTTATGCTGTACTGGTCAGGTTTTTATGTGATAAGTGATAGTATCACAGATTAGACTGAAGTATGCATATGCTTATATTCAAGGAAGTGTCACCAAAACACACATGAGCATCTTCTTTACCTGGACTGAGTCTCGAATATGATATAGCAGATAGGACCGTCATATACACGAGGTAGGTATGGGCTATACTTTGATTCTAGCGCCACGGTTTATGACACGTACTCTCACCTGCTTGTATATCAATTGATACACTTTTGCGTTTTTTCCTCATCTAGGCCTACCCAAACTTTTAACAGGTATCTTTTCTTTTCGGTACTGAACTAGCACACATTTCTAGATCAGTTCCTTCTTAAAACAGTGCCTTGCATCATGAGACTCACTTATTTTCCTGGTGGCAGTGGCCTATATAAACACTAAGGTTCTTGTTTTCTTTAATTATATTTTTATTGAGAGTTCAGCGCATGATACAATATACAAATGCAGAAGTAAAGTGTTCAGTATAAATTACAGTTGACAACAAATCATAGACATAGATCAATCTTAAGACAGTCAGTACCAAAAAGAGAGAGCAATGAATTAGGAGTACATAAGATCCTGAAACATCCAAAGAGAATCGCAAATTGCACGGTTTCTAAAAAACAGTCTTTTTACCCAGATCCCGAACTAATTTCCTATGAAGTTCCAGCGTTTCTCCAGTTTCCTAAGAGACTCTAATCTTAATGTGTGGCGTCTCTCTAGTTCTTTAACTTTATGGAGTTTATCTCTCCAGGCTTGGAAAGTAGGTACATTGTTACTACGCCAGTTTTGCAAAATTAATGATCTTGCCACCAAAGCGGATATGAATAAACACTCTTCTTGCATACAATTCAGCGTTGCATTTGGAAAACATCCCAGAACTGCGATATAGTTATCAATAGTTAGGGATTGGTTGTTCTGAGATATTTCTAAATCTTTCCCCATAGATACTTAATTAATCCCAGAAAATATGGGACCAAGTGCCTCCTCCCTCCCTTGAGCAGCGAAAACACTTATCGTCAAGCTAAGAATATATGTTATGTAGAAATTATGGAGTCCTATATATTAACATTTTGTGTAAAATTGCGATTGTTTAAAATTAGCACCTCTAACTACTGTAGCGTTAAGTTTGTTAATTCTACTCCATGTTGCTCTTGAGATCTGCAGATCTTTTTTCCGCCATTTATCTCGTGCTTTTTCTTAAATAGCAGTAGATTTGTTATCATTAAAAATTCTCACCCAAGTGGTTACTGATCGCTTGTCAGAGGCTTCTAATGCTTCACTTGAATCTAAGCTTGCTGTTAATGTTTTAGCATCAATACTTCCTAGAAAATGCTTAATTTGGATAAATGGCCATTTAAGCATGTCCCTGAAATGCAGAAACTCGATTTCTATCTCTGGACACTTTTTCCAGGAATCCAAGTTAAGAAAGTATCTCACTTGCCTGTACCCATTTTCCTCCCACTACACCGGTATACTCCCCGGTATAAAGATGAGCTAATCTTGTGGAGCCATTTATCTGTGGATACCGTAAAATGCTAACAAAAAACAGGTATCTTTTTTTTTTGGTACTGAACTAGCACACATTTCTAGATCAGTTTCTTCAAACATTGCCTTGCATGATGAGATTCACTTATTTTCCTGGTGGCAGTGGCCTTTATAAAAACTATGGTTCTTGTGTAATTAAGCTAGCAACATGGGCATGTATTGCTTTTCACTTGACACAAGAGTTTCAGTAGTATACCTTATCCGAATTGTAGGTCCTAATGTGGCGGCAAAGTGTCTCTGGGTTTCAATTAACGTGGTATCCACGGTCTTAAGTGTAATACCTTCCCCGGTGGCTTGGGGTCAAGTATACTGATATATTTGTACATTGATACTATGTTGTATTGCTTGACTTAATCGAGTCCGTAAGCAGTCGTAGAGTGACTTTAAACCCAAAGACGAATCACGTGTTGGATGGTATGAGGTTCTTGTGACTATCAGAATAAAAATAAGTCTGGCTGAAAAAAAGAAAAAGACGTGAAGACCATTTTTATTTGGACACTTATATGTATGTGCTCAAGGCTTAAGCTTCTATTTGTGAGTATTTAGGGTGCTGGGTTGACACCCTTTCCCTTGAAGCACTACTTATACCTAGAGTTAAACATTGGGGAAAACACAGACTGAGCGCCGGATTGCCCCATTAACCCCCTCCCCCCCCCATATATTTATGAACCTATTGTAAACTGCTTTAACTTTTTATAAGAAGTTGGCCAAGAAATTGAAGAAGGATTGACTTATGTTTGCACATTTTTTTGTTGTGTCTGATGTCAACTTAATGATCATTTGAAACTGTTCTTTGGTAGAGTTTTTGCTGCTTCTAGTTTTTGGGTCAAATATGAAGCTTTTTCCTTTACAATCATGGCCTTGTAAGCTGCCAAACAGATCTAAAACATGTCTCTCTCTCCCTCGTTGTCTTTACTCCATCTCTTTTCCTGTCTTCTACTACTTTGTTTATAGGCCCTGAGCTCTTCTGAGAACCAGGGAGCAGAAACAATGCTTCTCTTGAGCTTGAACGATTTCACCGGTGCCAGGGAGTTAACAACCATGTCTAGCCAATGAGTGTATTGAGAGATAGCTGTGTGTATGTCCTCAGAGTAATCAGGTAGTGAGTCGTCTAGCATTTTGGCAAATAGGTCGGGTGGAGTTTAGTCCAAGCCCGGGAAGATGCTGTAGTCAGCTGGGATTTGGCGACATGGTCAGATTGACTGTGATTTATGTCAAAAAGATCTATGCTATACGGGGAGCTGAGATCGGGCCTAGGACAACTACACCCTTGACCTGCGAAGCCAAGTCACGACCAAACGAATGTGCGCAGCTGAGGAGTGTCGCACTGAGTGAGGTTGTGAGCTGAAATTGCCATGAGGAGTTGCCCACAGTCCATCACGGCACTTCAACAGCAGCACACCGTGGGACGGTGACACCCTAACCAGACGAGCTACTAAATCAAGGCCATGGCAGCCTTCAGAAGCACGCATTGTGGTGGGCGGAGACGGTGCGCGATCTCAGACGGCTCCGGAGGAAAGGAGATGGTGCTGTGCAAGGGGGCCCACCCCATCATCCTGTGCATGAGGAGACCAGACCGGGCAGAGCGGAGTGGTCACGGTCGGCCTGAGAGCGACGCTATTGCCATTTCCAGGGATCTGGTAAGACAATGCATCTGCCTGCCTAAAATCGATTACTGGCGGGGTTGCAGGGCCTATCGAATCCTGTGGGGGGGGGCCACAGTCCCCGAGCTGGAGCCAATCTGCTGGAGGGCCAGTTAGTGTCTGGGAATTTATGTTACAACCATTGTGAGTTTGCTCACTCCCTATATACTCGGCCATTAGCCACAGTCCTTTAATTCAACGCCTATTACGTGGAACACGAGGTTCCCTACAGAATCCAAATCTTGCATTGAAGATATTGCAAATACGGGCAGATTTTTGGTGGCACATATACACCTGTAAACCGTCCAGGTTGAAAAAGCAGCACTGGAAGAGTGTGACACAGTATAATACTAGGAAGGCCACAAACTAATAATGCTACAATAGTCTATAGCACCGAGCCCTTATTCGAGGGCTGATCAAGTAGACAATATATAACTACATCAGCTGACCATGTCACTCACATCCTACTATAGCAGCAGATTATAGTTGGGAAGCCCTGTGGCCTTGCAACGGTTGAAAAGGCGAAGCTAAGTCACACAGTGCAGCTTTGGGGGAAGCAGATAAGATGCAGGCACAACTTGAATTTGAAATAAGAGGCTCAACGAAACATCTGCCAGACACAGGTGCTGAGGCAGGACTGCTCACTGGAATTACTAAGGGTAGTACACTTGAAGCAATGCTCTTGGCAATGCAGAGCAGTCTACAGTCCATTAACGGAAAGATTGATATACTCAACATACAGATGGACAGTATGGCGCCAAAAATGGATAGGCAGTCTGTCGCATTGTGGAGACAGAACAGAGAATTTCGACAGTTGAGGATGAGATGCAGATGATGAGCTCGAAATCCCTAAACATGGAACAGGTCTTAGCAGTAATTCAGGCGAAGAATGAGGACTTCGAGGCGTGCTCTCACCGCAACAACTTACGAATAATAGGCGTGCCGGAATCTGCAAACACAGGGAAAATTGAGACCTACATTGAGGGCATGCTGACAACGGTATTTGGTGCTGAACACTTCTCCTAACTACTTGTGGTGGAACGAGTCCTTCATGTTCTTACGCCGAGCCCACCACCTGGGGCACCACAGAGGCCCATCTTAGCGAGACTTTTCAATTACCTCACAGGGACACTGCCTTCCGGGTTGCTGGAGAAAAAGGAGAAGTCCAATACCAAGGCAATCAGATCGCATTCTACCTAGACTTTACAATTGCGGTGCAGGAAGCTCGGGGAGAGCTCTTGACAGTCAAGCGTCAACTGCAAAAAGCGAATATATCAAACGCTATGTTGTACCCAGTGCGCTTTTGTGTTGAACATCATGGTCAACAGAAATTTTTGTACACCTAAACGGCCAAAGAATATCTAAAGATGCTTTCACCCGGTAAACAGGCACGCAACGCATCTGATGCTGAAGATGAAGAGCACGAATAATGAAGGCTGACCCGCAGACCTCCCTTTCGAGAGTGAGTAAAAACCATGCGAACATTGTAGGCCATGGTAGCCGCTACACTGACACTGGGGATACTTGAACACTATACAGCAGTAAAAAAGAAAAAGAAAAAACATTTGGTTGGAAAGTTCAACATTGCTCCTATGGACCCGGCCACCTCCGTACATCTGGAGAAGGACTGGGACCCTGGTGAGCCCCCGCGAGTGAGCACCCCAGACGAGTGTAACACGCAAGTGCTGCAAGTTCATCTGATTGAGTTCTATGTTACTGTTAGAAGAATGCATTTTCATTGTTTATTGGGGATGTCTTTGGTTAGTTGGGGTTGCTGAAGTGGCAGGGGGTGGAAGTTGGGAAACTGGGATGTTATATACACATGCATGACAGCTATGGTCGCCTGCCGAACACTTTTACCGAATCATGCATTGAATACAACATCAATATGGTGTGGTGTGAAGAGGTAAGATGACCTGAACAGGTGATAGTATTTATTTTATTACATGGAATGTCTACGGCCTCAACACTCCCCATGAGGTCAGGCTGGTGCATTGATTCCTTAATAGCCACAATTTTCATGCTGCTCTACTGCAGGAAACACATCTTGATGGGCGCTCCACATTTTCAAGGGGGTTCTATTATTGATTGAACGGGGGTCCATTTTACACTTGCAGCTCACTATGCAGATGATATGGGTAGACTCCTCATAGTGAGGGGGTTGTTGGCAGGCACTTGGGTCACATTGGTCAACACGTATGCACCAAATATAGATGCACCGGAGTATTTCACGAATACATGGAGACAACTACACTCGGCAACATCGCCACATATCATTTGGGGAGGGTATCTAAATACCTATCTAAATCTGATGGTACATTGCTCTGCACACACGGTGTGGCATGAGAAATAAGCTGCCACTGTATTACGAAGTGGGATGGAGGAATTTGACCTGGTGGATGCCTGGCGAGACACCCCACACAGAAAGCGGGCACATTTGTATCCTTGGTCCACCGTACATGGTCCAGACTAGATTACTGGCTCATCTCCACTGAGGTGTGCTGGTGGATCGAGGAGGTACAGCATCTCCCCAGGATACCAGTCCTGCTGCATATACAAATACTGACTGCGGCCCTTCCCCATTCACTTGGTGCTGCCGTCAGACAGCTCTCCTAGACCTGGCCTTCAAAGAAGAGGTACGGAGAGCGATTGTAGAATATTTTGCATTAAACACAGGCTCTGTGGGATGTCAGTGCTCTCGGTGGGAAGCATTTAAAGCCACAATTCGCGGAACATTTATAGGTGCTCAGGCAGGTGTACTGAAAGCAATTCGGACACAGTTAAACAATACAGAAGATAAGCTAAGTTCACTAGAAAGAGAATATGAATGTAGATCAACGGAGTCTACTTTGGCGACAATAACAAACACAGGACAGAATTTGAGACCCTTGCAGAACAAGAATTGCGGTTCATATCCAAGGACACATAGCTTGAGCAGATGGAGAGGGTGGGAGACCTGGGCGCAGCTTTGCACAGAAACTGAAATTGCATAGGACCACAGAACAAGTGGTACATTTAGTAGATGAGGGTGGCAATGCTATATAGTCAAACTCAGATATACTTGATACCTTTAGGAAATATTACGCCGGACTCTATTCGCCACGAGACACAGCATCATTGACCAAACAGAATCAATACTTTGAAGATGTGGCTCTGGCATGGCTCTCGCCAGGGCAAAGGGAATATCTCATTTAACCAGTGACAGTGGCAGACATAAAAGAGGCTATTCGTACCCACCCGAATGGCAAAGCACCAGGCATAGATGGGTTCATCGGGGAAAATTACAAAGAGTATGCTGACTTATTAGCCCTACAATTGCTTGCGGTGTACACGGAGGCCTATCTCAGTCTTACATTGCCACCCTCATTAAGAGAAGCACTAATAATAACACTGATGAAGACTGATAAGGTTCCATAACGGTGCGACTCTTATAGGCCACTACCTCTCATAAAAATTGATGCAAAAATACTAGCCAAGGTGGTTGCAGTGTGTTTGGAACCACATGGTGCAACCAGATCAGTCTGGCTTTATAACTGCTTGTTCGACCACATTTAGCCTGCGCACCATTTTCACCCTACTACACCGCATAGAGCCCTCACTGCAGGCAGCAGCCAAAGCGTTTTACTCTATAGCATGGACCTATATGTTCGCAGTATTGAACTGTATGGTGATGCCCGAGTCGTTCCAAGATAGATTACAATACAATAGTTCAGAGTTCACTTCTTCATCCCCTTTTTCTAGTGGTGGGTGATTTTAATATCCATATGGATAAAGTAGAATGTGTCTTAGCAGAGACACTCCGAACAACGCTAGATGCGGCCGGTCTCAGACTGATCAATGAGGGCCCCACACATACTGGGGGCCATACGATCGATCTCATCTTTACTAATATTAAGGATGTGCGATCTGAAAAACCTCTCCCTCTGATATGGTCAGATCATTCACTTATCACATTCACTATGAACATCCAAAGCGATATCAAGGTGTCTAGTAAGCGCTATTTTATGAAAAGACAATGGAATAAACTGACCCCCGAGGTTATGCTCCCGGCTCTGGCACGCACCTCTCCCCTCCTGACAAATAATCCCAATAGGGACGCAGTGCTACTTGATGAATGGATAGGAAGAATGGTATCCTCTATTGCCCCGGCCTCTCGTGCTCTATCTAAAAGAGAATCCCCCTCAGCACCCTGGTTCTCGCAGGAACTTAGAGAGGAGAAAGCGGCCTGTAAGAAACTGGAAAGACTCTGGAGAGAAAATTATGGTCTAGAAGAAAAAACTACTTATAGGGATGCATTGAAAAAATTCCGGAAAGCCATTAGGAATAATAAAAAACACTTCTATGCGGACTCGATTAGGCAGGCAGAACAATCCAGCAAACAAGTGTTCAAAATTGTACAGTCCTTCCTCAAACCTCAATGTATTGAAAGAGAGGTTACCCCTACACCATCACTTTGTGAGCAAATCTCAGATTACTTCGACCACAAAATCAAGAATGTATATGAGTCCTTTGGTCCAGCTATAGACACTGAGAAACAAGACACAGCGTACAATTGCGAGCCAAAAGAAACCCTCACACAGTTCACGCATGTCCCTCTGAACGAGGTGAGGCAAGAGCTCAACCGCTGTAAATCCGGCTCACCCGATGACCCCTGTCCGGCTAAACTTTGGAGCACCATAGCGGACCCTGTAGCGCCCATACTCCAAAGTATCTGGAACTCTTCCATTACATCAGGAATTTTCCCGGACGCCTGGAAGCATGCCACGCTCCTCCCCCTAAAAAAAAAACCAAATGGGGATCCAGATGATCTGACGAACCTCCGCCCAATATCCCTCCTAGCCGCTCCGGGAAAAATGCTGGAAAAAGTAATACAACGCCAACTGAGTAAATTTGTGGAAACCAGCAACATTCTCCATGAAACTCAGTCTGGCTTCCGGCCCGGTTTCAGCACTGAAACAGCGCTCTTAGAGGTAGCCGAGTCAGTGAGGTGGTCGATGGATGCAGGAAGTTCAGCTATGCTGGTACTCCTGGATCTATCGGCCGCCTTCGACACGGTGGACCATGCCAGATTACTTAGTCGACTGGCAGAGACAGGCATTCAAGACCACGCGCTGAGCTGGATTAAGTCCTATCTATCTCAGAGAACGCAGAAGGTGGCACTCGGGACGATCTCTTCCACACCAAAAATCCTCAACTGTGGAGTCCCGCAGGGCTCGGCCCTCAGCCCTCTCTTATTCAATATCTACCTGGCCCCCCTCTTCACGCTCATTGCCAACTGGGGTGTTAAGGCAATTTCATATGCCGACGACACCCAGTTGGTATTCCCTTACACGGAAATGACTCAGGATTCTTTTGCAAATTTTAAAGGCTGTCTCCAGGACATTGCACACTGGATGAATACCAACAAACTAAAATTAAACGCCAACAAAACCGAGGTCATCTTCTTTGGTAAAGGCCCTGTCCCCGCCCCAGAGCTATGGTGGCCGGTGGAAATGGGTCCCTCACCCTTGCCCAGTCACTCGGCAAAAAATCTTGGAGTGAGATGGGATGATAAGATGTCTTTCTCTTCCCATATCCAACAAGTGGCCGGCTGCTGCCTAAGTAAATTAAGAAACCTCCGTAAATTTCTCAAACTCCTTCCCGAGAGCTGCAGAAAAATGGTAGTCCATGCAACTGTCACTTCACGGCTGGACTACGCCAATGGTCTTTACCTGGGCCTCCCTAAATTCTTAACCCATAAACTGCAGGTGGTTCAAAATGCGGCTGCGAGGCTGTTACTGCAAATTCCATTCAAACAGTCGGTCTCTCCGCATCTTCGAACCCTGCATTGGCTCCCTGTCGCCAACCGGATAAAATTCAAAGCCCTGACACTCGCGTTCAGATCTTTGCATGGTTCCTGACCACTCTACCTAAAAAAACGCCTTCTTAGGTACACACAACATCGTGTACTACGGTCTAATGACCGTATCCTGCTGGCTGTACCACGAGCAAAAAAGGCACGCCTTGGTGGTCGCACCTTTTCAGCAAATGTTTCTGCGCTATGGAATTCCCTACCTCAAGCAATCCAGCAGGCCCCTTCTGAACCCTGCTTTAAGAAGCTGCTAAAGACGTGGCTCTTCTCCCAGCCTCGCTAGGCCTCCCACTCCTGCCCCTGGACCTCTGTGGTACGTTCTTACAGCGCCGGGACACCTCCTTGTGAGGTAGCTGTTCGCGCTCTATAAATTTCATTATTATTATTATTATTATAGATTAAACTCCTATTTGAATGCCCGACAGCACAGGTAAGGGTTTATAGTAACACATCAGATACCTTTAAAATATGCAGAGGGATGCGACAGGGCTGCACCTTGTCGCCACTGTTATTTTTACTTACCTTGGACCTGCTTGCCTGCATCATTAGACAGAAATACGCCATGACCGCTCTCATATTCCACCTGCGACCCCTAGGTATTTTGTTATATGCTGACAATATGGTACTATACATTAGAGAACCAGCACCCCATTACGCACTGGTAATCAGAAAGTACATAACATTTTAATATTATTATGGACTGAGCATTCATTGGTCGAAATCAATCATTCTCTAATTAACGCCTGCTTCACAGCCCTGCGCAATTGAATTCCCGTTGGAGTGGGCAGCAAGTCCTGTTAAGTACATATGAATATGGGTACACAGAGATCCAAATATTGTGATACGCGAAAACCATGGTAGGACAGTGTCCAGAGTGGAGGACTGAGTCGGACGCTGGACTTCACTTCCATTTTCTTTAGCAGACAGGTTAGCAGTTATTAAAATGGTAATATTGCCGCAATTCTTATAACTGTTTAATAACATCCCAATTGTGTTAACTGAGACATTCTTTAAGTGATTGCGCTCCCTCTTAACTACATTAGGTGTGCTCAGGCAAGAAACCAAGAATTAGCTGGGAGGTACTAACCCTACCTTACATAGACGGGGGTCTTTGTGCCCCGGATTTTACGCTATACTATCTGTGCGTGCAGGCTCACTTTAGGTACACAACTCATGGTTTTGTACCCCACGTGGCGAGTGAATACGACGACGCAGACCCGATTCCACTCAAAGCGATTCTTCCACACAAGAGGAACAAAGTTTCTCCCACTGAGATAAACACAATACATACCTCAATGACGGCATGGTGTGCACTAAAGCAAAAGGGCAGAGAGATCGAAGCTCTACGCCCCGACGAAGCCCTTGCTGGACCATCCAGACTTAACGGTGCCACAGCAAAACGGACCGATTCAGATGCTGAGTGAGGCGGGGCTACATACTATGGGTGATCTATCCAAAAATGGCTAATTCCTGACACTATCAGATGCAGTGGCGGGAGAACACCCCATTATTCAAATTTCTATATCACCGCCTTCGATCAACGGTCTGTGCACACAACCCACACTTCCGCAGGGAATACCGCACCCTTATGGCACTGCACGTGCTGCTTACTAGTGCAACAAAACAGCATCTCGTCACCAAATTATATGCTGCAGTGCAGAAAGGGAGCACTAGGGGCAGGAATTGGAATGCAATATTACCCCGGGCTATAACGGAAGAAGCCTGGAAGGTCTGCTGTGCTCAATTAAGGATCTTAACATCCAACTGTAACGGAGGATAATTCAGTTTAAATTCCTACACCAAATGTATTATACACCGCTGCAGCTGCTCAAATAGGAGTTAAATGGTGACTCTAATTGTGCCCGTTGTGAGGCCGAGGGGGCTGATTTGGTGTGGTCTTTGCCCACGCGTAGGGCAACACTGGATGCACGTTACCGAAGCAATGTCAGAGATGGTTGAAGAGTGGGTGGAGTATGAGTCTGCAATCTGCCTGCTGGGGATACTGAGCAACTTCTGATCACTGAATAAAAAGCTTATCTCAGTGGGTTTACTAATGGCAAAATGTAGAGTGGCTCTACACTGGGGGAGTAGATCTAGCCACACAAAAACCGCATGGCTGTCAGATCTGGCACATTGTAAGACCCTGATGATACTGTATGCTGAAGAACAACCACTAGCATTGAGGCCGAAAGACTATTGGGGCCTCTGATAGCATATTTGCAGTCAAACTCCGGAAATGGGGGATAGGACATTGTATCGAATGTTATAAGACGCTGTTACTTCTGATTGGTGCCTTGTCAGGTGCCACTGACACAGCTGATGTATACAGAGTGGGATTTGTGAGGCTGACATGTGCTACACCACTGTGAGGGTACGAGTACATGTCGGGAACCAACAATGATACTGCATTGGGCGCAGTTGATAAACATGTGTGGAGTATATGGTATGTATATTAGGATGATTAAAAAAAAGCTCCTCTTATTTGACAGACATCTTGTTTAATCCCCCTTGACCAGACACAAGTACTCCCTCAACCACGATCTGAACTACCTTCATTATATGTCCCTACCATCTAAATCGATGCTTTACTTGTGTATGTCCTATGATCATCTGCTGTTACTGTCTCTTGGGGTACCTCCTGCACACATCTACCAATGTAAGCGTTCAAGTTTAATTACCATACATGTAACCTGCTGTAACCCATGTATCCTGCTCATTGTAAAGCACTCTGAAGCCTTTGGGCCACGTCCGCGCTATTTAAAATTGCACATATAAGCCTCTGTTTTTTTCATCGCAACACGAGAAATGATCACCAGGAGAGAAGGGGTGGGGAGGAGAGAAAAATGAGAAATGGCACTCTGAGTCACTTTGTACATTTTAAAATTGCTTATATCTATGCCTGTATAAGTTCATACACCTAAAGGCGACGTCGATTTGTGCATTTTTCGAGAATGACCCTGCAAACATAAGGTAAACTAGACATCAACATCACCGTGGTATTTCGTAAGCATACCCTCAAATGTCTAACATCTACACAAATGTTCTTCAGGTTGACTATCAATGTTTATTTGCTCTACTTGCAGATATAGTTTGTAATGATATTTATAATTTTAATCGCGGTGTGCTGCGGTCTCTCTTGGAGAGGCATGCTAGTTGGGTTCATGCCTCTGCCAGCTTCAAACACATTTCTGTTTTTTTAATGGATGAAGGCAGCAGCTGGAGGAAAGGAGAAATGTGACTGGAAGCTGGATCAGATAAGAGATGGCGAGCCTGAGATAGTAGATTAAATGCTTCAATCAGGTTTGTAGAGATAAGTCTTGTTTCATTTCTCAGATAAAAGACCCCTTCCAGAGAATAAAGGTTGCCTGTCAGTAACAAAGGGAAAAAAACACACGACACCGATTTTCTATTTCTGCGCAATACCATTCCTTTTCAATCAGCTCTGATTAAACTTCTTACCTTTTCATTTTAAATGAAAAACAAGCATGTGAATTAATAATGTAACGCACATTCCCAAAGACCTCTGGATAAAGATGACTACACTCTTGAATCCCCTCCCAATGCAGAGAGTGCAGGTACAAACCTGCACCCCTGCCTGAGATACTGTTGATTTCATTGTTGTTCTTACATTCTTTGTACTAAAAGAACATCACTACAGTTGATTATACGTTTACCTAATCCAATCAATATTCGTCTTGTATTGTTGTGTAGTTCCTAGGAGTCCCCCAGGACCTGGGCGTTTTGGATGACCTAAACTGAGGGCTTGGTGTCCCAACCGCTTCCAGACACCCCCACAGGATAGGTCAGCCTTTAGACCAGCTAGCTCTACAGTGCCACTACCACCCCCCTGTATTCTACAGTGGTGTAGGTAGTTTCTGGCAACCACTGAACATGACAACTCTTATTCCTCAGGTATCGTGGAAAACAGTACAGTACTTTTCGCTCAGACACGTGTGCTTGCTGTCTCTCAGAAAAATACACAGGATGGCAATTAGGACGTTTCAATAAGTATTTATTGGTTCAGCTACAGCCTGGTGTAAAACATATGTGCTGTGACAATCAGGAGACAGAAGCATGCAAAAGAGAGTGCCGGTACTAATATAAAAAATACATTTCTACAACAGTGCTAATAAGATGAACATAAACAGTTCAGATAAAAACAGTAGCACTTGCATATTCCTAAAATTCCGGCCCTAAGTAATTTGCCTAAATGTACCTAGCCTAGATCTGTATGTGCAGCATGTATATGTGTGTATGTATGTAGCCAAGAAACCCCAAGGGATGAACCAGCCACCTCACCTGATGGTTTAGAATGAAGGACCCCATATCTGTATCGAGGATGACAACCTGCAATGGATGTCAGTCCGCTGAGTGTCGAAGATTCCACAAGCAGGACCCCCGTCTCAGCTTGGAAGGAATTCTCCTTTAATTTGTAGGAGGGTGTCAGGGTCTTTTATACTAAAGTGATCACTCAAGGGTTTTTTCTAGAATCAATATGTTTTTAAAACAATCATGGATGTTTTGAAAATAATCATAAATGTTTTGAAAACAATCACCAATGCTTTTCTGAAGAAGTGTGACTGTGCACAGCTGGCTGTTGGCCAAAGATGAAAAATAGTGGCGATCTTATACAGAATAATTCTGTTGTGCCGGGAGACATGTTTATGTACGTCAGGTACAGGGATTATGAAAGAATATTCAGAGGCTGGTGTGGAAGAGACAGGTTCAAGCAAATAGGTAAAATGTCACCTGTTTAGAATCATTGTCGTGTGGAAAGGACAAATGTATGTAATAGTGGTATACATGACAGGACTAGCCTAAAGGACATGAAAGTACTTAGTAATTGAAACTTTTTTTTTTTCAGAAGAAGAATTGTCAAGAAACAGTTCCATGTTCCAAACAAGCAAATAGGTCTCAGCTCAGCATGGCTGAGCAATTGGTTTTGCCAATGCTTTTTAGTATTTTAAAGCAAACGCATTTGAAAACAATTAAATAAAGAGCAGGAAATTCAGATAGACAACAAATCATCCAATCGTGAGCAAAGAGCTCATCAAAAGCCCACTCTAAGTTTATGTTATATATTGAAAACAATGAGACTGCCGATAGATAGCTAAAGATATCAGTCGAGATATGAAAGCTGTCCTCATCTATTCATCAAATCTCATCCTTTCAGGCAGACATCCATGGTCTGGAATGGCTCTGTGAGGTGCTACATCAAGAGAGACTCAAATGGAAAGAAGTGGCAATGGGCACAAATGGAAGTGCTCTCCTACATTCATATGGCCCCCATAAAATGGGATAAGAGGACGGTCACTGATGTAAGGCAATTGTGCTGGCTTTTATGAAGCTAGAAGTGTCCCAGGTCACTCTGTACCTCAGAGAGCCACTGTTCGTTCTCTGCAGTAATAGACTTTGAGATCTTCAAAGCGTCTCTTCACAAATCACAAGACCATCACAAAAAAAGTGGACCAGGTAACACAACGAACAAATGAGGAAAGACTATGTTACACTGGGGATATACTGATAAAGCATTTTGTGCAGGAGTTTCATATGCAAGCTCAGATTTACTAATATTTGAGGAAGCGCGTCAACTAAGGCTGCTGCGCTGCCTTGCCGCAAAGGAAAAGTGAAAAACATACCTACAAAGATATGCTGAATTTTCGCTCTCCTCCAGTGCTGGCACACATTTGGATACCATGCACTAATGCACACACTACTGCACCACAGCGCAAGGGTGTGTGCGTTCTCTAAGACATAGGTTTGGTAAAAACTCTTCCAGTACAAAAACTTTACTCTGAGACTTTTCCCACTTTGCATGAATGCACATATGCAAAGTTGGAAAAATAAGGAGAAATAAAAAAATTTATTCTTGTTAACTTGCCTCGAGGAAGCGTAAGGTTTTGGCGCATATCCCGGTTTACGAAAATTAGGACATGCTGAGCATGGCGGGGGATGCACGGATTCCTGTGCATTGAGAAATAACATTTGGAGACAATTTATTGGCCTTTATGCGTTCCTCTGGGACCCCACCTAACCCACCCATGGGGCCAGGGTACCAATATGAAGTGAGAAGGGTATGTTGTTCCTGAGTGGAATGAAGGGACACTGAAGGGGGGAGGGATTTATTTAATGAAACCAGCTGTCAAAAGACGGAAGACACCGGGTCATCGCACCAGTCAGCCGTGTAAACGAGGACCCAGCTCCTTCACGCCACGGATCCGAGCATCGCCTAGGACCGCTGGCTCCACTCCACAGGCTGCTCATCTTACTATTGCCGTGGTCAATCCCCCTCCGAGAAATGCCAAATTAACTGAACGCCTAAAACTCCTGGCGTCCACTTCGGACGGATACTTTACCCCTTGCAAGAACATCCCAACTGTACCTCAGCTGTACCCACTGCTGGCCGGGCTTAGAGCACATAGCGGTTACCTCGGTACTCGCCGCCCCTCATTTAGGAGGGGCATGATTGTCTTTACCAGGCATACTTAAATTGTACAGTCCTGATGATGATCCCCTTGTACCCTTGAGCGCAGGATTGAAACGTCGACCTTTTACAGTAGTTATACAGTAAAACCATTGTGTATCAAATTCCTGTATGTACTACTCTGGCAAAACACTTGTAACTTCAATCCAAAAGTGCCCAGATTGCTCACTCCTCTCTTGCCTGCGATATCTTCCTCTCCTTGTAACTATTCTTTATTCCTCACCTTCTCTGTTCTGTGGTAAAAGCACAGGATTGTGCTCTCTAAATGTCTTTTATGCATTTTACAATTCCACTATTGTTATGAAAATAAAATCCATGTCCGGCTGGACTTGGATAAAAATATAAGCAGCTCATCACGGCTTGTCTTATTATCTTTACTGTATATTTTTGAAGGTTTCTTTATTGCCACCACATTATACCGCCATGACCCGTTTCAGCTGGTTCACGGCCTTGATCGTATATATATATATATATATATATATATATATATATATATATATATATATATATATATATATATATATGTGCAAAAAGAAAGAAGGGGTGGTAGTGTTCCCGAAAGGGAAATGTCCGCACACACTCTACACAAAACAATTATTTTTTCTAAATTAAGTACACATCATGAGGAAAAAAAGTAATCAATAGGGTGCTTTAGAAACTCAAGGCACCTACCACCTAAAGATGCCGTTTGTACACACTAGAAAGTGTGTCACATGAATCCAAACAAGATAGAGAAGCTTTAAACAGCACTCCTGTGGGCCAGTAATTATAACAGTTAGGGCAAAAGTAGAAGGCCCCTAACACATAAGACTCTAGTAGTTATAGAGTAAACACAAAAGCACTTGATAAGGTGACATTCAAAGGCAATGATTCAGATATAGAGTTCCAAGATATAGTCCACTTGTTATTTGTTTTCTTCAATCTTTATTCTTATAATTCCAAAACACAGGTATTCCCAGCAAAATTAGACATCACCAACACGTGTTTCGTCCTACACAAGGACTTTTTCAAGGCATAAAGAAGGCGAACTGGAATGTAAGATGGGCATCAAATGTAGAAAAGGTAGACCGAAATTGTAGAAAGGAATAATATGTCCGATTTGTAAATAAACGGTGAGGAGTAAGGGTTCATAAAGTAACAATTGACAATCTTCCGGTCCAAAGTATCAATCACAGAGGTCAAATATGACCCAGCTAGTACGCTAGCTGTACAATTAAGTCATCAATGGCAGAATATTGTATAAATGTCAGGTTCTAATAAACGAACACACGAATGTAGACCGGAGTTGTGGCAGAAGTAAAAACGACAACCATGATAAGTTGAAACGCCTAAGTAGGGCTATTACATATCCTCAACCGAACGGTTTCTGGAGCGTTGTGTTGAGAGACTGTATGAGTGAGTGGGTGGGTGTGTGTGGAAGCATGGATAAATAAGTGGGTGTGTGAGCAGCTGTATGGGTGAGTGTGTGGCTGTTGAGTGGCAGTATGGGATCGTGAAAGATAGTATGAGTATATGTATGAGTGCAAGAGTGGTTGTGTGAGAGACTATATGAATGAGTGAGCAGGTGCGTAAGTAGCTCTATGGATGAGTGAGTGGTTGTGTGAGTACTTGTATGGGCCTGTGAATGGGTATGTGAATGGTTGTGTGGGCGTGTAAGTTGGTATATGAGAGATTGTATAGGGGTGTAAGTGGGTGAGTGCTTCTGTGGATGATGTCATCAGTGATGTCATGAGTAATGTCACTGACCATGTCATGAGTTACGAACTATGTGGGGTCATAAGCATTGCATTGCAGGGGTTATTGTTATAGTTTGCTCTGTTAACTATAACTCCT
Source organism: Lissotriton vulgaris (assembly GCF_964263255.1). Lineage (NCBI taxonomy): Eukaryota > Metazoa > Chordata > Amphibia > Caudata > Salamandridae > Lissotriton > Lissotriton vulgaris. Next base: position 1,068,850,648 of record NC_141691.1, read on the forward strand.
GAATCTCACTGTTTTTTGAGCCTACCTGTCCCTGTAACCGTTTTTTTTTCCAACTAAATTTCTACGGCTTTTTAATTCTATTTCCTAATTATAATTCCTGTAGCCTTTGTTTTTTTCAGTGAATTTCTCTGTTTTTTTTAATGTTGTTTCCTAACTAACATCTCTGTAACCTTTGGTTTTTTAAGTGAATTTCTAAGATTTTTTAAAGTTTATTTCCTAAATGTAACCACTAACTTCTGACAGTGAGTGTGTGAACGCATGAGTTTCTCAGTAAGTTTGTGAGTGGGTCTGTGAGTGAGTACATGAGTCTCTGAGTGGATCACTGAGTTCGTTCATGAGTCTCTGAGGGGGTTTGTGAGTGAGTGTATGAGTCTTTGAGTGTGTTTCTGACTGGATGTGTGCATGTCTGAGTGGGTCTGTGAGTGGGTCCATGAGTCTCTGACTGGACTTGTGAGTCAGTGCGTGATCTCCGACTTGGTCGGTGAGTCGTGTATGATTGTCTTTAAAGGTCATTGAGTGGATGGATGACTCTCTTGAGTGGATGAGTAGGTGTGCGAGTGATGAGTGAGTCAGTCAATGGGTGCGGGAAACTCTGAATCTGTAAGAAGGTGCATAAGTCTCTCAGTGGGTCTGTCAATGGGAACATGAATTTCTGAGTGGATTAATGAGTCGTGGATGAGTGTCTGAGTGGGTCTGTGAGAGCGTGCAAAAGTCTCTGAGTGGGTCTGTGGGTGGGTGCTTGAGTCTCTGAGTGCATCTATGAGAGGGTGTGTGAGTGTCCTAGTGGGTCTGTGAGTGGGTGTGGAGTCTCTGAGTGGGTTTGTGAGAGGATGCATGAATGTGTGAATGGGTGTGTGAGTGAGTCTCTGAGTAGATCTGTGAGTGTGTGTGACTCAGTGGGTCTGTTAGTGGGTCAATGAGTGATTGAATGGATCTGTGAATGACTGCATGTATGTCTGAGTTTCTGTCAGTGGGTGCATGAGTCTCTGGGTGAGACTGTGAATGGGTTTGTGAGGATATGAGTGGGTCTGCCAGTGGGTGCATGGTAAAAAAGTAAGGAGGCACAAGGGAGCAGGTCCTCGAGCCATCAGCCCCTGTGATAGTCTTCCTGTCCAGCTTGCCTGCAGTCAGTCCGCTACCCTCTGCTGCCTTTGGGTTTGTGCCTCCTCCACTCATTTTCGGCTTGGTTTTCTGCCTCTTCTCTCCTTGCTTCTGCCCACTACTTAACCTTTTTTGCGCGGTCTGCCTGTTATTTTGCCTCTTCTTGCTTGCTCCTGCCCTTTATTCTGCCTCTTGCTAATTTATGACCTTAATCATGCCTCTTGCTGCTCGTTCCTGTTCTTATTCTGCCTCTTTTTGCTACCTCTGACCTTCATTGTGCCTCTTTCTGCTCCCTTCTGATATTTCATTCTGCCTATTTCTGCTAGTTTTTGATGTTTATTTTGAATCTTTCTGCTCACTTCTGATCTTTATTCTGCGTCTTTCTGCTTGTTTCTGACCTTTATTCTGCCTATTTCTGCAAGTTATTCACTTCTATTTTGCCTCTTTCAACTGGTTTCTCACCTTTATTTTGCCGTTCTGCTCGTTTCTCACCTTTATTTCGCCTCTATGTGGGGCCAATTTCAGCCTGAGAACCCCATATCCTGGGGCCTAGCCTTTTCATTTTTTAAAAAGTAAATAAGGGTAGGGATCCACACAACGCCCCTCCGGATCAATTCTGTCCCGGGAACCCTATCTCTCAGGGTCCGCCCTCTATGTGGGTGCTCTGGTCCCACCCAGAACACCCACTCACCACTGATGGGGATCGCACGGAGCCCCTGCGGTCCATGCAGGCTCCCTGCCTCCTGTGAGAGCCGGCTTTGCTTTTACACATAGGGAGCTGCCAAACATGCATCTCCCTCTGTTTAAAAGTAATTTTGCAGTGCTTCCAGCAAGCAGGAGCATTTTCATTGCTCCCGCTTGCTAGAATCGGAGCAGTTGCTATGGCTTGGCAAGAACGGTAAAGCTCCCGCCAAGCCATAGCAAACAGCTATATCTCAGGACATAGCAGGAGCTATCCCAGTGGAGTGGTGGTCTTGAGGGACATCTTTGGCTCCAGTAGGCGGCCGATATTTAACCAAGTGGGGGAGTCTGCATTTAATTTTTTTACCAATTTCAGTGGGATCCGCAGATCCCAACAAAAATGTAAAATAAAATGGTTTTGGGGCGCTGAGGGGTCCGTGTGGATGCCCCCAAGAGGCCTAGGGGGTCAGGGTATTTTTACCTTGCCCCATTTTCGTTTTTTTAATCATTTTTCCAGGATGCAACTCAAACCAAGTGCCAAAATGGCTGCCAACACTTCCTGGTTTGAAGTGTTGGCAGCTAATCAGATCTCAGCACGCAATCATGAACAGTCGTGGTTCCAATGCATCCCTAGATATTCACCTATAGATTTCAGGTAATATCTCTAAAACTGCTGAATAGATTTAGACCAAATACAAGAAGGCAGTTCCCTGGACCAAGATCTACTGTAGCAAGGGATAATGGTACTCAACAGGTTTCTACCAATATATTTTTTTATTTTACAAAAAATTTTAAATAAAAAATTATTCTGGTGTCACTTTTTCAAAATGATTGTGATTGATTCCTCAAAATTGTGTTACATCAATACAAAAAAGTCATAGAACTTTTTTTGCTTAAATGTTTTTTTGTATTCATACAGGTCAACTCTCATCAAAAGAAGGACATCTACTAGGCCAATAGGAAGAAGTTGCAGACCCTGGGGGTCTAAAAGTGGTGCCGCATTCACTGCTGAAAGTGAGGGGAGGACCTACAATGCTTGATCAACAAGTCAGCTAAAATCCAGCTCGGTCAGTCCTCCCAACATGCAAAGCGTGTGCGTTGCACCCGGACACCCCTAATGGCCTGCATACTTACGATGGCTTATCCCCAGCTTGATGGGAAGTTAAGAGACCAACAGCAGCATCAAGGGGGTACGTTCTTTTTTGAGTTTTCATTTTAAATAAATATATTTTGTTTCAGCAACAGATTATGGCATCAACAGAAAGTTAGAGAGAGGTGTGTCCAAAGCAAATAAAGAGTTCTTGAAAGTGTAAGTTTTGCACAAGCTGCATGATGATGTCTTCTGCATAATAATTTGTGGAAAATAATACCAATGTCTGTCTGATCTCTACCACAGGGCTGTTTTGAGCACACACATGCCTGCCAAAAAAAGAGTATACATGAGTTTGAAGTTATAAGGTAAAGTTGTACCAAACAGGCCAAGATTATTAATTGCATCAGGTGTAATGCTCTGTCACAATTGTGAAAGATGTTACATTAGGTCATTTACAGGTGACATAGCATAAAATGCATTTATGATACAATGGATGTCCAAATGTCACAATTGTGTGTTAGTGTTATGAACAAACAATACTGAGCATGTGAGCTACAATGACTAGAAACATGAGATTAAATGGCTACATTTCTGATTTGAAACATAATACAAATATGTTTTTAATAAAAATTACAAAAGTATGTATGTTGAAAGGGACATATTTGCATGATGTTTTACTCCTTCACAAATGTGCGTGTAAGCCAGTCTATTTTTTGAAAAATGAATTTGGCATACATTTTTATATAAAGCATACAGGAATGTGAAAACATTGGTGGCAAAGTAACAAATACCCCAAACATTTTTTTTATCCTTTGTCATGTCCAGATGATAAATCAATACCGAACCAAAATAGATTACTTAAAGGGACTTTTGCAGATGGAATGTTCAGTCACATATAGGCTAGAGTATCCCATCTGGAAAACTTAATATCAGTCACGGAAAATAACTCATTAGGAAATTTTAGAAATTTAAAAAAAGCATTAAGGTTTTGTTTTAATTTCAAATTGTAGTGTGCGTTTTTTGTTACAAAAATACATATGAATCAATGTATTTTAAATTTAGGGTCTTGTTCTGACTTTGTTGGTCCTCCAGCTTTTTTGCCATGCACACACAATGCATAAAGATGTTTTTGGTTTATTTAACTTTTTGTGACATAAGATCACTATTCAAAACTATAAATAAGCGCCATTCAGAGCTCTTAAACAGTTATTTGAGAGAATGGAAAATGGTTAAGAGAAATGCTCTTCGATAATAGGTGAGCAATAATGGGAATCAACTGAACTAGGAGCAAATGGTTTCTGAAGATGTTCCCTACATGCAGGAGATAATTATAAAACTAGACCAAAGTTAAAAATACTTGAAGGAGGTGAAATAAGAAAGATTGGAAAATGTATTGAGTACAAAATTCAAGATCAGTTATATTTACACAGATTAAAAAAAACTATTGTATACGTCTTTACAGCATCGTCAGGACTAGGTGAAAGGGACATGGCCCAAGAAGGCAGGGAAATGGCTGAATACTGTGTTTCGCTGGAGATACATTTGACACGGAGGGTGAGAAGACTGGAACTGTGGCCAACAGCTCATTATCATCTTTGTAGACCTCCTCAAGTTACCAATACCTAGTGGTGGTGGATCCTACAGTAACTATAACAACATCATTCTTGTCCACCACTCATAGGTCCATCTCCACCCTCCCTCAGTCTCCCACCCCAGTTGGCCACACCCAGCCCCTTAAAAGTGCTGGGGTCTCATTTGCCAAGGCACCTCACCCCCTGTCCCGGTCGCCCCGGCTGCACTGAGTGGGGAGGCTCTTGCCCTCTTATGCAACATCTCTGTAGGCCAGACTGCGATAGTAAATGGCATCTAGGGTCTTAGCTTCCAAATGTAACAAATAGTTGTATTTCTGGATGCCATTCACAGTTCAATGTCTGGTATGCAGAGATCGCTTGCAAAAATAGCCTCCTCACTCACCCCACCCTCCCAACCATGTGCCCGACTCAGGTCCCTTCCTCAAGCCAAATCCCAACTCCCACCCAAAGCCCAAGCACACTCACCTCCTTGCTGGCAACCTCTCCAGCAGACACACATTAACACAAACACACAAAGAAACACAAATTAACTCAGAAACAACACACACTCACAGACACCACACCCACCACAAAACCCACAAGCACCACAACCATTACCAACCCCACAAGCACCACAACACCAACCACCTCAAAAGCACACTCATCCAAACCAACACACTCACACAATAGCACTTCTGCATGCAAACAACACCAACCAACCCCAAAAGCACACACTCACCAGAATACCTAACACCAGTCAAACCACATAAATCCAAACACACATACCATATACCAGACCCACTTGTAACTGCAAAACATACCGACACACGCACCACAACTACACCAACCACCAACAGCACATTTATCCAAACCAACATACTTGTATCTACACCCAAAACAACACTTACCAAAACCACCTGAACACCAAAAACCTGCCAAAATACACACATCCAAACATATACAACATACGCCAAATCCACATGCACCTGCAAAATATACAGACACACGCACATCACCCACTCCAGCTCCCTCTACCTCAAAAACCCAATCATGTCCTCCCCATCCACCGGTACTCTTCCTCCCAAATTCACATTTCACCTGTCCCTAACCCCTGTCAAACCTTAACACACCCCTCCCAAGAAAGATCGTTGAGGTCCCTGCTCTGTGCCCAATAGATAATCCTTCCCAAGGAGGTTACCCTTTGGCAGTAGTGATAGGAGGCAAGTGTTGAGCAACACTAGGACAGCCTGTTGTAGAGGGAAATGCTTTGGCTTACCCTTTTATGTTTTGCATTGAACAAAATATATATGAGAGAAGCGTCTAATTTGTTAATGAAAAATATTTTTATTTAACAAAGTTTTTCCTTACATTATTTTTCATTTACAATTCATTGATTCCTGAAAATGCTAATGATGAAAATGTGTTTTACATATTTTTGCTTACATTTCTGACAGGAAATAGTTTTTTTTAATGTCTAATTTGTAAATTCCATACACTTGTAAACAAGCATTTGCAATGCAATTGGTCTCGTCTTTGGGACCTAAGTATTGAGCTATACAACACATTAGCCTGGGTGCTGAAACATCTAATGTTCTTTAACATGTAGGGAAAGTAAGCACCAAACTGTGTGACACGCCAGGTATGGGAACACATGGGGAGAAATATTGTCTTTCAGCGCGAAATGGTATAGTCCAAAACTCTGTTTTTAATATAAAATCAGGGCCTTCGATGATCATTTCACTGAAAATACAAGATATAAAAAAAATATTTTTGTCTACGGGTGCTCGTGGAAGACAATTTCTATGGACTGGAATCTAGTGAATGGTAAAGTGATTCTGGTATTTTACTGACCTCTGCTGATCTTTTTCGATCAAGAAAGGTAAATAGAGTCAGTTGCCAGAAAAAATTAAAAAAATAAAGTCCCTCAGCAGAAAGCAATTCTGGTATTTTACTGACCTCTACTGGTTGTTTTCAATCAAGACAGTTAAGTAGAGGCAGTTGAATAGAAAGAAAAGGCCCTAAGTGGAAGCAGACAAGTCCTAAGGCTGATCTCCAGAGCCCACAAAGCACATTCACATATAACTATATACTAAAGTATATAAAAGAGGTCTTGAATGCTTGACCTAAAAAGGAATGTGATGGACATTTAAATGTTGGTGCAAGCATTCATCATGATAATGGAGGCTTACACCCAAAAAATATATATATATATATATATATTTTTAAGTTTTAATACAGGTGTATTTATTTGAACTTGATAAGTGATATAAATATACATTACATTACACCTTAAAAAACTGAAGAGACAATTAAAATGTAATAAAACACAGTTTATTTATTTATTTATTTTATGTGTTTTATAGAGCATAAACTTGACCTGTTAGGGTATCAGAACGATTTACACAGTGAATGCCCTAGACGAGCTGAAATGTTACATTTCTAAATATATAAAATGATTTTAGTTTAGACTTAGATTGATTTTACAGTTTTTAAAAAAGTTTCACCTTGTCTAGTGCGATTTGTACATTATATTAAATTAGCATTTTTAAAATAATGTGTAATGCATATGTTTCTAATTTAATAGTTTACAAAAAATAATTGAACACACCTATATGGACACTTTTAGTTTTTTTTTATTGATGTCATGTTTTGTGTAAGGCAGCTTGCACCAAATTTAAAAATAATACTAAATTATACAGGCGTGTTTCTTTAAATTTCTTAAACAATATTACACACAAATGCATTACACATTAGTAAAATATTGCTTGTAGAAGCGATTTCAAAATGCAAGAGTCCTTAGCTAATGCAAATAGACAATGCAAATGGAAACAACCATTAAAGAAGTTTATCTTCGTTTCCGCCAATGACGGGGTTGATTTGCATCATTGTCAAGTAGCAGCAGCAAATGAAGGACTTGGATGATCAGGTTCATATCAGAAATGGAAGTGTAAAATGAATAAAAGCTACGTTTTTAACCTTAGATACCTTCAATATGGCCAATTTAGGTGTGGAGGTTTACCCCCAACAGTTAAATCATCAGAAAGGCACATTGTGATTGGCCCGGCGGAAATCATCTGCTGGACTCCCTCTGACAGCCGCTTTTGCCTATGCGCCATCGACACAGGTGGAAAATTTTGACAGACGTTGGCACTCGAACTGACTATCGTACATAGACCCACCAACATCTAAATTGAGCATGTGGACCGCCTAGAAGGCAAACGGAGAAACCAATGGAAAAGCGACAGCCAAGATGTAAATCAGGCTCCGAGTTGCTAAAAGGTCAGATGGGAGAGCTCTTGAGTAAGGTCTAATAGTTTACAAATTCCCTGATGTGGCCACCAGTGGATGGGGAATAACACTGAACATGTTACATGAAGGAGGGTGGGACAGAGATTCAACTACTAGAGCTTCAACCTCAATGGGGATTGTGTTACTGCATTTGAATGTCGCATCTCTTTCCATTTCTAGAATTAAAAGTAAAATACTAAATTTTCTTATAAAAGCAAATATTTGGCTAGACATTGATTCATTGTTCATACTGTTTTCATTTTGAGTTATGAGTCATGTTCACTGACCAGTATCTACATCCATCCCAAGGGAGTCTTGACTACTCGACTAGAGCTACCACTGACAGTCAAGTGCAGAAGGGGTACTTGGCCCAGTGAAGTCAAGCCTCAGGACATCAGGAGTAAAAAGCCTTAACCACGACGATTTGGCCCAGTAGACTCTGCGTTCCCCATGGCTCTCTAAAACTGCCAGTTATGAACTGGAGGTCTGTCGTATTGAGTTTGCTGGTGCCATTGTCAACAACATTATTATACAATAACACCCAAAGCACTCCAAAGTCTTTCATAAATTCATATAGACGATTCAATGGTCCAGCTTTGTTTGCACATTAAAAGATAGCCAACACGTGTTTCGTCTTAGTCGAATTTTTCAAGGCTGAATAGCATCTAAACAACTGAAGTAAACAGGTCTACAGGGATCGGGTAATTAATGACCACAACCTGCATGTAAAGCTGTGTTGTTAAAAAAAATTGGTCTGAAACAAGGGACCTTGATAAGCTTATTTTTCTAGACAAATAGCGCCTCTTATCAAGCTCCTTTGGCGTAGGTGTCTATAAATGGGCCGATTATACCAAACAGTTGTTCAAGTGAAGGCCCTTGTCTGATGATATATGCAGCAGTTTTTGCGCTGCTTCCCTTTCATTAGCAGATTGATCAACTTAAATACATTGAACAAGAATCCAAGCAAAAGGTAGCTCAAAGTGACATATGGCACTGCACTGGTGGACCTTGATATCTGGCCATTTCGATCAGGGACATGTCCACCTCAAGTGAGAAAGTGGTCATCATGGTGGTGGATGGTGTTCTGAAACCAGTCCATAAACACAGAAAGCATTCTGTCTAAGCCAACAATTAAGTGCAAATCTTGAGAAAATCTAATCAGGCATTGTTTATATATAGGAAGGAATATGTGAATATGCTTCGGAAACATGCGCAGGTCTTTGCAGGACCACAGTTGCATGTTTATATGATCGCCCATATGATGCCCTCTTTTTCAATAAAAACATAAATAATGGTATTTCACTAAGAAGTAATAAAGGTATGATAAAAAATATGCTTAAGGAGTGCTCCCGGGCATAAACCTAAAAGGTACAACTGTGGAACGTAGGAATTACGACAAAAACTGAGTACTAGTGAATGAATGAATGAATGAAAGAGTTTTTCTATAGCGCCACGTTCACTCCAAGGAGGATCTTGGCGCTTAGCGGGAAAAGGACAGCTAGGAGATTTCACAGAGGAGAGGATGGCTGAGTGAAGCGATTTAAATAAGAGATGGCGCCAGGTGATCTGGGGTAGCAAAAATCCACGTTTTGAGGAACTTCCTGAAAGTAGGTTCCGTTTGTGTGTGCCGCAGCTGAGTGGGTAGAACGTTCCAGGCTTTTGTCCCTAGTACTGGCATAGTGTTTCCACCCCTGGTTTTCAGTTTGAACTCGGGTACTGTTAACAAGTTCTCTGAAGTAGACCGCAGAGTACATTTGGTGTTGTATGGCTTGATTCAGGATCTTAGCTATTCTGGTCCAGTTTCGCTTATGGCTTTGTATGTAATGGTCAGGATTTTAAAAAGAATCCTCTTATGAACCGCTAGCCAGTGAAGCGCTTTAAATGCTGCTGCTGAGGGGGAGTCTCTAGGCAGTTTGAGTACTAGTCTCGCTTCAGCATTCTGGACCACATGCAATCTTTTCACAACCTTCTTTTTCGTTCCTGCATTAAGACTGTTGCAGTAGTCCCAGCGAGATAAAATTAGGGTTGCTGCAACCGTTTTCCTAGCAGGCACTGGAAGTAGGTGGAAGAATTTTAAGGAAGTTTTTATAGTTTGGAAACACATGCCTGCAATAGCAAGTGCTTCCTTGTGGAAAGATAGTGTGGGGTCGAATTTTATTCCTAGATTTCTCACTGTATCTACTGTTGTGGGTGGGGCATCTGTGTTTGAGGGCCACCACTGATTGGGCCTGAATACATTGGACTTTCCAAACAGCATAATTTCTGTTTTAGAGCTATTACATTTAAGATGATTCAGTTTCATCCAATCCATCACTCCTGTAAAACAGTGGTGAAACTTCTCTTCCACCACTGTGGAATTGTTGTGAAGAGTGAGGATCAGCTGAGTGTTATCTGCGTATGCAATAGATTCAACATCAAAGATGGGCATCAGAGAGAGAAGTGGTGTCATGTAAAGATTAAAGAGGGTTGGGCTCAGGGATGAACCCTGGGGAACCCCCGATGACAACCCTTTTTCTCCTCATTTGTAACTTCCCAGTGTTACAATCTGATGTCCATTATCTATGAAAGATGTAACCCAGGCCAGTGCCTTGTTTTTGACTCCGCTGTGTTCCAGCCTGTCTCCCAAGATGTCATGAGAGACAGTGTTGAAGGTTGCCGATAGATCCAGCAGAATCAGTACTACCTCCTTACCCTGATCGAAGGCAAACTTTAGGGTGTCGGTGGTGTGGAGCACTAGTGGAGTGGCAACGTGAGGTTTTGGTTAATTTGTTGGGTGACATATCTGTCTAAATGCCAATTGTTTGCAGAAAGCTAAACACATTTTGATTTGCTAAAATCAGACTCTCTGCAAAAAAATGTCCTGCGTGATAGCACAACAGCTGGTGCTGCGTGGTTCTATTAAAAACAGTTGAAGAAAAGCCTTTCACTGATGTGACATTAGCCTTGGAACACTACTCAGTGTCTTTAAAAAACAGCACACCCCAGGCAGGCGTTACATATGTAGTACACTTTTTCTGCCTCTCTAAATTTGTTTCTAGAAACCCTTAGGTACATTTATAATAAGATGTCACGGAAGACATATGTTGCCATGTATCCATGTCTGTGAAATTCACATTTCTTTACTAACGCACTAGGGGCAATCTCTTTATTACAAGTGCATTGTTTACCCGCCATGTAACGAATGTTCTTTGTTAAATGGTAAAATAAGTCTGCTCAGAAATAGCCTATTAGGGATGTTATACCTGTTTGCCTGTATATCAAAACAGTAATCACAAAACCTATGCACCACTTATTGAGTTCTGATGTATATGACCCCAGAGGTCAAACAACGAAGTCCCAATCTACAGCTATTAACAAGTTCAGAATAAAAACGTTATCCATCCATGTCCATACATACTGAATGAATTAAGAACCTACAATGTAAGGATTTGGGCTTGATGCATTTATTCCCCTTTGCAACTTAGATGTGCAGATTTCTCACAAAGATGACATCACAAATTGCTACTGTGTCCATTCAGGGTCACATAACAACTAGCTTGATAAATGTTAAATAGGCAGGTCGCAATTTATGATCCCTTGCAGTTGCTTACAAATGAGGGAAAGTAGGCTGCGAGGGATAGAAGAAATCCATATAGGAATTTGCATTTCAAATGGAGAAATATTTTTTAAGCAATCACTGTCCATCAATACGACAGATACTCCTTCAAAAAGGTTTCCTTTATGAATAGACAACTGGGGGGATGCAGTTGGAACAGAATAATTTAAGGCTCCACCTTGTATACGTCACATATATATATGTGACGTATACAAGGTGTAGGAAAAAAGAAACAAGCGTCCGGGTTCGTTGGACAGTTTAGATAATGTCTTGTTTTAGTGTAGGACTAACGGGTATCCCCCCTTAGCACCCTATGGTTATTTATTCTTTCTTAGAGGGGCATGTTTTCCATGAAGAAGGCAAAAGAGCTAACCACATATTCATAAAATAAAGAACATATGTCTGAGTGTAAAGATTATATTGACGTTATCGAGATAGAGTTTTCAGGTGGAGAGACAAATCCAAGGAGTTGGTTTGGTTGTCTATACCTAAACGTTTGTGTTTCCATACAACAAAAAATGGACAGTTTGTTAAACAAATTATTAAACAAATAAACGTTTTTTTCTGATTAAAAACATATCACTACTTTAGTTCAGTAACAAAATACAAGTTTTATTCCACAATACAACGTTATAAAAAAGAATACATTAAAACCATTATACAATGTGCATGTTCATCACAATGTTATTAAAATACAATAAAAAGGTCACAGAATCAAAAAGGTCGACGCGGCGTTTCGGCTTTTTTTCTAGTATGCCTTCATCAGGACTGATTCTAGACAATTAAAATAATAAAACACAAAGTTACCAAACATGTAAATACCATCTTTTAACATCATTTGTCTGTCCATTGTTGCTTCTAACTCCCTGGTAAAAAAAATTTTGTTTTCCTCCTGTTCTATTCATATGTTACATTTTTAGTTATACTGAACATTATTACTCCTGTGCCGTTCATGAGGTTTCTTACTGGAAAAGTCTTACAAAAGTCTTCCCACTATTTGCCTTCCCCTTGGATATATCTACTACATCTATAATGGAGACACCCATTTGTTCCTTCACTAAAAAAGAGAAAGTACCTCCTATAATAAGGTGCGTACCTTGTTAGTCCAGTTGAGTTTATTATCTCCCTGGATGGAACTACTTGGTTCTATGAGAGATCCTTTTTTGAAATTTGGACTTTTGCTGCTTTGCCAATTCAATGTGTGCAAAGTTGCTATGTCATTTGCATATGCCTTTTCATCCAATAAAATGAATGACTGAAAGGCGCCCAATGAATCGGCAAAAAGTATTTAAACCACCACACGACATGCTTCGTTCATTTCCGAAAAACGCCGCGTGGTGACTACAAGGACGGGCTGCCAGGAAGAAAGGAGCAGGGAGGCCGACTGCATCATTATCGGTAGGCAGATTACACGGGTGGCAACCTAAATAGATGGAGTTTGACCCAGATTAGTGAAGATAAATATCCACTATAGTAACTGGTTTAAAGTGGGCTTTTTATAAAAGAAACTTTTCCAGTTTTGTTAGGGTTTGCCTTAGTCTTACCAATTTCAGTCTTTTTATTAATTGGATTATAAATATAAAATGCAAGAGAAACAAATATAGAGCTACCCCTAACAAAATATATTCTGACAGAACTTATACTTTGACAAAATAGTCATGTCTTTAATATGCCCTACATGACATGAATTTAGATAATACTATATAGAATGAGCTGTATTGGGTTAAGGAACAATAAGACTATAATGTTTAGGAAATATCCCATACAGATACCAGCAAAACAGAAGAAGAGATCTCACAGGACAGGCATTGCGAGTGAGAGACATCGTTACCCAATTGAAAAGGGGAACTTGGCACTATAACCCTGACTCCTACGGTGAGTGCGCTTACAATGTATGAAAGAAATTGGGTAAGGAGTTAAAAGAAAAGAAAGACACTTTACACATTTTAATCTCCACAGGGAGGATAGAGCTAGAAGGTTCAATATATAGAACGGTGGCTCCTCCTGGCAGCTAAAGACACAGCAAATATAGAGCCTCATCAAGGTACGTGGGTAAATGATATATATGTTAGTAACAAGAAAACATTTTTTTATAGAATAAATAATAAAAATAAAACCCTCATTACATGCAATTGAATATCCACAGGTAGAAAAGGAGAGCATCAAACCTCGTACTGTAGAAATCTGGACAAATCGGTCTGGAAATAAAGGAAATCTTTTAAACCCATGATTTGGTATGTAATGAAAGGTTTCGGTTAAGGAACGCAGCCCTAATAAGCAAACTCACTTGTTTATAGTAAATGATCATTAATCATTGGCTTTCTATTTAGGAGACAGAGCAACTTTGCACACATTGAATTGGCAAAGCAGCAAAAGTCCAAATTTCAAAAAAGGATCTCTCATAGAACCAAGTTGTTCCATCCAGGGAGATAATAAACTCAACTGGACTAACAAGGTACGCACCTTATTATAGGAGGTACTTTCTCTTTTTTAGTGAAGGAACAAATGGGTGTCTCCATTATAGATGTAGTAGATATATCCAAGGGGATGGCAAATAGTGGGAAGACTTTTGTAAGACTTTTCCAGTAAGAAACCTCATGAACGGCACAGGAGTAATAATGTTCAGTATAACTAAAAATGTAACATATGAATAGAACAGGAGGAAAACAAAATTTTTTTTACCAGGGAGTTAGAAGCAACAATGGACAGACAAATGATGTTAAAAGATGGTATTTACATGTTTGGTAACTTTGTGTTTTATTATTTTAATTGTCTAGAATCAGTCCTGATGAAGGCATACTAGAAAAAAAGCCGAAACGCCGCGTCGGCCTTTTTGATTCTGTGACCTTTTTATTGTATTTTAATAACATTGTGATGAACATGCACATTGTATAATGGTTTTAATGTATTCTTTTTTATAACGTTGTATTGTGGAATAAAACTTGTATTTTGTTACCAAACTAAAGTAGTGATATGTTTTTAATCAGAAAAAAACGTTTATTTGTTTAATAATTTGTTTAACAAACTGTCCATTTTTTGTTGTATGGAAACACAAAAGTTTAGGTATAGACAACCAAACCAACTCCTTGGATTTGTCTCTCCACCTGAAAACTCTATCTCAATAACGTCAATATAATCTTTACACACAGACATATGTTCTTTATTTTATGAATATGTGGTTAGCTCTTTTGCCTTCTTCATGGAAAACATGCCCCTCTAAGAAAGAATAAATAACCATAGGGTGCTAAGGGGGGATACCCGTTAGTCCTACACTAAAACAAGACATTATCTAAACTGTCCAACGAACCCGGACGCTTGTTTCTTTTTTCCTGAATGTTTCCCCACCGTCCTCTACAAAGTTAGAGTGGGGTCCTCCTATTTGTTTACACAGTATACAAGGTGTAGCCTTAAATTATCCGGATGGGTAAACTTGGAGCTTGCATACTTCGGCAGC